>NC_044331.1:36706551-37365533 GCF_007399415.2 Gopherus evgoodei | reverse complement strand
CTTCAGGGTCTGTCTACAGAACTGTGGAAGAGTCAAGAGCCATGAGGCCAGAGGTAGGGGACCCTCGTTCCTGAGCTAGCTAGGTGACATCTATACAGCCAGAGTGTGTCTACATGAGCTGCAGCCACACCCTGTAATACCAGTATAGACAGGACCTTGGAATGAGATTTGCAAAGGCGTGCAGCACTGGCTTCACTCTGCTCCCATTGAAGCCAATGGTAAAACTCCCACTGAGGCTAGAAGGAACAGAGCCCGCCAATGCCTTATAGCTTCGGAAATCCCACCCTTTGCTAATGGGGGCTGTGTTTTCCATCCAGTGTCCTCCCCGGTGAGCACCATACAGGGAATGCAGCAGCCACCCTAGAGAGCACCTGTTCTACTTCCCAGCCAAACAGTCAGAGCCCGAAGAATGAAAATTAGAGCCTCAACCATAGCTTCCCTGCAGGCATTTGAACAGAGCAGAGTCGAGCTTGTGGAAGAAGAATACAGAAAAGCTCTTGTCAAAAAGCGTAGTGCCCACCAGCCCAATCAGTCCCTCTGTTGGACTGTAAAGGCATTACGCGGGGATGAAACAGGCCTGCTAGGCTTATTGCCGCCCTCAGAGGTATGCTCTGGGATCCCAGGAACACCAATGGGAGCTATATGTGTATATCCAAGGAAAGGATTTGGCCAACTATATTTAACTGTTTAAAAATGCAGATTATTTAAAGAATAGGGGCCGGAGTCACATACAAGCAAAGCAATCAGAAGAAGAAAGATATTCCAAAGCTACTGTAAAAGAGCAAGTTGAACCCTCTCCCCCCATCAAAGCACATACACTGACAATGTGATCAGCAAGGGGGTTGATTAAGACAAGGAAGAGGCAACGTTCAGCTAAGCTCCTGCATTTACGATGTGTATAGACCAAACAAACAGCCTTTAGCTATAGCAATCAAAGGCAATGTGAGAAATCCCTGTTATGCTAAGCATGGAAGTAGTGTGAGGCAGCTAGTATCCGCAGAAGCATGCATGCTGACAGGACGAATGTAAAGGAGTAGGGGATATTGGGAATTCACAGCAGAGAAATCTCCGACATCAGGGATCAGTTAGAAGGGTAAGAAAAGATACAGTCTGGTGAGCTAGATACTGATCTGTTCAGTAAATGCTTCTTTGGGCTTGGTTTTATAGCATTGTCCATGACAATTCTGTTGCCTTCATGCATGCTTGTCAGCTCTGGTATGTTCTCACTGCATTTCCAAGAGCGCATACGCCAATGTGGTATAATCCATTGAAAATATCATTAACATAGACCAGAGCCCATCTCCACAACAGATATCTGATTGATTTGGAAATGGATCTGTTCCAGACACAGTACACTTTCCCTCAGCCATGTAGGCCTGAACACTTAACAGCTCATGTCCCCATGCACACTGCTTCCAGCTAGATACATATTGTCAGTATGGAACCATTAGGACACCCATGACACACATAAGTCACGTTGGGGTAGTTTGGTGCTACAGATCCATCCAGCAAGGCTATATTGTGCCCCAAGGAACAACGACCTGACACTGGCACTAATACTGGCGATGTTCCCACGTGGGCAGGGAAAATGGGCAGAGATGAGCTGTACCTGGCGCAGCATTAAAATGTTCACTTGCTGTGCTTACCCCCGAGGAGTCTGAAACACCCAGTGGGAGTTGTGTAGCTCAGCAGCCATGTTCAGGGTCAGGCAGTGAGACCTGCCCTCACCGTGGTTCTTTGTTTTGGAAATCATACGCCAACTCTTTCCCTAGGGTGCCTAAAAAGTGAGTCAGCCACATGCACCACACTGGACACCCCACCCCACCCCAGTGTGTATACTCCCACACCAAGACACTGAGGTGGAATGCCTTTTCTGGTAGCCCAGGCTCTTTGGGTAACCCTTGGGCAGAGAGCTAGCACAAAGGGCCACACAGCACTTACGTTCCACCTGAGCCATATCATGAGGTCTTAAGGCTTTGCACTGGCCCTCTGCACAGGGGTGGTATTTCACCCTTTTCAGGAGATGGCTGAATGTCTCTCTCCTGCCACCCATCAGAGGAGATGAGCAGCCACCCTTAGGTGCAGGCTGAACATAAAAAAATAATTCCATCCGTCAGTTAACAAGCCTGCTCCCATTCAGATCAATAGCAAAACTTACAGTTTCTTTTGCATAGTTAAGGACATCACAGGTGCCTGTAGCTGAGTGTTCCGCAGCTCTGACAAAGGGAGATTGTCTTGCTGAAGAATCCATTTGCCCTAGAAGGGAGCTGATGACCTGGTTGCGCTGTAAGCAAAGCACAGAGAAGCAGATGCTTAGCTGGTGTAAATTGCCATAGTTCCATTGAAGGCAGCTGAGGTCTTTCCTAGTCTCTTCTAGACAGGAAGAGTGCCATGCTCCAGGGCTGACAGTGTCTGTCGACAAGGGGAAAGCAACCAAAGTAGGACCCTATGTGACCAGAGAACTGGTTCCTTCTAGGCCAGAGAATATCATGAGCCGATGGTTTTTGTTTAATATCAGTCATGGGGCACAGTAACCTCTCCTAGGCTGTGATTTTGGGAGTAATAAGACTCAGCGTAAATAGCACTTTTTGTGATCTAACCTAACAATTTAGACAACACTCACCATAAAGTAAAGTAATTAGGATTATCCCCATTTTACAGATGGGGAAACTGAGGAAAGGCCCTATCTTCAGAATTCGGCGTGCACATTAGGCATGCACAAACACACACACACCCCAGGTATTTGTGCACAAGCTGGACATGCAAAAATTCATATACCTGCTTTGGGAAAGCTGTCACTGAATGTCTAGCCCAGTGGTCACAGCAGCCACTCAGGGTCAGAGCCAGGCATTCCTGATTCCCAGTCTGTGCTCATGGGACTAGAAGAAGCTTCTCTGTCAACCAGGGAAGGGTCTTGCCAAGGAAACAACAACTGTAAGTAAAAGTCAGGTGCTGGCCTGGAACTCAGATCCACATGCAAATCTTGCCTCTGCCTCTGACACACTGTGTTGACCTTGAGCAAATCTCTGAGCCTGATCCCACTCCACTGAGGTCATAGCAGACTTGCAGAATCAAACCGTCTGTGCCTTAGTTTCCCCACAGGGACAATGCTTACTCTGTCTTGTCCATTTAGTGTAGAAGCTCTTCAGGGCAAGGACTATCTCTTATGATGTATATATATGGCACCTAACACTATAGGACCTTGGCTGAGCTACTAAACACTACCATAATACCACAGTAATAACAGAAATCAACCAGGCTACACTTTGGTCTGGGATTACACTGGGATTTGCTAGTGCACACTACAGTTAAACTTGTTAAACCTTTTTCCATTCTAACCCCATGTCAATGTGCTTTCTGAAACACTCGTTCCTGGGCTGACATTTCCCAGAGTTAGTTTGGATCATCTGAGCAAAACGTTTTCAGCTGTTTGTGAGTTACAGCACAATGGCAGCGGGGGCAGGGGGGAGTAATGCCACACACACTTTCAGAGAAAAAACAAAAAGCATTCCACTCAGGAAGCACGGCTGGAACCTGAAACTTGCACAGGGTGAGCGTGCAGCGAGGACTCTGCGCTTTCCTAAATTGGAAGCAAATTGGTTTTGATTTCACAAAGTTAGGCATGTATGAAAACTGCATACTTAGCATGCGCAAGAGTACAGCCTTTGTGCAGTTTTAACATTGCATTAGCATATTCTTTTCCATTTAATTAAGTAAGTGTTGCAAGTTGTTTTCCCGTTAATTATTTCAGCTACGGACATTATTGTCCCTTTTGGAAAGCAGAGTCTATTTCAGAGGGTTAATAATCCTGCTAGCTCTTCTCTCCCACAGATGCTCACTGATGTTGATAAGGTTCCACTGGCTTTTGTTAGACTGTAGGCTTCTAGTTCATTTATAATTGGAAACATCCTGTACCAAATGTCTTTAGACACACTGATATGATATCCCAAACAGTAATATCCTCTTTTCCCTCAATGTGTAATTTCACAAAAAGGACCATTGTCAGCTAGTTTTTAAAGAAAAAAAAATCTATGTATGCAGACATGTTAGGTGCATGAAGTTGCTTCATATTAGAGATGGGTAAATCCATTCAGATGAAACAAGAAGCAAGAAGGAATGTGTCAAAGTGGAAGACTGGAATTTGGGACTGCCAGGCTCTATTCCCAGCTTTGCCGCTAATTTGCTATGGGACCTCTTAAACGCCCCCTGACTCAGTTTCCCCATCTTAAATGGGGTTATTATTGGCTGTACCTACCTCACATGGGTGAGGATTAATTCATTTTTGTTAAGTGTGTTGAGTTCCTCAGAGGAAAGGTGCCATACAAATGCAAAAGAGCAGTATTGTTAACTACTGACCACCCACTCTGCTCTCGCAGTGGGGATACAGCTACCCATGTTCCTGATCCAAGTTGAAACTAGTCCTCTTCTCAAAGATGTGTCTCTACAGCACTCAAAGGTGTGTTTTCAGCTTGTGCAGGCTTCAGGGCAGGTGATGAACACATTACATACCCAGGGAGACTGGGCAAACTTTAATAGCCCATGCTGGGGCCCAGGCTGCCACAGTTTCGCTGCTATGTTTAGCCATAACTAGGTTAAAGCTAACATGGATCTGCCTCCGCTAGTTGTAGTCACACCTCTGATTCAGTGTGGACATACCCAAAGAAATGGGAAGAACAACACTGCAGAGCAGGATTCCATTTACAGTTAAGGATTCTTTGTGGAGCTGTATCTCCAGTCTCCTTTCCACATTTTTGCTTGCACAAGAGTGAATCTCTTTATGCAGCACGTGGCTATATAGGAGTGACGGGCAAAGCCCAGAGAGTTTGAAGAGGAGGTCAGGCCTGAACAAGCACCCATATATTGGGATACTTTCCCAAAATGTATGCAAGCATCTCAGCTCTGCGCAGCGGAGCTGGAAATCTCAGAACAGGCCCCCTCCTGAGATTTTGCTGAGATTTCTGGTACTTTCTTCCAGTTCCAATGAGAACAGATTTCTCCTGTTTTGTTGCTGCCAGTCCTCACTAGAACCAGAAAGTCAGAGCTGTGTGAAATGGTTTCTTCTGAACAGTGTACAGTGCACACAAACTCTAAAGAACTTTTGAGGAAACAAGAAGAAGAAGAGACCTCACACTTTACATCTTCAAAGCACTTCACACACACTTACTTAAGCTCACAGCTTCCCTGAGGGGTCGCTATTATTCTCCCAATTTTACAGATGGGGAAGCCAAGGCACAGATATGTTTAGGCTGAGATTTGCAAAAATGATCATTGATTTGGGGTTTCTCAGTTGGGGGGGGGGTGATCTTGAGAGACCTTAACAGGGCCTGATTTTCAGAAAGTGCTGAGCACCCCCACCCCCCGCTTTGAAGCATCTCCGATAAGGCACTCAAAATCACTAGTTGCTTTGGGAAATCTTCACCTGCGTGGCTTGCCCCAAGGTCACACAGCAAGTCAGCAGAGCAGATGGAATTTGAACTCAGGTGCCCTTATCCCATAAATCAGTCCTGTATCAGCATCTCTGCCCCAAAAGGGTGTTGGGCTTTGGGACCCTGCACACAGTTCTGAAATCCACACTGATTCAATTTGCCTTGTGACTTACACCCACTTCTGCCTTAACCTCCCACCTCACCTCATCCACCCCTCGGTCTTCTCTTCTCTCCCTCACCTACACCGTTTGTCTTTCCATTAAACTCGTGTGCAGCCTAAGGTAAACATTAAGCCTGGGGCCCCACATGGGGTCAAAGGCTAGCATATGAATTTACTGCACTGTCTCTATTCCCCCCCGGGGGGGCCTTTGCTGAGTCCTAATAAAGATATCTGAAACAAGATGCTAATGCTGGATTATCCGGGTAATCTCCCTGAGTTATTTCCATGGCTTTCTTGGTTATAAATAATGAATTAGGCGTTTACTTATTATTTTTTCTGCCCTGTGGGGTCGCTGCAAGTCTCAGGAAAGAATACAGATTTAAGAATATTAGATCCATTTATTAATATCAATTTCTGCCAATGCTGCATGAGGGATGTTGCTCTCTCAGCAATGGGCCATCGATACAATGAAATGGGAGGGTAGGTAACAGTCT
The DNA here is from genome assembly GCF_007399415.2 of Gopherus evgoodei. Taxonomy (NCBI): domain Eukaryota; kingdom Metazoa; phylum Chordata; order Testudines; family Testudinidae; genus Gopherus; species Gopherus evgoodei. The sequence goes on along the minus strand of NC_044331.1, from coordinate 37,359,453 downwards.
GGATCTAATAGCTAAGAACTGGCCTGGGTCTCACTCACCGTCCCCATAAATTGGATTTTAAAAGGCAGAAGGGTGCATCGTAAGTAGAAATAGATTCAGTTGCCAGCTTTGATTTCATTCCTGCTCCTGAGTGTTTGTGAAATTAGAGTCTCCCCTGGCTTCCTCCGCACATCTGGCAGCTCAGTTTAGCCCCAGTCTCAGGCACCCCTGATACCCCCCTACTGGGTCCCCAAAGCAGTGCTGCCAGTGCACCTTAACCATTTCACTCCTGCCTTCCACTTCTGCTCTGGTTTTTCTTTGTAGCGTAGACATATGCTCAGCCTCTTGAAGGTACCAGGCAGAACTAAGCACATTTATAGAATAATATTTCCTTTCCCTTTGTTTGTCCTGTCTCTTTTAACTGGAAGATCTTCCCAGCAAGGACTGTAAGTCTCTCACTGTGTGTTCGTACAGTGGCTCGGGCAGTGGAGCCCTGATCACAAGTGGGGCCTCTCAGCTCTACTGTCATCATAATAACAATATATTATTACCAAAAACTGCATCAACAATTGATAACCTCACGGATGCTTGAAGGCTATTCCCGATGTAATGGGATTACAATGGGCAGCCTAACAGCTTTCTGAACCAATGAGAGAAATCCAGACATACTCTCAATCAGTTAAAAAGGACACAGAGTTCCTTACAGGGGCAAGCTAAACCGGCTTAAGCCACGTTTAAAAAATAAAAACCAATGTAAGCGTGTCCACACACAAAGTTTCACCAATCGAACTAAAATCACCCTTCCAGTTACTGCAGTTTTGTATAGACCAGATCTCACTCTAATTCCTACTGATGATGTCTTTCTGTTATCAACCAGGACCACAAATGGCACTTTTTACAGTCCTGGCTGAGTCCCCTTAGCATATGGTCACCAGACTGTGCTAAATGGACCCAGCCTTTGTATCCCAAGTGTACCCAAGCAACTGGGTCTGGACAGATTCCAAGCACTGGCTCTGGATCTCTAGGGCCTTCGCTACACTGCAACTTTCTCACTCAGGGGTGTGAAAAAACACCCCCCTGAGCGCAGCAAGTTACAGTGCAGTAAAGCACCAGTGTAAACAGTGCCCCAGTGCTGGTAGCGTGGCTCCCAGCGCTGCAAGCTAATCCCCACGGGGAGGTGTGCCGCAACCACACTCGCATTTCAAAGCGCTCCCACGGCAGTGCTTTGAAGTTGCAAGTGTAGCCATACCCTAGGGCACACTCCCGAGTCCCAGGTGCAGACTCTGTGTCTGAAACCTTTCCTCAGGGGGTTGGGACCTTGCAGTCCAGTTGCCCTAGGCCCCACCCTCAAGACAAGTGCCAGTCCTCCAAAGCCTGCCCAGTCCCTTATGCATGCTCCCCCCGCCACCCCCCGCAGAGCTCCACGCTGGTTTACAATGCAACTCTGGGGGAACATGTGGCAGGTAAAGTAAGGAACACAGGCTTGGCAAAAAAGCTTCTCAACCACACCCGCTTTACTCTCACACATTCCAGGAGCATTACAGAGGCAGGGAAAACAATGCCTGAACGCAATCCCCTCCTCAGAGTCCCCACCATTTCAGAGTTCTTCATGTTGGTCAGTGTCGTTGGGGGAAGACAGAGCCTCACTTGCCCCCACTCTTCCAGCTGAGACTTCTGTTTCCGGTAATTGAATGACTCTCTTGCTCAGCTTGTCACTTTTAAAAGAAGCCTTTGACACCCTAGTACTTGTGTCTCCTCTTCCGCTGGAGATTTCCCAGGCTCCAAATCTCCTGCAGGATTGCTCGGGAAAGAGTTGATTACAAGTTGATGGTTCTGCTAGGGAGCAACCCCATTGTTCTACCTGAGCAGAGCTATTCAGTGTTGTCGACTCTTTCATTGTGTTGTCACGCCTCTCCAGACAACTTCTCACTACATAGGCCCCTGTTATCAAGTTCACGACTGTTACAATCATAAATGCTATTCACAAAACAAAAAAGGAATTCATGAGCTGACAGAGACATATCCCCCAAACTGCCATAGCACAAACATACATTCTCTCACAGGCTTCCAAAACCCTCCCTGGGCCATGAAAACAGAACTTCCCTCTCTCTCTTAGCCCTCGTCTACACTACGAGTTTAGGTTGAATTTAGCAGCGTAAGATCAATTTAACCCTGCACCTGTCCACACGACAAAGCCATTTTTGTTGACTTAAAGGGCTCTTAAAAACAACTTCTGTACTCCTTCCTGATGAGGGGATTAGCGCTGAAATCGACCTTGCTGGGTTGAATTTGGGGTAGTGTGAACACAAATTGACGGTATTGGTCTCCGGGAGCTATTCCAGAGTACTCCATTGTGACCACTCTGGACAGCTCTCTCAACTCAGACGCACTGGCCAGGTAGACAGGAAAAGCGCCATGAACTTTTGAATTTCATTTCCTGTTTGGCCAGCATGGCAAGCTCAGAGATGACCATGCAGATCTCATCAGCAGAGGTGACCATGGAGCCCCAGAATCACAAAAGAGCTTCAACATGGACCGAATGGGAGGTACTGGATCTGATCGCAGTATGGGAAGAGGAATCCGTGCTATAAGAACTTCACTCCACCCCAGAGGACTGCCCAAGAAACAGAAAGCTGGCATTCAATAAGTTTTGAAGTGCAGTGTGGTCTTGTCCTTCCCTTCTCCCCTTCTTCACCACCTCACCCAGTGCTTCCCTCCTCCCCCATCCCTCCCGGGTTACCTTGGCAGTTATCTCCCCATTTGTGTGACAAATTAATAAAGAATGCATGAATTTGAAACAACAATGACTTTATTGCCTCTGCAAGTGGTGATCAAATGTGGGAGGGGAGGGCGGTTGGCTTACAGGGAAGTAGAGTGAACCAAGGGGGCGGGTTTTTGTTAGGATATAGAATATTCAGGCCTGTCTGCAAATTGCCTATACTTTAAGAATTTAGGTGTATTCTTATCACTTAGCTAGTTATAGAGGTATAAAAGAAAGAATCAAAAACATTGTCTGCCAGTGTAAGGGCCTTCTCTTACTGTGACAGTCTGAGGCCCTGTTCTTAGGCTAAGCCTTTGGCTAAGCAGCAGAGGCCAGCCATAAGCTGGGAAGTGTATGGCCACATCCTTACATTCCAAACCAGTCACATTGAAATAAGGTGCTTTTGGGCTGTTAGAAATACGATCCTGTCCTGATATTCCTATCACCTCCAGAGAAAGGAAAGAGCCTAGAAGACGTAAAAGGAAACTTAGTTTGATAGCATCCTGTCTGGCAAGAACTCACTTATCAATAGATGGGATGTGAAATCCTCATTTCTGTATTGTTCTATCACTGTAGTCTCCGCTTCTCTATTGTTTGTCTGTATAATCTCTGTCTGGTTCTGTGATTGTTTCTGTCTGCTGTATAATTAATTTTGTTGGATGTAAACCAATTAAGGTGGCCTAACAGTTTTTATCATAGAGAAACAAATAGAACTTTCATATCATAGCCTGGCCAGTCATGAAACTAGTTTTCAAAGCTTCTCTGATGCGCAGCACACCCTGCTGTGCTCTTCTAACCACCCTGGTGTCTGGCTGCACGTAATCAGCAGCCAGGCAATTTGCCTCAACCTCCCACCCCGCCATAAACATCTCCCCCTTACTCTCACAGATACTGTGGAGCACACAGCAAGCAGTAATAACGATGGGAATACTGGTTTCGCTGAGGTCTAACCGAGTCAGTAAACTGCGCCAGCACACTTTTAAAAGTCAAAATGCACATTTTACCACTATTCTGCACTTGCTCAGCCTATAGTTGAACTTCTCCTTACTACTGTCCAGGTTTCATGAGCCATGGGAGCAAGTGGTAGGCTGGGGTAGGTGCGACCGCGAAGTGCTGCCAGCTGGGAGAGCAGCCTGAGGCAGAAGCCTCCAGCTCGCATGATATTCCAGGCAGGACTGAATCTCCATGAGATGAAAGTTAAAGAAGAGGATGACCTGGAGTCACTCCCATTTATGTCCAGGAACCTCTGACCAACCTCACCGAGGTCTGCCAGGAGCACCCATGTCTGTCCAGGCGCCCCTGACCAACCTCACCGAGGTTGGCCAGGAGCACCCAGGAGACAATGACTACGACAGCTAGCAGTCATACTGCACCACTGCTGCTGCAAAGGCAAGGAGCTACTGCTGTGTAGCAATGCAGTACCACGTCTGCCAGCAGCACCTAGGAGATGTACGGTGACGGTGAGCTGAATGGGCTCCATGCTTGCCGTGGTATGTCATCTGCACACGTAACCCAGGAAAAAAGCAAGAAATGATTGTTTGCCATTGCTTTCACAGAGGAAGAGGGGCCTGATGACATGTATCCAGAACCACCCGCAACAATATTTTGCCCCATCAGGCACTGGGAGCTCAACCCAGAATTCCAATGGGCGGCGGAAACTGTGGGAACTGTGGGATAGCTACCCACGGTGCAATGCTCTGAAAGTCAACGCTAGCCTTGGTACTGTGGATGCACACCACCGAGTTTATGCGCTTAGTGGGGACACACACAATTGACTGTATAAAATCGATTTCTAAAAAATCGACTTCTATAAAATCAACCTAATTTGGTAGTGTAGACATACCCTTAGGGTACATTTGCACTGGAGATGGAGGTGTAATTCCCAGCTCAAGGAGACATACCCATGCTACCTCTGCTCAAGCTAACATGCTAAAAATGGAAGTATAACCATGGCAGCATGAGTGGTGGGAGGACTACCCACCCTGAGTACAATCCCATCTGAAATCCCAGGTGCACTCTCAGGCAGCTAGCCCACTCTGCCATTCATGCCACCGTGGTTACACTTCTATTTCCAGTGCACTGACTCAGTCAGAACTAGTACAGGTGTGTCTACTGGAGCTGGGAATTTCACTGCCATCTTCACTGGAGACATGTCCTTACAGCTGGTTCCCTCCAGGTCAAAGTTGAGGCACATTGTTGGGAGAGTGCAGGGGGAGCTTGTACAGCTGCAGCCAGTGCTGTCCTCGTCCCATGAGCTTCAGTCTCCAGAGAGGTCAGGCAGGCACCCATTCCCAGCGCCAGATGTTCACTAACTAGCTTCTGAGAAAAATGCCGTAAGATGGCATGAAGAAATGCTGCCTTCTGACGTGCTGGAACAACGGCTCTGCCATGGCAATAGCCTGGCCTGCCCTAGGAGTCAGACAATCCCTGTTTTTAACAGAATTACAATGCAACAGGTTTTAAGATGCTTTTTGAACCTTCATAGTCTGAAGATATGATCTGTTTTCTTCCACTTGAATGTAGTTTCACACACACATTGTCCCTCTTAACCCACTACCCCCTGTCCAGTCACATCTTCACAAACATAGCTTCATCTGCAGTTGCGGCACTTTTAACTTGCAGAAAAAGAGGGGCATGAGTCAATAGCACTGAAGGCAGATCTAAAAGAATCAGGATGGGCATGCCCCACATGAGCCCCCTTTGCAATAGGCAAAGAAATAGTGACTGGAGTTCCTTTCCAGCAGCAAAATCTGGCATTTAGAGCTACATTCTCATTCATGCTATGAGAGCTCAGGAAGCTGAGATTGTGATAGGGCCCAGTTTTTGCCTGGCATCAGCTGGGCCCAGAGATTGTGGATCTCCGATGTGCTTCATGCCCTTGAGAAATCATCTGGGGCAATGGGAATGCCCGATCAGCTAGCATGCTGGAATCAGGAAATGAAACTCACTTTTTTTGCTTTACCTGTTGGCCTCTTGTTTTGCTTCCTCCTGCCTCACGCTAGCTGCTTTCAGCTCCCATGGGGGAACCCAGGCCCACCCTCTCCACCAGGTTCAAATGCACGGCCCGATGTAAGCAGCTAAGTCCTACACCGCCAAAGGGCTATTCTGCTGCCACCCTGGATCACTCCCTCTTTCTCAACAGGTAACAGACATACATTAAATAACTGGAAATCACAGACAAAGTCTCAGACCTTCTGAGAATCCCCAGTCTCTTCCCTTTGGGTTTGGTCCCATCTCTATAACCAGGCAACAGGGGGTGCAGATAGATCTATTCACCCCCACTGTCTGCTACCCTACTGGATAGGCCTGCTCTCTGGTCTTTTGAGCTCCTCCTCCGAGCCATGCATGCTTCACAGGTGTGGCGGGGTTGGACTATCTGGGTACAAAGCAGCTGCTTAACCCCCTCTTTACTGCTGCAGGGTTTGTATATTCTGCCACAGAGAAAAAGAGGTGTGTTTATCAGTCGAGCTAGCTTAACTCAATTAAATCCCCATTAATACCTGTGTGGATGCAATTTAACACCATTAGGAATGCATGAGCTGGCTGCTGTGTGGCATGCTCCTGAGGTCTCCTGGGCAGCAGGAGGAACCAGCCATTCAGAGGGAAGGTGGCACAAGAGAAAGAAAGAAAACTCTTCAGATCAGCTCTACACTTCGGTGGCAGCCAATGAGAACATTTCAAAGCTGATGTTGAAGTGCTAGAGCTTGGGAGGAACAAGAATCCTTGCTGCTGCTCCTGCTGAATTTTGTATAAACAGAGTAATCCCAGAGGCCCGTGAAGAGTCTACCTCAGAGCTTAGACACACACAAGCAAGCAGCTGGCTGTCCATCCGCTCCAGAGAATGGAAAGCCTGAGCCTTACAATACTTCTGAGGCAGTTAAAAAAGGGAGAGGAATTTCCTAGATGTGTGCTGAAAATGATGTGTGAAGGCTCAAGCTATGAGCCCATGTAGCCCACCAGTCGGTGTGTGTTACACATCCCTGCTGTGATGCACAGAGCATGTGAGTCTGCTACAGAAATCAGCCACAGAGCCTGGCTCTTCAGCTCAGGCTGGAGTCACTTCTGCCTTTACCCCTGGAGGGCTCCAGTTCAGTCCCCAGTTGGGTAGCTGAGATGGGGATGCCCCATCCATAACTTTCCCAGATTGCAGCTGTTGTGGGTTGGGTTAAATCTTGTTATGGTTGGGCATTACCACCAGAGCCAGCGGTAGGCATAAGCAGACTAACCAATTTCTTAGGGCCCAAAGTAGCCCAAGAGCCCCCCCATTAATTATTAGTATGTATTGGGGGGGAATATTCCTGCACAGGGCCCTCAATAGGCTAGTGCTGGCACTGGTTACCACCACGCTTCATTCAGGATTAATGCAAAGAAGTAATGGAAATAATGTATGCAGTGTTGTTGTAGCTGTGTCAGTCCAGGATATTAGAGAGACAAGGTGGGTGAGGTAATAGAGCTCTGAGTAACCTCAAAAACTTATCTCTCTCCCCAGCAGAAGTTGGTCCAATAAAAGATATTACCTTCCCTTCCCTGTCTGACTGAATTAATAGCGGTCTCCAAACCGCAAACACAGGCATGAGTCTCTGCCCAAAACAAAGGTGAATGCAAGGCTGCCCAGAATAGGAACCACCTGGGCCAGAAGGGTTTGTTGGACATTGACTGATGGGCAAGGTAAGGGGTAGGGTGTAAAAGAAGCAGGACTGGAGACAGCACACAGAGAGAGACAGCCTGGACAAGCCTGGTTATGACCCTGAGAGAATCCTAGGGAAGGGGCTTTGGGGTCTAGAGCTGGCTAAAGATGCTTGGGGCTCTAAGCAATGAAACAGTTTGGTTCCTCTTGTGTCAACAGGCAACAGGACTTTGTACATTCCTTGTAAATAAACACAATTGCATCAAAGAAAATACCTGGCTGTAGCATCGATTTCTCCCCCTAATTGGAACAGCCCACAACACCCTGACTTTGACTAGCTGTTTGGGTTAAAAGGGGTAGGTAACAGTCACAACTGCTCAGGTACAGGAACAAACAAGGGTACCTGCCAAATTTTCTCTAGTCTCTATGGGTATGTCGACATTGCAGTTAAAAACCTGCGGCTGGCCCATGCCAGCTGACTTGGGCTCATGGGGCTTGGTCTAAGGGGCTGTCTAATTGCAGTGTAGACATTCAGAGTATGTCTACACTAAGAAATTAGGTTGAATTTATAGAAGTCGTTTTTTCAGAAATCGTTTTTATACAGTCGATTGTGTGTGTCCCCACGCAAAATGCTCTAGGTGCATTAAGTCCTCGGTACTGTGGATGCTAGCGTCGACTTCCAGAGCGTTGCACTGTGGGTAGCTAGGGGTAGCTATCCCACAGTTCCCGCACTCTCAGCTGCCCATTGGAATTCTGGGTTGAGATCCCAATGCCTGATGGGGCAAAAACAGTGTCGCGGGTGGTTCTAGGTATGAGTTGTCAAGCCCCCCTCTCCCTCCCTTCCTCCCTCCGTGAAAGCAACAGCAGACAATCATTTCGCGCTTTTTACCTGGGTTACCTAAGCAGACGCCATACCATGGCAAGCAAGGAGCCTGCTCAGCTGGCCATCACCGTACGTCTCCTGGTGCTGGCAGACATGGGACTGCATTGCTACACAGCAGCAGGCGGTGCATTATGATTGGTAGCCATCGTCGTCGTATTCCTGGGTGTTCTTTTAGCCAACCTCGGTGAGGTCAGTCAGGGGCACCTGGGCAGACATGGGCGTGACTCAGCGAGGTCATTCCCATTTTCTGCTGAGCACCCAGGAGATGACGATGGGTAGCAGTTGTACTGCACTGTCTGCTGCTGGCCTAAGATGTAAAAGATAGATGGAGTGGATCAAAACAAGAAGTTGACCCGATTTGTTTTGTGAAATCAACGGCCTGTTAAACCCAGGGCTTTGAGTTCAATCCTTGAGGGGGCCATTCTGTGTTACAGTTGTTTGTGTTTCTCCTTGATGCAAAGCCACCCCTTCTGTTGATTTTAATTCCCTGTAAGCCATGTTGTCAGTCGCCCCTCCCTCCATCAGAGAAACAGCAGACAATTGTTTCACGCAAAACCAGGTGAGGAGGCAACAGCAGCATGGTGACGAGAGTGATGAGGACATAGACATGGTCATAGACTTCTCACAAAGTACAGGCCGGGCAATGTGCCCCGGCAATATGCACATCATGCTGATGACCTCTGCATGGTCACCTGTGCTGATCAGCTCGCCATGCTGGCCAAACAGGAAATGAAATTCAAAAGTTTGCGGGCCTTTTCCTGTCTACCTGGCCAGTGCATCTGAGTTGAGAGTGCTGTCCAGAGCGGTCACAATGGAGCACTCTGGGATAGCTCCTGGAGGCCAATACCGTCAAATTACACCCACACTACCCCAAATTAGACCCAGCAAGGCTGATTTCAGCGCTAATCCCCTCATCAGAGGTGGAGTAAAGAAATCAATTTAAAGAGCCTTTTAAGTCGAAAAAAAGGGCTTCGTTGTGTGGACGGATCCAGGGTTAAATTGAGGTAACACTATTAAATTCGACCTAAAGTCGTAGTGTAGACCAGGCGTCAGGCTTTGACTGGAGCCTGGGCTCTAAGACCTTGCAAAGTGTGAAGGTGCCAGAGCTCAGGCTGCAGCCCAAGCCAGAATTAAACAGCCCCTTAGACTGAGCCCTGCAAGCCCAAGTCAGCTGGCATGGGCCAGCCAAGGGTGTCTAATTGCAATGTAGACATACCCTATGACTTTCTCGGCTCTCACAAGCTATGCCAGGTCAGGTCTAGCCCAGGTGAAACTTCCAGTGAAAACCCAGGATGCTGGAAGGTACTGCCAACTGAGTTGGTGGCACTCCCCTTTCTGAGTCAGAACCCAATCAATGCATCCGCATTGTGCTGGAGTGCTATCTATCAGATGCAACTGTGTTCCCAGTGGTATTGTGGTAATTAACTATGTCATTAAAAGGGTCACGGCACTTTCCACAAAAATGGGGATAGTAATTGCATCTTGGTAAAATTCCAAATTGGGTAGTTATAGCCACTCTACATAAATACCCCTGCTGCTTCAACTGGCTGAAGTATTTTTCCCTTCCAGCCCTAAAGTGTTTTGTTGTGTTACCGTGTTCCACCTCAAATGTGGCTGCAATTTAGTAGTGGTTGAAATGGCTTATATGAAGGAATGAAAGTTACCTATATCAGTGTGATATCAATTCATCATACCTTGTGCATTACAACCTGCAGTGACTTCTTCCCACCTCTGGAGGTGCAACTTTAAATGAGAAGAGATGAGGAGCAAAATGGTGATTTTAAGAACCAAGTTTAGGTGCCAAAGAGAAGAGTTCAATATGAGAAATTAGAGCAGCAAAGTGAAAGTTAAAAGCAGCATTAAGGCACAGCATTACCATCTGTCACCAACTAGTCCTGCCTCCTTTTTCTACAGTGGCTGCGCCAATAAATTATTTACCAATGAATGCAATTTTAAAAAATGCAGGAAATTGCTCAGATTATATCTCTGAGCATTTAAAATCCTGACACTGGAAGACAACCACATTAATAATAAAAAAATAATATTAATATTTTGCTCTTCTCCAGCATTTTTCATCTGAGGATCTCAAAGCAATTTACTAATTTTAGCTAAGTGAGCATCACAAAACCCCCACAACAAAGTAGGTAAGAGATGAAGTCCCTTCATTAACCACTGAAATGCAGACACTTCTGGGGTAGAATGCAGCAGCTCTTTAACACAATGCAACACTAGGGAATGCATTATGGCAGGATGGGAAGATGATTACAATGATTATTATTTAACATGTATATTGCAGTAGCGCCTAGAAGCTAATCAATATGAGACACACACACCCCTCCTCATTTTGGGGGCTGCACAAACATACAGAAAATGGTGATTCCTGCCCCAAAAACAAGACATAAGAGGTGGATGAAACAAACAAGTGGGTTGGGGTTAGGAGTGGGGCAGACAAAACCAATAGGATCTGTGCAATTCTTAACCAATCGAGAGCCATAATCACAATTCAGCACCAGCCTGGCTGTACTGGGGTGCACATTACTGTGTGCAGAATGCTGTATGAAGAAGAGCTGAATCGTCTGGGTCTGTGGTGCCTACATCTCCCCTCAGGGATGGATAGAGGCAGCTCCTTGGCATCCAGGGCCCAGGCACAATAGAGAAGCAGGGTAGTAGATGGCAGAATGGATGATTTGCTGTCAAGCAGCTGGCTTACACTCAGCCACTTCACTTGGGAAGCAGATCAAAGAGGCCTCAAGATCAGGAGGAAGACATAGGAGTCCAGCCCAGGTGAGGGATGCTGGACTGGGCAGATTAGATTCTGTTCAGGGAAGCCTGGAGTTGTGGTGCATCTAGGCCCCATTAAATAGCAATATACCACTCCAGACTCCACCTCCTTCTGGCTAGTGGAGTGGGTTAGAACAGCCATGGTGGCTGAGAGGGAGTAAAGAGCCAATGCCCTATCCAGGAAGGAGAGGGAGCTGCCCAGGCAGGAGATGAAGAGCCTCTTGTCTGTGGTGACGTATGCAGATGTAGAAACATTCCAGCTCAGTGACTGTCCTCCAGTGCCCTGCATGTGGCAGAAGGTTCTCCATCTCCTCAGATCTAAAGAAACCCTCCCACAACTTCTTCCTTTCAAACCCAAGAGCTCCAGCTCTCTGTCTGCCTCTTTCTCCTTCTGTTCAAGACCAGGAAGGTGCTGGGATGCATTGTGACTGCCCTGAACTCTGACCAGAAGACAGGCCTGTGTCACAGAAAAGCCAGGGTTTGCTATTTATTTGCCCTACTGGGAGATCCTCCCTTGTTTTTCTCTTACTCTCACACTAACACATGGGAGTTGCACAGATCTCAGGGAATCTTGAAACATAGGGCATAGCAAATCTTCAAAAACAATGAGTTCCCAGGTAGACCGGAGGGGAAAATAGCAGGTCTGCTTAAAGGTTTATATTTATTCTTAAAAAATAACAATCTCTAGCTGTTAAGAATCTGCGTAAGCCAGTTAAACACACTTTATGAAACCTTACAACAATATTACCCTTTTACCGAAACAATGGCAAGAGCAATTTCACCTGTACTTACTGTCCAGTCAGCTGAGAACAAACAACCAGGAGATTTATGTCTGAGTGGAAACATAATTTCTATTATCTCCAACATTAAACTTGGTGATGGAAATTCCCGTGCCTGGAGTGCAAAATCAATTTCAATAACTAGGAGAGCAAGAAGTCAAATTGCAAGGCAGGACTTGGACAGGACACTAATTTCTGTAATAACCAGCCTGGTCCTTCTGACTGGGGACGCCACTGGGCTAGGGGAAACCTGTGGGCTTTGGGATACATGGGACTCAGTGGGAAATAGACTGAAGGGCATAATCCTGCATCAGCAGGGAGTGGTAATGGACTATGAACTAGTTGGCCCTTTCCACAGGAATACAGAAATTGACCGAGTGGATCAGCTCCAAGGTCCATCTAGTCCAATATCCTGCCTCTGACAGTGGCCAGCACTTAGAGGTAGTTGTACGAAACTTCACAGCAGGCAGATGTAGGATTAACTACCTGCCCCAAACCATGCTAAACCCTAATTAGAGATTGGCATATTCCCTGAAGCATGAGGTTTTTAATCTCTTTCAAAGCTCTTTTTTTCCATGAAATGTTGTAACTCTGGATATTTGCCATCTAAATATCCAATCCCTCTTCCAATTCCATCCCTAATTGCCAGAGCCTACTATGGTGGCAAAGCCTGTCCACTCACCTGCCAACCTGTGATGCCACAAATCCTGACTGTAAGTATCTGTGCCAGGTGTTGCTCTGGGTAAGAAGCAGCAATATGAAGTTTCAGGCCCTGTAATGGGTCTCCTGACAGTACCATCTTCAGAAGTGGGGAGCTGCTGGTAAGGACATCACAAGCCATGCTCCTGTATCCAGTAATTAAGAGTGCAACAGCATCATGAAATCTATGCCAGGGATTTCTAACCACAACGACCAAGGATTGTGCGGAAAGTAGCCACGCTAGTATTGGTAGCCACACTTCAGTGTGCTGTAGCTAGCACCGACTAGCTAACTCCCAGTGTAACTCAGACGACCACACACCCTTGCACAGATAAAAGTCTCAATATCCACTACACTGACCTTACAGGCTTTCCCTCCTAGTGGGAACTGTCATGTTTCAAGTTGCTCTTGTCCCACTGAAGATGAGGAGAAGCTGCTTACAGGCTAACTTTGCCCTGTATCAGAATCAGACAGGGAAACCTATCCATCCATTTGGATGGATTCCTAAGTTCTGACACTGTTCCCATGGCACAGTCACACTGAAGTTCCAGGCATGAGTTCTGGGCCTCCAGTTAAGAGGGGGGCCCTTTCTGAGGTGAATGTGAGGGTTGGATGCAAATTCATAACAATTGTGGAAAGAGTAAACAAAAGGGACAGCAAAAATCTCCTGCAAAAGGCAGCAAAACTAGAAGTGTAGAATTCAGTGTGAAAATGTTCAAAAGCTGTGTAGTTTGTGTCATGACTACAGCTCAACACAAACATCAAGGACAACTGTGAGGCCTAAACCCCCAAGACCTTTGGATGGCCCTGCTCCTAGTTCCCCTCCCGCTCCCTCATGCACATGCAGTAACTGAAAGCCAGTAGTACCAGAGAGAACAGGGAGAGACAGACTGAGTGATCCTTTCTAATAGATTCGTCTTTTATCATGTTTTCATGACCTTTGTAAAAGGCAATTTACATTCTAATTGTCCTGTGAGCGCCAGAGGAATCAATTAGTGACAAGAGATGCTAATTGTACAGAGGGGGAGGAGGCATTGCCAGACTCCTCTGCTCCAACCCAGGGTTAACAGCCCAGGGGATTCCTGGGATGGCTGGGGCTTTAATCAATCCTCCCTTTTTAATAGTTTCCATGTTGTGCTGCAGTTGTCAAGGTCCATTAGTCTTCTGGAGTTCTGGATGAGTCAGTGGTGTCCCCTCCTTCCCTGTACTCACTGAGCACACACAGATGCTCAGAAAGAAATGCCTTACACCACTGAGAAGCCAGACCCTACAAATTCCCTCTCCTTCCCTCACAGCTCCCTACATAGATACTTTTCTGCATCAAGAAACCCATTAAATGTTCATACTGGAGCACAGGCAGACACATCCTCTTTGCCCTCGTGCCTGTTGAGACAAAACTATCTCAACATGACGGGCCCAACATTGCTGGCACATGAGATAGGTAAACCTAGCACTGTCATCCCAGAGCCCAGCCAGAACCCTCTATGGAACTCTCAGCCAAGGGTGCTCGTAGTTTATTACCATGGTATGGTAGCTGTCTCTGAATCTCCCTTTCAAAATGCCAAGCAGAGATCTAGCTATACACCCCACAGCCAAACCCATAGTGTGCTCATGCAAGAATGTGGGAACTTTATCTGAGCACAGAATCATAGAATCTGGAGTGTGAAAACAAATAACAATACTAGATTGTCCATCCCCTCCTGAGGCAGAGACATCTTGGAGTAGAGAGAGCTCTCCATAAGGCCATGGATGGAGTGACAGGATACACATGTGTCTCTCAGTGGGTTACAGGGGCCCCACACCATACTCAGACAGTTTGGCTGGCTGGGAGGTAGCTATACCAGTGGTCAGGGTCTCAGGATCATGACATCTCACCAGTAATGCATACATTGTGAAGGGCAGTGTCCAAGACAGGTGGATCCTGAGCAGAGACAGGCCTAGCAGCATTTCCCATGAAATGCCAGCACAGGTTATTATTGTCACTGTAGCGAGGCGGTGTGGCTCCCCTCCCCCTCAGGAGGGTTGAGCCCCGTCAGTCATCCACGGGGGCAGGGCCGCTCCTCGGAAGTCCCGCCCCTCAGAGGGTCAGGTGGCGACCTGGAAGAATAAAAGCCGGGCCCCAGCCTTCAGTTGCAGGTCTGCCGCCGGCAGGAGCAGACGTGTCCGCCGACGCCTGTAACTGGGAGACTGCCCAAGCCAGAGGCCGAGACCAGGAGCCGCCGGAGCTGCCTCGCCCCTGCTACGACGCGGAGCCGCCGGAGCTGCCTCGCCCCTGCTACGACGCGGAGCCGCCGGAGCTGCCTCGCCCCTGCTACGACGCGGAGCCGCCGGAGCTGCCTCGCCCCTGCTACGACGCGGAGCCGCCGGAGCTGCCTCGCCCCTGCTACGACGCGGAGCCGCCGGAGCTGCCTCGCCCCTGCTACGACGCGGAGCCGCCGGAGCTGCCTCGCCCCTGCTACGACGAGGAGCCGCCTCGCCCCTACTACGACGAGGAGCCGCCGGAGCTGCCTCGCCCCTACTACGACGAGGAGCTGCCAGAACTGCCTCGCCCCTACTACGGCCCTGAGGAGCCCCCAGACCAGGCTTGGCCCGCATTCCCCGAAACATTACCGGACCTGCCGCCCAGCCCGGACTGGGAGGAACCGATGGTCCTGGACGTCCCCGGAACAGAGGCCCCGGACCAGGTAGGAGTAGAGGGGGAGCTAGGAAGTAGCTTGGGGGCACCTGACTCCAGTCAGGCTGTAGGGCTAACCTTGCCAATGTCAGTGTGTTTCGGTCAGGACCCCCACTGACCATCGGTAGCGGTGACAGCCGCTACCAGAGCCCCGGGCTGGAATGCAGAGGAGTGGGTGGGCCTGTGTTCCCCCTGCCACCCGTATCCGGGTGGCAGACTCCCCCTCTCCCCGGCCTAAGACCACTGCTCTTCCCTGCTCCAAAGGGCCAGAGCTGATTGTACTGTGTTTGGTGCCCCGCCCGAACCAAGGGCTGGGCCCCTTTTGACTTTGCCACTGCTCTGCCCTGCCCCAAAGGGCCAGAGCCAATTGTAACAGTGTTTGGTGCTCTGCCCTGCTCCAAAGGCCAGAGCTGATTGTACTGTGTTTGATGCCCTGCCCGAACCAAGTGCTGGGCCCTTTTTGACTTTGCCACTGCTCTGCCCTGCTCCAAAGGCCAGAGCTGATTGTACTGTGTTTGGTGCCCCGCCCGAACCAAGGGCTGGGCCCCTTTTGACTTTGCCACTGCTCTGATTGTAACTGCAGGGACACACCTCTCCCGGGGCAGGGCCGCGGGCCCGAGGAGCGGCCCCGGGGACGACAGCGAGGCCAGTGTGGCTCTCCTCCCCCTCAGGGAGGGTCGAGCCCCGGCGGAACCCGCTTACAGTCACCTAAATCCCCACACACTATCTCCTAAATCTAACCAGTGACCCAAAAAGCAACTGCGTAACATGGGCCTCTGGGGCATCAGGGGTTCATCTGCTGCCACAAAAGCTCACAAGCTTTCTCTGTCCCCATGGCTACGATCCCCAGCAAAACACGAGAGAAAACGTGCCCTCTTGAATCTCCTTTGAAAGGAAGTATCCATTGTGGAGGCACCAGGGCTATGGCAGAGGTGGGTTTTGCACTTAACTTTTAAAAGAACTTGACGTTTCCCCTCATTTTCTAATCACCCAGCAGTTCTGAAGCTGAACTCAGTTATCCCCTCTGCCACACACACAACACAGACTCAGTACATCAGTTTTCCTTCTATGCCATCACAGCCCTTACTCCAAACCCTGCGTCTCTTCTGTCAAGCCCCTCCACAGGTCCAGGGTCAAATCCCTCCATCTCTTCCAGGCTCTAGGGCTCTGCTACAGTCACTGGGTCAGGACACAGTATCTCTGCCCTCTCTTGCTCAGAATGCCCCTTCTCTCCTGCGTTGCTCAGGGCACTCTCCTTTCCTCAGCCAGCAACCTGCCACTCCCAGAAATCCCTGTGGATGTCTCCCCAGGGCCGGATGGGAGCTATACATACCACCAGCCCCACTACCTCATTCTGATGTGTGTCCAGCTTTTCCTCGAGCAATTGCCCTTGAGAGCCATAGCATCTCCTCATTCACTCTTTGCAGGCTGGTCACCTGGAATCGCCTCTCTGAACAACCCTCCCCCTGAAAGTAACCTTCCCTACAAACCAGAGTGGCTGGGTGCCGCTCCCTCCCTAGCCTACCACCCACACCAAACAGGCCTCGCCATGTATTATCCAGAGGGGATTGTGAAGCTTGATTCAGCACCATGCCCCGCACCTGCAGGGCTGACCACTGCTTCTGTAGCACGCCAAGCCCAGCATCCCAACCCTAATCCTCCAGGTGGCAGCTTGTTGTGCTGCCTGCACACCCTCAGGCCACACCTCCCCTCACAGGAGAATCATCCTCAAGAGGGGTCTTCTCCTACTGCCACACTGGCCACTCATAAGGTCTTAAGGCTACAACGTCCCCCACTCTCATGCTGCAGGCGAGGGCCTGTTATCACTGCCCTGTCAAAGCCCAGGAGCATTTGGATGGGAGGGAGGCACTCACCAAGTCAAAGGGGGAAACGTGTTGGGTGTCCATTCCAAAGCCATTGTGCACAGGCCTTTCCACCAGGTACCAGGCCAGTCAAAGCTCCTGGAGGCCTCTTCAGTCACCCTGCCCTGGCTGCCACAGCCTAAGCCAACAGCAGGAATGAGAGGTGCAGAGCTCTGCTTTCTCCTCCCCTGCAAGCCAGGCCTCAGTGCAGCGTAGGGTTTGAAGAACACCATCCCCATCACACTAGCCTTTCACATCTGCAGTGAAATCTGCCAGAAACTGGGGGGGTGGGAGAGGGGCATTGTCACCCCCTCTCACAGCCTCTTCCCCAAAAGGCGCCGGCTGCCAGCACCAACTGTCTCCACCCCCCTCAGGGGAAGGAAACAGGGTCTCACTGGCAGGTTTAATTACTCCTGACAATTGACTGCAGCAAGGTGAACACTGCTCCTCAGCAAATATCTTTTCCCCAGCATTCTCCCCACGGACACAGGCTATTTTTAACTGTGCCACATTCTCTAATTGCCTCTCAAATAAGAGGCACAGGCCACTGTATGCCAGGAGAGAGGGAGCACAGCACCAGCATGCGCCATCCCACATCATTGTGCCATTAGGGGCATATGCAAGGATGAAACAAGGGTGGAGCCAACTGCCCCCCTTGGCCATAGATGCCAATCAGGTTTCAGGGTAGAGGCTGCAACAGACTTGAACCCCCTTGAGCCCTGTCCAGGCTTGAAGCCCTCTGGAGCTGCATCCTGCAGAGGTCAGCGGAGAAACACATACAACCCCACTGCCCCCAAGTCCCTTCCCAAGCTGGACATCTCTGTGGTGCAGAGGTGTGCGGGATCATGCACTCCAGACCCTGCCCACAGTCAGCTGCCCTGGTCCAGAGTGGCCTGCTGAGCTTCTTCTGAGCTGTGAGGGCAGCAGAGTCCTCAGCGCAGAGGATCTGGAGCGACACAGGCCGCTGATCCAGCAGAAGGACCCCTGACTCCAAGGTGAGGACCCCGAGCTGGGAGAGATGGAAGGAACCTGGACTAATGGGGTCTCCAGGAGATGATGGTCCCTGCAGAAGTATGGGGGGGGCTTCCTACTATGCAGTGAGCTCCCGCTTCATGCACTCGGCTGCAGGACAACCCTCCCACCCCCAAGTTAGAGCCCCTTAGGAGAATTCTGGTTGTGCCCTTGGGCACAGGTATTCAGTAACCTGGCATGGTTACTGCCATCTCTGGGGAGCCATGCTTTAACTACCCAGTCCAGAGGAAAAAGGAGCATGGTGAGGCAGTGGCAAAGCTGGGAAGAAAGAAAAACTAGGAATCCTGAATCCCACTTTCCTGGTCTAACCACTATACCTCTCTGCTTCCCAACACTGGTAATAGAACCCCAGAGTCCTGACCTACTCTAACGATTGGTCTACACTCCTGCCTTCGTTTCCTACATCCCTAAGGACTCTGGGAGCCTCAGAACCACTGCTCCCTGACAGCATGACTGGAGCCAGGCTTCCCAAGTCAGAGTCAGCCCCGTGTCAGTAAAACATCTTTTTGCTAGTGGGAATATATTGGCACGAGAAGAACCCCCCAATGGCAGAAATATTTTCAGCATGAAACCCTGGCTGTGGAGAGCCTTTTCCCTAGGGTAGATTTGTGGACATCAGCTTCCTCAAGTAAGGGAGAGGCAGCACATGGAATTTACCATGTTTTTAAGGGACCTGGGTAAATGCACTGGGAAGTTTCTTTCCGTGCTTCAGAGCTGGGCTTTGAAACAACTGCAGTAGTGATGGCCAGAAAAAAATCCAGGCCTGACTTTACACTTTAGGCAGAGCATGCTAGGATGACTTAGGAGGTGCCACAAGGGTTGACATGTCAAGCGAGCCATGGTCCAGTTGGGGAGAAACACCCCGAGGTCTCCTAGCCCAGAGGAAGGGGAGCAGCTGCCAGCTGGCTTTACAGAGCCCAGTCACATGTCCAAAATCTTCCTACACTCAGGGTTTAAACTAAGAGATCAAAAGGGCAGTGTGTATCCAAAGACTGAGTATCATTAAAAGGAGGGCAAATGCAATTTGCTCCTAATGTCATGAGCTCAAAGCCCCAAGCACCTCCTCCCTGTAGAACCTGAGCCAAAGACCACTGACATCAATGAGGAGCTTAACCATCAACTTCAATGGGCTTTGGATTGGGCCCAAAGCATGCTGAGGAATTAATTAATCCATGACAGCTGGCCCAAACCTTGCTACCTAGCAATCTCCACATTTAATGTTTGCAGCTGTGGTCTGTTCCCGACCCAAGGGAGAACAGGATCTAACCCACATACACACACAGCATTTCTCAGGTGGGTGACAAGCTATGACAGATGAGTCCAATAACTAGCAGCAGTGTCATGGTGTAGTGGATTGGCAAGGTGGGTGGTGTCAGAAGATCCTGGGCCTAGTCTCAGGTCTGTGTGCCTGTGGACAGGTTAAAAGGGAGGGTAACAATTTACCTGCCTTTGTAAAGTGCCATGAAGAATGAAAATCCCTACGTGGCCTCTGCTTTCACAGACAGCTCTGTAAGGATGATTATAAAGCTATGGTCCCTTCTTGTATACACCTCTACCCCGCTATAATGCGACCTGATATAACACAGGTTTGCGTATAGCACAGTAGCAGCAGGGCTCCAGCTGCTGCGGGGAGCCCCAGGCCCTTTAAAACCTGCGGGAGCCCTGCTGCTGCTACCCTGGGGCTGCGGCAGCGGGGCCCTCTGGCGATTTAAAGAGCCCGGGCTCCCCGCAGCGGCTGGAGCCTGGAGCTCTTTAAATCACCGCCAGAGCCCTGCCACTGCTACCCTGGGGCTGCAGCAGCGGGGCTTGCCGGTGATTTAAAGGGCCTGGGGCTCCGGCTGCTGCGGGGAACCCCAGGCCCTTTAAATCACCGCTGTAGCTCTGCTGCCCCTACCCAGGGGCTGTGACAGCGGGGCTCCAGCCGCGACTTAAAGGGCCTGGGGTTTCCGGCAGCAGCTAGAGCCTGGAGTTCTTTAAATCACCGCCATAGCCCTGCCGCCCTATCCCTATATAACAGGATTTCAGCTATAACACGGTAGAGATTTTTGGCTCCCAACGACCACGTTATAGCAAGGTAGAGGTGTACTTTAAGAAAAAGACTTGTTTGTTCTTTAACTCAAGGTTCCTAGGAAACCTGGACATACCCTGCAGTTTTATTAAAAACACTCATATGGGAGGTAGAGTTCTGAGGACCAAAGGGCTCAATTGATCTCCAGATTATGCTAGAGGGAGCAATGTCCCAGCTCAGAGAGGATGGTCATGGGATGGAGTGAGCGGAGAGAACATGAGGTGGGGTCAGTGTTGAGACTTGACAGCACAGAGGGTCAGCAGGAGGCCTGGAACCAGCACACAGTGGTAATTGCGGAGCTGTCCACCCCCCAGGAATCCTAGTGCTTTATGCTGAAGTAATGGATTTCTATGGCCCAGCTAGGAATAAAAGCTGGTGAGCGTAAACTGCAATCCACAGTAGGTCCTCTCCCTCCTTTCTCCAGCCGGCCCTGCTGAGCTGCTGCATTCTTTACCCCAGCACTGGAACAATGCCGGCTTCACTCCCACCACCTTCATGAACCAGAATTAGCTATTTCTCTGCTCTGCCCAATGCATCTGCGAAGCCCTGCTTGAATTTCCATTAAAAATAATAATACACTTCGTTCTGCTTCACGAAGCCCATTGCTCACCTGCCTACATTCTCTCTCAGATGCCACTAAGTGCCTTCTCTTTCACCAGCGTAATCACTTCACATTCTCCTTTCTGCAGTCCAGTATTTGTCTGATTGTGGACACATTTTACTGCTGAGATTTACAAAACCATTCAGGTACAGACGGCTCAGAAACCAGGACCAGCTGTCTGTGCCGCGCGGGCTTCGTTATGTGGTCCCCGAATTCCAGAGCTGGGGCTGGGATTAGCTCTCTGGGGTGTTCCCTAGTGCCCCCACATTATTTAGGATTAGTAGTATTATGGCAGCCCTAAAATCAGGGCCCTGTTGTGCCAGATGCTAGAGGCATACATGGGGGAAACACTCCCTGCCCCAGAGAACTCCAAAGCTAACTAAACAAGACAACGGGTGAGAAGGGAAACAGCAGCGAAGTGGGTTTCCTGAGGTTACACAGCAGGTCAGGTCAGAACTAGGACTATTATTCACCTCTCCACAACACATTGCCTCTCTAGTACTGAGTCAGGTCATGAGCAAGGGCTGCAGGCCGAGGCTGTAGGGTTCATTATTTTGTCCCCGTGGTACAGAACCCAGACATGGGGGGGGAGGTGCTTTATTCTTTCCTGGCAGAGCTGGGGGACTGAGCTGGTTCTGGTCCAGTATTTCTTCCTGTGGCTTTGATGCTCTAATCTGAAATGAGCATACAACTAAACCTATCCTTTCATAACGGAAGCTTATCCAAAGACTTATGGCTACACCAGATAAAGAAGGAGGGGTCTCTACTCATGGTCAGACTCACGCAAGTATCAGATCCTCATGTCTAGAAAGGCTGATTGAGAAGAGAAACTCACCCTGAAGCATGGGACTTCCTTCCACCTCTTCTGCCTGGCTTCCAAGAGAGATGGGACAAAGTGTTTTCCTTCTCTTCTCTTTCTGCTTTATTTGCTCAGTACTGTACAACTTTTACCTACATTACTTGCTCAGTACAGCCTTCACTGCCTGGAACATGCAAGACAAAGCGGGAGGAGCTCTGCCTCTGATCAAACCCAACATGCAGCTGTGCATTCAGACTGTACCAGAAAGTGCAGATAATTGCTGTGTGCACTCAGCTAATTGTTAGACGGGCTGTAACAAGCTGTCGGAGAAAGCCATTTGCAATGCACAAGTTCTATAGGTCCTACACAGCCCAGGAAATATACTATATACTTTTAAGCCTTGTGTACTGCCTTATCTATTAGCTATTTACGTATATACTGACACAGAGCGCTCTAGTAATACTGCCTGCTTCTGCATGTACAGTTATCTCTTTGCACTCAAATGCATGTACACAGTGGGTGTGACTCAGGGTCCTGATTTCAAAATTCTGACTCTACATATAAAATGCATCCCTGAATTTAACCAGAAAACTGCCACCCTGAAAAAAATGTGAAGTATCCTCCAAACTATGTTGTTGTTTTTAACAAGCCCATCACTGTGATATCTGAGTGCAATATCCCTGACTCCATTAAAGAGAACACTGCTTAACTGGCAACACAGCTTCTCCCCAATGCCTTCCTGATCCTCTCTGTGAGAAGGTTGCTTTTTCTCTCCTCTTGTTTCTGGTAGGACACCAGTATCAAACCAAAGCCCAGTGGGTCCCTACTCGGCAACTCTAGAAACCATGCAACAACAGCAAAACTGCACTGCAACTGCTGACCAGCAGCTGTAGTGCTAAGGGTCTACATCACAGCAGCCACACCCCAAGCCCCTGATTGACTGGACAGAAAGCATTTACACTGAATATCTGGACAATATAAAGATCACATCAGGAAGAGGAAGCTGTCTGAGCAACAGGCTGTTGCCTGCTAGTGGCTGCCTAGACCGTCTTGCCTTGACTGACCCTGCCTTGCCACCTCACCTACCAACTCAGCCCCTTGGTTTGGATTTCCTAGCTCCCGATCTCCTGTGGGAACGCCAACCATTACCTGGAACTGCCTCTCATACTGAATGATCTCCCAGCTACCAGACCACTTGACCACTGCTCTGGACTATCCCTAGCCCACTTCAGCCACTGGGCATTACAGTTCCAAGTTCCCCTGTAATATTGCTGAAAAGGGCCTTTTACAGAGCAAAACCCATAGATTCTCACTCCCAGACCCACTACCTTCTCAGTCCAGGCACAAACTGAGCACGGCTATTGAAACCAGGGCATTCATTAAGAGCAGCAACTGTTTGTCATCATCCACTGGAATCTTCTCAGTGGAGGCGCCTAGCACACAGCAGCTGCACCTTCAGCTGACCTCCGTGAGACTGGGACCTTGCTCCTCTGCTCTTATTAAAGTGATTCCATCCAGGAGGAGAGAGGCCTGAACACACGTAGCTAATGGACTTGCCTGTGAAAACAGACAAAATTCCAGGGCTCAGAGTCTAAGGGGAAAGAAAGAGGCCGAGAGTTGCTGAAAAATGAAGAGCAATTGTGCGAGTTGGGTTAAAAAGAAAGGGAAAGGAGGAGGGCAGCCAGTAAGAAAGGTATTTCCTTTGCCAAGCAGGAACTTAAATTGATTAGCTTCAAGTGGCCTGAAATGAACGTTGACACCAGTTTAACTTAAGAGCCACAGTTATTTTTCAAAGTCATTTTCACCGACTGCCAGGAAATGCGGCCACATTTGTCAATTGAAAAAAAATATTATCAATTTCCAAGCAGCAGAAGTGCAGCCAGTCTTCCCATGGTCCAATCTGGCATTGACCATGCCAGTACTGGGTCTATATAGCCTGGCAGCATGAATCCTGCCAGTATCAGGTCTTACAGCCCAGTCCAGCACTGACCATGATGGTACCAGTGTCACATATGCTGGCAACAGAAACCCTACCAGCATGGAATCCCCTTAGACCAGTCTGGCACTAACCATGCTGGTACCAGAGCCGCACAGCACTGAGGTTGCCCCAGCTTATAGCATGGGCTGGGCTGGCCCCTGAAGAGTCTCAGAACGAAGGAAGGCTCAGAGCCAACCACTACCATTCCTGTCACAGACGGAGGGACAGACTAACTGAGAGTGGGGCCATTGTGCCTTAAAGGAAATAACAAAGCCAAATAAATAGACACAAGCATCTGTGAATAAGCCATGTGATTAGAGAGTGAAAAGCTATACCTACTGGGCCAATTCCTGGCTGCCATTCCACTCACTCAGCATTTGTCAACTGCAAGGGGAAGGATGCATGTGTGCGGCTGTGACAGATGGCCCAGGATTTATGAGATGGTATTGCATTTCTGAGAGTCCATTTATGACAATCTATGTACTGTCTGTGTAAGTAAACCCACCAGCTCACACAGAGGAGAAGTGAGCCGGGACTAGTCCCACTACGCCTGACTGACGGGGGAATGGAAGAAGTGTTATGTTTCCCGTGCACGAAAGAGCCACCTCAGAGTTTCTGTCCTTAGATTAAAGGAAAACACCATCTTGTTTAACACCAGAGTGGAAAAAATGCGTCTCTCCAGCTTGAGCTAAACAGCTAGGATCGGTAGCTGGGCGCTGTCACTAAATCATCCTCTTTGGATTGGACACAGGGGGACACAACACACACTGATCAGTGGGTTGCAGAAAAGCTCCCTGACAGAAAGAGAGATTGTGGATTGTATTGTGTAGTTTGTATGTGTGGAGGCTGCTAGGGGCAGTGTGCTGGGAGAGAAGCTGAGCCCTGTTTAGGGGGCGGGGCTTACCTGCTTAGGGGTCCTATAAAGGTAGACAGACAGTCAGGTAGCGGCATAGACAGCTGCAGCGACACAGCAAACAGAGCTGTAAACAGGGGAGTTTCAGAGGGAGTTTACAGGGGGAGGTTGTGGGGGAGGCTAAGAGACCTAGACAGAGGAACTGACAGGCTAGTTAAGGGAGTGGGTGGTGGTCTGCCAGTGTTCTGGTGTCTGCTGGGGGTTTGTGTTGTGTTGTGTTTCTTGGACTACCAGGTTTTAGGTGGGAAGGCTATGACTGATACAGAGGCAGCAGTGAAAGACACAATGAGGATGACTGGATGTGTAAGCTGCGGCATGTACATGATCCTGGAGGGGGTATCTGAAAAGAGTTTTGTCTGCATGAAGTGCCGCCTGATAGAGCTGATGGAAGAAAAGATCCGAGGACTGGAGATGCAGGTGGAAACTCTGATCGAGTTTAGAAGGGGGTTCGAGCAGATGATGGAGCAAAGACATGAGGAGGCTGAAGGGATAAGCTCAGACTTGCAGATGGAAGCAGGACCAAAGAATTCTGAGGAGAGACTGCTGGGTGAGGAAAGTGGACAGTGGAAGCATGTAACTAAGAAAACCAGGCAGAGGAAAAGACGGGCCAGTGAAGGAGGAATAGAACTCAAGAACAGGTTTGCAGAGTTGGAAAATGAAGAAGGGGCATAGCAGATGGTCGCTGAAGGAGAGAGGGCAAGGAAAAAGAGAAGAGCTGTTAGTCCTACAGGAAGAGGGGAGGAGTCAATGGAGGCAACACCAAATATGAGCCCCAGGAGGATTGCAAGGGTGAATAGGAATTGAGAGGACTTGCAACCAGTGGGTGCAGGGGATAGACCAGAGAATCACACTGTCACCTGGAAAAGGCAGGTCTACGTGATTGGGGACTCCTTACTGAGAAGAACAGACAGGCCTGTAACTAGAGCTGATCGGGAGAACAGAAGGATGTGCTGTCTGCTGGGTGCTAAGATACGGGATGTGGACCTGAGGCTGAAAAGGATCCTAACGGGAGCGGGAAAGAATCCGTTGATTGTCCTTCATGTGGGAAGAAATGATACGGCTAGATTCTCGCTGGAACGTATCAAGGGAGACTATGCCAGACTGGGGAAGACGCTTAAGGAAATCGAGGCTCAGGTGATCTTCAGTGGGATTCTGCTGGTTCCTAGAGAAGGGCAACAAAGGTGTGACAAGATTATGGTGATCAACAGATGGCTCAGGCAGTGGTGCTATAAGGAGGGCTTTGGGATGTACGGCCACTGGGAAGCATTTATGGACAGAAGACTGTTCTCTCGGGATGGACTTCACCTGAGTAAAGAGGGAAATAGACTTCTAGGATGGAGGCTTGCCCAACTGATTAAGAGAGTTTTAAACTAGGAATTTGGGGGAGATGGTTGGGAGATGTCCAGGTGATCTCCATGCCGGAATTTAACCTTGAGAGTGAAGAAAACAAAGTAAGAGGGGATACAGCCATGGACAGAAGAATTGACATAAGGAGGAAGGGTAGTGTAGATACCAGTCTAACAGGTGATGCTGGTGGTAGAATGTCTGTGCCTAACAGGGTAAAGAATGTCAGTGAAGCCAAATGGCAAAAATTAAGATGTCTGTACACTAATGCGAGGAGCCTAGGTAACAAAATGGAGGAACTAGAGCTACTGGTGCAGGAAGTGAAACCGGATATTATAGGGATAACAGAAACATGGTGGAATAGTAGTCATGACGGGAGTACAGGTATTGAAGGCTATGTGCTGTTTAGGAAAGACAGAAATAAAGGCAAAGGTGGTGGAGTAGCATTGTATATCAATGATGAGGTTAACTGTAAAGAAATAAGAAGTGATGGAATGGATAAGACAGAGTCTGTCTGGGCAAAAATCACATTGGGAAAGGAAGCTACTAGAGCCTCCCCTGAGATAGTGCTTGCGGTGTGCTACAGACCACCGGGATCTGATCTGGATATGGATAGAGACCTCTTTAATGTTTTTAATGAAGTAAACACTAATGGGAATTGTGTGATCATGGGAGACTTTAACTTCCCAGATATAGACTGGAGGACAAGTGCTAGTAAGAATAATAGGGCTCAGATTTTTCTGGATGTGATAGCTGATGGATTTCTTCACCAAGTAGTTGAAGAACCAACAAGAGGGGATGCCATTTTAGATTTGGTTTTGGTGAGTAGTGAGGACCTCATAGAAGAAATGGTTGTAGGGGACAACCTTGGTTCGAGTGATCATGAGCTAATTCAGTTCAAACTAGATGGAAGGATAAACAAAAATAGATCTGGGACTAGGGTTTTTGACTAAGGGCTAACTTTAAAGAATTAAGGAAATTAGTTAGGGAAATGGATTGGACTGAAGAACTTGTGGATCTAAATGTGGAGGAGGCCTGGAATTACTTTAAGTCAAAGCTGCAGAAACTATCAGAAGCCTGTATCCCAAGAAAGGGGAAAGAAACCATAGGCAGGAGTTGTAGACCAAGCTGGATGAGCAAGCATCTCAGAGAGGTTATTAAGAAAAAGCAGAAAGCCTACAAGGAGCGGAAGAAGGGTGGGATTAGCAAGGAAAGCTACCTTAGTGAGGTCAGAACATGTAGGGATAAAGTGAGAAAGGCTAAAAGCCATGTAGAGTTGGACCTTGCAAAGGGAATTAAAACCAATAGTAAAAGGTTCTATAGCCATATAAATAAGAAGAAAACAAAGAAAGAAGAAGTGGGACCGCTAAACACTGAGGATGGAATGGAGGTTAAGGATAACCTAGGCATGGCCCAATATCTAAATAAGTACTTTGCCTCAGTCTTTAATAAGGCTAATGAGGAGCTTAGGGATAATGGAAGGATGACAAATGGGAATGAGGATATGGAGGTGGATATTACCACATCTGAGGTAGAAGCCAAACTTGAACAGCTTAATGGGACAAAATCAGGGGGCCCAGATAATCTTCATCCAAGAATATTAAAGGAACTGGCACATGAAATTGCAAGCCCATTAGCAAGAATTTTTAATGAATCGGTAAACTCAGGGATTGTACCGTATGACTGGAGAATTGCTAACATAGTTCCTATCTTTAAGAAAGGGGAAAAAAGTGATCCAAGTAACTATAAGCCTGTTAGTTTGATGGAGAAAGTAGTTAAGGCCATTGAGGTCAATGGTAATTGGGACAAATTACAACATGGTTTTACAAAAGGTAGAACATGCCAAACCAACCTGATCTCCTTCTTTGAGAAGGTGACAGATTATTTAGACAAAGGAAATGCAGTAGATCTAATTTACCTCGATTTCAGTAAGGCATTTGACATGGTTCCACATGGGGAATTATTAGTTAAATTGGAAAAGATGGGGATCAATATGAAAATTGAAAGGTGGATAAGGAATGCTTAAAAGGGAGACTCCAACGAGTCGTACTGAAGGGTGAACTGTCAGGCTGGAAGGAGGTTACTAGTGGAGTTCCTCAAGGATCAGTTTTGGGACCAATCTTATTTAACCTTTTTATTACTGACCTTGGCACAAAAAGCGGGAATGTGCTAATAAAGTTTGCGGATGACACAAAGCTGGGAGGTATTGCTAACACAGAGAAGGACCAGGATATTATACAGGAAGATCTGGATGACCTTGTAAACTGGAGTAATAATAATAGGATGAACTTTAATAGTGAAAAGTGCAAGGTCATGCATTTAGGGATTAATAATAAGAATTTCAGTTATAAATTGGGGACACATCAGTTGGAAGCAACAGAGAAGGAGAAGGACCTTTTAGTATTGGTTGATCACAGAATGACTATGAGCTGCCAATGTGATATGGCCGTTAAAAAAGCTAATGCAGTTTTAGAATGCATCGGGCGAGGTATTTCCAGCAAAGATAAGGAGGTGTTAGTACCGTTATATAAGGCACTGGTGAGACCTCATCTGGAATACTGTGTGCAGTTCTGGTCTCCCATGTTTAAGAAGGATGAATTCAAACTGGAACAGGTTCAGAGACGGGCTACTAGGATGATCCGAGGAATGGAAAACCTGTCCTATGAAAGGAGACTCAAAGAGCTTGGCTTGTTTAGCCTAACCAAAAGAAGGTTGACGGGGGATATGCTTGCTCTTTATAATATATCAGAGGGATTAATATTAGGGAGGGAGAGAAATTATTTAAGCTTAGTACCAATGTAGACACAAGAACGAATGGGTATAAACTGGACACTAGGAAGTTTAGACTTGAAATTAGTTGAAAGTTTCTAACCATTAGAGGAGTGAAGTTCTGGAACAGCCTGCCAAGGGGAGTAGTGGGGGCAAAAAACATATCTGGCTTTAAGACTAAGCTTGATAAGTTTATGGAAGGGATGGTATGATGGGATAGCTTAATTTTGGCAATTGATCTTTGATTATCAGCAGGTAAGTATGCCCAGTGGTCTGTGATGGGATGTTAGATGGGATGGGATGTGAGTTACTGCAGAGAATTCTTTCCTGAGTGCTGGCTGGTGAGTCTTGCCCACATGCTCAGGGTTTAGCTGATCACCATATTTGGGGTTGGGAAGGAATTTTCCTCCAGGGCAGATTGGCAGAGGCCCTGGAGGTTTTTTGCCTTCCTCTGCAGCGTGGGGCATGGGTCACTTGCTGGTGGATTCTCTGCAGCTTGAGGTCTTCAAACCACAATTTGAAGACTTCAATTACTCAGACATAGGTTAGGGGTTTGTTATAGAAGTGGATGGGTGAGGTTCTGTGGCCTGCTTTGTGCAGGAGGTCAGACTAGATGATCATATTGGTTCCTTCTGACCCTAAAGTCTATGAGTCTATGAGTACAGTGTGTGCCTGCTCTGCATCAGGTTGAGTTGAATACAAAATGGCAGCTGCCACCAGTATAACCCACACACCTCCTGGGTGCGGTGTTCTGTCTCATCTAGTGGCACCGAGATCACTTAGAGAGAGAGATTAATGAGTTTGCTCTGCAAGCAGCTGGCTCTTAGCTCCTGCACTGAGCTCCAGAGATCCCAGGTTCAATCCCACCCGCTGACAACCAGGATCTGTCGGCATTACAAGTGGGGGCTTGTCCGGGATTTCAACTGGAAAGTCTCTGAAGCTTGGGATTCACTTCCTCAGCTAGAGGCAGGGCCGTCCTTAACCACAGGCATAACAGGCAGCCGCCTAGAGCACCACTAGGTCTGGGGGCACTGCTCTGCTGGGAGCCCGGACAGATGGGAAGCAGTGGAGCATGTAAGAGCAGAGCTGCTGGGTCCTAGAGAGAGATGAATGCAGCACAGTCTGAGGGAGAGAATTGGCTGCTGGGGTCTCTGGGAAGGGGTGGGGGAAGGAACTACCTGTAGGGTGACCAGATATTCCAATTTTATAGGGACAGTCCTGATTTTTGGGTCTTTTTCTTATATAGGCTCCTATTCCCTCCCATCCCCGTCCCGATTTTTCACATTTGCTGTCTGGTCACCCTAGGTGGGGGTAATTGGTACTTATATAAGACAAAGCCCCAAATATCAGGACTGGCCCTATAGAATCAGGATATCTGGATTTGGTCACCCTAGCTGGGGAGCGCGTCTCTTCCCCAGGCTGGCAGCGATCCATCTCATCTGGGGGGAGCTGCACAGGGCAGGATGAGCTGCTGTGGCTCCATGGGTGCCTCGTCCCTGAGATCAGACGCTGTGCTAATTTCACCATGGTATGTTGGGCTGGTGGTGGTGCCCATTGGCATGTGATCGGATCTGAGGGTTTGCTGCTGCTGTTGCCACTTTGCACCCCAAGAGGTGGATTTTGGGGTCCAGCAGTTTTCCACCTATCTCCTCCTCTACTGCAGCTGTTGGACCAGCAGGCTGGGGGGTGAGCCAAGCATGAAAGCAGTACTGTGTTGCCATTTAGATTGTCATTTAACAAATTTGTTCGCCAAAAATGCTTGCTAACAATCCTGAATTCAATTTAAAAAAAAATGTTTTAAATCAATATCTTAGCCAAAAACAGAAAATTAAGTTGTTGACAGTTATTTGTGACAAGTTTGGTATGGGGAAGGGAGTGGGCCAGGTTTAATCAGAGAAACAAAAAATGTTGACTGACTTTCCTATAGCCCTGTTACTGCTAAATAGAGCCCTCCAACAACTGTAATATGCTCATCTCCTTACTAGTGTATAGAGCAGAGGTCAGCAACCTACAGCACATGTGCCAAAGGTGGCACGCGAGCTGATTTTTGATGGCATGCAGAGGCGGGCTGAGCGGCTCTGCCTGGTGCTGCTCTGGGGTTCCGGCTGCTACCCCATTGCCACCCAGGGTTCCGGACACCGGCCCCACTCAGCACCCACTGCTGGCCTGGGGACCCCCAACGAACCCCAGGCTGGCAGCAGGCTGAGCAGGCCAGCAGCTGATACCCTGGCTGAGCCACTCAACCCGCTGTCGGCCTGGGGTTCCATTCACTCAGCTCATAGGTGGGCTGAGCAGGACTAAATTCAACAAAATAGGAAAACAAGAGCAACTATTGACAAAGCGCAAGAACCTAGAGCAGTGGTCTCCAACCTTTTTTGTCTGGTGGTCACCAGATGAAGGACCGTGGCAGTGGATGAGCATCTGCCAAAATGCTGCTGAAATTCAGCGCCATTTCAGCGGCGACACCTCTGGATGACACTGCTTATCGGTGGCAAGTGGTGTCATCCAGAGGCGTCGCCGCTGAAAGACCGCCGAATTTCATTGGCATTTCGGTGAATGCTCGTCCACCGGCCAGTACACAGGTGCACTGAGAGGCCCCTGTGGGTGCCATGGCGCCCGCGGGCACCGCGTTGGGGACCCCTCACCTAGAGAGCCTCCTGAAGCACAGTGATCGTTTTGATTTAAATGGACTTGAACTGTATGAAGAATTGAGTACACTGTCATCAATGTTGCCACATGCAAAATCGATGATGGACATTGTACAGTTTACTCATACCAGCAAACTTGTTGACATATATCCTAATGTATACATTGCCACTCGTATTCTACTGACAATTCCTGTAACAGTAGCATCAGAAGAATGGAGTTTCTCAAAACTAAACCTCATTAAAAACTATCTCTGCTCTACAAGGAGTCAGGAACACTTGACTGGTTTTGCTATTCTTGCAATCAAACAAGACATCACTTTGTCTTTGTCATATGATGACATTATTACTGATTTTGCAGCCCAAAAAGCCAGAACGATTGCTTTTAATTAAAAACAAATCCTTGTTTCAATACCTCTGCACAGAAATTTCCAATAAAATGTTGACAAACTAAAAAAATTATATTATTTGCATCATTCTGTCAAATCAGAATTTTTTCTGTAGTGCTAGTCCATCAGCATTACAGTGTGCTTAATTACGTTAAACTGGTTTTAATAACATTCATGTGGCAAGTTTTCCAATAGTGTAAGCTTATGTTTGTGTTGCTAAGAGCAAGACAGGCACATGGGCACCAGTTTAATAATCCCGCCTAGGGCACCATAAATTATAAGCACGGCCCTGGCTAGAGGAAGTATGTAATCCACACACCTCCTGGGTGTGGTGTTCTGTTCCATCTAGTGGCACCAAGACCACTTAGAGAGAAAGATTGAGTCTGCTCTACAGCCTTAGCTAACAGCCATATGGCTTTTAGTTCATGCACTAAACTCCAGAGGTCCCAGGTTCAATCCTGCCTGCCGACGACTAGGGTCTGTCAGTGTTACACCAGCAGACCCCTGTAAGCATAAAGATGCAGCAATAAGAGAGACACAGCTCCAGCAAGGTGTCCAGATGGCCACACAGGAGGGAGTCCTGGAGAAGGGACAAAAGGGCTGGGCTGGGCTAGATCCTTTCTGGAAGCAGAGAGACAGAATATTTTGGGGAGAACAGGGAAAGCAAACTCCATGAACCTGGAGAGGGAGAAGGACCTGAATGAAGGGGTTGCACCTTGGATGTAAGGATAATGCCACTAAACTTTACCGTGTGTAACTTATGTTTCCCAATACATGCTAGCAGAGTTTCCCAGAGTTGCATTTACATGATAATAAGAGTGAAAGGCTTTCTGTATTGGTGTGTGTATCCTTCTCTCCTTAAAGAAATGGTACATTGTTTAACTGCCACTGTAACTGGCCTTGCTCCATCAATTTGGCAGTTATTGACACGTCACTAGAAATCAAGAAGCCTTTACCCTCTGGAAAGGAAGGGCAAGGAGGTGAGGAGGACCAACCAATGGCTGTAAAAAGTAGAGGGGATATTGCATGTGGGGCTGGAGAAGGCAGGATTCTGTCCTATGTCCATAGATAGGCTGAATATTAGCACAGCTGGAACCCACTAGCTTTAGAGGTACCAGGGTATGCTGACCTGTTACAGCAACTGAAGGCATAATTTGACACACTAGCTCTAGTTGACTGAGTCAATGGGAGCATGACAAAAAATCTGTATATACCTTCACGGTAGAGCTAGTTGGAAACCAGTAAACATTTTCCATCCTGTGTTCAAAATAAACATAAAACTTCTATTTTTTCCAAAATCTTTTTCTGAACATTTTCCATTTTTTTATCCAAACCCCCTAAATGTTTCAGTTTTTGAAAAACTAATTTTTTCCTATTTTCAGTTTTTCAGAAGAGTTTAAATGAAACAAAAAAAATTTCCACACCAAAAAATTGGTTTAGAAAGAAAGGCCATTTGTAACCCCAGGACAGTTTCAATTGGCAATTTTTGACCAGCTCTAATTCAAGATAACAGTACAAATGGAAATTATTCACAGGCCCAGAAGATGAAGAACGAAGAAAAATGGCTTCAGGCTCACAGAAGGAAACATATAAGTCAGGTAACAGGAAGGCGGTTTGAATGGTAAAAGTAACTGGGCAGTGGATTGAGGTGCTATTGCTGCAAGGAGTGTCTAAATAAGACAGTTGTGGGGCTAGTGCAGAAAGGAACCCTACAAAATGGTGGAGCTCAAATTGCATGGCTTAAATGGTCTGTCCTGGCCCAACTTCCCAGGATGGATTTTGTGAAAGGTAAGTACAGTAAAAAGAGAATGTGCTTGGTCAGAAGGAGCAAGCACAGTAACTTTTAAGCCCCTAATTAAACCACCTCAGGCTGTGTAATGCCCAAATCAGTTAAAAGATCAATATTTCTATTCATTTACAAGCATAACGAGGTGAGAGAGGCAAGCAAAGTAAATAATTAACTCATTTGCAGCTTTTTTAAACAGAGAGAGTCATTTTAATCTCCTGGGTAATTAGCTATGCAGTTGACATCAGTCACAGCTGCAGCAATTATTTAAAGTATTTGATTTATATATCTAGGGGGGGAGGGGGAACAGAGTTAGGCCTGTGCACCCAGTATAGTTTGGCATATCAGCTAATCAGCCAACCCATGGATGTTTGTCTTCAGAAATGTAGACATCCTTTCTGTCGTGGATATGGTGACAAATCCTTGGCTGCATGCATATAAACAGGAGGATGATTCACATCTGAGACATGGAAAATAGAATCCACAACCTTCTACTCTGTAAACATAGGCTTTTACTGTTTAAACTAAAGAAGAATCTCCATTAACACTGGACTAACTGTATTCCTTACTTCTTGTGGACCTCCACACCCACTAGAGGGCAACAATCGCACACATTTCTGCTGGTCTGACAATCCATCCAGAAGAGGGCAGAGAAACTAACACATTACAGTGTGGATGACCTAAGGCTAGAGTGGCTATATGCCGTGGTGCACTTAGAGTGGTATGGTCTGGTACACTGTACCAGTAAGATATTTATAGCTGGTACTCCGTACTGGGAAGACACAGGAGGAGCAGAACATGGGGGCACCAGGCGGCCCCATGCTGGCAGCACCTCCAGCACAGCTGTACCACCCCCAGCCCTGCCTCCAGCTCCTGCATGCAGCTGCATGCCTGCATCTCCTGTCATGGTCTGTACCACAGCCCTGCCAGAGGACAGGGCTGGGGGGTGGGGGCTGAAGGCAGTACAGCTGCGCCAGAGGAGCTGCTGGCATGAGGTCATCAAGCACCCCTATGTTCTGCTCCTTTTGCCACTGAGGTTCCTAGGAGATCCCTGCGGTTCAGAAATCTCCAGCGCAGCAGGAGGAGGCTCCCCCAGGTAACGTGGGATGGATCCTCGAGAGGGGACAGGGAGAGTTTTGTTTCATTGCAATAATGTCACAACATTACATATTAAATATAATTAGATAATGTAATATTTAAAATTAATATTTTATGTAATATGAAAACAAATGAAATTAATCAAAATGGTAGTCAAAACAAAACATTTCTACTTTATCAAAATCAACACATTCCTGTGAAACATTTCAATTTTCACACGACTGCCTTTTCCCACAGAAAGCTATTTTGTCAACATTTTTTTCAACCATCTCTAATATTTATGTTCCTCTTCATTTTCTAGTTTCAGAAAGACTTAGACATTCTTAGATATCATGAATTAAGATTCTTCCCATGTTATTTCTGAGCTTGCTGAAATCAAGAAGTCTTAGAAATCTCACAAGAATCCCTGATCTTGCTAAATTTCCAGCTCAACTATAGACCAAAGACCCTTGGATAAGTTACATTAAGCAGCCAAACTTTTGGATAATTACTCAAACCAAATAGTAGAATCTTTTGGAGATGCCCACCGTGACCAGCACACAAATTGTATTGAACTGAGATTCATTCAGATGTGGTTTAGTCCTGGACTATATTGCTGGTTTCAAATATGTAAATGTCAATTCACAAAACAAACTTGGTTGTGCTTATATGTAAACTGAAATGCAGCATTAAGTGCTTATACAGTCTATCACAACAGCTCAAACATTTAAAAAGAATGCAAATGACAAGGGCAGTAGGGTAACCAGAGAGCAAGTGTGAAAAATCAGGACGGGGTGGGGGCTGATAGGCATCCATAGAAGACAAAGCCTCAAATATTGGGACTGTCCCTATATAATCGGGACATCTGGTCAGCCTAAAGGGCAGGTATATTTTTTTAATATCCCTCACTGAAACACTCCGTGTGTGTTACTGATCGTTATTTCTTGGAGTTTTATAGCCCCCAATCTGACACTTTGTATGCTCCACACAAATTAAACTAATGCTTTTTAATACAAAAATTAAGACCAATCACCTAGTTGTGGGACTGCCACTACTGCCACATAAAAAGAAGCCTGTCAAATGATCACAGTAATGAAATGCCCCGATTAAACTACTTCTGTCAGCCTGCTAGTCCTCCTCCTCCCTGCACATCTGTGAGAAAAGGAGGGCTTTGGAGTGTACACAGCAGGGTAACCACTGCAGCCTCTGGCACGGTGAAAAGAGAGGGAATTCCAAAGCCCTTTGCAGAAAATGTCCTACCAGCAGCCTTCTCATTTAAACCAAGCCTCCAGGTTCTAACTCAAGTCCTTCTCCTGACTGCAAATGCAGGGGTGTCTCATGGGGAGAAAGGCAGTGTCTGCGATAACCTGGTACATGCATCCTTAAGGTAACATTAACTACTGTAACTGCCCCTGGGTATTTGTCTGTTGCTCAAATGGCATATTTCCTACATCTGGCATGTAAAATTTCTTGATATTGAAGAACGTCCCATTTTGATTTAAATTAATGCATTTATTTCCAAATGTGAACCCATAAGTTAAACAAGCACATTTCTCTCCGTGCACATGAAAGCATTGTTTTGTCACAGATGTACAGTATAATACATTTATTTTCTCAATTGTTTTGTGTTTGTAAGGCATTTCTAGTTATTTGGATGGGTTTGTAAGGGTGAGGCAAATTGCTCTGTGGGGCTCTATTCAGAGAACATAATATTCCCACAAAGGCACCATAATTCTGCATGCAGCAACTCAAACCACTAAGACATTGTAGCAGCTGGCAGGGTGCATACAGTTAGCATTATCTAAACCAGTGTGACAACTGCACTCCAGAACCACTCAGACCCATAAATTAATGATGTGTGTACACTGATTAACCCTCTAAGGCCCTGTCTGCATTATAATGTTTAACCACTGTACAGTTACTTTCTCTCTTTACAAGGAAAACAGCTCAATTTGTGTCCATACAGAAATTTTTCTGCCATCGCAACCATGTCTACATGTCCACATCTAAAGAGCCACCTAACCTTGTTTGTACCAGTGCATTCTGGGAAAATCTGGGCAGCCCCTCAGCTGGGGACAGAGTGCACAGAGAGGACCAACAGTGACAGGTCAGACAATGCACTCTGGGGTGTCCTACTGCCCAGGAAGCTGGGAGGAAGGAGACCCAGCCAAACCAGTTACATAAACATGGCTCACTGGTGTCCTGTCACACTGCAAAAAAAACACCCAGTGTGCTGAACTGGATCTATACTCATCTTCCTTGCCTATCCCTTTGCTCAATTAACTCCCCTCTTCGAATCCCTCCTCTGGCTTCCCAGCTGGTATCATATCAAACCTAAGCTTCTTGTCACCTTGTCCAGTGTGCTATATAACTCCATCCCCTCCTCTCCACCACCACTTCCAACCGCCTCACACAATCACTTCCCTGCAGCCCCCTTCCATGCCTGGTTCAACTTTCCTGGGCTCATTTGCCCATATTTAAGTCACTCTAGAGACCCACCTCTGTGATTAATTGTCTGTTCCCCTCATCTCTGTTGACTTCTTCGAGCTTAGATTGTGAGTTGATGGAGCAGGGACAATTCTTCCTAAGTGTCTGGAAAGTGCAAATAAATAATAACCAATTATTTGGCAAATAGCTAATAACCAATTATAACCATGGTTGGCAGCCACGGTCACTAGCCAAGCATTAACTATGTGGTGTGTGGATGCAAACTAATTGTTTATGTGCTAGAATTAACCCTGGGTATTATGGGGCATGGAGGTTGGTTAGAACAGGATTGCTACCTTTCATACATTTCTTAGTTTCAGACATAACCAAAAGCACCAAAATACCACTTATACTCAAGGTATTTCTGACCTTAGGGAAATAGTAAATACCAGAGATCGTGGGAGATAGACAATCCTTAGGAGACTGCCAACCAACCTGATGTGTCTACCCTGGGAGAAGCTTGGGTTGAGTCAGCTAGAGCTGCAAAGAAGCATCCAAACTTTTCCCAGCCTCTCTTAACTGAACCTCCATCAGGACTCAACCCAGACAAATATTGCTCAGCCCTTTTGACTCCTTTTGAAATCAGCAGAGAGTAAGACTTGCACCACTGAACCTTCAGTGCATGTGGCCAGATAGATCTTCTCTAAGGATAACCTCCATTAGGTAGCCTCATTTTGAGCAAGCACTTAAAAGCTTTCCCAAAGTTTCCAGTGCCATTTGATTTG
Organism: Gopherus evgoodei; assembly: GCF_007399415.2. Lineage (NCBI taxonomy): Eukaryota > Metazoa > Chordata > Testudines > Testudinidae > Gopherus > Gopherus evgoodei. Next base: position 37,321,795 of record NC_044331.1, on the reverse strand, counting down.
ACCTTTAGTTAAAGACCCATCTCTACTTGATGACCAGTTTCTAGGTTGTTGCTTAAGGTAGGTCTCACCGTGTGTGTTAATTACTCTTTGCAGCCTTTGAAACTGCTTCTGGTTATGGCACCTCTTGTCATTCACATTATGCAGGAAAGTCTGAACAAAAGCCACTCAACTTGTTTTACATCAGCAGGTGGTAAACCATGTAAACCATGCTCTGAAAATGAGCAAATCCCTGTCAGCAAGCTATATAGAGAGAGCAGAGATCTGAAACATTAACTACTTGCTCTGAAGATGCCCTTGACATGAGTTTCTCCACCACGCAAGATGATCTGTTGGAATCTCTGGGTAAATAAACTGCACAGTTACAGACTAGGACTGAATGGCTAGGCAGCAGTTCTGAAGAAAAGGACCTGGGGTTACAGTGGGCGAGAAGCTGGATATAAGTCAAGTGTACCCTTGTTGCCAAGAAGGCTAATGGCATTTTGGGCTGTATAAGTTGGGGCATTGCCAGCACATCAAGGGACGTGATCATTCCCCTCTATTCGATATTGGTGAGGCCTCATCTGAAGTACTGTGTCCAGTTTTGGGCCCCACACTACAAGAAGGATGTGGAAAAATTGGAGTGAGTCCAGCAGAAGGCAACAAAAATGATTAGGGGGCTGGAGCACATGACTTATGAGGAGAGGCTGAGGGAACTGAGATTGTTTAGTCTGCAGAGGAGAAGAATGAGAGGGTACAGAAAGAGAATGTGACTTGCCCAAAGTCCCCTAACAAGTTGTTATAACCTTAGTCCCAGATCTGGACCTTAGCGTCCAAAATATGGGGGTTAGCATGAAAACCTCCAAGCTTAGCTACCAGCTTGGACCTGGTACTTGCTGCCACCACCCAAAAAATTAGAGTGTTTTGGGGCACTCTGGTCCCCCTGAAAAACCTTCCCTGGGGACCCCAAGACCCAAATCCCTTGAGTCTCACAACAAAGGGAAATAATCCTTTTTCCCTTCCCCCCTCCAGGTGCTCCTGGAGAGATACACAGACACAAGCTCTGTGAATCCAAACAGAGTGACTTGCCCTCTCCGTTTCCAATCCTGGAAACAAAAGCACTTTCCTCTTCACCCAGAGGAAATGCAAAATCAGGCTAGCAAATCCAACCCACACACAGATCTCCCCTGATTTCTTCCTCCCACCAATTCCCTGGTGAGTACAGACTCAATTTCCCTGAAGTAAAGAAAACTCCAACAGGTCTTAAAAGAAAGCTTTATATAAAAAAAGAAAGAAAAAATACAAATGGTCTCTCTGTATTTAGGTGATACAATACAGGGCTAATTGCTTAAAAGAATATTGAATAAACAGCCTTATTCAAAAAGAATACAAATCAAAGCACTCCAGCACTTATATTCATGCAAATACCAAAGAAAAGAAACCATATAACTTACTATCTGATCTCTTTGTCCTTACACTTAGAAACAAAAGATTAGAAAGCAGAACTACTTCTCCAAAGCTCAGAGAAAGCGGGCAGACAGAAAACAAAGACCTCAGACACACAATTCCCTCCACCCACAGTTGAAAACATCCGGTTTCCTGATTGGTTCTCTGGTCAGATGCTCCAGGTGAAAGAGACATTAACCCTTAGCTATCTGTTTATGACACAAGTCAATGGCAGAGGCACCAAAAAAAGTCTCTCCTGATTCTCAGTCCACTGGCCACATAGGAGATAGATCCTCACAATCTCATCTGGGATGTAAAGGACTCCGCCACACCAGGGAACCAAACCCCATATGCAGAGTCCTGGCTATTATTGTTTTCCCTGCTGTTGCTTGGTACCTGGGCATGTTTATTGTGATTGCTCTATGCTGAGCTCACATAGAGACCATGGCAAAGAGCAGCCCATGCAGGCTAAAGTCCCTTCTGTAGCTGGAGCATATATCCTCCTTTTTAGAGTCAGGTGCAGCTGCTGAATGGGTGTGCAAACTCCACCCCGGCAAATACTCCATGGCCTTGTCATCAATTACATGTCAATAACTCGACCCAAAGGAAATGTCTTTCTTCCAGATGACCACCAAGCATCTCTTTTGCTTAACATGGGACATGACAGAGATTTTTCTCCCTCAGTCAGTGTTGATTTTCTCCTTTTTCGGATCCATTCCAGGTGCTCAATCGGTCAGAGATGCCAGTAGGACTCCACATGTTGGTTAGAGACCTCACCTAACCTGGACTCACCATTTGCTAATATAAGCGAACACATCCACCTTTCACTGAATGCAGCTCCCCTGTGTTAATCCCTGCATAACCAGAGGCACCACAGCCAACTCCAGGGAAACAATAAATATTGCCCATTTATCAGCTGCATGACTCAGGGAGTGCTTGCCACATCCTCAGCTCTCCGAGCTGAGGCATAGTGAGGATATGTGCAAGTTGTGAGATGAACCCACCTTTTCTTTCCGGAGGCAGTACATCCCCACTTTTTGGAAGCTGTGAATGGTGAAGCTATAATAGATTCAATGGGGCAGATTCCTGCCTTGCAGTTCCAAGACCTGTGGACAGCAAGAGAAGGTTACAGGGGTTACAAAAGGAGAGCAGTGACCAGCTGGTGGGTGATGATCAGCGAAGGACGTGACTGGGTGACGTAGGTCCAGTACAAACAGAAGGAAGAGCACTGCCTACTGAATCAGCAGCACCACTTCCTCCCAGCACCTGGGTTTCCCCACAGGTCTCCTATCCCAGTACTGCTAAAAACCAACACTGCTTCACTCCTAAAACCTGGAGAGCTCCCATCCCCAGGGAGCAGAGCTGCAGCTCTCCTTCTACCCACTACAGCCAAGAGGAATTTCCTGGCTGAAACAGCCCTCTCCAAGAACACCACCCGTAATCGGCCTGTTTATGAAAACAACTTAATGCTAAACACGTCTCACTTCCAATTATGTTAATGATGCTGCAAAGAGAATGCACAGCTGCCAAACCCCCCCAGCATGCCCAGTGCTGCTGGAATCATGGGAGGGCATAATATAGCCCCAGTACCCTGGCTATCCCTTAGCAGTGGAATTGCCTGTGGTCTAAGTCCCCTTGAAGCAGAATAGCTGGTCATTTAATAGCATTAAGGGTCCAATCCTGGGAGTCTCACGACTGCAGAACAAGGCCCTTGCTGATAGGGCATTTTAAATCCACTAGTGCCTTTTCAATCAGAGAAGAGATTCTCTCTACTTACTCCTGTAGTGTATTGGAATAGGGCATATTCCTTTAGAGAGCACATGAGCCCTCTAGTGGTGCTCACCATGTTCTGTGTTTTAGAAGCCACCAGAGCAGCAGTGTGTCTATGTAGCGAGGCCTCACGTGTTGTGTGCATTCAGTAACCACTGTCATTTGGACCCCACCATTCCTGTGTCACTTCTTCACACTGTTTGTTGTGCAAAAGGTGGAAGACGCAACAACTTTTCACTTCCTAATTGCTTTATTCCCTCTCTCTTCCCGTTTCTTTTTTCTTCTCTTGTCTCTACTTCTCTTTCATGCCTTCTCTCCTCCTTTTCTATCTCCCGCTGCTCCTTTTCCTAGTCCCATTCTCTCTGTTTCTGCCACAGCTCTCATCATCCCCAACAGAGCAGGTGTGCAGCTAGCCATGTGAAATGTGTACACACCCCACTCGGACCATTTCCACCACGGCCCCACGATAGGCTTGTCGTAAAGCCAACACAACCACTAAGAAAGGGGGAAATGTGCAAAGATAAATGGGATCTGAATACCTAACTGCCCTTTTTTCTTTGAAACTCTACCCCATAACGCACGTGTACAAGTCCCCCTCTGTGCTGATGTGCCCATACCTGGGCTGGCACACCAGGGACTGAGCCAGGGAACTCCAGAGCTAAAATGCATGTGCAGCTACAGCTAAAGAGCCAACCTTGGACAGCTTGAGGCTGTAATGACTCATATCCTCTGTGGATCAGCAGGGAGGGGCCTCTGTAATACACTCTCACTGATGGGGTACACATGTAGTGGGATGGGGAGTGAGAGAGCAGCAGTATGACGGGGAAGAGAAGGAACCTTCCAACACTCTAGAAGAACAACGTACACTGTGGGGCGGAGCGCTATCCCACACTGCATCATCACCATCCAACCTGTTATGGAGCTGGAACTGAGAAAATGCAAGTCTCCATCGTGGGGGATGTGTGGCTGGGGAAGTCTCTGTGAGAGTGAGTCAGAGGAAGCTGAAAATTAGGATTGAAAACTGTCCGTGCCTACAGACAACAAATGTTTTGACTGATCAGCAGTTTGAGGCAATGAAACAAGCTAGTCTGTTCCCTCCCTTGGGGAGAGGGTAGATTGTGCTCCTATATTCCATACTGTGGAGGAAATTTGAGTGATTGATGGTGACGGAGTTGGGAAATGCACATTCAGCTTCTATTTACAATGCAAATTATTCACAGCCTCCTCCTTCTCCTTCCTGTTCTCGCTGGTGTAACCAGCATAGAGGCGGAAGGCGGGGTGGATTATTTGTTTGATTTCTGTTTTCTTAAATTTTTCCTTCAACATTCAATAAAGCAAAGCAACAGAGGAAAAATGGCCCTTCAGTAATGAGCCCTGCAGCCCCTGCTCTCAGACCCAGCCCTGTGCCATGGGAGGGCTATGTTTTCGGGCTCCATCAGGCTCACAGGCAGGGTGAGGGAGAGAGATGCTAATACTGGTGGCCAGTCTGCAAACCCAGAGGAATGCAGCCAACACCAATTTTCAGGAGGCCAGTCCTCGGTCTTTCCCAGGCAGTTCAGTCAAAAGTGCTTATTTAGCCAAGGAGGCCTTGAGATCCTACAGAACCAATGTTGTTGTTGTGCCCCAACCCCAATGAATCCATGACCTGCTCGTTCCCACTCTGCCCCCTGACCTTTTCCCATAGCGCTTTCCAACAGCGGCACATGACAAATAGCCCTGCTCAGCTCTCCAAAAGCTTTGGAGAAGGTTTCAAAGCTCTGCTCTGATAAACAAATCCAGCTCGGCCGGAATGCCATTCCAGCATCATGTCCCAGGCAAGAGGGGAGGAGGAGGCCACAAGTGGGGGTGGAGAGTTCAGTTGCTAGGGGAAACAGGAAATGCAGCTCAAGCGCCTGGGGTGCTAAGGAGTCGAAGTAAGGCCCAGTGGGCTGAGCTAGCATTTAGCCAGGGCTTTGAGGGCATGGTGGTATGTTTTCTTCTCTTCACTGGAGAGGAAGCAGTCTCTAAGTTTCACTCAGTGTGGAAGGCAGTCGGTGTATTGACTGCCCATCCCCACAGCTCTGCCTCTCCCTCCTTCTTCCCAGCCTGCATGCTGGCTGGCTAACTCCAACTTCTCCTCCTGCTCGTAGCTCAGGCCACGAGTTGGGATGTGTCTCCACTGCACCAAAAAACCTGCAGCCTCAAGTCTCAGAGCCCGGGTCAGTTGACTCAGGTTTATGGGTCTCGGGCTGCCGGGCTAAAAGAAATAGGAGTGTAGATATTCCTGCTCGGGCTCTGAGTCCTTCCTGCCTTGCCAGGCTTCAGAACCTGGTCTGCAGCCCAAGCCCGCAGCTCTACACTGCTATTTTCAGCCCTGCAGCTTGAACCCCACAAGCCCAACTCAAGTGACCCAGGCTTGGAGACTCAATGCTGTGAGTTTTTCTTTGCCATGTAGACACACGCTGGGGATCCAGAAGGGGGGTTCTGGAGCACAGATGGCTGTGAAGGCTCAAAGTAACAGCACAGTGACTGGCAATTCGTTGGCCATTTGAGATTTGAAGTTAAGGCCCTGGCTGTGAAGGCAAAGCTGAAGCAGGTCCCTGGAGTGGTCAGTCCTTATATAGCTCACTCTCGATGTCTCACAACCCCAATTCTCCCACTCTGTTATTAAGCTCCTGGAACCTGGCTGCTGCCTACAGTTCAGGGACCACCTTCCTCTGCCCCAGGATGTGAGCAAGTGCCCTAAGGGAGGCAATGTGACCTTAGCATATTGGCTTGTAGCTTAGAAGATCTGGGTTCTAGTCCCAGCTTTGCCACTAGCCTGTGGGTGACCTTGGACAAGGCACTTCCCCTTTCCCTGCCTCAATTTCCCCCTTTGTAAAATGGGGCTAATGATGCTTACACCCTTTTGTAAAGTCCTTTGAGATCTGCAGCTGGAAAGGACTAATTAAGAAATAGGTGGTGGTATTACTATTAGTGACAATGTTCCAACCCTGCCATAGTAAAAGAGAACTCTAGGACACAGGGCATCTTTGGAATTCAGATAGCTAATCCAAAATATGAGCCCCTCACTCTGCCTGCTGGCTAGAATAAAGGGTTTGCACAGCAGATCAATGTATTGCATGAAGGGCCAGAAGGAAATACAAGAGAGGCAAAATTTACCTCAGTGCAATGCAGAGAGAACCCTGCCCAGAGCAGCATCCGGGTGGTGAATGGAAGCTCTGGAGTTCTCCAGGGACACTAACAAGTGAGAGAAAAAGTGGAAGTAGGTAATGCCACTTACACATCTCACGTGCATCTGTTAGCAGATCACATCTGTGCACTCTCTATGCTGGGCACAGAGCTCAGTTACTGCTCAGGCTGCCATGCTAAATCCCATGGTTTAGAGCCTTTGCAAAGACATGTCCCTCTTTCCCCTTGTGCAGTGCACATCCCCTCCAATTCCTCTTGTGCAAGGACCTGCCCTTCCCAGCCCCCTCTGCAGTCCTTTGCCCCTTGCAGCCCCCCTCTACTTTACCTTTCCTACATTCTCTTTCCCTGGATGGACTCCATTGCTCCAGGGGGACCCAGCAGCAGAGGGAAATCACGTTTATGTCTGTATAGCTGGAATGGTGTTAGCAGCAGTCTGGCGGGTTGGTGCTTGGCTGACTCTTATTTAAGCAATAATAGGACTGCTGCACTCTTAGATGGCAATAAACTGGTTCCCAATGAGGAAACTGGATAATTACAGAGAAAAACAGCAGGTGCTTCAATCCTTGCTATTATGCTACACATCTTTTAAAGTGTCAATGAAAGGAAATGTTGGGATAACAAAATCCCTTAACCTGCATGCAAAAGCACCTGAGCATGAGACAGGGCAGGGGAGAGAACCACACTGCGATGTTTTTATCACCACGTCTTGTTTCAAATGTGATGTGACAACCTGTGGCTGGTCCCACAGAGTAGGAGTTGGGGGGCTGGCTGGGAAGATCCCTGAGTGGCATAAAATAGAAACAGAGAGGTAGAACTAGAAGGTTCTCACCTGGTAAATGTCTCCCACTCTGAAACCAAACAACTCAACTTTACCTTGGTTGATTTTGTTCATTTTGTATTTTATTTGTGCCTCTTCTTCACCATTTTGGCTTTTATGTAGCATCAGGAAAGCATTATCTCATAACACTGTTCCATTCCATTGACGTTATCTCCTAAATATCCCTCCTGAAGTTTTGACATACATCATTTAGACGGACACTTAGGCATTTAAACTATGAAGGATGGTTGAAGTATTAGAAAATTGCAAAATATATAGACATCTCTCCTGCTATTTGAAAGGTATGAAAACTCTGAACACTCCTGTCTCTGTGCCAGCAGACAACACCACACATACACACGTAACCCACACAATGCACACGGAAGACATGCAAGCAGTGACAAAGCAGGCATTTACAAACACATGAACAATACAGTATTATACATGCATACATTGAGAACACAAACAAAATATGCATACGTTACACACACTAAGGATTCACACAGATAATGAAGACCACACTGGCACATCTGCTTACAACAAAGAATTTTCAAACTTGCTGTGCAAAAACTGCAGACATTTATTATGCATGTGCTTATTTGTTTGAACCACAAACAATCACACTAAAATAACTGCATAAGTTAATTGCCACACATATCTGAAGTCTATGTAGATGAAATATACTCAGAGGGGAGGCAAAAACACGTCATCAGCAAACGCACATTCCTCCTGTGAGACTGAATTTGTCACATCCTAATGACACACACAAACACATGCACACAGAAGTGTACTCAGAACCACAGACACAATTGCACCAATATGCAAGGTGCACAAAACCCTGATGCACATGCACAGTCTCAAACAGCACACTCAGAGGCAAGACACAAGTGCACTGCACACCATCGCTCCTGAACACATACAAACTCATATAGTGTGCATAAAAGGCACACACTTGCACCTTGGTATGTTACAATGTTACAGTCTGTCCAGAGGGCTGAACAGACTGTAACCAGGAAGCCGGAGACCCTGGGGTTAATTTCCCATCTGGTACAGAACACGCACAGTACGTAGGGCACTGGTTTTAATCTCCCAGTTGGCACAGCAGATGCACAATACCTAGGCCGTTAGGTTTAATCTCTCATCTGGTACAGCACACACACGCCATGCCTAGGGCCCAGGGTTTAATCCCTCAGCTGGTTGAGCACCTGCCCCATAATCTGTACTGCTGGGTGTAAGAGCCATACAGTCTGCACCACCCCATAGAGCACATCATGACGCACAGTCACGATTCCCCCCCTATTCCCCACATGCTCTGGTGGGTGGGGGGTTGCAGGGGCAAGTTACTTCACCCCTTTCATAGAGCATCTTACTCCCCATTGGGCACCTGCTAGGAGTTAGGGCTCCTCTCCCTTCCCATCCCCTTCCCGCTCACAGTGGGGAGTATCATGCAAGTGGCCCTACCACACCTGAGTGGGGAGCAGGGTGAGGCTTACTCCCAGGCACAGCCAAACAAGGCTTGTGACAATCTAGCCCCCAGCTGGTTCCTCACCAGCACAGAAAGCAGGGTACCTAATCTAACCTCCCACTGGGTGAAGCTCTGAGAGGCTGGGAATGTGTGAATGCAGTAGTGGGAGTAATGCATTATAGGGAGGTGGAATAGCTTATGTCACGCAGGGTCCCTGTAGGGGTGTCCCAAAGGCTCTGCACCCACAGACTCTCTTCCACTTGCAACCATTTCAGACTTGGGAAACTAGGCAGTTTCCTTCTCACCTGGTCCGAGCATGGAAGTGGGAGAAAGGGGAGTGAGGAGGGCTTTCCTCTCTCACTCCTGTATCGTGTGCACAGTACAGGATAACAATGCAAGCCCCAGGCAATCATTTGGGACCCAAATTTGGGAGGCAAAGGCTAGCAGCCCTGATAGCATGGTCTTGTGGGTAAAACACTGCACTGGGCTTTGGAAGCTCTGGGTTCATTTCTGCTGACTGCCAATGGATACAGCCCTTCGACTCTGCCTGACTTCCCCATCTGTGAAATTGGCATAAAAATCCTTCCCTTTGCTCCCCCTTGCCTATAGAGATTGTGATCTCTTTGGGGCAGGGACTGTCTTTTGTTCCATGTTCGCACAGCACCTAGCACTGCGGGGCTTTTATCTTGATAGGATCCTCTACATGCTACCAGAATACAAATAATAAAGAAGCAGAAGGAGTGTCTGGACCGGGGTTCCCTCTCATCCTCTCCTGAGTCTTCCTGGCCCTCCCGCTATTGCCTGCTGGGTTACTTTGCTGTGATTCCAACAAAGCACCAGAGTTTTTCCCCCAGACACAGAGCAGCAGGCAGAGCTAAAAAAAGTAAAACAAAACAAAATCAGGGGGAGCCTAACAAATAGAAATAACAGCAGAAACACACTCTCCGCTTTTCTCCTTGTAATTTGCCCACTCCAGACAGCTGTAATGTGGAAAGTATTGAAATTTAAATCACACTTCAGCCTAACCTCAGCTGACAGGCTGCCGATGCAATAATCTCAGGCCGGCTATCTTCTCCTGGGGAGAACGACAAACCAACTAAGGGAAAGTGATAAATTTTCAATTTTATTTTAAAATATACCAGATGGGAGATTTTATTGGAGTCATAAATATGTCAAGAGCAATGTTGGTGTATGATTGGAGATTGCCCCCACCAAGGGACCGGCGCTCCCTGTTTAGAAATTCCATCTGATTCTTAATAAGAGGCTCCAGTTAGACTGCAGTAAAATAGTCTCTATATTAAACCAATTGAATTTCCATTTGCCAGACATCTTTTTTTCTTTATGCTTCCAAGATGCTGCGGGGTGGGGGGGAGGAGGGGAGAGCGGCATGTTTTGGCTACTAAGATGGACCTAAATGAATCGAAACTGGTACCTGCCCACTGTGTTTGTGCCTGGGCAGATCAGGCAAGTTGGTGGAAATAGAGATACAGGTGGAAACAAGCAGGCTCAGAGAGGAGCCAATGAGGTGGAGAGGAGGGTTGGGGGGGGGCATTTCCGCCCCCCCCCCCAGTTAGCCACACGTTTGAGGAATGCAGTGAGCACAATTACAAACCCATTATTTCCCATCCTGGGCTCCCACCATGACTGTGATGCTCTGAATTAGTTTTGTTTCAAAGCTTTATAGACAGAGATCATGATGTGTCCCCCGCCCCGAGGAAGTCACCCAATTCCTCTCTGGGCTAGAGTGGATCTTGGCACCAGAACTGCAGCAGGCAAATGGTGCTGAGACTGTCAGGGGCTGATTCAGCCCCCACCCGCATGAGAGCAGCTTCAGTGGCCACCCTAACTTCCAGCTGGCTGCCCGCAGCCCCTGTTGATTATTCTGACAGATGGGAATGCCAGGGTGTAGGAAAACCATGTCATGCCTCCCTCCCCTTAAGAATGCCCCAGGCATTTGCCCTTCACTGGGGGGCCCTACAAAGGTGTTCTAGAGCCAGGGACCTGCACCTGCTGATAATTTCCTGAGTGGGAAGAGTGTTGGGCTTGAATCTCTGGATCCTCTCCATCCTGTATGATTCCAGTTCTCTGTTGTATTTAAATTGGGAGGAACTTCTTTTCTCTTTCTTGCTGGGATGTGGCTGAAATCTTGGCCGATCTTGCCTGGCCTTTGCTATGTAAAGCCTGAAGCTCACAAAATCAGCATTGGCATAATTGAATCCAAACCCTGAAACCAACCCCTGTGTCAACTTCAGACTCAAATCCTGAGCCATGACCTGGCCTCAGACACAAAACCTAGACCCAGCCTAAACCTGATCTGAGTCCAGCGCCCTCATCCCATCTGTAGAATATCAGGGATGTCTTTGTTCCCTCTGCACTCCTTCGCCAAATGCCTTTGAGGCTGTGACAGGTCAGACTAGTATGGCAGCAGAAAGTGTGGCTATTGTATCCCCTTCCCCTGCAGAAAACTTTACACACTGCTTCTATTGACTGTATTGTTTAGTATGTTTCCATTCTCCCTGTCTACCAGGAAATGCCCAACCTTCTCACACAAGAAAAACTCAAATCTACCCCTGCTGATCTCCATGGGCCCTGAATTCGTCTCATGGAACGGCTGGTGCTTTGAAAATGGGAATGTGTGGCAAGTAAAGAGGAACAATAATATGTTATGTTTATAGGGTCCTTGGTATAAATGCTTTACAGATTTAATCATAAGGTTACAGAATTAATAACAGACATAATATATAATGCATTTAGAGAATGGTATTATGCAGTTAAAGCCAATCCACAACACAATTACAGAGTAGCAGAGGGGAAAGCAATCAAGAGGCATAAGCAAACGCTAGCTTTTCAGAGGCCAGAGATGTCCAAGGGCCACTTAAGCTATACCTGCACAGCACACTAAGCCTGGATTCTGACTCAGGTTTGAGCCGACCCACCCTGCCCCATCCACACACAGCTAGTCTGACCCAGGTCAGCAGGCACTCAAGACCTAGGGCCTAGAACCCTGCAAGGGGGGAAAGGCAAGTCAGAGGCTGAGTCCCACTGTGACTCGGATCCACATCCTGTCATTTTGCAGCATGGACACAGCTCAAGCCACAGACCCAAGTCAGAAGGTCTGTGTAGTGCAGTATGTGTTAGCACAGTGACACCCAGGTCCAGCAATTGTACACTTAGGTTTACAGTGCAGTGTGTATGCTTAGAAACACCTAGTCCAGAAGCTGGGGTCCCACAGACCTGGGCTTAGTGTGCAGTGTAGACATATCCTAAGGCTCCTCTTCTCCCACTGAAACCATGCCGGCTGAGCAATCACTACACCCAACTGATCATTTGCTGTGGCAAGCTCTTTACAAAAATCTCCTAACACTAACCCCCACCAAATCTATCACCCTTCTACCCACAGCCTCGAAACCCGGACAAGCAATTCATTGGTCACGAAGCAGCAGATGTACTGAGACAGGCTGAAGCTTTTAACAGCTTTTTAATCGGAAGGAGCAGATTGAAACAGACGACTCCAACCCATCAGTCTTGAGCTTCAAAAACTTGAGCTAATGTGCTGCATGCTGAGGCTGGTATTTGTGGTGCTCTCTCTACCTTTTGCGTGGTTTCTGATGGGGACATGTACTATTTGTCACTGCTTGGCATAGGGTCAAGGGAATGTGGAGCCATTTGGAGTCTAACAAAAAAACTAGGAAAGAATTCAGAATGCAATAAAATATGTTGGATGAAATACAAGCCCGTGCTACAGATATGAAAGAGGACAGCCTGTCCTTAGCAATCCACTGTCAGGAGGACTCCCTGAGAAGGGAGAAGTGGAGCAGCTCCAAGCTTTACCCGAAACCCTACTGTATCCTACATTCCCTCTAACAGGCCTCAGAACTGGATACATCCAGGAGACAGCACTGGCCACACAGAGATGAAAGGTGAAATGTTTTTGCTAGTGCTATTTGGGTTTGTCATGGTGGATCAAAGGCTCTGATAGGTCACCTGTTCTGTAGGACTCAGTAGGGTGGATGTAACTGTTGTGCTGGCTCTGTTCTTTTTTCTATGAGGGACCCCAGAGGTTTTAAGCAAGTAGCTTTTGTCCTCACCAGGGACCCTTAGCTGTGGAATCTGCTGAGTTCTTTTCAGCGTCCACATACAGAAACCACATGAGACCCCAAGGTGCATTGAGCTGTGATGCTAACACCACCCAACACTTGGTTTCCTTTGTCATTGACCACAGGCCATGCAGATGCCTGGCTCTCCCAGTGTCTGGATGGAATAGAGGCATGGGTGAAACACACCCAGCTTTGTGTTTGCTGTCCTGAAGAGCTCACAGACGAAAGCCCCAACTGAGCAACCAAAACCACCGAGGCACAAAGGCCCAGCTGTGTCGATCCAAGTGCACGACCGGGGCCTTAGACAGAAATGAGAATGGCAGACAAAACATGGAAGGGGTTACTAGTGAGAACAAGATGGGAAGGATCCCTGTGGGATAGGGATTGGAGAGACAGAGAGGGTACTTGGCAGGCCGGTCAAGGGAGATTGTCCACACATTGGGAGCAGCAGGCTTGGTGAACTGGGGCTTGGTGAACTGCCACTGCCTACTGCTGGCAGAAGGACGTGCCCCTGGCCAAGAGGAAGGCTTGCTTAGGTGTCACATGAAGAGATAGTGGGGGGCTGGCTCAGGACAGAGGGACAGGTTGGAGCTGGATGCTTTCTGGGGTCCTTGAGCTCAGTGGGGCACCACAGTGGGAGAGCAGGTGCTGCTTTAGCCTGAGCGGAGGAAAGTGCACCTGTTTGGGGGAGTGATGTTCCCAAGGCAGCAGGAAGGGGCTTAGGAACAAGGGATGCTGCTCCTGCTCTGTGCTGCTGTTGCTGCAGCTCCTGCTCCCGGTTTACACCCAGGAGACTAAGGGTGTGTTACTCAGTTTCCACAGGAAGGCAGCATGGCCTGGGGGTTTGGAAACCAGACTGGGAGTCAGGAGTTGTGGCCGCTGAGGCTAACTCCGCTGCTGACCTGCCCCGTGACTGCGGGTGAGCCTGCCAACCTCTCCCCATCCCAGTTACCTCACTTGTAGGATGGGGCTGGTAACACTCCCAGGCCTCACAGCAGCACTATGAGACTTAACTCACTGATGTCTGTAAGGTGCTTGGAGAGCCTCAGATGGAAGGTACTACGGTACCCGGGCAATGAGCCTATGAGCTCTTTGGAGCAGGGATCAACTCTTACAGTGTGTTTGTACAACACCCAGCACAATGGGGCCCTGATTCCAACTGGAGTCTCTGAGTTCTGCTGTAATACAGCAATAATAATAAATGTGATTGTTTCTACAGATTCCCCCATGGGTCTCCTCTTCCCCGAGTCCCTGCCACAGTGTATGATCCCCCAGCCTCCGGTGGCACAAACGCACTGTTACCACCACTAGAGGCGCTGCCTTTGGAGCTCTCTGAGGCTGCACAGTGCCTGCTTACGTTCAGTGAGCACCCAACACAAGAGAAAGCCAGAGGACTGTGCCATAATCTCAGGACCATCTGCATCATAGTGGCATCATCCTGTCCAGTGCAGGACAAGCCCCTCTCCAGGGTAACTCTGAGCATCCCTCTGATGCTGTTGGGTATTGCATGGATTTTACACTCGCTCTTTTCAGGGCAAGAGCCAGCATCTGGTTGTCAGCTCCAATGGAGAGCCAGAGGCCTGACTCAAACACTGCTCCCTTTCACACAGCTCCTTTTCCCTGGGTTAGTAACAAGAGCCTGCAGGGATGGGAGCCAGCAGAAGACAGCATGAAGCCCAGCCCCCTTCCCCGCAGTCTGAGCTGTGTCAGAGGGATCCCAGGCTCGTCTCTCCTCCCTTTCCCCTGCCATCCCATCCTCCCTCCCCAATATCAAAGCAGTCCAGCGAGGAGCAAGCACATACACAGCAGCAGCTGCCTTATAAATTATACAGCTAATGAAAACAACTTTATCACAGCAATGACACCGTCATCTGCAGCGTTTATGGGTTAATAAATTGTGTCCATGAATGAATATCTGCTGACTCATTAACTAAGCCGTAAGTGAAAGTCATTCATCTTCCATGCAGCCCCATGAAATGCAGTGTCCTGCTCCTGCCTGGGGATTCGTTTTCATTTCCCTGCCTCTGAGAGAGGAGCAGGGGGAAGGAAGGAATTATTTCCTTTCCCTCGTTTCCCTGCATTAGTGAAGCCCTGCAGGTTATTTAAATGGTAACTTCAAAGCAGGTTTGTGATCACTCTGTTTACTGCTGTAGGAGTCTCATTTTGGAGTCAGATTGAAAAGCTTCTCTGACTCAGGGGAGAACAGCAGCACTGAAATGTTTAGGATCCGCAGATCCAGCCAGCTCAGGTGAAATGACAGAGGGAAGAGGCATGGGGGATAGGAAAAGGGCACTTCCTACCTAGGATTTGTAGGGGTGTAGCTTATTGCATCCTGCAGGGAGTTAGAGGCAGCAACCGCCCCCACACGGTGAGGCAACAGCAAACCCCTTCACAGAGCTCTGCGGGTGGGGTTCCAGGCTGTTATTCTGGGCAGTTACAGCTGGTTATTTATGGCATGGTTCTCTATGGTTATCCTGAGGGTTATAAGGGGCTCTATTCTATTCGGGTTGTTATACCACTCTCATCCCCATAATATCCAAGTGCCTTCCTGTAGTGCATTAAGCCATGTGGCTAACATCTGCCAAGTGTGGCTCATTCTTTCTCTCCGCTCTCGCCCCCGAGGGAGACTTGTATGTGCAGCAGGGTGCTTTGTTTTTGTCAGGTGTTTACATGTATCCCCACTGCTCTCTGTTTTTTGTTGGAGAAGGCAGGTGGAGGAGTGCCCCTGGAGCAGGAGGTGGTGAGGTTTGTGATGATCTTGGATTCCTGGGGCAGTTCATTCTACAGTCTGGGAGTGGCCCCCAGAAAGCTCTGCCCAAATGAGCAGTAAGTGGGTATTCCAGGGAGAGAGGGTGGTGTTATAGGTGACTATTCGGGGAGAAGGCTCTAGGTGGTTATTCCTGGGGGCTTTAGGTGGTTATTCAGTCTCCCTCTTCTCACTGCTGCCAAGTGACAAATTGAGAGAAAATGTATAGGGCAAGTTGGAGCATACCATCACTTTTGGGCGGAGGTTGGGATGGAAAAGTCATGTCACGACTGTGGAGAAGAACGCTCACTCTCCCTTTTTTTGCATGGTGGGCCATGCCATCATTTCCCACACCATCTTGCTGGGATCCCTTGAGCCTATTCATGTCAGCACTGCCAGGTCCTGAATAGCACTTTGCAGGGGGCCTGCGGAGGCCATGGCGCAGCATGCTGGGAAGTGTTCTCTCGGTACAGGTTAATTCCCTAATCCAGTTAAGACAAGCTCCATTGAATCGTTTTTCTAAAAAAAAATTAAAAAAATAAAAAATCTTTCAAATTGGTTTGTTCCACTTATGCAGCCATTTTCTTCCTGTCTCCATGAGGATGATGTTATTGCATATATTTTCATCAGATGCAAAGAAAATGGACTCTTTGAGTGGAGATTATTTTCTGAAAAAAGGGGTTACTTTAATTAGACTCCACCAGTTAAAAGCTCTTCTTGGAGCAATTGCATCATTTCTGTTCCATTAACCACCATGTGAAGCTGGATTGGGGGATGACTAGACACAACTGAAGAAGAGAATAGCTGGGAATAGAAAGAAAAATCCTCTGCCCAGAAACAATCTGACATCCAAGACGCTTTAGGAAGAATGTATATTTCCATATATCTCTATGCCATTCTTTTTCTAGTGATTATTCATGTGCATGAAAGCATTGAACTGCTAGTGACAACTAAACCTCATATAGGAGCTCAGAGTTCATGATGACAAATGTCATGTTGTCTGGACTGGCTCAAGACCATGAGTGCCAACCTCAGGGCAGACTGTCAAGAAGCTGGAGAAACCCCCCAAACTGGCTGTATGTTCAATAATTAGATTTCGCCTAGTAATAAGTGTGAACTTCTAAAGCACAACAACAGTCTTCCTATGGAGTCACAGAGCATCCTCTTGTGCAGTCCAGTCTTTCTTGCCACCCAGCCAAGCTGGACTTTGTGACATATGGTCACTTACACAGAAAATCACATCAATGTTCAGGTTACTTCCAGTCCCAAAGGATGAGTCACTTACCCCAGGTCAACTGTACTTCAGATCTCAAACTAAAGACAATGCTTATGGCCAACCTTGTAATAAACTAACTAAAGAGGTATTAACCAGGAAAAAGTAATATGAGTTATTTACAAGGTTAAAGTAGATAAAAGTATACACACAATTCAGATACAGTGTGAGGTTCCAAAAGATTATAGTAGCAGCTATAAGTCCCTTGGGGCTAACCCAAACTAACCAGCTGACCACTCCTTGCTTACACTCAGCAACCCTTGACCCCTCAGAGTTTCAGCAGCATAGGAATAAAAATTTCTCCTTAACAGGCATTTTTATTTTCTTCCCTCAGCATTCAAGCTAGGATGGGACAAGGGTTTGGGCACATACCTTCTTCCAGGGTGTGGGGGAAGCAGTCGACAAAGTCTTTTGTCTACAGTGGTATGTCTGTTGTCTGCAGACCTTTTGGTGGGGAGGAGATGATACCTCTTGTGATGAACTAGTATTTGACACTTGGGATGCTTTTCCCCTGACTGGAGGGGGATTTGCAGTCTTAGCAACCATTTTTGTAGTTACAGAGTAAACATTTAAACATTACCTTATAACCTGGGATATAGGTATAATAAAGCAAGATTAAGACATGCAGCATCCTACAAGCATTCCATAAAGTCTAAACACTAAACACATTCTCATAACTCTAATATTTATTTTAACTATACTAACACACAGGTAAGCAAGACTGGTTTCCAGCTATGCATTTGCCAGAATTCAGTGAGTCCTGGGGCCTTGGCATGACCTGGCATCTGGTCTGCCAGCATTACAACAAGCACTGCATAAAATGCCTAGATAGAAAGGAAGCAGGTACCTTGCAAGCATCCCATATTCAGTTCTTCCAATGCACCTCCATCTTGAAATTCATCATCCCAGTTGCTCACTTCAAATCGTAGATGGATATTTGTTAGAAGTATTTGCTCTATTCAGCGTTTGTTAAGAACTCCCTGTATGGATGGTGGATGACCAAATTCTCATATGAAATTGTAATATGTTACACCTGCATACATCTGGAGTAATTCCACTGATGTTAAAATTTACCCAGGTGTAAATGAGATCATAATTTTGCCCTAAGTCCTTAGATCACTAGAGGTTGCATGTGGCACAGTGGCTGGGCTTTCTTAAAGTGCTCTGAAAGAAAATAACTAAAGGGGAGAGGTACAAAATGAAACAATAATGGTACTGTTTTCGCAAAAGCTTTCTATGGGAGAGTTTAATCAGACAGCTGGGAAGGCTATCCTGTGTGCAAGGCTCTGTTCTGGAAGCTCAGAGATGAAAAACAAAATGTACATTCAACAAGTGAATATTCATAAGATAAAACTTCACAAGATTCTATATTTAGAAACTTATGCTCAAGAACAAACCTCCCAAAAACAGATGTTTAAACTAATGAACCATCCTGTTACCAACAGAATTTACGCCTCCCACCCCTTTCCTCCCTAGGCCCAGAGTTCCAATGTCTCTATATGGGTTAATGGGACTTTTTCCCAGTGAAAGACCCTTTATCACACAGTGAATATTCTTAAACATGTACATGTATTTATTAGCAATCAACAATTAATCAGCAGAATGCACACACCAGGCATCTAATACTCACCACTCCCAATGAAACAGATGGATGCCTTCCAATGGCCGGTCAAGATTATGTCGTCTGGAGCTTCGGCTTCTACACAGTCTGGTCAGGCAGGGGTTAAAAAGATCTAGCAGCTTTGGTCTCCAGCTGATTGCTGGAGTTAAGTTCCAACAAGCTCGTCTTTTGACCCTTATTATATAGTTAAAATTAGGGTTTCTCTTATCTATGCCTTAACCAATTATTTTACTTAAAGCATGACTATACAATAAATCTAACCAATTATAACCCCAATGGGCTAAAACAATTTTGGAGCAACAGCAAAACCTCATTATTTCTACTTATCAGCAAAAGCAACTTTTAACAAAAACTTACACAGGCATCCAGTAAAAAACTTGCAGAAACTCAAGGTTAGCTTGTCCCTACCCCTATTCAGTGCCCATTAAGCTGTGATTTCAGTGTATCTATCCCCCTTAGTAATGCTGCAGCTGTGGTTGATACGTCTCAGGCTGTCTAAGCCAAGGCCGAATTCTTCTGACTCTCTAGTTTTTGTTTCCAGTTTATGGTGGCTGAACATACAAGATGGCTGCCGGATTATGCTAAGTCCATACACAAGAAGGCTGTGGGACAGGTCAAATCCAGGCCTATCGTTACAATCCAGACTGATGTTATCTATGAACCCTCTTATTACTGAAATTTAGAAAAGCAGTGTCTTTGGGGAGATTTCTAGCAGCTGATGGGAATCCTTCCTCCATGGACAGAAACAAAGTCAGCCCAGAGTATATTTTGGTGGCCCGAATTTGCAACTTTTTGTTTCCCATCTCACCCCAACAAACTAATAAAACAAGTTTGTCACCTTTTCTCCATTCTGTTTCCTCCTTTGTGTGGCAGGATGGAAAACGTGTCTTTTGGCCAGACACTGTCCTCCTGAGTGCTGCCCATCCTTGAGGATAGACTCCCAAGCGTCTAACTGCAATGCAGCTCTTCTTAGGCCATGGCTACACTGGTGCTTTACAGCGCTGCAACTTTCGCGCTCAGGGGTGTGAAAAAAACACCCCCCTGAGTGCTGCAAGATAGAGCGCTGTAAAGCCTCAGTGTAAACAGTGCCGCAGCACTGGGAGCACGGCTCCCAGCGCTGCAAGCTACACCCATAGAGGATGTGGAGTACGTACAGCGCTGGGAGAGCTCTCTCCCAGCGCTGGCGCTGCGACCACACTCGAAACTTCAAAGAGCTGCTGCGGCAGCACTTTGAAGTGCAAGTGTAGCCATACCCTTAGAGTCATTCTGCACTCACTGAAATGTGGCACCCAACATGGCCACGTATCTAGTTTATGTTTTAAGCCACCCCTGGCAGAGCATCCATTGTAGCAAATGTCCAACAGAGTGGATGTCTTCCAGGCAGCTGGAAGTCACATTTGACATGGCTGGGAGGTGGCTGGGCTGAGGCTGAAACTGAGCAGAGATGAATCTCCCTAGAAGCACAGTGGAGAGAAGGGGTGGATTTTGGAAAGCATTGGGTCAGAAAATGATTTAGGATCATGGTGGATAACCAGCTGAACATGAAATCCCAGTGTGATTCCTTGGCTAAGAAAGCAAATGTGATCCTTGGATGTATAACCATTGTATATGACACAAGTGAGACAATTACTGAAATATTGCATCCAGTTCTGGTGTTCACACTTCAAAAAGGATGTTCTAAAATTGGAAAGGATTCTGAACAGTACTGCAAGAATGTTTCGAGGTCTGGAAAACCTGCCTTGCAGAAAGAAGCTTAACAAGTTCAGTCTGTTTAGTTTGATCAAGAGAAGACTAAGAGGCAACTTCATCATGGTCTAGAAGTACGTACGCTGGGAAAAGATTTCTGATAAGAGAAAGCCCTTAAATCTAGCAGACAAAGGCATAACAAGATCCAGTAGTTGAAAGCTGAATTTAGACAAATTCAGATGAGAAATAAGGTGCAATTTTGTAACAGTAACGATAATTAACCATTGGAACAGTTTACCTAGGGGTGTGATGGATTTTCCATCATTTGAAATCTTTAAATCAAGATTGAATGTCTTCTTAACAAAATATGCTGTAGCTCAACCAGAAATTAAGAGTTTGCTGCAGGAATAATTTGGGGAGGGTTTCTGGTCTGTGTTACGCATGTCAGACTGGATGATCATAATGACACCTTCTGGCCATTAGTTCTATGAATCTATAAGGGTTTAGGTGGTGGATTGGCCTTGTGCTGGGACCTGCCCTAGACACTGGGGGAAGCGTAACAAAAGCAATACTCCAGTTTAATATCAGAGCTATTCCAGTCATCATATCTAATTGGAAAAAAGAATAAATCATCGTGATGTTTGAAATATGATGAAAACAGAGCAACAAGCAAATAGGAGATCAGCAAATTGTAATTTGGTACTAAACCCTCCTCCCCTAACACACAAAAAAAACCCTTTGAAGGCAATTATTAATGTATATTATGGTACTAACTAGAGGACCCAACTCAGGGTCCCATTGTTCTAGGCTTTGTATGTAAGAGACAGTCCCTGACCCAAAGAGCACACAGTCTACAAGACATGATAGACTTAGGGTGAGAAAAAGATCATTATCCCCATGTGACACATGGAGAAATGAGACACAGAAGGATCAAGTGACTTGCCTAAGGTCACACAAGAATTCCACTCTATAAATTACAGGTTCCCATGCTGCCCTCATCATCATAGTATTTGAGTATCTTCCATCAATTCGTTAAGCAACATGACCAATATCTGTCATGTGTAGGAAGTCTGGGACACAGATGGGAACTGAACAGAGATCATCTGAGTCCCAGCACAGTGCCTTAACCAAAAAGCCACCCTTCCTCCCCCTTTGAGTTTTGCATTGGTGGGGGGGTAGGGAGGGGACAAGATTTAGCCCTTGATGAGGCAAAACATTAAAGGCTTTGCCATTACAAAACTCCAGAATTAAGAAAAATTCAAAGTAAAGGTCAATTCTATCATTTAAAAAAAACATCTGGTTAATGTAGCAGTTGTGAGAGCTGCTGTAAATTAACCAAAGCGTTATTTTTAAATGGTGGAACTGATTTTACAACTAATGTGGATTTCTCCAGTATCCAGTGTTGTCAATGGCAAAGCCAATTTTCCATCATCAAACTGGATCCCTGCTGGGAAGTATCAAATGACCAACCCAAGAGAGACAAACAGCAGCCCCATTCAGTGGCGAGAGTGAAGCAGTGGCAAGTATTGTTTCAGGTGAGGGTATGTCTTTACTACCAACTTTAATGTGCTGCTTTAACCCCACTCCACAAGGGAAGTAGCTATCAGCACTAGGAGCACGGATCCCAGCACTGGTGCACTGTCTACACTGCCACTTTACAACGCTGAAACTTGCATCATTCAGGGGGTGTTTTTTCACACAGCTGAGTGAGAAAGTTTCAGTGCTGTAAGGTGGCAGTGTAGACAAGGTCTCAATCAATATTGTGCATCTTAGCTATTATAACACATCTCTGAATGCTCCTGTGGAAATCTGTATGTGGGATCCTCTGTGAAACTACAGTACAGTGAATGGAAAGACTGCAAGGCTCCTGGGACTGGTTGGTAGAGCCAGTTTTTAACTACACTATAGGTTGCTGATTTGTAGCTGATCTGGGTTGGTAGGGATTGAAGGTAAAATCCTGGTAAAATTCTCATTGACTTCAATGGAGACAGGATTTCCCCCTGAATGTTTTACTACCTGTCAGCACTGTAGTGGCCTCTATGAGATGAGTTGATGGGGTCAACCAAGTTCCTGGACTGTGGAATTCATGTTGTGGACACTTGTTCCTAGCACATACGGCAGTTTTAGGCCAAGGAATGAATGGGCCTGGAAACTGAACTATTCTGTCGGTCGTGGAGCAGCCTGGAGGAAGAGATGGGACAGCCTGGAGGAAGCTGGCATTACCATCACTCATGCATTATCTCCAAAGACACCTGCCAGTCACCAGTGTCAATCTGGCACCTGACATCACCACATAATTCACTTTTAAGAAAGCTAAGATTTTGTTCAATCCTTGGACCTCACTGGGCCCTCATGTTCTCATCACCTGTGTTCTCGTAGCATTTCTACAGAAAAAGAACTCATATCTACAGTCCTGTCATTGTTCTGGCCTGATAATCACTGTCTATCACAACTTTATTAAAACTGGACACTGCCCCAATGTCCATCAACTCAATCAACGATGAGAACCCCAACCAAAATGCCACCACCTCAGCATCCTCCTCCTTCTTCCACTCAAACCTAATGTAATTTTCTCTTTTATCTTCCACTACAGCTCTGCCCTATGTGACTTACCTTGGCTTTACATGATTGGAAAAGCAGAATCAGGCCCTCCAAGTCCACCACCTCTATTGGCCATCTGTCGCCTTCTCTTTTCTAATAAAACAACAGTCCTGTTCTCTATACCTACCATTTTCTTCTGCCCATCCTTGACCTCAGAACCCCTATTTTATCCTGCCCTACCCCAACTCAGCTATGGGTGCTACCTGTATGTTGCCCCACACTGTAACTTACAGCAGAGTTTAATTGCAGTCTGCATAGCCAAATTCAATGGGCCATGAAGCATTTTGTGATCTTTTTGCATAGAGTTGTTTGAACCAGAGTAAATTGCATTTGTATATAACAATCCCTTCGCAGAGAGGATCTTGAAACTGTTTACGGAGCCATGTATAGGCTGAAGAGAACAGGAAGTTTATACAGTGACCAAGTGATTAAGACAGAAGAGGAAAGTTCCAAATAGAGGACAGTGCACAAATGCAAGAACAATCTTCAGCTGTAAAGAGTCACAAGGAGAAAGCAAATATTGAAGGTGAGAAGGGATATCAGAGCAGACGGAGAGGAAATCAGAGAGTCTGGATGTACTGAGACCATGGAAAATGTAGGGACAGAATCCTGCCCTTAGTTACACTTATGCAACCACACAGGACCGGCGCTAGGGTTTCTCGCGCCCTAAGCGCATGGCCATTTCGCCGCCCCCCGCGCTGATCCCGCGGCTCCGGTGGAGCTGCCATAGTCATTCCTGCGGAGGGTCTGTTGGTCCGTGGCTCAGGTGGAGCTGCCGCAGGCATGCCAGCGGGCGGTCCACCGGAGCTGCGCAAGCAGCCGACCGTCCGCAGGTATGACTGCGGCAGCTCCACCAGAGCCGCGGACCAGCGGACCCTCCGCAGACATGCCTGCGGCAGGTCAACCGGAGCCGCCTGACGCCCCCCCGGCAAAATGCCGCCCCCCGAATAATCCTGGCACCCTAGGCGATTGCTTAGGCTGCCTAAATGATAGCACTGGCTCTGCAACCACACTGAAATCAGAGGGTTACATGAGTCCAAGGGCAAGATTTGGCCCTAGAAATCCAGCAAATCAATGTTGAATTGGATTTATAGATGGATCAGCCAGTGGAGATGGTATGTGATGGGGGTCATGTAATCCTGCTTCCTGGAGGGAATAGTGCCTGAAATTCACAAAGCAGGGATCTAATCAAAGCCACCACAGAGGGAATTACCATAGTCACAACGAGAAAATATAAATGTTGGAGGTGAGGCAAGCATATCTAGGCACCACTGCAAAGCTCTGTGGGCGTGTTAGAGATGTCTATCACTACTTCCACCTTCCTCAAGTTGCTGCTTATGCAGGCAGTAAAATTACTGCACAAATCCCAGAGAATAAACTGAGTTAGCACTCCATTAAATACAATGGAATTTCAATGCAAGGAAGGGACATGCCCAGATTCAACTACCCATGGAGGAACTGACTCATGGGTAAAATATATCAGCTACACTGACTGATGACTTAAAAAAAAGATCGAAGATGCTTGAGAGTGAATTTTACAAAGAAGAATTTCCACAAGGTAAGAAGGGGATGTGTTCTTTAGAAATGTGCTTAAGCAGCACATATATTTTTGCCATGCACATTCTTTCTACAGTGGGCAAGTGCCCCAGGGAATTTAGCCAGGAATTTCTATGTTATTTACTGTATTTCCTGTTATCAGTAGAATGATTTTCCTATTTCCCACACAGATAAAGATCTTCAGTTTACAGCTTCAGCTTGTTGACCTTGTCAATATTTCAACCTAGCCTGGAAATTGGTCCCAGAGAGAGGGAAATTGTTCTTTTTTTCTGTTCATTTCATAGAGGAGAAGATAATTTAAAAGACATTTATTTCTAATGTTGTGTTTTATTTTTTACATGGCCAAGACTCCTGCAGTGGTGAACTCCTTCCCACACCCAGCTAGGGTGACCAGACAGCAAATGTGAAAAATCGGGACGGGGTGGGGTGTAATGGGAGACTATATAAGAAAAAGACCCAAAAATCGGTACAGTCCCTATAAAATCAGGACATCTGGTCACCCTACACACAGCACTCAGATGTTCTCCTTCCAGCAACTTCTCAATGGAAGACTTAAGTTTGTTGTAAAGGATGAGCTTTTCCACAGCTAGTGCTCCTGTACTATTCCACAGAGCGACTCCTGGCTGTGAAAGCACTAATAACGTGCATCCTCACCAGGGCTTGCTTGAGTCATGCTGGAACACCATTTCAGCACCTTTTTGAGGAGCCATAACAGCATTCTGGTACTTCCATTACTTTCGCTTCCTGGAAGTGCATTCCAACATTTCTTTTGTTAGGAGTGGAACACTGCACTTCGCAGCGGATTCTCCTACATTATATCCCTTTCCAGTAGCTGTGGTCTCTCAGCACAGCCTTTGGATTGCCAACTCTCAAAATTTTACTGCGAGTCTCACTACATTTGGAGTTCTAAGATTTTGGAGTCCTGTGAGGACATGACATTAGCTTCTTTAGTTTTAAAAGTACGTTTCTAGCTCTCCTGGTTGCATAGAAAACCTTGAAAACCATTAACTCTAAAGGCTCCAAATCCAGAAGGCAAATAAAAAGACCCCTTAATTTATTATCTTTTTTAAAATGTCATATTTTAAGCCGATCTCTTACCGCTTTTGGGCTTGACTCATATTTTTTGAATGCCTGAGATTGGCTATTCTGTAACCCACAACCACCCCACAGAAGTTCTTGCTTGGACAGGCTGCTCATGCTTTCTCTCTCTCTAGCTGTGGTAGTGCAGGAAACTTTGTATGGGACCTCTGACATGTGCTCTTACTCTCTGTATGGCAGTGCAGTAAATTTTGTACATGCCCTGCATAGAGCTGTGCATAGAGCACAGGACTATACTGCAGTCCAGATGTTGCATGGCTTCTATTAGAGAGATCTATGCATCCACAACTCCTAATGGGTTTCTTTTGTTTATCACAGCCCTGATAGCAAAGGAGCTAGAGAGGGACAAAACCTGTTACTTTCCATCCTGCCGGCTGTTGGCATGTTATATATCACACCTGAGCCAAGAAAATTTTCCCAGTTTTTAGCCAACTGGAAATAATATCACACCCACCTCTTTCACGCAAGATGATGACTTCACAAGGACATTTAGGCATTCAGGTTCACTTGTGTTGCTGGAATTTCCCTGTAATACAGAAACATCTGTCCTTCTCCTAGCATCTTGAAGCAGCGCTGGAAGAGGAAAACACACCAGCTGATCCTCAAATAGAACTACTGTCTATCTAGAACAAAAGCAGGAGTTTGATTTATGTTTTGGGTGCACACAAGCTCAGAGCCTTGATTTAATAATCTACTAAAAGGCTTTTTTCACTCCAACTCAGTTATGCTATATTAGGATTTACCATTAGAGGGCACTGCCTATCCCAGTAGGAATTAGGTTCCTTTCTTTACATAAATACAGATTTCAGCCATCTGGAAATGTGCATTTATCACGATTGTGAAATCCTGAAACTGGTGTGCAGCAAGAATTCCACTTTCACATTTGTTACCTTTTCCTCTCAAAAGTTCTTCAGGAATGTGTGGAATCTGGACGTCTGAGCCCAGACATACACACACAGAGTAAAAACTCTCACTTCTCAAATGTCTCTAAATCAGCAATAGATGATCATGAACTTCATGGAACATGGAACATTACAAATTTTATTCCTTTGCTCTCCTCCCCCTTCCTCTACCCCGTTTTTTACTAGCAGATTTGAAGAAGGTGGGGGGAAATTCCCATCCTTTTAAAAGCCCAAGAAGTTCAGCTCTGGGCTGCATTCGCCTTTTCCTTCACAGAAGAGAAGAAACAAGCAGGCCTCTTTTGGTAGAACTTGATCTGTCTAAACTATGTGTAAATTGGAGTGCCAGGGACATTGGTTACTAATATGTGTAAAAGACAAAGACCCCTCTCCCCATTCTGTGAGTCAAGCTTCATACCTGCCAGAAAGCTGTAAGTCTTTAAACATCCACATTTTCCCTTCCTGGCTCAAGGCACCAGCACACCAAGAGCGTGCCTGGAGTGGCAAGCCACAAGGGGTGCTCTACCGGTTGCCGCGAGGGCGGCAGGCAGGCTGCCTTCGGTGGCTTGCCTGCTGAGGGTCCGCTGGTCCCGTGGCTTTGGTGGCCCTCCAGCAGGCGTGCCGCCGAATCCACGGGATCGGGGACCTCCTGCAGACAAGCCGCCAAGGGCATCCTGCCTGCAGTGCTTGGGGCGGCAAAATACCTAGAGCCACGCCTGCCTCCTACAGCTCTTTCCTTAGCTAAACCCATCAGTGGAATATGCTTGGAGAATTATATTCTTTTATGCAGTGTCAACATCATCCAGAATCAATTTACACAAGGACAACAACTAAAGGCATCTGTGCTGCTATGTCCAAGAGCAAGGGCAGCATTTCTGCTGAAGAGACAACTTTCCTGGAAAAGGATTGGGCCCAGGTAGGTTTCCAGAGCTTTCCCATTCCCCTTGGCTCAGACATCCTGCGGTCTTCTATTTTGGATGTACTTCCTGCGTCCCTCCCCCAGTCAGAACTGCTTCTCTTTTTCATTCAGAAACTGAGGAGGAAACAAAACAAAAAACACCTAGGCAGGAATTTGAAGTGTCATACAGGAAACAAACTTCCTCTGAGAAGGGAGGAAAGGCCCCTGCTGCTGTTAAAGTTCATTTTGGAGGGTTGAGGGGAGAAAGAGGCTATTGAGAGACAGCTCTAAAACTTCAGGCTGGGATTTGCTTGCAAGTGCCCTGGATTGAAGTTTTAATTATTTCAAATAAATTAGATGAGGGAATTCTCTCCCGGCGTGACACTAGAGTCGATTTAATAAAATGGGTGCTGTTCACATGAGAAAGGCACAAGGGAATCCCACATTGGTATAATCCCACATTGGTATAATCCCGTAGTGAAATTAACTACACCCTCCTTCTTTGATTCCCCAAAGCAGAGAGCTGGTTGCTCGGCCGGTGTAAGCTGGCATAGTTCCATTGAATTTGATGAAGCAATGTCTAGTTATGTCAGTGAAGCATCTCGCCCAGAGGATCAGAAAAGTTAAATGCTTTGTACATTTGCAATGTAAACTCCTTGGCAGAAAGTGAAGAGAGACTTTCAGCCTGCCAAGTAACACATTTCTACTAAATTAGGCGGCCTTTTACTCACTAAAGCCGAGTTCTCAGATGGTGAAACCACCAATAAGTGAACAGTAGAATCATCATTTACCCAGTGTGAGGAGTTAGCTGCATCATCTACAGTACCAGGGAAAACACAGATACCCTACGTCACTATACAGTCATTTACACCACAGCAAAGTGGCTGTCCCCTGACACCATTAGGTAGCATTCTGTACCCCCTTGGCACAGGTGTAAATGGCTGCATAGAGGGTAGGGCAATAAAGAATCAGGCCCAGAATACTGAAGTCTTCCCTGGACAGGTGAGAGGGAGGTTGACTGTCAGGAAATTGTTTAAAGGTTTGCAGTGATGGCAGTGAAGTCAAAACATCTGCTGTGTTAGCATTGGGGGATCTCAAACCTCTTTTTGTATTTATTTTTTTAAATGCTTGCACATTCCTCTTTCTGTAAATATTTTGTAGTGGAAGGTCCTAGATTGACTATTTATCCATGACTAGAGATAAATATCTTTTTAAATGAAAAATATTTTCTCAGTTTGCAAAAGGATGAAGATTTTTTCTTCGTATGTGGTCTGAAGACTCCGTTCGAGTTTTGCTAATCAGGCAGGCACCTCATTTTGTAGTGTAATTTTTTTTTCCTACTGAACCGTTCAAATCTCAGTTTAGATGGTGACTAATTTATTACTTGTATTGGAGTACTAGCACCCATCAGGATCTCACTGTTAGGTATCCTACAAACACATAGGAAGATACAGTCCTCACCTCAAAAACTTAGAAGGTAAGGCCTTGATCTTGCAAGGTGGACATCCTGCACTCACAGGAAGACAATGGGGACATGCCCATGTAGATTAGCTTGCAAGATACAGAATAAATGTAAGACAAGGCTCAACAAGTCTGAGTGTAACAATATGAGGGAGTGGGTGAAGGAAGGATGGGGGTATCAATAGTAAGGTCACCTGTACATAGACAGCATGCACATCTCGATGGGTTTCAAATCATACTAAAGTGTTCTTCATTTAAAAATCTGTGTCTATTCCCATTTTCTTTTTAAATTGTGCCTCTTACTTAAGCCTCTGTTTCTATATTTCTTTTAAAATCATTACATCTCTCTGCTTCTGGGTTTCTCTAGTTTAAAAATAATAGCTAGTTGTGTTTTGTTTTTTTAAATTGCTGCCTCATAGATTTTCTAAGATATTTTAAAACTCCATATGACACTTATCCTATGAGTATTTGGGGATCCAAGTGACTTTATAAACACAAATAGGCCCACTTATCTTGATGGAACCACTCACGTGTATATAAAGTTAATCTTGTGCTTAAATCTTGTAGGATTGAGGCCTAAAATCCCAGCTAAATTAACCGCTCATGCATGACCCCATGCGCCGCCCTCTGCACACTACAGTGCACAAAGCCTCTCATCTTTTGCCCTCCTCACACTTTCCCATCCAAGATGCAGTGCAAAGGTTAGTGAAGAGTCCAATGATGTAGCAGCGATGATAGAAGCAGTGGTTGGTGCTCACCTGGTAATGGTGAGGCAGTGAAACTGAGGTACCTGGAGATAGGCGAAAGGAGATCAGAGAGGACAATATGTCAAAAGGGATCACACCAGGGTTCTGTGTTAGTTATGGAATCTACAGTATGCAGTAGCGATATGACAGCTAGAGAGGTGCAGTTCTGCTCCCCATTACTGGGGTGGGGGATGTCCTGGTTCCATCTCAGGGGTCTCGCCATCCCTTTGAAGGTGCTGCTACTTCTCTCCCTACCCTATGAGAAAGGTGCTTCGGTTTTGGTTTTTACCAAAAAAATACCTGGGTTTTACAAAAGCTATGATTCAGTTTGTACCGATTTTTCACCGGAATTTTAGACCACTCCAGTTCAAAATTCTTCATTCCAGTACATAAAAATACTGATTTTGTTAAGAAAATCCAATCCATTACATTAGATAGATGTGTTTGTTAATAATAAATTAGTCTATAAGCGTAAATATTAAAATAAGGCAAGTAGCGAAAGATACACACACGCAAGTGCGTGCCTCTATCTATGTACTCAATGTAGAGTTCATGAAGTAAACCACAGCACTGAAATGTTTTACTACTCTTTTTTCTCTATTTGTTCCTTTTTTCTGTCCTCCCATCTCTTCATATTAACCCTGATATTTGACCAGAAAATGGAGAAGTTAATTTTTTGCACCAATTTTCACCCATTTAAAAATTTTTATAATAAACACAGATAAAGTCCCTGGGAAATTTTAAACAAAATAAAAACCAAAGTAAAGGGCTTTGCCTATAAACAACACTGCACAAACAGGGGTGTCCTTTCCTTGTATAGCAAGAAACAGGAATTTCTTCAAAGAGTAGTTTATTGCCTCATTATTAAAAGTAATTTTAAAAACTAGATCTTTTGCACCATTGATACCTTCTTACAAGGATACAGATTAATATAAAATCTGCAAAATCTAATAATGAGAATGTCACATCTAAAGTTATAAAGTTGGTGTACCACTGTCTTCTAGCTACAGGTGAAGTATCAGAGGGGTAGCCGTGTTAGTCTGGATCTGTAAAAGCAGCAAAGAATCCTGTGGCACCTTATAGACTAACAGACGTTTTGGAGCATGAGCTTTCGTGGGTGAAAACCCACTTCGTCAGATGCATCTGACGAAGTGGGTATTCACCCACGAAAGCTCATGCTCCAAAACGTCTGTTAGTCTATAAGGTGCCATAGGATTCTTCGCTGCTTTTAGCTACAGGTAAAGTCAGATATGATAAATCCATGCTGTGTTTGGCCCTGCATCAGAGTGAACCAGAAGCTAGAGATGGAAAAAAACTATTTGACCATTCAGGTCAGTGCAGGCTTGAAATGGAGATCAAACTTGTATTAGGATCAGTTCAGAAGAATCAGCCATCAACACCATTTTCAGCCTCTTTTCACCTATGAGTAGTGCTGAGGAGTTAAGGACAGGAAGCCATATGTTAGCATAAACATCCCATTCTCCTGTGTTGCAGTCACCTTTTCTTTTTGATTTTCCTTACAAACTGTGCTTTAGCAACGTCCCAGCTGCATCTGCTTGTCATTACTTGTCTATAAATATTCAAACTTCCAACATCTTCTTTGGCACACATACATAAATACACCCTCATTGTTGTCGGAGAAAAACAGAGATCTCACTCTCAGGTTGGGTGCAGCAAATCAGATACTTTATTTTCTCTAGCAATTGCGTGGAGGGAGTACTAGTCTCCACACACCAGTTTATAACAATCAAACAGGTTAGTGATAGCACCAGATTTTAAAAGCTTTGGCCCTTCGCTTTGGCCCTTCGCTTGCCGATAGCTCTCAGGGTCCAGTTTTCATATCTTTACACAGCCATATACCTCATCAGTGCTTACATTAACCAAGAGAGGCCAGGCCCAGGTGTTAGTCCATGGACACTGGTTTCAGGGTCTGACTTGGCCAAGGCACATCAGTTCTCTTACTAATTAGTGGACGCAGACATCTGACTACATACACCAGGTGGTGAACTCCACTTGCATCCAGTAAATCTGCAGCTTTTGCAACTAAGAAGGCAGTTCCTGAATTTGACTAGGAAATCCCAAAGATTAAAAAGACAAAATATTCAATGCTTTCAGCAATGAGGAAGGAAGAGACAAAATGATCCACTGGTCAGTGGCAGATCATTACAGAAGAGTTGAAGGATAACCTTTAACTCTTACTGGACTGAATGTGTTCCAGGCTCCAGCTGAACTCATGCGAAGTATAAAAAATACCTCACTTGAAATCTCATCTACATTATTGACAGGAAATTGACTGCGGAACAGGAAGGAGCTGTGAGCTTTTTCTCTGAAAAGAACCCAAGCTCCCCTATCTACTCTAAAGGATTATTAATCACTGATTCAATCCAGCAGCTGCACAGCAAAGAGGGATTAAGAAAAGGAAGAAACAACTAGTGGAAATATTACAACGCATCATGGTTTGTTTTAAAGAAAGCACGATTGGCCACCATCTGCTGCCTGATGTCAGACACAGGGATAGCAGCACTGGCTGAAAGGGAAATGGACCCCTGCCTTTGGTGATGCATTTCTTGTGGCTGTTTGTTACTTTTGCAGGTGTGCACCAGTCCTGTTCTCGCCAGTGTTTAGACAGGAAAACGTTGGTGATGCCAAATATTTAAGGTGTGACACAAAGCCAAATGAGCATATATCCTGATATCTGAAAGAGTACTGGAACCAATGACTTAATTGTGTATAAAAAGAACTAGTAATCAAACTGGACAATCATGATAATCAGGTGTGACCACAGAAATAAGTTAAATGGATGGTTGACTAAAGCCCCATGGTTTTGGAAGGAGTTCCATTGCAGGAGAAATTCATCCAGCCAGAAGACTCCTTCACATGAGAGTCTATTTCCAAGGTATGGGCTGCATGAGGTGTGATGGGGCAAGGCCAGATGGCTATAGGAAAGTAGTGAGGAACAGGTATGTTAGCCCCAGACTAAACAAATCACTGGTACCACGGTAACCAAATGGCAGTTACTCCAGGTTAATCAAGACACCTGGAGCCAATTAAGATCCTTCTAGAAGGCAGTGGAGATAATTAGATTGACCAGGACACCTGAAGCCAATCAAGGGCTGGCTGGAACTAGTTAAAAACCTTCCAGTTAGTCAGTGAGGCATGGGTGCCAGGTGCTATAGGAGGGAGCTGTGCTTTTGGAGGAATGAAGTAGTATGAACCCATATCAGGCACAAGGAAGGAGGCCCTGAGGTAACGGTGAAGGAGATATTAAGTGGAGGGCTGCTGTGGGGAAGTGGCCCAGGGAATTGTACATGTCCTATTTCCAAAGTTAGCTACCATAGCTGCTAATTTTAGGGTCCCTGGGCTGTATCCCTGATTAGAGAGTGGGCCTGGGCTCCCCCATCCCCTCCCTGATTAATCACTGATACTGGGAGACAACAGAGACTGTGCAAGGGAGGATAGCTTCTCCTCACCTCCCGTGTTGGCTTATGATGAAAATGGCTCAGTAAGCTGTGACCCTTGCCTCTAGAGAGAGAAGGGCTACGTGGAGGGTCACAGTGAGCCTCTGACGCTAGCAAAATCTGCCATGAAATGCAGCATCCATGGAGTCAAGGTTGGAGCTCTGCCACAGAGGATAAAAGATGGCTTTCCAGTGAGCAGAAATGGAAGACAAATAGAAGATTCTGGAAAGGGAAGGAAAAAGAGCTGAAGAGGTCTGGGGGTAAGACAAGATGGTAGATGACCAAGAAAAGAGACAGAGAAAAAATTGGTGGGAGAAACCCAAGGAAGGGAGAAAAATGAGGGTGAATGAGAAGCAAAGAAAGGACCTGCTCAGTTGACTCAGCTGGGTAACAGCGGGATGACGGGCCATTCTTTGCCTATGGCTTGCCCTATTAATGATGTTGTATGACTATTAAATTTTAATGGTCTTCATGGGGTTTTCAACAGTTCTGACTTTCTTCAGGTGCATGCAAGGGAAGCTACACTTGAAAGAGGGCAGCCATTCACCCCTCTCTCCCTTCAGCGCCAGGGCCCCTTCATATAGAGCTAATACACTTGGGCTGCAGAGGATCGGGAGCTTACATTAGTTCTGATTGTCTGACAGACAGGATAAAGACTGAGCATTCTCCCCTACTCTGCTCCAAGTATCACCTTCACATAAAACCAAATTACAACCCAGCACGACGTTCTACAATACAGACTCATCAAACTGTGAACCCACCATTCAAATGAGCCCCTGGGGAAATGAACGTGTTGCCAATATAGATTGCCTAAGAGTTTGGGTGACCAATGTGGAGTTGACAAAGTCTCTCAGACAAGAAGGCAATGGTGGTAGGATTTCTCTCATTAACATGCAGTTAAAATTGAATCAGAATGAATTCAATGCTGAACAGTTTTAATGAAGCAAATGTCAAGCAAGCATATCATCTTCTTAAACAAAGAAAGTCTAAAAATTTAATTGCAAAAACACTTGTACAGAAAACTTGGCATTTCAACAATTCCAAACACATTAATCCAGCCAATGGACTCCATTTTAATATGTTTTTGTTAACATTTCTCAGAGCACAGAAAATGTCTGACCCTGTTCCTCCCCTCACCACCCACTTAATTTTTTTTGTCAGCCAACACACTGAAAAATGTAAACTGCAATGACACTCATGAAAAACACTGAAAAGGCAAAATTCACTTTTCATTGGATAAATCAGTGCAGATATGAAGCTTCTTAATGAGACAAAACATCATCTGTAATATTGTTGGAGAGCAAGAACTCAAACCATACCCCCCCATCCCAGCTGCTTCAAAATGGGCCGTGTCATCACATCTCTCTTCCTCTGTGTTGGGGAAAAAGGGAAAGATTGGTCAGTCAGCATGCAGCTAACAGTAAGTACCTGCTTAACTCTCCCATCCAAGAACAGGCATGCTTTGCCCAACACAGAGATACGTTGGCAATGTGCCAGGAGCTGACAGCTATGTCTGTGTAAGACAGGGCAGCTTATGGACACAAAGTGGATCAAGCCCTTGCATCACAATGCTGAGGCCTTGAGTCTCCATGGGGTGTATCTCTGTATTAAAGACAAGTGTTACCACTGACTGATTTGTTAGAACTCTGTGGGCCCAGGTTTTGGCTGTGGACTGCACTTAGGCTACTCCCACTTCAATACAGCAGTCAATTGCCACAATTACTAAATGGTATGAGACGGAGGTGCTTTTTCCTGAGATGCTATTTATCTACAGGATGTTCTCCCACAACTTGTTCACTACAGAATTCAGAACTAGTTCATGCTAACATCTGCTGGTCTCGCTCAGTGTTCCCTCGAATTTTTCCCATCCATGTGCAGAATGAATCACTTTCATATTGGTGCACATAACAAAATTCATGTGGTGGGGGTTAGACCGAGGGGTTCAGAGCATGGGAGGGGGCTCAGGGCTGGGGCAGAGGTTGGGTGCAGGGGATGAGGGATCCGGCTGGAGGTGCAGGTTCTCGGGTGGGGCGGCGATGAGGAGCTCAGGGCTGGGACAGAGGATTGGGTGCAAGGTGTGTGGGCTCTAGCTGGGGGTGCGGGCTCTGGGGTGGGGCTGAGGATGATAGGTTTGGGGTGCAGGAGGGTGCTCCTTGGCTACAGTTGGGAGAGGGGACTCCCCCTAGCTCTCCCTCCCTGCAGCAGCACCTGGGCTGGGGCGGGGAAAGGCGTCTCTCCCTGCCGTGGCAGTTCTGGAGCTGGGGCTGCAGGATAGGTGCCCCTCCCCCAGCCCCAGCAGGTCTGGGCCTGGGGAGGGCCACCCCAGGGTCCGGGCCAACCTGCGATGCCCTGGCTGTGCCCAGGCCTAATTCGGTTGTCCCTGGGCCCGGGCCGCCCTGGCTGTGGCAGGTCCTCGGGAGGGTACCCCGAGCACCTGCGCAGCGCTAAATAGAATGCTGTGAGGCTGCACAGCTTACAGGGAACTTAGGTCTTGCCTTTGTTAAGGAAAAAGAAAGTCAATGCCCCAAGTTGCAGCTCTTGTGGGTGAAGTCTTGAAAAATGATGAGAGAAAATACAAAAACGCGTCCCTCCCTGAAGGAAGACTTGAGCTTACAAGCAAACCCTTGCTGTTTGGCTGCAGTGAAGGTAGCAGCTGCAAGGCAAGGAGTGAGTGAGACCCTGTACAGATGGCTTTGACTTGGAGATGGCTTCAAGCAAATGTGAAATCTGTGCAGCATGCACTAAAGAGTAGAAAAGAGGGAACTACTTTTTAATCTTCAAATATAAAATTGGGCAGATGCTTACACTGCAGATCCATGAAACTGTTCTTGCTTGCATCAGCATAGTAAGGTAATAAAAGCATTCCCAATTCATGATAGGAAAAGTCCCAAGATTTTCTGGAGGAGGAGTAGGAAGATGGCAGGCAGAACGGAGAGCATGTTTGGACCATCATAATAAAGCCCAAGGGTATTCAAGAAGTTCTCAACTGAAGCCTGAACTAATAATTTGACAGGAGCCCAAGGGCTGCAAATAATTTCCATAAGACGGTGCAGACAGTAGACGTCTTCATCTTTGACAAGCAGGTGAGGTGCAATTCAGAGAAACTACAGATCTCAGCACACAAAAACACATTTGCCATGAGTGAAAGGTCACTCAGATGAAGCTGGAACATCCCATGCAGGAAGCAGTAGTCTCCAGAAGATGCACTTTTATATTAAAGGTGAGGGTAGCCATGGGTTGCACTGCGGAATTCTATGCACCACAATTTGCTCACCTCTGCTAAAGTTGCTCTCTGCGGTTGCACTTCATTGCAGGCCTCTTTTATAAAAATGGTTCCTTAGCACTACAACAGCAGATGGGCAGAGGGAAATGTAATTCCCCTGCCTGTTTCCCTTTGTGGTGGAGAGACGACTTGGAACATAATTAATTCGCTCAAGCAGGCTGCAGCTCACATAATATTAGACAAAGCAACATATCAGGGGACAGAAAAGCGACGTGTTTTATTTTAGTCTAAAATAAAGTTTTGTACTTTTCCTGCTGGCTGAGAGAAGCCAGCCTTTCACTTTCTCTCTTGATTACTGCTGACCTTTTCAGCAGTAAAATGCTGCACCAGACACTTTCAATAGATAGGAACACTGGAATCTTGCTGAGAAGCAGGACACCGTATATGTGCAGCAGAGATCTTGGAAAGAGTAGCTGGGAGGGGGGAAGAGAGAGCCCTTCCTTCGGGGCCACTCATCATGAAGTGCCAGCCACAGCCAATACCAGCAGGAAGGAACCTCATTGTACGAGATGCAGCCTAGATCAAAAAAGAGAAGCTTGCACTGAAGACACGACAGGCAGGGTAGTAAGGAAGGCTGTGTCTATCACAGCAAAAAATACAGGTGTTGCTATACAGTGCAGCAAACATCAACTAACAAGAAAAGGACAAAAGGAGAACTGGAAAGGGAGAAGGAAACCCCACAGAAAGGATGAAGAGATACAAAGCAACATAACATTTCAAAGCTCTATTACCACAACACGAAGGCTGCCTCCCCTACACAGACTGGAAGCAGATTCACCGCCATTGTTGTCCAGTCCACAGAGTGTGTGGGTATCCCCCCACCCAGCTGAAATGATGGAAAACTGATGATTGTATGGTAGTCACATGCTCTGAAAGCTTTACATGGAGGATAGTTCAAATGTTTAGTGGCTGGTGCCTGTGGCTTCATAGGAGCTTTTAATTCATTAAACAGTTTGCCCCATTAAACAGTTTGCTTAGGCAGGGACCAGGACAGATCCTGAAGTCCTGCCTCCAACCTTCAGTCTGTTTCCACCATGGCTTTTCATTCCTCACTGGCTGAATCACTTTTGTAAGACACCCCTGGGCCAGGAGACCTGCAGAAGAAACAGAAACATAAATGTTAGAAGTTTAGACCAGTCTGCCAAAATAAACAGGACTTTGTGAAGAGATTTTTGGAGGGTTAATTTGAAGAGACTATATTAAAGTACACTAGATAGCTGGAAAGCCTACAGAGAAAGAAGCTTATCAAGTTGCTTGGACAGCTTTCCGTTGAGAAACCAGAATAGGATCCTTTATAAGAGTTACCAGGGAGTCAGCTCAGAGTTACCTCTGAAGATCACCTTTGAATCCGTGTTTCAGCCCAAACGCTTACTTTCAAATAAACTATTTCCCCCATATAAGTACATATCTTTGGGGCATGGACTGTCTACTGTTCTGTGTCTGT
This sequence comes from Gopherus evgoodei, assembly GCF_007399415.2. Taxonomy (NCBI): domain Eukaryota; kingdom Metazoa; phylum Chordata; order Testudines; family Testudinidae; genus Gopherus; species Gopherus evgoodei. Next base: position 37,284,282 of record NC_044331.1, on the reverse strand, counting down.
ACAATGCCCACACTAAGGGGCCCCATTCTTGGTTGGTCCCTAAGCACTACTGTAATAAATAATAATCATGCAATGTAACTTCCTAGGCTCCTGGGGTTCAATGTGCCTGTAACTCAGGGAGCGGCACACTGTCCCTGGGAGGAAAGGGGAGCCAAGGCAGACTCAGATTCAGCTAGGTAACCAAGAGGGAGAGAGGAGAGCCACTATGTATAGGGCCCCACAAATTCATGGTCATGAAAAAAGCGTCATGGCCGATGAAATCTGATCTTGTGTGTACTTTTATCCTATACTGTAGAGATTTCATGGGGAAGACCAGAGTTTCTCAAACTGGGGGCCTCAACCCAAAAGGGGAAAATGGGGGTGGTGGGGTGTCAGAAGAGTATTGTAGAGGCTGGCCGTGGTATTGCCATCCTTACTTCTGCACTGCCTTCAGTGCTGGGTGGCTGGAGAGCAGTGGTTGCTGGCCGAGGGCCCAGCTCTGAAGGCAGCAGCGCAGAAGTAAGGGTGGCAATACCATACTATGCCATCCTTACTTCTGCGCTGCTGCTGGCAGCGGTGCTGCCTTCAGAGCTGGGCTCCCAGCCAGCATCTGCCATTCTCTGGCTGCCCAGCTCTGAATGCAGCATCGCCGCCAGCAGCAGCCCAGAAGTAAGGGTGGCAATACCGCAACTGCCCTACAATAGCCTTGTGATCCCTCCACAACCCCCTTTTGGGTCAGAAGCCCTACAGTTACAACACTGAATTTGAGATTTAAATAATCTGAAATAACGAAAATCCTATGACCGTAAAATTGATCAAAACGGACAGTGAATTTGTAAGGCCTTAACTATGTAGAATACCAGGGGCCCAGTTGGCTTGGGGGAAGATAGCATGCATTCTGCTTGGAGGAGCGGGCAGAGTAAAATGATTGACAAGTTAAAGCCCAGGAAGCTGAGTTAGCCTTACCAACAGGGAGTGAGCTGCTATCCCTTGGAAACCCTGGAGGTAAGAAAAGCCATTTTGGAGTAGGGAAGGGCAGGACTGGCTGTGTGGGGAGCTGTTGAGTCCCAGGCATGCATGCAGGGTTCCTCCAAGAATTGGCCTCTGGGGGCCTGGAAGCAACATCCCTCAGCTTGGGCCTTTCCCTCTCCAAGGTGACTCCCAGTTTGTAGTTTTGTTGGGAAAATTCCTCCCAGCCAGATTGAGTTAGCTCTTTAAGCTCCCTAGGGAAAAATCAGTTACCACATGGCACCACCACTGCTCTGTCTGCTAGTCCAGGGCTGGCACCAGCTGAGAATGCATCTGAGCACTAGGGTAGGAGACTAAAAAGTTTAGATTTTTAGTATAGTTTTGTAACCTGCACCTTGAGCCCTGTACCCCTTTGCGGTAAGGGGAAATCCTGGGTCCAGAAGCAGCCTGATTCCTGCATGAAGAGGTCACTTGATAGCAGCAATCATCAGCCCTTCTGCAGTAATTGAGGAGTCCAGAGCCATCTCTGAACCTGAGGATCATTTGCAGAGTTGTAAGGGCACCATCCTTTAGTTAGCTAGTCAGAGAGATTATTTAGGAGACCCTCCTACTCCCTGAGCTGTGTCCTCAAGCCAGTGGGTAAGAGTTGGGGATTTTATTACCTGCTGCCTATTAAACCTGTGAAGGGACATGCCAACTTATCCCACTTGGGAGTCTTTGGGGCTGTACTGAACCCAGTTAGCCAAGTTGCTAACTGTTGCACAGAAGATATTATGGTCACAATTCACCAAGGGCCCCTACAAAGTATGCATACAAATGGAATGCTAATTTTTACGTTTGCTTTTTCAGCTTACGTGACTGAGGGAATTCATTGGTATTATCAGTCTGGGCACCAGTGTCCCTGAGAATGGTGTTCTACCCTGTTATGTTATACTTATCTCCTGTTTAATATAATTACTGTGTTGAATACAGTGTGTGTGTGTTTCTTGGGAGCCTCCAACTATCTGGCAAATAAGTGGAGGTTACCCTGTGGTTAGAATTTTCCTCCCAAGCTGCCTTGATGATCCTGCCAGGAAGGAGTGGGGGCAAGGTGGGGTGGGGGCACCTCCAAATAAATTCATATGGGAAGAAAATAAATAAATTACACCCTACTGAGTGGAAGGCAGGATCGAGAAGAACCCAGGCCTGTCCATCTAAAGCTGCAAGGAGATGGGTGCTAACAGAGGTAACTGGGTGGATAGGGGGCATTATAACGATATTTCTATGTACATAAAAGTGTACCTCTATATTTTAATATTCTGTTTGGTGTTTGTGTTCTTCAGTGCTGTGTAATATAGCATTTGTCAGGTACTTTAGCTATTAGAAATCAGCTTAGCTCTGTGAGTACAGTATTTTTGAAGAACAATGTAATTGTAAAAGCAAATAGGTTTCTGATCATCATTTTTATTTTTAAATGTGCTTCTGAGCACCAAGCCAACTATTTGGCTGATACACATTCTTTTGAGAAAATACTTATACTGTATATTAGACTAACAAAGGGAAGATGGTGCTGACAATCTACCAATGGTAGACTCTTACTAAGTTCTCTCACCTTCTTCTATTTTAAGGTTCTTGCTTTTGTTTACAAGTCCTATCTTCTCTTAAGTGTGAGCCCACTTACATAAACAACCATCCCCACCCCCGACTTCCTTCACAAGCTCCTGTCACTGGATGTGACAATGCCAAGTGCATGTCAGGATAATTAATTGCACCGTAAGAGTTTGGAACATCAGGCCCAGTTGTCTGTATATGTTTGTATAATGAAGCTAGGCCACTATTAATTACATTTTTTTAATTGCCTTGTTACTGTTTTTCTAGGAATGGGTTGTTTTTTTAACCATAATTGGGAAGGAGGAATTCTGGAGCAAAAACATTTTTTCCAAACTGCTCAAAGCTGAATCCAGTTTTTCCAAGAACAAAATATTTACATCTTGAAACCACAGAAAATGTCAGTGATTCCTAGAAAATAAGAATCCTCTGAGGCTTCCCATGACAACTGGGACCCAAACCATACAGCAGAAACTGCCTAGATTTGAGTAACCTTGAGACAGGTTATGATGTTTTAAAGAGAAAACATCTGTCTCAAGGACAGGGGTGCCCTTCTAACACCTGACTGATGGGAGACCACTTTGCCAGTTATTCCGTTTTGTCTCAAGTTCTCCCATCCCCCTCCAATCCCCAATTCTCCTTTTTTTGTTGAGCCAACAAGAATGCTAATTGAAAACACTGTGTGAAAATTAGAAGGCAGATGAGCAACTGAAAATCCCAGACCTAGATCCACAAGCTGTTCCCTTTCATAAATAGCAGCAGTAATGCCACTTCTTTATTCTGCTGGGAGCTCAGTCATCTCTTAGAACTACAGTCCGTTCCATCTGGCTACCCACTGGAAGGACAATGATCTTTTAGCTTAAGCCACTCTGTAATGTGGAACATATAATTAATTGCACTGTGCAATATCACAAAAGGTCATGACCAGGAAGGATGAAGACTCCTGCCTTTATATTTGCAGATGGACCCCATCTCATAACACATTAATTTTACATAACACAGAATTTTAGCTGTATTTATGCATGCCATTTATAGTGCAGAATACGCTGGAATGTATGGTATATATTCCAAAAAAATCCAGGCCAGTGTGCTTACAGCAACAAGAGCAGGTAAAAGATTCAAGCCCAGGATATTCAGATCAAAATTGCAACATTATAATCCTGTTGTTGCCCCACAAAGTACGCTAATATGTATACAACATGGGGAGGTGTCTTAAAGTGCAAAAGTTGGGTTGTTTTGTTTGCTTGCTATTCATCAAGTCTTTTATTAAGGCTTTTCTAGATGGTAAGCAGCAAAGCAAAATTTGCAGAATCATGATCTCTGAAATACTATAAGCATATCATAAAGATGTATCGGATCATTAAACCTCAGCAAATGCTATGTGTGGCCTGAGCCAGTTATATCTTGCTTAATTTATCTGTATACCTGCAGGTCCAAAAGAACACAACACATAACCAATTTGACAATTTCTGTGTGCTATAGACTTGCTAAGTGTCCACAGCAAAACGGGAAGCTGTTTTAACTTTAGGAATTGGGATTAGCTGGTGAACAGCCCTTTGGTGATAACAGGATTTCTCAATGACTACCCAAACTAGGAAACACTCACTGCAGAATTCTTCAGATTCATCATGCTCAACAGAGAAATCTTCTTGTCAGTACGTCATGCATGCAAAGGAATGTTCCTCCTTCTCTGTTCTACTCCAGACTTTGGCAGTCTTATTATTCATCTGATACATCAACCAAGATGTTGAACAATCCTGCGACATACCAAGCACTTAAGTCTCCCTTAGAAATCAGAAAGGAGATTTTCAAAGCCATAAATGGGAGTAAGAACACCCAACTTCCACTGAAAATGGTTGAGCATCTCACTGGTCTCTGTGCCTTTGAAAATTTCCCCTCATTTATTTCCAGGCTTGATGCAGTGGATGTGGTGTAGGTGCTGATAAGCAAATCAGTCTGAGCAAGGGGGTGCTTACCCAAGTCACTAGCGATCAAGCCGGTTTACAACCTCTCGGACTGTGGCTATGAGATTCTCATTCTCCTGTGGATTAGCCAGAATAATACCGTGCAGTCTGTTCATGTACGAGTCAATGGTGTCCATTGTGGGTGTCTCCCCACTGCCTACAGTAAATATAGTGCAAGAAAAAAAACCCCACAGAATATTTAGATAACTACAGCAGTATCAAACATTATCATTCTAAGGAGGGTTTGCGTCAAGGCGAAAACATATTGCACACAGTTAGACCCAAAATAAATGTAACTGAAATAAAGCATAAATCTTTAGCACAAAAGCCCAGATCCTCAAAGGTATTTAGGTGCCTAACTTCCATTGATTTCAGTGGAATTTAGGAGCCAAAATAACTGTGAGAATCAGGGCCAAAAGGATCATATGGCAAGGGTACACAGCAGTATTGTTCCCTTTGTCTGCACCTGTAAAACACCCTCTGGGACTAAAAGCCCTCCCCACAAAAAAGAGAAGAGAAAACCCCCAATACAGAGAGCAATTGTATTAAAAAGTTACAAAACTGGGAAACAGTACCTTTAACTCTAGCCCTCATCCTGCATCCATTGTCAAGCTCCAACTTGCAGCACAGGAAAGCTTTAAAAACAGACCTGCAGCCTAGAATTAGTAAACCAGGCTACGGAAAGTAAATTCACAGGAACTAGTGACATACAACTAATAGAAGTTGGACTTAAGCAGTGGTAGAGAAGCCCCACAAAGAAATGGGGATTACCTGGTAGTGGGACTCCGGCAAAGCTGCTGGTGAGTGCTTGCCGTAAGGTCTCTAGATGCTGCTGCAGCACTGTGTTCCGGCTGCGCTCCTGGATCACATCCACCTCCAACTTCTCCACAGCAGTGCGCATACTCTCCACGTGCTTCTGCAGGGCAGCGTTCCTCTCCTCAAACTCCATGTTGGATTTACGCAGCTGGCGCAGCTCTGCTTCCCGTGCTGTGAACACACCCCGAAAAGGTATGAAATAACTGTAGAAAGTAGTCCTGTGGTGGTGAAGCAGAATGTTCAGGGATCGCCACTCAACTGAGGATGATTAAAAGAACAGTACTATTTTGGGCTACATATGAAGAAGCATCACATCACAGAACAGCAAATTGATAATGCCTAGAATTCTGAAGTTAATTCTGAATTCAATTTAATACCAGAGATACTGACAAATTAGAGTGAGTTCAGAGCAGAGGAACAAAAATGACTAGAGGGATTGATTGAGGAAGGAAGATTGAAAGAACTACTATGAATACTTTCAGCACACTATAGATCAGCAATACAGTGGCAAGGGGGCTAGAGACAAGCAACTGACTACAAGTATTAGCAGGGTGTACATTTTAGGTGCCTGAAGTTGAAATTTTTTAGAGTACGGAATAATCTCCCAAGGGAATTGGCAGAAACCCCATCACTTGAGACATATGAATCTATGAATATGAAATCAAACCCTACAACAACGGAGAACATATTGTAGAACAATATTGGCTGGGGTCATGGACTAATTGGCCCAAAGAGACTTTCTCTTGTCTAACTTCTGCTAACTAGTGCACATTATCTGCTCAACTATTTCAAATATTTCCTCATTCTAACAGAGCAACTGCAGTTGGAAAGACTGGGAAAATAGCATCTATATGAGTTCGCCTACAGCTTGTACACCAGCACCATTCTCCACAGAGAATCTTGTAGGAAGAGGGTAGGCCCGGAGTACCTATCTGCTCATCCATTATACTCCTAAGAGATACTGTAACCTTACTAACGCACTGAGCCATCTGACTTCACTCTTTGTGTAAAGCACTTTCTGTGGCAGGGCTGGCGAAAACACTGCACGAGTTTAATTCACCTTTGCTGTGATTCAGGAACTCTTCTGTGAAGATTGGGATATCAAAAACAGACCTCTCCTTCGTGTCTGCTTCTTTCTGCAGATAGAAAGTGACACACAGTTAAATACTGCTAATTCTCAACTGTTAATAAAAGAAGTGACAGATCTATCAAGAAAATGAGAAGAAGGATGAAGATGATTCCAGCAAGCCCCTTTCTCTGAAGAAGCTATTGGGCAAATCAAGCACTGAACTGGAGATGACAGGGACTCCTATTCCTAGAAAGCCACAAGGCATCTGAGAGGTACAAGGGAAGTGAGCGTTTAACACATGTAGATCTCAATGGTTCAGATATTTCATATAACCTGCCACCTAACTTTTTTACCTTAATGAAACTGCACATTACGCAAGACTTCAGTACTTTCATAGCTATTCTCATGAATTCATCCACCTCTCCAAATTACCATACTTCAGAACAAGTCTCTCCAGTAAGACAAGATGGCAGATAAAGTAGATGATAGTTATAGTAAGTTTCACAGGTCTGTATTTGACCATCAATGCCAAGATATCCAGTGAGAGAACAGGGAAAAGAGCTAAGAAAAGAAAAGGGAGAACCTTGCAGTGGGTCTCACAGTTTCTTGTTTCTGTCTGTTAGGGATTGCAGAAGGTGCAGAGATGACATATTCTGCCTCAGAAATAAAGACAGGAGCTACACAATACTTTAAATGAGCCATATCTTTGCCAAGCAGACTATTTTTCAGACAGTTTTTCATCATGGATGAAAATAGACAGACACAATGGTATAGAATTTGTGCAAATTGTCAAATTGCTTATGACTAGCAAGGATGAGGTGGTTTATTTTTCATTTTCTGGGGGAAGAGATAGAGGAAAAGGGAAGGGTGTTTGTGTGTGCTTTTTAAAAAACAAACGTCTGCTCCCTTGCACTCTTCTGGGTTCCAGATTACAGTGGAACTCATGCAGATCTCCATCACTGTGGGAATGACTTCAGTCATTCAGGTTTCTACCCTTTGCATGCTGCAAAGCCAAGCTCGGTAAGGGCAAGGTTCGTAAATCCACAACTGTATAGGGCATTGATTGTTTTCTCCCAGATTATGGGCACAGGAGCCATCAGGACTGCTGCAGGAACCATGACCTGGGGGATAATTCACATCCCACCACCTCAAATGCACAATGTTGTCAATCAGGTGTACATTGGGGGTTATAAGTATGTATGTTGGATGTTGCCCCTAACTCTCTTAACAGCACGCTGTTGGCAGGTGAGCAGCAAAACAAAACATACAAAATCTTGACCTCTGAAGTGCTGTCTACTGACAGTTTCAATATTAGGACTCCAGTAAGTTTTACTGTCCTACCTGTGCACAAAATAGGAGCATCAAGAAATCCTAAGTCTGTGAGCAGAGAAGGAAAGTGGGAGACAACGCTATGCTGAATACTATTTGCAACATTTGCTGAAGGTCATCTTTTGTGGTCCAAGGGCTGCTTTTTCTGCTAGACAGAATGATGGTATGTAACTGCATCCTCACTTATTACTTAATTGTGTGTAGTAAAGACATGCCTGTGCCTTGGGAGATTGGGTATGAGTATATAAACTATGTGGCAACAGACTAGTTAGTGTTCATACAGATTTCAAACTTCTAGTTATTATATCCCCAGATTAGGTGTTTTTCTAGTGGGATGTGGAGGGAAGTGAAAAGAGAACAGAAACTATAATACTGAATAGTTCTGAACCAATTCCTCAACTGGGGTCCAGCAGGGACTGTATAGATCAAGGTGTCATTATTATTTATTAAGTGCTGATGATGTGTGTGGTAGAGCTAGGCAAATTTTTTGGTGAACAGTTTATTCACCAAAAAATGCAGTTTCAGTTGACACAAAACACTTTGTGAATCTGTGTCAAGTTCACCAAATAGTTTCAAATGAACTCATAGACTTTAAGATCAGAAGGGACCATTATGATCATCTAGTCTGACCTCCTGCACAACGCAGGCCACAGAATCTCCCATCCACTCCTGTAACAAACCTTCAACCTAGGTCTGAGTTATTGAAGTCCTCAAATCATGGTTTAAACATCTCAAGGTGCAGAGAATCCTACAGCAAGTGACCCGTGCCCCACGCTGCAGAGGAAGGTGAAAAACCTCCAGGGCTTCTGCCAATCTGCCTTGGAGGAAAATTCCTTCCCAACCCCAAATATGGTGATCAGTTAAACCCTGAACATGTGTGCAAGACTCAACAGCCAGACACCTAGGGGAAAATGAAAGGTTCAGAAATGTCAAAATGAAACGTTTGATTTTGAAGCAACCCAAAATTTTTCATTTCAATTACCAGCACTGTGACAAAAGCAGAGGAAAACGAGAATCACAAAACAGGAAAAGAGAGAGGAGGTGGCAGTGGCAAAAGATGCTTTTCTAAGTAGTGAATCTGGCACACCACTTCTGAAAGGTTGCCGACCCCTGCTGTAGAGTTATTCTCGCTTTCTGTCCCTGTCCCAATGACTATTCATTGTCATACACAGTGGCGATTCACAGTCATTCATAATAACAATGAACAGTTCAAATCCCTTCCCCACATCAGGCAGATAGGGGAATTGAACCCACAGTCCTCTCATATCACTTGTGAATTCCCTAACCACATCCCAGATAGGTGCCCTGCCCACTGAGCTACAGGTTATAGGGAGGCTGCTTTCTCCTTCTCCTCTTCAGGTCAAAACAAACACGTTTCATTTTGATCCCACTTGAAATTTTTGATTTTTTGATTCATCAAATATTTCAACAAATTTGGGGTTTGGTTCAACCCAAAACAATTTTTTTGGAATTGCCAACGAAACAAAAAAAATCCATTACTCACTCAGCTCTAGTGTGCGATGTTGTATAACACAACAAATGAGACTGTCATCTTTCAAAATTAGAATTTAAACAAGGAACATGACCACCTGGGATCAAACATTTAGTAGTTTTCACAAGTGTAGTGATTTCAACACCTGGTACCCTGGTGAAATTAAACACAGATAATTACGTTCTAAAATTCCCTTGCAGTTTTTTTTGCAGAAGGTAGTCTTCACTATCTTTCTGGAAATGTGGTGTAGCGGTGGTGTTCTGTACAGTTAAACAGCTGTTACAGCCTACCCAAGAGATGACTACATTTCAGTGGTAAATGAAGCGATCCCAATTTATGGTTTATGTGTTTATTAAGTATGCAAACCATTTTAAAATCAAAGATAAAAGATACACTATAATTGGAAGATTTTTATTATTATTATTATTATTATTATTACAGAAAAAGGCCAAGACAGACAGAAAAAATGTAACCCTGATGAGTTATTATGAAGGCAGTTTTTTCTTTAGCGATTTCTAAAAAGTAGTTTAAAGTCCATATTTTTAGTGATGCCTCAGTCATAATTTCTACAAGTCAAAAGTAATAAGAATAAATGTTTGTTTTCAAAGTATATACTTATGATGTCAAAGACACAACAGAGCTTTCTTGTTTGATAATTGGGGTAACTATAATCAAACTGCTGCTTAATATAGGAACAAAGATAAGCCTTAGAGAAATTGCTACTGAAAGCAGAAGGTTCTCAAACCTCTAAAACATCTTGGCTGGTAAAATGCACCAAGAAATCATTCCTTCAAAACTATATTTAAAGCCTGAGATAAAATGTCTCTCTCCTGCTTCTGCCACCACTATGGTCTTTTATATTTGAACACCTTGGGATTTAAATGAAATGTCAAACATGATTTGGTACCCAGCAGAAAAGCTAAGTGGTTAACAGCCTATCAGGGAATTCTGGCAGCTAAGCTTAGTGTTTCATATTGGTGTCTGGCTCATAAAGGAGCTAGACTGGGGTGAAGCAAGTGACATTTGGCAGTCAGCCAAGATAGACCTGGCTAGATGGAACTTCAAAAACCTTCCAAGTGTTTACCTGAGTAAACTGTCAGAGTTGGTTTATTTAGTTTTTACTTTCTTTTTTTAAAAAGTAAAGCTGAGTTTCATAACATGGTAAAATTACAGCTGGGAAGACCAACATTCAACAAGAGAGCACAAAGCTGACATGCTACACACCAAGTGGGCTTGTACTCAAGACTGAGAGCAAAAGAAAAAAAAAAACAGTTCTGATTTTCTGAGGAGCTGAAGAGATGCAAAAATGTCACAATGGCTTTCTTTATCACACCTATTATCTACCCAAATTCTGGTGCAGACTACTGCAGACAAAAAAAAATCTCAGGATGTGTATTCAGAAAATGAGGAGTCATAAAGAGCAACAAGCCTGGCAATATACTCATCTGATCTTAACGCCCTCTAGACAACCACAAATTAATTTCATCTAGAACTCTGGAGTCTCAGCAATAACACGCTCCAAGGAACACTCGCAATTATGCAGTTTGCCCTCCACGTGCTTTTTGCTCTACCAGCTTAGGCAATTCATGCCTGATGCTACTAGCTGTGTGCTGGAGGCATTGGCATGGACCAGTAATGGCCCCTATAGACTGAAGGGCAGAGGAGAGGGTATTACAGACATTATATATGGTGCCCCAGGGTAGAGATTCTTCAGGTACAAAATAAAAAATATTAAAGCAATTAGGTGAAATTGCTCAGTCTCTGAAAGGCAACAGAGAAATTCTACCTAACGGAAGACTGGTAATGAAAACCCATCAGCACTCTTCCATTACCAAGTACATTACCCAGCACATAAAGGATCTTCTTGGGGGCTCGGATACACTTAAGCCACTCTGAGGCTTGCTCAGGGGATTAAAATCATAAGGATTTGATTACTCCTTCATTGAAAAGGCTTAATTTGTTCAGGCTGCGTGTCGTTTTCTCATTTCTCATAAATTAAAAGAGAAACAAAAAATTTATTGATTCTATCTTTGTCTTTAAATGAGATGGAGACATTTCCAGAATGTCTCTCTGGAAAATTATTCATTGGGCTGTTACACTAGGGTTGGCATTAGGGACTTCTGACACATGCTGGACTTAAAATTCTTAGTAGGGATAGAAGATTGAGGGTGTATGGGGAAGGAGAGAAGAAGGAAGAAGAGAGGTCTTTTTGAATATCATCCCTGCTATAGTCATATGCGTACCTCTCAAGTGCTCTGTATTATAATGAATACTCCCTATTGGGTAGACAATTTTTGCTGTGCTCCACTACTCTGTCAGGCCATTTGCCCTGCACTGTACTCTACCTTACAGACATCATCAAGCAGGCCCTCCTTTGAGTGGATTGGTCACTTCACGGAAGCCTTGCCAGTAAGGAGGCATGTTTTTCTAATCAGCTGCATGAAGCTGGAGCTATTCTGGTTCCATCAATTTCAGAAAAGGTGGAGCAGAAGACCAGGGAAAGAGAAGAATACAGAGAGAACATAGCGAGAAGAGAGGTACTTGTGGGCAGAAGAAAACAGAAGAACATAAGAGTGTCATGACAGGCCATACAAACAGTGCAATGTGATAAGGGAAGGGAAAATAACACCACTGCAGAAAGTCTTTTTACATTTGAGGTTAGTAAGGTCACTTTTGATTAGTGTGAAATATTGAGAATATAAACACAAAATCTCAAGTTATTTTAAACCAAGAATAATGTTCACAGCAGTCACTGTTCATCATGTATAATATTCCACATAAAAATTCATGAATATGGGATTTATGTGAAGAGTAATCTATATACTTTATTGTGATTAATTTAAATTTACTTCATCTTTTTGTCCTTTGCTATACAGTTTGAAGGTCACTGCTATGCACATGCACTGTGTTTAAATGCTAAAGTGATATCAACATTGTCTATGGTAGCTAAACTATTACCACTGAGGAAAAGCTTCCTTGACCCAGAAGTGCTCCCAAATTTTTGCAAGACATAATTTAGCAGATCCTCTCTGATGGTCATAGAACTACCACAACAGTAAGCAATGGTGATTAGAGGAAGGAGAATAGGACAAGGATCCAGGAGCTCCTGAGATCTTAAATCTAATGGTGACTTGCTGTGCAATCTTGGACAAGTCACTTAGCTTTTCTGTGCCAGCTTCCTCCTTTGTAAATGGGAATTACACTACTTATCTACATTAGGCCTTGTGTACACTTGCAGTGGCATGTAGGGTATGCATAGCTACACGCTGCAGAGAAAGGCAGGCTGTATATATAGCTACATGTTGCAGTGGAAGGCTCTGGCAGTGGAGAGGCAGAGGAATACTACACTGCTAAAAATAGCAGTGTAGATGTGGGAAGCACTGCTTGCGTGTAGGGTGTACCCCTAAGGTTCTGGTAGGTCTGTAATCTATTAGCCTAAGCAGTGCCTCACTGTCTACATTGCTATTTATACTAGTGAAAGCTAGGCATGCAGTGTCTGTACTCTGCACACCACAGTAAGTGCAGACCTACCCTGAGAGAGGTGTTGTGAGGATTTATTAGGTAACTTGTGTACAGAGTTTTGCAAATATGAAAAGTTAGAAAATCCTGAAGGGTAGAGGAGAGGAGGCTTTCAGAACAGGGTGCCTACCCAGTGGAGTCCCTGCTCAGATGGAGCATAAGAACGCCACAGGGATGTGCAGGAGGGCAACTCTCCTCCACGAGTGCATTTAGATAATGATGATCTTTCAGTAATCATATTACATAAATTGAAGGATAAGAATTAAGCCTGTTTGAATTTTTGAAGTGACTTGTCACATGAACACTGCTGTTAAACAGAATATTTATGTAATCTAAGTTTCATACAAGTACTATATTACTGACTGGGACAAGGTTACAGTGTTTTGTGGGGATTACTAATAAAAAGTCAACTCCCACGTGGCATGCAGATTTAGGCACTTCATATTAGACATCTTAAGAGTCCATCTATTTCTAAAGGTTTGTCTGATAGGGAATACTTGGCTCTGGGGTCACTGGGAGAACGCATCTGAGCTGAAAGCATCCAACCAAAGCTGCTCCCTGGAAATGAAATGTATACTCTTAAAGTAGACAGGAGCAGCAGAAATTAAAAAGTTGCAGTGGCTTGGCAAGTGACCATCACAGTCATCCTTCCAATAAACCCACCAAGGGGTACAGAAATTGATGACTTTCCCTGAAAAGGAGGCTGGCTGGGAGCTCACAGAGGAAGAGTATTGGCAGGAAAGTCTCTTGCCCATATAGAAAAAGGGGATGATTCATCTGCTTGTTTTTTTCCTATTTGCTTGGTTTGATGACTGTGAAGGAAGCACCTGGCCTGGGACCCTATGTAAAATGGCCCTTGTTGTGTTTGGTTCTATTAAAAGATTGACGATTACAGCGCTTCAGAAAGAGGGATAACTTTGTTGTCAATCAGGATCCAGAAGGTTTAGTGTCTGTTTTACATCAGGAAATCTAGAGTCTTGTTACAGCAAGGCAGTTTTTTTCATTACTATTCACTTATTCGGTATGCTAAGAGGTGTTACAACAGGTCTCCCAACAACTTGGTCATTCCTCTCCCTTACTCTGGAAGAGACCACATGGTGGTTGGTGTACTGGAACAATAACCTAGAGGTGTGACTTATTTGTGCATGATCAATCTATGTCTCAAACTGGCCATATGGATGTCCTAGACATTACATGCCAAATTTTCAAAAGAACAGTTTTGCATTTATAGGCATTTCTGCTGCCAAAATTTTCACCTGCAATTTTGCACCTGAAGTTGAATTACATGCACACCTCAAGTACAAAAAAAAAAATTATTCTGAGGAATACTCAGAATTTGTTCTGAGGTTCCAAATCACAGGTGCAAATTACTCCTACAAAAGGAGAGGCTGGGCCTCAGCCCTTTTAAAAACAAATCCTAAACTCCATTTCCATTTTGTTTCAGATAACTTATATCTGCATGGACTAGCTTCTGATTTAGCAGAAAGCACCAAAAACAGGGCATAAATTACTCAGTTGCTATTCACTTTTGATTCTTTGGCCATGGGGATCATCTAAGCACGCGACCTCAAAAAAACTGTACTGAAATTCGCAGAACCTAAGCTGGTGTAAACTGTCATAACTCCATTGACTTCAAAGAAAATTTTCACCAGCTGTGGTTTTGCCCCCTGCTGTGTAGAAGAAAGCAAGGTATTTACCTCATGGTCGTGGGCAGTCTGTCGCGTTCCATCTGAAACAAACAAAAAGATAAGATGATCTTGGAATGAAAGGAGAAAGTTAGCTGTATAACCCAAAAGCATAGCTACACAATCTGTCTAGTTATACTATAAGGGCTTTAGCACACAGTATCTCTATCTACCTTAGGTTTTAATAATGCACCTGTCACAAGGCACAGTAGTGTGTACATAAACCTAATCACTCTGCATACACACATGCATACTGGTCTAGGCCAGGGGAGGGCAAGAGATGGCATGCGAGTCGATTTTTAATGGCATGCTGGAGCCTGCCAGGACTCCAGTGTGCCATTAAAAATCCTGCCGATGTGGCAAGCTGCAGGGTCCGCGCTCCCTGGCCGGAGCGCCGGCCGCGCACAGCAAGCCGTCGGCCCCTTCCCCCGCTTTCCCCGGAGCCCTGTCGCCACGTGCACAGCGCTCTGGGGGCTAGGGCTGCGCCTTCCCGCGGGGCAGTGTTTGGCTCCGTGGGGAGAGAAGATCGCTCCCCGCTCATTCAGAGCCCTGCTGCCACGCGTGCAGTGCTCTGAGGTGCGGGGCGGGGCGGGGCTGCGCGTGCACGGTAGCGACAAAACTCCAGATCAGCGGGGAGCCTCATGGTAAGAGGTCCGCGGCGGGGAGGGGTTGGATAAGGGTTGGGGGCAGTCAGGGGACAGGGAGCAGGGTGGGTTGGATGGGGGGTGGGATCCGGGGGTTGGTTAGGGGCGAGGGTCTCTGGAGGGGACAGTTAGGGAGCGGGGGGGGGTGGATGGGGCATGGGAGTCCTGGTGTCTGTTAGGGGCTGAGGGGTGGATAGGGGTCAGGGAGCAAGGAGGGTCCTGGGGGGCAGTTAGGGTGGGGGAGTCTCTGGAGGAGGTGGTCATGGGACAAGGAGCTGTAGGGGGTTGGGTGAGTCGGGAGTTCTGGGGGGTGCTGTCAGGAGGTAAGGGTGTGGAGAGGGGTTGGGGCAGGCAGGGAACGGGGGGCGGGGTTGTATGGGTCCAGAGTTCTGGGGGTCCTATCAGGGGGCGGGGAGCAGTTGGATGGGGCATGGGAGTCCAGGGGGTTCTGTCTGGGTGCGGGGGTGTGGATAAGGGTTGGGGCAGTCAGGGGACAGGTAGGGGATAGGGTCCTAGAGGGGCAGTCAGGGGACAAGGGGCAGGGAGGCTTAGCTAGGGGGTGGGGTCCCAGGAGGGGGTAGTTGGGACAAGGAGCGGGGGGGGGGAAGTTGGGGGTTCTGGGAGGGGGGCAGTCACCCAGTCCTCTGCTCTGAGCCCTGACCCCTCCTGTCCCCCCACACACAGCCCTCTGCCCTGAGCCCTGCAGCCCCACACATCCCCCAGACCCATCCTGAGCCCTGTACCACCCAGCCCTCTGACTCCTTCACCCCCTCCCATGACCCCAGCCCTGACTCTGGCACCCCCACACATCCCCAGCCCCCCTACCCTGACACCTGCACCCCTCTCACATGCCCCCAGCCCTCTGCCCTGACTCTTGCACCCCCACATCCCCAACCCCCCCATATCCCATGCACCCTGAACATCCCCACCCCCACCCTGAGCACCAAACGGGAGCTCCTGCACACCCACTCACATTCCCACCTGCACCCCTCACACCAAATGGGAGCTGACCAGGTAAGTGCCCCCACACCCAAACCTCCTGCCCCAACCCTGAGCCCCCTTCCCTATTCTAGCTCCTGGCCAGACCCTTCACTCCCAGCCCTGTGCTCAGTCCACTCCCTCCCTCAGCTCAGTGCAAAGAGAGGAAAAGAATGGGCCAGAACCAGGGAGAAGGTAGGTACCCACTGTATGTAGGCAGGGCCGGGACCCTAGACCGGCAGCGGGCTGAGCGGGTCCAGCAGCCGAGATGCCAGCTGGCAGGAGCTGGCGGATGGAACCCCTGAGCGGCAGTGGGCTGAGCTGCTCAGCCCACAGCCGGTCTGGGATCCCTGCTGCTGGCCCCGCACAGCCTGCTGCCGGTCTGGGGCTCTGGCTGCCAGACCCTTGCCAGCTGGGGTCCCGGCCGCGGGACCCACTCAGCCCACTGCCGGACTAGGTGAACAGAACCCCAGATCAGCAGCGGGCCAGCGGCATAAGATCAACATTTTATTTTAATTTTAAATGAAGCTTCTTAAATATTTTGAAAGCTTTGTTTATTTTACAATACAACACTAGTTTAGTTATATAATATATAGACTTGTAGAGAGAGAACTTCTAAAAACCATTAAAATGAATTACCGGCACATGAAACCTTAAATTAGAGTGAATAAATGAAGACTTGGCACACCACTTCTGAAAGGTTGCCGACCCCTGGTCTAGGCAAACACAGAAGAGTATGTTCTAAGCAGCGTAACAGTCAAAGGTTTTATAAAAAAGTGTTTGATACCTGCTAGTTGACTATATGCCTGGGATATTTTAGTATTGTAGCTAACAGTCTACTGTTTATTACTCTGGCTAACAGAATTGCCATGCTGGGCCAGACCAATGGTCTGTCTAGCCCAGTATGAATAGAATCATACAATATCAGGGTTGGAAGGGACCCCAGGAGGTCATCTAGTCCAACCCCCTGCTCAAAGCAGGACCAATCCCCAATTAAATCATGCCAGCCACGGCTCTGTCAAGCCTGACCTTAAAAACCTCTAAGGAAGGAAATTCCACCAGCTCCCTAGGTAACCTATTCCAGTGCTTCACCACCCTCCTAGTGATCCTCTCTTCCAAATGTGGGCAGAGTTTTCATGAAGGCACAATTTTTGTTATGGTTTAATACCTTGTCGGTGTGATTTGCCTTTCTGTCTGTCTTGTGCTTTCCTGCTAAAGACTTTGTAGGCCTCTGTCTTCTGGTATTGCTCCAGTTCCCGCATGTACCGTTCCTTATCTCTATCTGCTTCATCAAGGTAGCGCTGTAACAAGAAAACAGAGTATTCAGGAAAAAACCCAAACAATCACACACATGATCATCTTACCTAGATAAACAGGAAAGGAATGGAGAAAAATGAGTGAGAATGCCTCAGAGATTCAGAACATAGAAACCTGAGAAAGGATAACCAAGGCAAGAAAGGATAAAAACAGAGAGAGAAGCACTCCAGAATAGTAACATTTTATCCAAATCATCATCCCGTTAAATTTACTTCTCTACTAGACTGACTGCAATGTTTACTTAGATGCTGAGGTGACTTGCTACCAGGCTACTCAATGCAGCCAAATGCTGCCTTCACATAGTCAGAAAATATTTATGAACTGGATGTTTATGGCCAGCACTATGTGCTGTTAAACAGAAAGCTCTGGTTGTGGATCACCCTTAGGGCTCAGATTGTTGCTAAGGTGTGTCAGTCTTCCTGGAGCAGAGTACTGTCTTTTCTCACCTTCAGACCCCTAGAAGAAAGGCCAATACCATGCTGCATCTTGTCCTCTCATCTGATAGGGGAGACAGATGTAGCTACTATGAGAGAACAGCTTACAGAAAGAATAGGACCAAGAGGGGTCTGTCAGTTTAAGCCTTAGTGATATTTCAGTCTATATTTTAAGAAATAATCTTGAAGCATTTTCATACATCTGCTTAATGCAGGGAGCTCTTGAACAATATAAGGAAACTGCTGGACTGCAAACCACTTAAAGAATAGTCATAACACAACACGGGAATTAATGGGACCCTTTTGCCAAACGGCTCTCTTCCCTGCTATCATGTTTCAGTAAAATATGCTTAAGGCTTTTTCCCCATACAAGTTTATATCATGCAGTATTATGCAAACCTATTCATATTACTCAGGCAAAACCTTAACGGTGATGTCATATGCATTTATATCCATTATATCAACAGATCAGTACATCTGGCTATCACAGATTCCATGCATTTGGAACATTATTTTGCCTTAACACTGTTGAGGTCACTATTAAGATTTTGCAAGTTTGATGACACGGAGTACATATTACTTCTGAGTATCTGTTGGAGATGGAAATGAAAGCCTTATGGAGCATTAGAGTGAATTATTGACAATGTTGTAGGCAATCTGAAGGTGGAAAGGAATGCACAAGTCTTACCCCTTAAACTTCTTATACCCATCCTTCTATGGTTTTGGGTGGATAGCATGTGTCCTGCTGCAACCCTGCCTGCCACTAAATGCAGTTTTGTTTGCCAGTTTTCTAGTTATTTTTATACAGCTTTGGTGTACCTTAATACACAGCTCCCCTGATATGGGGAGAAAGATCCATACCTAGATTGACAGGAGTAATTGCTTGTCCCATTGGAGACCAGACAATGGAGAGAAACTTGAAACATGCTTTCCCAATGGGTTATACAAGTACTCTCTAATCAGCAGTAGAATACTGATGATTAGGAATTCTGGATTTGATTCCTGACTCTGGAAGAGGAGTATGGTTCATAGTGGTTAAAGCTAGAAGACCCAAAACCTAATTTAGTCACACTGAAAGGCAGTGTGGTGCAGTGGATAAGACTGGGGTTTGTCATGTTAGAGACCTGGGTGCCAGGCCCGGAGTGTCCTTGCATAAGCAATCTTGCTAACTTATTTTTTAAAAATGGGATAGGGAGGGGGCAGGGGGAAGTGTTCAGCAGACCCTCCTTGTCTTCTAGGTTTGGATTCAGGACCTGACTCAATAATATGGGTAGTCCAGTGAATTCCACAGGAATTTAAACAGCAGTTAAAAGAGGAAGGATCTGAACACCTGGTCTTCTCTTTCCCAGCCTTCCTTAGGCCATAGAGTTATTTGTTAAGGGAGTATCTGTCTTTCTTTTTTTTTTTTTTTTTTTGCCCCTAGGAGTGAGTGATGGCAATCATTCTGCAGCAGATTTGTCATCAAATTCAGCAAGTTGACCTTGACACATTTTATTATGGTTAAAATGTTATCAAATGCTTTACAGACAAACACTATCAATGTGTAACTGATATTCTAGGAATCTGCACATGAGGAGCAACAATGTGGACAAAGGACAGAGTGTTTTGATTTCTTGCAAAAAGGGTACTGTGATACAACATGGCCAGAGGGCAGCAGGAGAGGGTTAGAAGGGAGTCTAATTCCCTGTAAGGGGAAGAATGTTTGCTATAGATTAATTAGAGCACCTGAAGCCAGTCACATGATAAAAACCCCTGCTTCAATCAGACAGTGTGGGAGTTGGAGCAGAGAACAGTTTGAAGGGAAGCAGAGGACAGTTTGGAGAAGTGCTGCAGTGAGCTACGAAGTCCAAGACCCTAGGTAAAGGGGCATCTGGCTTGTACAGAGGGAGGGCAGGAAGCCCCCCACAAGCTGAAGGGCAGGAGAGGGAAGTAGCCCAGGGGAAGGAAGTGTCAGTTCAAGTGGTTTACCACTATCCTCAGGGCCCCTGGGCTGGGACCTGGAGTAGAGAGCGCGCCCAGGTCCCTCCCTCTCCACTCCCCTCCTCTAGGACACTAGTGGGGCAGTTAACATTCCACTGCAGGGACAAGAAATGGTGCCCTGAACCTTCTCCAAAGAAGAGAAAGTGCGAGACCCATCAAAATAGTGCCAGCAATTTGCCACAGTACAAAGAAAAAAAATGAGACATTTTGTTTAAAAAACAAAACAAAACACCCAAAGGATTGATTTCTGAGCTCTTATTCTTTTTGTATCAATTCATTTTTCATCAAAAAAACATGAAAAATTCAAATAGTATTATATTCTATGTTTTTGTCATTGTAATGAGATTTTTACAAAATTAAAGTTTAAAGCTTCTCATGCAATCTTAACTACAGTGAAGCACCATACGCTCCAACTAGAAATCAGCTACAAATAGTACAAATTCAGTAGTGATGCTGGTATCCGCTCCAGAGGAAGGAAGTAAAGGAACAGACCAAGCTGGCCATCGCCTTAATTCACACATGAGGTGCAGTGCAGAAGGTCCAGGTAGACTGATGAAGAGAGAGACACCATATTCTGGTTGAAAGAAAACAAATTCTCATTCCTTGGATAGATTTTTATAGAGACTAAAATTAACACAACACTCTCCGTAGCACAGCTTACAGAGCTATGCTTTCTTTATATGGCTAGAAGACCTTGAAAATGGACAAATATATTGTCAAAAAAACAGCTCTGCCCCAGCTAGTTGTAAGCAGCCCATCCCTTCTGGTCTGCCTATCTTTCTCTTCTGAAAGACTCACGCGTGTCCTGCATATACCCTTGCAATGGTTATAGGGCCTATGTAATTTTCCACCAGCAATGACTGGGGAGAGATACTTTGGTCCCAAGAGGGTTCCTTCCTTTATCTCTTAAGGGCCTTTGCACCCCATCTAAAAACATCTCCCTAAACACTTTCGTAGTCAAACACTGATGTCAACTTCCTCGGTAAGCAATAGTGTTCCCATTAAACAATAATCATATCCCCAGCAAGGAAAAGGGAAGTTAATGGTACCCGTTTCTCCTCAGGAGGCAGCTTACTCCACTCATTGCCCAGCATCCTGGTGATCTCTGGGAAAGGGACTTCAGGCATCTTCGCTCGAAGCTGCTCCCTACGCTCATTCATGAATCGCACATACCCTGTGAGGGGGGATTTCGGGGCATTGCTGTCCCTAAGGGGTTTCTTCCTCTTTCTCCCTTTGGACCAGCCTCCTCGTTTAGTTCTTTGCTGCAAAATGAAACAGAAGAAAATTCAGACTGAAGGGGGAAAAAAAATCTGATAAATAATTTTACCCCTGGAAGGAACAAATATTCACGTCTCAAACATTTTCATAAGGAGCATGTGGCTGCAATATAAGCTTCTTCACTTATCTTTTCTGTGAAGTTCAAACTTCACTTCAGTCTAATCCTGACCTTCTTCTAAACAAAGCCAGACAAATGAGCCTCATTATCAGAAATTGCTTTATAACATCACTGCAGGTCCACGGGACAATAAGATATCTTCACTATCCCACTAAGATTCTCCTGCTGTAGGACCGTGAGTTGAGACCAGCATCATCACACTGAGATAGTACAACTGAATGACACTGAAACATTTATTTAGGAACATAGCACACACTGTAATGAACTTATCGTCTTCACTGTCCTACCTCCAGCAGGGACACATACTAGTTACTTCAAAAGGAGGAGGGTGGGGAAATTAACGGACAAACAAAACCAGTGTAGTTGGACAATTGTGCTATATTATGCCCTGGTATATTTCTTCCTGACCATAGCCTATAATCATTTTATGCCATGAAGCACAAGGAGTAAATGCTCATGAAATGTCATCCTAGCTAATGTAACTGCAGATGCAGCAAAGAGTCCCGTGGCACCTTATAGACTAACAGACGTACTGGAGCATGAGCTTTTGTGGGTCAGTACCCACTTTGTCATAACTGCAGATGTTATCCTTATTCTAAACAAAGTGTCTAATAATTTTGGAAATTTACAAAGCCGTTTGCCCCAGTATCTTATTGTAGAAAGTTTCACATATTATCTACCAACCTGTATATTAACAAATATTTCCCCTTCTGATCTTTTGCATTAGGATGTTATGTTTCCCAGTATTCTTGTATCATGGAATAATGTAAACAAGTTTGTACTACTGGGCTTTCCCTCCTATGCTCACTGTTGCTACAGATATCATTATAAATTGCTTTGAACTTTTAAAACTCCTTTCATCAGAAATTTGAAGAGCTTTACAGAAGCAGTCAAGTACTGTCCCTAGTTTACAGGTGGAGGAACTCTGAAGCAGGACAGTTAAATGATTTGCTTGAGTTTTCTGAACTCCATGTTTCTTTAATGATCTCTGGACAATGCTATCTTCTTATGCTATATAGTGCTATCATCTATCCATTCTTTTAATCTCTCCTGGAATGGAAGGCTTCTTATTACTTTGATTGCCTTTCTTTGGCATTTCACTGCTTCTGTTGTAGTTCTTTTGAGATGAGGTAATCAAAACTGAATATAGCTTAAGAATGGACACAGCATCTGCCTGTGTAAAAGCACTTTGAGATTAAACATTTGCTTCAGTTCTTAAACATTCTAAATCGTCAATATCAGTAAAGAAGATACACAACTCCAGCCTAAGAAGCATTAGCAACACTTACACCTTTCATTAGAGTATCTCAAAACATTTATAGGTGAGTAAGTATGATTATCCCCATTTTACAGATACGGAAATGGAAGCACAGAGAGGTTGTGACTTGTTCAAGGTCACAAAGTAAATCAGGGAAAGAACAGGGAATAGCACTCAGGTCTAAGTCTCGGTCTCCTACTCAAACCATTAGATTGTACTGTTTCCCCAGAGAAATGAAAGGAAAGGTATGCAAACCACTGAAATGAAATCTCTATTTGCTAAACTAGGGAGTGTCACAGATGTCACTCTTGGAGGGTCAGCCTACTATGTTTTCCTGACTACAGGAATGTGGTTGCACAACAGAGGAGAAATAGCTATTGTGACAAAGTTCCTCCTCTGCCTTGGTGGGTCCTGCACTTATTGGAGGATTTGCTCGCCTCAGAGATTCACAGCAGACCTCAGTTTGGCCACTTTTGCTAGTGGCTCAAACCTGCTGTTCACTCAGCTAACCTCATCACTGGCCAGTATAGGGAAAAGGAAGGAGAACAATCCATGCGGTCTGTGCTGACCCACCTAGTGGATCGGGGGACAGGCCAGGGACCTTCCCCTCTGGTGGGACCCACAGTCCAGGTCAATTCCTCCTGTATCCAGTAGGGAGTTGAGGGGATGAGGGGAACCCAGGCCCGCCCTCTACTCCAGGTTCCAGCCCAGGACCCTGTGGATCACAGCTGTCTACAGTGTTGTGTGTAAAACCTGTGTGACAGCTACAACTCCCTGGGCTACTTCCCCATGGCCTCCTCCCAACACCTTCTTTATCCTCATCACAGGACCTTCCTCCTGATACCAGATAGTGTTTGTACTCCTCAGTCCTCCAGCAGCACACTCTTTCACTCTCAGCTCCTTGTGCACCCCTCACTGACTGAAGTGAGGTCCCTTTTAAACCAGGTGCCCTGATTAGCCTGCCTGTCTTAATGGAGTCTAGCAGCTTCTTATTTGGCTCCAGGTGTCCTAATTAGCCTGCCTGTCTCAACTGGTTCCAGCAAGTCCCTGGTTGTTCTGGAACCGCCCCTGTTACCTTACTCAGGGAAAAGGGACCTGCTTAATCTGAGGCTAATATATCTGCCTTCTATCACTCTCCTGTAGCCATCTAACTGCACCCTGTCACACTATAGAAAGTAAAGAGATGAAAAACAGCCTCGTGGACATGGTGGATGGATGAAAACTGGTATCCTACTAGAAAACACTTGAATGAATAAAGTGACAGATGGGAGGGGGAGAGCCCATTCTTTGCTCTCTCAATCAGTAAGTCATTTGAGTTAACTATATTATTTCAGCTCACCTCTTCTTCAAGTCTCTGCTCGCTGCTTTCAGCTGTATTAGAAGACTCATTTTGCAGCAACTGAACTTGTGACAAGTCCTCCACAAACTCTGGATTGTTCACAGACTGCGAAGCTCCTCCACCGTATGACCCCTCAGAGTGGGCTAACCTGGAAAATCAAGTTGTGTGAGAAAGCGCAGGCATTATCGTGGTTATCTACTTCCCCTCTGCTCCTCTGAACTGTGCAATGATGTTGAAAATATTATGCAACTTTGAGGCCAGACAAAAGGTGAGACATTACAAAAACAGCAACTCAGACAGCTGTATGTTCCATCTGGCTATGTGATTTCCAGGCCACTGTCTACAGCAGTTACCAGGGATTTCGATAAAGCTCTTCTAGGTCCTGATGGAGACAAAACAGTCCTAAGAAAACTAACTTTTGGAGAAACTTGTGCTTACACAAGTCAAACACAAACAAAACTAAATCTGTTTCAAATAATAATCAAACATGCAGCCATATGAAGAGAGGTACAGAGCAGGAATGAAAACACATGAACCCTGCAGCTGTATTCAGGGGAACACCAGCAGAATGACAAAAAAGGTACAGAGTAGAGAGTCTTATCATCTTCATCCTCCTCCAAGTGATTGCATCTTCTTGTATGCGTTTCCTATAGCCTTGTATAAGTGTTCTGTGCCATTGGGGTTCCATGGGATTTGGGATGGAACTCTTTGCAGTATTGTCTCCTGTTGACACACCTGGATATCTGAAGCAGACTCCCGTATCATAAGTTCCCACTAGGCCGCTGAATGGCTGCTATTCTTCAGTCAAGAGATGCTGAAGGTGGCATTTCATTCAATGGCACCACCCTGCCGGAATCAGGCTGCCTGTGGTATGGAGGTCAACAGTACAGCTATATGGAGGTACATGATCTATGTGGATCCCCAGAGTTCTGCATGGATCTTGGGAATTTGCTGTTTTAGGGCAACAATCCAGTGGTCATTCTAACCATTGTTCTTAATGGAACAATTCATAGATCTGTACAATTTTGAGATCTGCTCCCTGTGTATATTCAAAGCGATAGCTGCTTAGTCAATGGACAAACAATTTTTTACTACTTTTTTCTCCTGTTAGCAATGTTGAGCTAACATAGCTACAACAAAGCGAGATTCTTATTCTGACTTGTGCAACATCAGATGTGTTAACCAAGTATCAACTGCAGAATTTTAATTTTCATGTACAGAGAGTTGTACACCTCTATAGCACCTTATCCTGAAATACACATTGGTTGGTACAGGTTTACTGATAACGATACACAACCCAGAAAGAGACAGGCTTGACTTTCAGATCTCAGGTTGAGATTGCAGAGCCAGCAGTTAGAAAAAACAAAAAATGGTTTATTATACACTAAGCATACTGAGAGAGAGAGAGCCTATAGAACCCCACAATGATATTTTCAGTCACTTGTCAGATTTTAACCCACTTCAGGCATCACAACCTTCCAGTCCACTAACAAATACAGAGTAGGAAAAATTGTGAGTGTGGTGTGTGGACTTTCAATGAGAGGTGATGAAAGATCATTCCCTTAATCCCTCCTAACAGCACGTCAAGATTCCTACGTGCACCACACTTGGCTTTGGCGTCAGCAAATCTTGAGGCCCAGAGATGTGGGGCCAAGTTCAGACCTGGTACAAGCAGATGCCTCTATGTTTAATTACATAGAATTGCACTTGCTTATTCTAGATCTGAATTTTCCCCTTGGAGGTCTAAAGAATAGAAAAGAAACCTGTTAACGCACAACAATGCTTAAAAAAAAAAGTATTCCTGAAAAAGAATCTAATCTTATGTCGTTGAGTCCTTAAGACAGGGCCACTGCTTTATAGCCTGTGCAAATAAGGACAATTTGTTTGATAGACAGGAAGAGTATTCATTTATCAGTTCTGTTCTTAGACATCCCTTAATCAAGAATGCATCTTTAACAGAAATTCAGTGGTGCCACTGGAGCACAATAAAGAAAACAATCACCATTATCTGCAGACCCACTCTAGAAGGCTGTCCTTGTAAAACAAGATTTTACGAGTACCAGAAAAGTACACATGAAAGTGAAAATTAATAGTGCTCAATCGGTCGAGTAGCAAGAGTGTACAATCAGGAGTACTTTCTCTGGAGAGTCTGCAAGGAGAGAATAGCTGTGAGCTGAGTTTAGAGCAGCAGTTGCTTACCCAGTTGTGGGCATATCACTGCTCTCCTTTGAGCCATCATCATCTGCAAACAGTGGGGGTAGGGATGAGCCAGCCATCAAGCTCTCCATACCTCTGTGAAGAGAAAGTGGAAGCAAGATTAACATTTGAATTACTTCTCACAAGTGTCCTGCCCATTTAATGATCTGGCTTTCTAAGTCTTACTTAACTGCCAGTTCTTAAAAGCCAAACAGCACATCAGCCTCAATTGAATCCTGCACCCTGGTTAATTTTTTGAATTATTTGGACCTAAAGATTTGATTGTGTGACGTGAACCTACCAACTTATATTACTGGGTTATCCCATGTTGGTCCCACCAATCAGGTGTTTGTAATCAGAACTAACGATTGTTGGCATCTTAGTAGGAAATAACATTCGGCCTACCTACTTAAATCCTCCTTGCAGTTTCAATATGAGTTGGTGTTTTCACTTCCTCTCCTGACTCCTGTACTTTCACAATGTATTGGTATACATATATTTGTTGCATTGCTCTTCATATGTGGCTACCTTGTTTTCTGTTTCCAGGTTATAATACAACATACTAAGTTCACAAGCAAAATGGGCAAGCACTTGTAGCATGATGTAATTCTCATTGAAAGATACCAGGTTGCCAGAGCAGATGTGGCTTCTTTTGTGTCCTCACATTCATCAGTTGGAGATTTGAATTTGTGGAGGAATAACTTCATGAATACAAGCTTATTTCATATCCATCCCTAGCAGAACATATGTAAGATCTCTGAACAAGAAATCACTACAATTATCAGAAAAAATTTCACCCTGATGCAAAAAGAGAAAAATTCCATTCCTACTCTTAAGAGTATGTCTACACTACAGAGCTACCAGGGCTCTTCCTCTGGTTTTGCCTCAACCTCCACCCATTTTCACACAAAAACTTCTCACCCGTGTATAGTGGTGCTTTCATAGTAATCTGCTTCCCCTCTGCTCCTCTGTTGGGTGCTCTGATGGTGGGTGTAGGTTGGAGCCCAGGTGCTGTTTTTACTCAGATGAGTAACCCACCCACTTTGCAATGAAGTCGTAAGCGAACATCTGATACTCTGACAGTATTCTAATAGTCCTCCAGTGCATTCCCACAATTCTCCCCATGTGCCCAGAAGGACAGACAAGTTCTATAACAATTCAATGAGAAAGAATCATAGAGCAAGTCAGCTTACTGCAGTGCAAAGAACCAAGGAATATGCCCCCAGAAGTCCTAGCAACATACATGGTGGAGTGCAGCACTAGTGAAGACACAGTGACTTGGGTAAAGCTCTGCAATGTGACTGTTCACACCTAGATGCTCAGACCTGGGTGCTGATCACCTGAGTTAACTCTGCAATGAAGACAAACCCACAGAATCCCCACATTGGAGTGAGACAAGTGAGAGACTCAGATCCAGGCTAAGTGTCACATTTAAACACTCTGGCTACTTTACAGCTTTTTAAAAGGGTATCTTGATGGTCAAGGACAAGAAGAAAACACCTGAAAAATTCCCAAGTTCTACAGTAACTGACTTGGTAAGGCAATATTATTACAAAAAGAGGGGCAGCAGGATGCAAGGTTCACTACCAAACAGGTGCTTGAAGGAACAGTTACAATCTGTGGGGAGAAGTTGGGTTATTTTGAATGTTAAGAAGGCCATTTGTTGTGCATATACTGACCCTCCATCTTGGTAATAAATCCAGCAAATCCTGCATCTTGGCAGACTAGATGATCCTTACAGTCCCTTCTAACCCTATGATTCCTTTAAGTAAGTATTCAGTTAATTCCCTGATCAGTAGATCAAGGTAAGGTCTAGGTGAAATGGACACTTCAAATCAATCTAATTTCCACCTGGAATGGAAATTATACTTTCAAGATTTCCACACAAAAATTCAGTGTGTGTGTATGTATCTATATGTAAGGGTAGAAGGTGGTGGGAGGGAAGTAAAGGTGTCAGTACCTTCTCTCCACTTCCTATCCTCTGTTTTTCTACCTCTGGAAATCCATTTTATTTCCTCCTTTCTTGACTGTCCTCTTTCTAATGATCTCAATAAAGGATTGGAGTGAGCAGGGCCGGCTTTAGGAACTACAGGGCCTGATTCGAATACCCAGCAGCGGTCCCGGTCTTTGGCGGCACTTCAGCGGTGGGGGGTCCTTCACTCGCTCCAGGTCTTCCGCAGCACTGAAGGACCCCCCGCCGCCGAAATGCCGCCGAAGACCCAGAGTGAGTGAAGGACCCCCCGCTGCCAAAGTGCTGCCGAAGATCCAGATCACTGCCGGGTATGTAAAAAAATTTTAAACATTAAAAAGGCGCCTAAGGTGCGGGGCCCTCTTGGGCATGGGGCCCGATACTGGGGAATCGGGAGAATCGGCCTAGATCTGGCCCTGGGAGTGAAGGACCCTCTTTTTTCGAATTTAACTAAAAATATGAAGTTTGGGTTTCTAGCTAAACCTGTTATGGGAAAAGGCAAGTGCATCTTATTGATGTAAGAGAAAGAGGCTCAATCAGGAAGGCAGAAATCCAATATTGGTTCCTACTATTACGGGAATTCTTTATATCAAACACCATTCTTTTAAGTGTGAAAATCTCCTATATAAAAAAGAAAAAGTGACTGCAATAAAGATCTGAAAGCCCCTAAAATAGGAAATTCTGGTGGAGTAGAGTGAAGCATTTCAGTTCTGAATGAAATGAACAGAGGGAATGAATTCTCTTTTCACCTGAGGAGATGGATCCATCCAAATTAAGGTTGGGGTTCTTAAATGAAGCACTGTGAGACAGTGTAAGCAGAGGCGGATTTACAGTAAAACAGTGTGTCCTGGCAGGGGGCCCCAGGGCTGGGCAGCTGCGGGGGCAGAAGCTTGGTCCCACCAGCGCCTGGGGCTCCTGTTGCTGGCTCTGCACCTACCGGTAACCAAGCTCCCCTCCCGCCCCTGAGCATGCTGCGTTCCCGCTCCTTCCCCCTCCCTCCAAGTGCTTCTCTCGCTGCCAAACAGCTGTTTCCTGGCATTCAGGTTGCTCTGAGAGGGAGAGGGAGGAGCGGGGCCACAGTGCACTCGGGGAGGAGGTGGAGAAGAGATAGGGGCAGGGTTTTGGAGAAGGGGGTGAAATGGAGGCAGGGCAGAGCAAAGGCGGTGCCCCCGCACTCCCCCTATGCATAACCTCCCAGCCCCCTGCCCTGAGCCACTCAGGGCGAGGGCTGGGAGCACCCCTATGATCCGAGCCCACACCCCCAGCCCTGACTCCTGCACCCCCCTCACACATCCCCAACTCCCTGCCCTCCATGACTCCCCACATCCCACCTACACTGCTCGCACCAAACGGGAGGTGCCCTAGGTAACCGCTCCACACTCCAACCCCCTGCCCAGCCCTGAGTCCCCTCCCGTACCCTACTCCTGGCCAGACCCTGCATCCCAACCTGCTCCTGCACCCAGGGCTGGTGCAACTATTTAGGCAACCTAGGCGGTCGCCTAGGGTGCTGGGATTTGGGGGGCGCCATTTTCTTCAGCAGTGACCACGGCGGCCGGATCTTTGGCTGCCCCGGTCGCCGCCGACATTTAGGTGGAGGGAGCTGGCGCAGGGGAGCATGGGGAGGGCCGTCTGCAGCAAGTAAGGCAGGGGGGCGGCACGCAGGGGAACTCCCCGCCCCACCTCACCACTGCCCGCCTCCTCCCCAAGCACGCCGTGGCTCCTTCATTCTCCCGCCTCCCAGGCTTGCGGAGACAATCATCTTAGGCGCCGCGAGCCAGGCAGGCGGGAGAAGTGAAGCGGCCATGGCATGCTCGGGGTGCTCGTGCTCCTGCGTGGAGCAGGGGTGAGCTGGGGCGGGAGGGGTGCCTCAGGGTGGGGGGTGGGGAGCTGCTGTAAGGGAGGCGCCTCAGGGAGGAGAGGGGGAGCTGCTGGGGGGGTGCCTCAGGGGGGTGGGGGGAGCTGCCACGCGGGGGGGGGATGCCTCAGGGTGGAGGCGTGGGGGGGGGGAGGGCGCAAGGTGGAAGTTTCACCTAGGGCACGAAACATCCTTGCACCGTCCCTGCCTTCACCCTAACTTCCTCCCCAACGTTGCACCCCCAGCCCTGAGCCCCCTCCCGCACCCTAAGTCCTGGCCAGACAACACACCCCACTGTTTTTTTATATATATATATTTTTTATAAAGGGCTCTTATCCAAAGAACTTTACAATAGTTAGCTAACAGTACAAACAATATTTGGAAAGATCATTAAGTGGTCCACCGAGACTTTCAGCGATTTTCATGTGGTCTGTGGAAAAATAAGTTAGACTACAAAAACAATCAAGGTACCTCACTTTATTTTCATTTACTTTCTATTACTTATAGGAGAAGGATGAAGGAAAAAAGGAGATAAGAGACACTGTTCTTTTTCTTGGCTGGGTCCCAAGGAGGGGCCCCAAAAATGAAGCTGAGCACAGGGCTCCACTAACTCTAAATCTACCACTGAGTGCAAGAGTTAATTAAATTGGAGACTGAATTCTTCTTTGATCCCACTGGAGAGTTGGTTAAGCACAGTAGCTAAATGTAACCCTGGCCCTAAACCATGTACTAGATGCTCTGAATGGAGCAAGTTAATAGACTGTACCGAAGAAGTTTTGTTTGTTTTACATACAGCTATTAAGCTTGCAACCTCCTTCAGTGCCATCAATCTTATCTTAGATGAGCCCTGAATTTATCTAATAGAAAAGAGTATTTAGAGAACTAGAGCAAACTTTGCACATAAATACAGTATTTTAAAATTATATATATTAAAAAGTTGTGTGTATGTCTTCTCTGAAACACAGAAAGCACTCTGTATATTGCAGGCTTCTCTACAACAGCTTTCTCAGAGGTCAAGGGCCTCTTCAGAATCCCAGCCTCATCAGTCAGGTGGCACTCACCAATCCACACATGCCTTGAGAGAATATATACTGTCTGCTAGTGAACAACCCATCACAAAGTGCTTTTCTATCCTGCATGACTCTTCTCACTGGCTTCCTCTCTACATCTGGACTCAGTCAGCAGCATCAGAGCCTCAGCTTGCTTTCAAACTGAGGAATCAGTCAGTCATCAAACTTAACAATATACAAGCAGACCACATAAACACAGGAAGCTGGAAGAACACACGCTTCTTTCTTCTTTAAAGTTTGTTTTATTTAACCCATATGGTGTCGATATTAATTCCTTCAGTTAGTGTACAGGCAGACCTCAAAGAAAGAAAAAGGTCAAATACTAGTGAATATGCAACAGCCTCTAAACTGTTCCAATAAACAGGAAAACAATGCAGTTCCCAACAGGATAGCTGAAAAGAGATGAGAATCTGCATAAGATGACAGGTCGGGATGATCTGCTGGCATTGGGGCTTCCAAGCCATTTCCTGCCATTAGCCCTTCAGTTGTGGTCTCTGTGCCTGAAAGCATTCAAGCCCTCAGCCCCTGTGTTATGGTCAGTCAGCCTCAAAGTGACAGAGCACCAAGACACGTTTAAAAAATGTAAAAATAATACTTTGGGAGGGCAAAGTTATTGTATCCAGGGGAACAACGTGGAGACAAACTGACAAAGGGGGAGGCTGTTTGGACTCTCATCTCAGCCTGAACAGGAGTAGCAGGAATTTGAGGGGGGAGGGGGAGAGAGAGAGAGAAGGGAAGTCTAGTCACAGACCTATCTGTCCCGTGACAATACTTGTACAGCTTTGCCAGTATGAATTCTTACCAAAGCATTTACAGGATTAAAGTGATATGAACATTGATTTAAAACAACACTGTTAGCTTCTTCTTCTTCTTTTTTTTTTTTGGGGGGGGGGGGGTGATAGCCTACTTTTGGGCTGAAAAAAGAATATAAAGGACGTTCCGATAGTTAGCTCCACAAGAGCCCACTTAAACTCAGCTTCACTTCTTTATAGCCTTGACTACCCCAGAGACATTTGAAAAAAATGTCCCACTATTACTAACACTGTTTCAGCTCCACCTGAATTATCAGTGTTCAGAGGCCTACTGGAGGGTACTACTGCCATTTTCAGTACAATATTGATTGGAGCTGCTCTGGGCTACAGTAAACAACGTGATGCTTAAAAAGCCACCTGCATATCAATGATAGGGCTCTCAACATCACCAGCACTGTTGAAACTGAGCCAGTATAAGCAATTGTGAGAAATTTTTAAAAAAAAATTCACTACTACATGCAAGAAATGCCATGGTATCTCTTCCATTGATTTCTAGGATGTATATTTGCATCTTTCACGGACAGAAGAAGAGTCCTACAAGTATTAGTAAAGAGTAGGGTTGCCAATTCTGACTGAAGCTATTCTGGGAGATTTATTTTTTCCAATATGACATAATGTCATTTTCTTAAAATAGCCTATTAAAATTTCCTGGATTGCTTTCAACAGTCACTGGGAGACGGATGCTTATTCCAGGAGACTCCAGACCAATCCTGGATGGCTGACGACCTAGTAAAGAGGCTTCTTTTAATAGGTGTACCACCCATTACAGGATCTCCTTGGTATATTACCAGGGGATGGAGCTGAATGGGAGAGAAACAGAATTGTGTATGAGAGTAGTAAAGGGAGGGAAGCTAGTGATGGGGAACATGAAGGTCCCTTTCGCACCCAACAACATAAAAGAATAAATGTAGTCTTTTTGTCGTCACTGGAGAAGTAAACTCTTGGCATTTGCTGGTGCTGCAGTCCTCCATCTACCCAGCACGTCACTTACAGCTACTAAGTGTTGTGCCGTCCATGTGTGGAGCTTTATGCAAGTTACTTCATGGGTCAATTTGCATGTTTTTAAAATAATTTGCATAAAACCATAAATTTCAGTTCATGGTCAACATAGTAGCCTTCCCTGAGCAGTGTGAAGGTAGGACTTGGCGTTGCAAAACTTGTCAGCTATGGCTGGGATGGATGGGCTCTGGATGGCGTGTGTGGTATCATTTAGATGGATGATGGGTATGAGGGGATGGAGAGCATGGACCAGTAATGGGGACCTCACTTTCGGTCCCTGCCACTATCCCCTCTGCTTGTTACTGCTGATGCTGTCACCTGTTCTTCCCAATTGCTTCGGTCCAGCAGGAGCAGCAGCAAGATAAGAGGCAAAAAGGCCTCCAGGTTGCCTGCTTAGAAAGTACAAATGCAGACCATTCCTTCAACTCAGTCGGACACAGGAAATCTCTGCAGGGCTGCAGGAATGTACGAAAGAACTGCCAGTCGTGTGAACCTTAGCAGCTGTAGCCACAAAGCCTTGCCAAAATTGTGGCCACATTTTATTACCCCTCCTCCCCAGAAAGTTGCTCTTTTAAACTTCCCTCTGTGTGTTTGACCTGGATTGGCTAGTAATTAATCAGAAGCCAGTTAGTTAGAATTTTCCATATCTTTTCAGCCAGACTCTGAGGGTCAAAAGCCACCACCATGACAGCGAATGAGCTGCTTGTGCTCTTGTTACCATGGGCAGTAAGGAGCCACCAAACAACACTACGATTTTTAACCAATATTGTAACCAGTTAGTGGTTTGTTGCCTTATTCTCCATGGTCAATACTTGGCTAACAAATGCAGCAGCTGTCATAAATGAAGGGGTGTGTGGGTGTGCATAGGCGGCAGGTTTGTATAATTTTTGGTGGTGCCCAAAATGGTGGTGCCCCCCGCCCCCCCGCTCCCACCCTGTAAGCCGATATAAAATGAAACTACAATGCGTCGGCACCACAAGATTACAAGGGTCAATTAAAAGTGGAAAGTCAGAAGCAGCACTTGCCTGCTTCAATATACAGTATTATATTTTGTTGCACCTGTTGTGACAAAGTGGGAATGTTTTTAATGTTTTCTCTGAATACTGTGTGGGTGACTCAGTTTCCCCT
This sequence comes from Gopherus evgoodei, assembly GCF_007399415.2. Classification (NCBI taxonomy): domain Eukaryota; kingdom Metazoa; phylum Chordata; order Testudines; family Testudinidae; genus Gopherus; species Gopherus evgoodei. The sequence goes on along the minus strand of NC_044331.1, from coordinate 37,250,498 downwards.
GCAAGGTGCCAACTAAAGGTGTTGGGGACAACGAGATCAGATGGCCTCCTTGTCCAGAAGAGACACAAAGGCAGAGGAGGGAGTGTCAGTTTGGAGCTGGCTGGGGAAATGGGGAGAGGCCCAGAACTTGGGTCCGGACTCCCCACCCTCCAAGATGGATCTGACTGAAGGGTCCTGTTTTCTGTACCTACAAGCTCTGTTTTAGACTGTGATCCTGTCATCTAATAAACCTTCTGTTTTACTGGCTGGCTGAGAGTCACGTCTGACTGCAAAGTTGGGGTGCAGAGACCTCTGGTTGCCCCGGGACCTGCCTGGGCAGACTCGCTACGGAAAGTGCACAGTGTGGAAGGGCATGCTGAATGCTCAGAGGTCAGACCCAGGAAGGTGTAAGTTTCTTGCCCTGGAGATAGTATGCTCAAGAGAGGAGACTCCCCCAGAGTCCTGACTGGCTTTGTACGGAGTAGTTCCAAAGCAACCCAGCATCCCCTTCCACACCATGCGCTTCCCGGAAGTCCGCACAGACACTGACACTCTCTCCTCTGGCCTTTGTCTCTTTTCCAGGCATTAGAAGGTCACCCGATCTCTTTATTCTCCAACACCTTCAGTTGGCACCTTGCAGGAGAGCGGCCCAGACCATCAGTTGCCTGGAGACAGGGTTTCAGCCATTCTCTGTGCAGACGGCATCACACTGGCACTCTAGGGATCTACAACAATCACACACCCTTATCCCACCATCTAGATCCTTGAGAAATGCATAGGGGAAACTGAGGCACCCACACAGTATTCAGAGAAAACATTAAGAACATGCCCACTTTGTAACATCTGTATACTTCAAAGGGTGTAAAATAAAAGTATTGGGCTAAACTCAATGATACTTCAAACTGACCACCAAATTTAAGTTGCACATTTTTCCCCTCAAGTGAGGGCTCTGTGGTGGGTCTGGGGATGAGGGGTTCACAGTGCAGGAGGGTGCTCAGAGTTGGGGTGCTGGGGGCACAGGCTCTGGGGTGGGACAGGGCTCGGGATAAGGAACTTGGGATGCAGACAGGCTGCCCCAGGGCTAGGGCCAGAGAGGACTCCTCCTGCACCCCCTTACTGGCAGCAGCAAGCTCCAGGGGAGGGACCACTCCTCTCTCCCTCCCCAGCACTCACTCTGCACCACAGTCACTGCACATGCTCCGAGACACTCTCTCAGGTCCAGAAAGCCCACTTGCCTCCTCTGTGGGGGGTACCAGGGAGGGGGGGTGTTTGCCATCACGTGTGGCTCCCCTGCTGCTGCCCTCATCATAGCCTCATTGTGGATGGGGGATGGGACTGCCCCCCTTGCCCAGCATGGGGCAGGCGTGGGGACTGCAGGGTGGTGGCTGGGGTCGGGGTAGGGTGTCACAACATTTACCCAAGCCCCAGCTGCTCAGGTCTAGGAAGCTCCCCTCCTCCATCTCCCCATGTGGCTTCCTTTCTCCTCTGCTGCAGCCTGCTGCCCCTCACCCTTGTCTCACTGGGGATGGGGCTGCCCCTTGCCCAACACTGGGCAGGAGTGGGGGCTGCGGGGGGAATGGGTGGATCACAGGGTCAAACCTCATCGAAGCCCCAGCAGCTGCTCAGGTGAATGAAGTCCACCCCAGATGTCCATCTCCTGGCCGGAAGTCCCCTTGGCGTAGGGGTAGGCAACCTATGGCACGCGTGCCAAAGGCGGCACACGAGCTGATTTTCAGTGGCACTCACACTGCCTAGGTCTTGGCCACCAGTCCGAGGGGCTCTGCATTTTAATTTAATTTTAAATGAAACTTCTTAAACATTTTAAAAACCTTATTTACTGCACATACAACAATAGTTTAGTTATATATTATAGACTTATAGAAAGAGACCTTCTAAAAACATTAAAATGTATTACCAGCACACAAAACCTTAAATTAGAGTGAATAAATGAAGACTTGGCACACCGCTTCTGAAAGGTTGCCGACCCCTGCCTTGGCATCTCCTCCAGGTGGGTGCTGGGGGACAGGGGAGAGAGCTCCCAAGCAGGTGTGTGCCTCTCGCCTCCCCCTGCCCCTCCCTCGGTGCTCCAAGAGGCTGCTGGCCGCTGATCTCTATAGCCTTAGGCAGAAGCAGCACAAACAGCAGAAGCAGCACAAACAAAGGGAGAGAGGCACTGGCTGTTTTCTTTCAGGCAGGGAAGCTGGGCCGGGCGGGGGGGGGCGCAACGCTCCAGGCAGGGCCAGGGGAGAAACCCAGCTCCAAATATTGGTGGAGCACAGCCCTCAAGGCATTGAATATTCCTGGTGCTCGAGCACCTTGAGCCCATATAACCTGCCACCTCTGTGGGTGTGTGGGGGTGGGAGAGAGTACCTCCCTTTTATGGACACCCAGCCAGCCAGTTATCTATAAAACCCCTGTTACTAGCTGTTCTTGACTTGCTTTACCTGTAAAGGGTTAAAAAGTCCATAGGTAAAAGGAAGGGAGTGGGCACCTGATCAAAAGAGCCAATGGGAAAGCTAGAACTTTTTACAATGAGGAAAAAAGTTATCCTTTGTCTGTCTGTGTTGTTCTCCCAGAAAGAGTGTAAAAAGCTTTGGGACAAGTATGAAAAATCACCGGATCATACCTAAAAACTACTCATTTGAAACCCCAGATATGTAAATAGATGAAGAAATGTCTAGAAAGACACGATTAGATTTCTCTCTTTTATTTCTTTATGGCTTGTGGACTCCTCTGTGCTAATCCCAGATGCTTTTGTTTTTCTTATAACCTTTAAGCTGGACCTCGAGAAGCTATCTTGATGTTTAATCCTCGTAACTGTTTCTTTTTAAATCTAGCAAAAAGCCTAAATTCCAGATGTATTTTCTTTCTTTTTGTTTTTAATAAAATTTACCTTTTTAAAGAAGAGGATTGGATTTTTGTGTCCCTAAGAGTTTTGCGCACATGTTGTTTATAGCTGGTGGCAACAGCTGATTTCCTTTGGTTTTTTTCTCAGCTCTTCCGGGGGAGGGGGAGGAGTAAAAGGGCTTGAGGGTACCCCACAGGAAGGAATTCCCAAGTGCGCCTTCCTGGGTTCTCAAAGGCGTTTTTGAACTTGGGTGATGACAGCATCTACCCATCTAAGGTCAGAGAAAAGCTGTAACCTTGGGAGTTTAATACAAGCCTGGAATGGCCAGTATTAATTTTTAGAATCCTTGAGGGCCCCACCTTCTGCACTTGGAGTGCCAGACTGGGGAATCAGCCTTGACAGCAGCTAATAGTGTTTCACCCTTACTAGCATCCTATGTTGTTAGCACATGGTCATCTTCTTTGACTAGTTCAGCATACCTATTTATTTCAGAGAAGATGGTCTCTTCCCCTGCCCTAGCATGCCTACATACACAATCTGGCCAATTCTGCTTCCCTAGTTCTCTGCGCAGATGGAGATTTCAAGACATGTTGCTACCATGTGCTGACGCCACCACTTTGTATACATATCCCCTTGCATTCCATCCGCTGTGAAGGCTATGGGATAACTACTTGGGTTTTCCCAGAAAGCACAGTTAAGTGATATGGTAGATGTGACTGCACAAGATTTGTCAGCTGGGTTGTACAAAGGCTGCAGTGCAAACAAAACTCAAACCAATGTTTTTAGTAAATTGGGACAGATGAGGGAGTATCAGGAACAAGTTACAAAACCACCGCAGTACTTGCAGTGTGGACAGGGCTTCTGTGTTTAAAGATTAGTGTGCAAACTGAACAAAAGCAATATGATAGAAAATGCACACAATATGTAGCTGAGGATGTTGCCAACTCATTTGAAATTTTGTTTTTTAAATCCTTGGAGAAGTTAAACATCCACCTATGCAACAACAGCAGCTTTTACATACAAGCCTTTACTTTTCCGTCCATCCAAAACACTACTTCTAGAATTAAAATTGGAAGTAATGTTAGCAACTGATGCTAGCAAAAGAGCCAATGGGAAAGCTAGAACTTTTTACAATGAGGAAAAAAGTTACCCTTTGTCTGTCTGTGTTGTTCTCCCGGAAAGAGTGTAAAAAGCTTTGGGACAAGTATGAAAAATCACCGGATCATACCTAAAAACTACTCATTTGAAACCCCAGATGTTGCATTTTTAATCTGAATGCAGATAAAAATACTTTCGGTTCTTATTGGGCTATTTTGCAGGTTTTAAATTGTTTGTGTTACTTTGAAAAAAATTAGCTCCACCAGCTACTTTGATATCGCTACAATAGCCAGAACTTTGCATTTGCTATGGCGGATTATGTCTCAAAAAGACCGGCTTGGCCCTCTGCCATAAATCTTTCCAACTATCCAAAACAGGTCCTCTAGATATTTTTCCATAACCCTACTCTTAGATATTATTTTTCACCACCACTTCCCCTCTATACCCAGATTTTCCCCCTACAGCAACTCCCAACCGAGAGAATGGCCCCTCACTTGAGACTGTGTTGGACTACATTTATATTTAATTCACTCCCACTTCTATACTCACATTACACATTTTTTATCCCAGTTGGTATTTTAAAAAACACAAAATCCTGTATCTGTTGGAAAAAAATCAGTACTGCCCCAGTGGCCTCATCTCTGTTCTAAAGTATGCTATTTTACTTCTATATGTTAAATATCTGATGTTTAGTATCCCCTTTACTATCCAAAAATGTATGGCAGTTTGTGCTGGATTCTGAGCAGAGTTATTGTATAATGGAGTAGCAAAGGGCTAGGTCTATTACCGTTGAGCTTTGGAAAGCTATACAGAAAAATGTTAGTGCCACCTTGAGTTCTTTCCTGTTCAGAATAAGACACTAAATTGATCCACAGGACACCAGCATTAGAGCATGATTGAGATGTAGACAACAGATTATCATTTTCAATTCTGCAATAAACTCCCTCTCAGGAAGACACCCTGGCACAACAGGGGAGACAGCTGCACTTTCCTGAAGCAGTAAGATCCCTGATAGATAGGGTTCAAGTCCCAGGGAAAGGAGATGTTTTCACTGCCTCTGTCACTTGAGGTATGCCAAGGGAAGAGTTTTAATTGGTGGCCAAGACAAGGTGGAGAGTAATGGAAAGATGAGATATGGACAGAACTGTAGTGTTGTGCAGAGTCTTAGAATTAGAACAATGGCATAGCTGCCACATTCCTGGAGGATGGATTTGTACTTTAATCGTCCCAAGATACATGAGTGGAGAATCATGACGTTTACTATATGGAGTCTTCTGAACAAGAGCTTTAGGAGTGCAGTCTAGTCTTTATCACACTGGTACTAACGTCCACTTTTTACGAAGTAGAGATCGTGATGGCAGGGTGACTTGGCCAAACCTGAGTGATGCTGTGACCCCGGGTGCCAGGTCATAACACCACTCACTCAAATTTGGCCTGGCTGCCCCTCCATCATGATTAGAGCAAGTGGCACCATGATCCAGTGTGGCAAGTCACAATGCCCTGAGCTGCACCCTGTCACGTGGAACAGGAAATGCCACTACAGGGTGAGTGTGTGGATAAGCTTGCTCGCCAACCCAGCCCCCCCCCCCTTCCACACTGGGCAGGGAGAAGTGCATGTGTGCCTGTTTTTGCCCCCCTGCTTTCATGATTTGTGTGTGTGCACCAGTGAATTCATGCTAAAGCTGCCCCTGCTTATATGTGTACATTTGCATGTGCAGTAACAATGATTATGTGCATAAATCCCCTAGGCAGCCCCAAATCCCTAACTTACTTGGAGAATGGGCCCTTTCAACATTTTTACCTTAGCAATCATACAAGGAGTTTGAACTTTATGCAAGAAGAGACAGGAAGATAGTTAAGGGTCTTTTATGGAGGGGAAGGAGTAGGGAAGGCAAACAGGGTTATGTGGCAGGCACAGAAAACGTTAGCTGGTCAGAGTTGGACATAGTGATGAGAGTTATAGTGAAGATGATGTGGAGCTGTGTTGAAATGGGAAAGGGACTTATTCTGTAATTATTTAGGGTAATTGCTAAAATTTTTAATCCAAACAGCTGTTAAAGCTGTCTTCAGTGTGACCCTGATGGTATTATCACTGCAGTGTACCAAAACAAATGTGTGGTGTTGGTGTTTAAGCAGTCCATAGTACATTCCATAACATATGCTGTATATTCTCCCAAGGCTCCAAAGAGCTGACTTCCAGTTGTTTTGAATTTTTTTTTTTATTCTTTGCCTCCAAAACCCCGTCTCTGAGACTGTATTTCTTATTGGGGAAGAGAAGAAGAGGCCTTGTGGTTTTCGAGGCTCTACAGCATTTCTGGTAGCTTTGGATTTAAAACACTTGGCCAGGCATTTGTACTTCACATTCACCAAGAGACTTGTACTTAATATTCTAGAACTTTACAATAATTTATGTAGCTTTTTGACATTGTTACTGAATAAAGGAGAGAAGAACTAACTGGATCTGCCAATCCTGCGAACTTCTGAGGGAGTTGCTGTCTAGATTGATAGACAGGATGAGAAGGGAGAGAGATGAAGAATAAAGGAAATAAATGGCTCTCAAGAGACAGAGTTCAGCTATATTTTCCTGCTTCCTTTCTCCTTACTCTGTTTGTCTTTGTCTCAGCATTAATTGTTGTAATGCAAGTCCATGGTTTGATGAAGGAAGGTTCTCTAATTAAAATCAGGAAAGATCACTTACTTAGAGAAAAGAATGGAAGCTTTAATAAGTTGTACTTAAGGTACAATGAAAATCACTATATGATCCAAATTCTGATGTAGAATAGACTGCAGCTAGTCAGCCCAGTGTAGTAGAGGTAAGAGTCAGGACTGACTGACTTTTCCACAACAGCAGTATTGTATTTTGTTTTATTCCAGGCACCATTCCTTTGGGGCGGTAACATACAGCTTCAGACCAAATGATAATTTTTTAAAGCAGATTTCTAGGTCTGTTTAGTATGAAACTCTTAAATCATTGGATATATCTATTTGAAGTAAATAAACATTAAATTGGTTAGAGCCAATTTGTCTACAAATAAGTAAAAATTATTTAATTTAAAGACCGGAGTGGAGCCAGGTCTTGGAGTGCAGCCAACCACACTAATCCATCCAGCAGACCATCTGGATAGAGCACACTATATATCCCTTTTTATGAATAAATGGGGATAGAACCTGCAAGTGAGAAAATATGTCCAATGCTAGGACTAAATGTCTCAGTGGCATTAGCCAGGATCTGTTTCTGTTGCCTAAGGCTAGGTGTGGGATAAGGAAAGAAATAAAACAATACCATGGCCTCATATGTTCATTGACTCAAAATCATACTGAACACATCACAGAAAAACATAATCTGAGCAAGCAAGAGCCCCCAGTGCAAGAAAAAGATGACTCATTTTAATTAGAAGACTAAGTTCAAATATGAAATTGCCTTATTGTCAGAAATTAAACTCTCTGCCTGAGAACAAAGCTGAACAACATAAATGAACGTTTGGTATCGCTTTGTCAGATCTGACCTCAAAAGCTCTTTCAGTGGATATAGGATTGCCAACTTTCTAATCGCACAAAACTGAACACCCTTGCCAGCCCTCTGCCCTCCCTAAGGCCTCCTCCCTGCTCCCCCTTCTCCAAGGCCCATCTCTGCGCCCCCCTTCTGAGGCCCCGACCCGACTGACTCTATCCCCCCTCCCTCTGTCGCTCACTCTCCCCCGCCTTCACTCACTCATTCATTTTCACCAGGCTGGGGCAGGTGGTTGGGGAGAGGGAGGGAGTGCGGCTTTGCCTGGGGGTGCAGGTTCCAGAGTGGTGCCAGAAATGAGGGGTTCAGGGTGCAGGAGGGGGCTCCAGGCTGGGGCCGAGGGGTTTGGAGTGCAGGAGGGGGCAGGAGTTTGGATGCTGGAAGGGGCTCAGGGCTGGGGCAGGAGATTGGGGTGCAGGCTTTGATAGGGAGTTTGGGTGCAGGAGAGGGCTCAGGGCTGGGGCAAGGGGTTGGGGAAGGGGTTCAGGCTCCAGGAAGGAGTTACGGTGCAGGAGGGAGCTCAGGGCTGGGGCAGGGAGTTGGAGTGCCAGAGGGGTTCGGGGTGTGGGGTTCCAATGGGAGCTGCAGAGCCAGCATTGCGGAGCCCCTGTGGCTGCCCCTCCCGCCTAGGAGCCAGAGGGATATGCCGTCCGCTCCCCAGGACCCATGTGGAGCCAGGTAGGGAGCCTACCAGCCTTGTGCCAACCGGACTTTCAACGGCCCAGTCAGTGGTGCTAACCAGAGCCAACAGGGTCCCTTTTCAACCGGGTGTTCTGGTCGAAAACCAAACACCTGGCAACCCTAGGTGGATAGAGAGGAATTTCCTTCCACGCTTTCTGTTGCTGGAGTGTCTTGTCTCTGTCATTGCCAGACCAACCAGCTCTGAAACGCACTCTACAGAAGAGAATGGGTAAAGAAAGATGCTCTTCTCACTGTGGAGAGCGCAGTGCACTTGCATTTATAAGTGAATCAAAACTACAGACATTTCACAACATAAAAAACAAAGTAAATTGTAAATGAAAATCAAAGGTACTGTATTTCAGCACAGACAAAGCAGAAATATGATTCTCTCTGCTAGCAAGTGTCAAATTAAGTTATATTAGAAAGCCAGCAGAGGTAAACATGTATATTTCCGATTGAACCACTCTGCTCTGATCCAAATGAGAAAATGCAGACTCCTCTAAAAGGAACGTATTGCTCTAATTTGACAGAGGAAAAACACATTGACCAGCATACTTGACTGCATACACAATTTGATTTGTTAATACACTCAGCACTTTAGAGAGAAATCCTAAGGATTCTAGAAGATCAGCAATAAAGCCTATACGAGTGAAGGTCCTTTTGCCCAACCCTAACAATGAATATAGCAATAAGAGTAGTTACCGTTGCTGGCCAAGAAGATCATACCAAAGCACACAGAGATCAAAATCAGGACCCTTCTCAAAAACACAAGTTCCAGAAGAGGCACTAACAGTGTGTTTCAAAGCAGTTTGAGTGCAGGATGAGAAGGGGGAAAATGTAAACCTTAGAGAGTTCTACAGTTAGTTATTTGGATCCCTGCATGAAACTCAAACAATGCTATTAATACTCAAACCTTCAGTAACACTTGCTAAACATCTACAGAAATCCATTTAAAACATTACAAAGTTTTCAGATCCAAGGATTCCTACTCCCATTTATAAATTTATTCTGTGATTATAGAATGTGCCCGAACATCTCAGAGATGTTCAAAATCTAACGCTATACATTGTTTTTGCCCATTTCTCTGTCACACTAAAAAAGCCACAAAGGATATTCCCCAAAACAAAACATAGTTCCTCACTCAGCACTCCCTTTTCAGACATGTCAGAGAGCAGATTAAGCACCTTGTCCTAAAGGTCAATAAAGTCAAGCTCTTTCAGACCAGTGGGGGAGAGAGCAAAGTCCAGAGTTGAAAACCATCCATTGATAATGCCCTGACATCAACCCCAGACATTTAAATTTAGTGACTGTTAGCTGGGCTGGCTGTTGGTGGGACCCAAGATCTAGAAGACCTCTAGGGTTCTGTTCTTGAGCCTGCCACTGACTTCCCATGTGACCATAGGAACGTTATTTAACTTCTCCCTGCCTCCATTTCCATTTAAAATGGGGGATACTATTACTTATACACCTTTGCAAAATACTTTCATTTGAGGATCTCTTCTTACTAATCCTGGTAGTCCATCGATCCGATGATGACAAATCTGAGCAAATCATCTATTGTTGGTCTCATGGTGTGCCCTCTGATGGCTATACAAGCCAATTCTAGAGGTGCACATTTGGCTGCAGATGGTGCATGGGAAGTTCGCAGTCAGTGGTTTGTGCGCTGCTGGTGCTCTGTGACATTGTTCGTGTGCCTCTTGTAGATGCCGGCAGCGGTCTTCCTCAAAGGCGATGCAGGTATTTCTGACTGTTGCACGCCACTGTGTTCTGTCGCTGGCGGCGTCCTCAAGGTCCCTGGGTTTGATACTGCTATACTGCAGATTGGCTTTGATAGTGTCCTTGTAACGTTTTTGTGGACGACCTATATGCTGGATGCCCTGGGAGAGCTCACCATAGAGAAACTGGCGGGGGATTCTGTGGGCATCCATGCGGCTGACATGACCGGTCCAACGTAGCTGTGACTTCATGATCATCATTTCGATGCTTGTCATCTGGGCTGTCTCGAGGACCTCAAGATTGGGCACTTTGTCTTGCCAGTGGATCTTCATGATGTTGCGGAGGCAACGCATGTGGAATGCTTCGAGCTGCTTGATGTGATGCCTATATAGTGTCCATGTTTCACACCCGTACAAAAGAGATGAAAGAACAGCAGCTCTGCACACAAGCAGTTTTGTTGACATCCGGATGTTGTGGTGGTTTAAAACTTTGACACGCAGATAGCCAAGTGCCTGGTTTGCTTTGGATATTCGTGCGTTGATCTCATTATCCAGTGATCCATCACTGGATATGACCCTACCCAGGTATTTAAAGTTCTCCACTACTTTAAGCTGAGTACCGTCAGTGGAGATACTTGAGACAGAAGCATTTGATTCAGGTACAGGCTGATGGAGAACTTCTCTCTTTCTGAGGCTGATAGTTAGTCCAAAGAGTTGCGAGGCCTTGGCAAACTTGTTGACAATGTGCTGAAGATCATTTTCAGTGTGAGCCATGAGGGCACAGTCATCGGCAAAGAGTGCCTCAAGAAGGAGTTTCTGCACTGTCTTAGTCTTTGCATTCAGGCGACGGAGGTCAAAAAGTGAACCATTGTGCCGGCATTTCAAATATATACCTCGATCCAGATCTTTCATTGCATGATTGAGGATGCATGCAAAGAACAGGTTAAATAAGACAGGAGCGAGAACACATCTTTGTTTCACGCCGTTGGTGATGTTGAAGGGGGCAGATGTGGCTCCATCAGACTATACTTCGCCTGTCATACTGTCATGAAAAAGGCATATAATCTGGACAAATTTTCTTGGGCAACCAAGTCGTGTTAGAATAGTCCAAAGGGCTTCCCTGCTGACAGTATCAAACACCTTTGTCAGATCTATGAAGACAGCATACAGGTGGATGTTCTGTTCAATGCACTTCTCTTGTATTTGTCTGACAGCAAACACCATGTCGACTGTGCTCTGGCCAGGTCGAAAACCACACTGACTTTCAGGTAGATTTGCCTCGGAAATACTGGCTATTAGGAGGTTCAAGATGATGCGGGCGATGATTTTCCCTCCAACGGAGAGGAGGGATATGCCTCTATAATTTCCACATTCTGCTTTGCTGCCTTTGCTCTTGAAAAGAGAGACAATAGTAGCGTTGCGGAGGTCCTGTGGTATGTTTTCATCCTCCCAGATGCTGATGATCACGCTGTGTAACGCTGCTAGTGCTGCTGGACCTGCTGCTTTGTATCTCTCTGCTGGTATCCCATCTTTTCCAGGAGCTTTTCCTGAAATCATCTGGCTAACAGCTTTCTTAATCTCATCTATAGTGGGCAGAGAGTCAAGATCTGTCAGAGCAGGTTGTTGTGGAATTTCATTGAGGACATTATTAATAACACTTCCTAATAATTATCAGCATTCATCCCAGCTAATCGTAAGCAGCACAACAGGAAAAGAGGTGATTTTGCAAATAACCCAAATCTAAGCATAATGAGCCTTTATGATATGTACTCACCTTTGTAAAGAACATTGATATCTCTGAATAGAAAAAAAACATACAACTAATAGGAATGATTGTTATGGATCATTGTCAACACTTTGAATTACACCTGGAAGACAATAGGAAGCAAGTGCAGTTTTCAAAGAATTGACAAAATATGTGAAGCAGTAACAGCTGCTTGAGACAGGTAGGCATCCACTTCTGCACCAGCTGTAGTTTTAGGTAGTCTTCAACGATAGTTTCACATAAAGAAGATTACAGTAATGAAGCCTAAAAATATTCACTTACTTTGGCGAGGTCTAGTTCAAAATGACGACATCAAAACATCCAGCCACACGAAGATGGAAAAAGGCACCTAATATTCCTAGGTTTAAGAACTTCTTCAAATTGTAAGCATCTTAGCCTACACTACAGATCTATATCATTATATGTAACTCAGGGGTGTGAAAAATCCATAACTTTGAGCGACTTAGTTATACCAGCCTAACTCCCCATGTAGACAGAGCTTTTCCTGTCAGCATAGGAGTGTTTTCACTTAAGTGCTACAGCTGCGCTGATGCACTCTTTTCAGTGTTAGACAAAGAGTGGACCAAACTCCTCAGTAACAGAGGCAAGAACTACATCTGCTACACATTCAATAGATTTCTTGATACATTTCTAAAGGATTTTTTTAAGTCCACACCCTTCCAAAATTCTGCTTGCCATTAATCAGTCCATTTTTTTTAAATAGCTCAGTAAAACACTATTAGTTTGGGGAGGGGTGTTAAAAATCATCATGGTAAGGGAAAGCAGTAGATTTTGTGCTTGGCATAGTATATTTTCACAATAATTTTGTAAAGCTATTGTAATTACACACCTCCTTTTCTACCAGAGACCTGGATCAACCTGCCAAGTGGAAACTTTCTGCATAAAGCTGTGAATTTCAGGCTTCCATGCATGGTCAAGAATTCAGATGGTACACATTACTGAATAAAAGAATATCGTGCTTGTCCTTCACCAAATAGTTAAGATGTTTCAAGATTCACCAGGACTTGAATATTCCATTAAACAAAACCTCAAATAATACTTTACATTACTACTGAACCTTTCATCCAAGATACTAAATTGTTTAACAAACATTAATTAAGCCCTAAAATATCCATATGAGATGGGAGAGGGAGGGCAGTATTATCACTGCAGGAAACAGAGGAAGGGGAGGTAAGTCATTTGCCCAAGGTCACACAACAAGCCAGTGGTAGAGTCAGAGGGGAAAAATAATCCAGGTTTTCTGCTCCTCTAGTGGAATGAAATCTAAAATTAAATATATCAGTGCTGTTGCCCAAATCACTTGCTGAAGTTATTCTTTTATTAACTTGACTTCTGATTTCTTAGGCATTTCTCTCTTACTTTCCAAATTTGACTCCTCTTCTAATATATGACCTTCTCTCTTTTAATATTTTTAAATTGTATATTATCATTTTGCTTTTTACAAAAATAAACATACAAACATCTTGATTGCAAACATATCTTTGTAAACTGTGATTAATTTTGAGTGATCAGAGAAGTCACCTGATATTGTTAATTCCCCAGCTGAATAGATGCACAGCCATTTTTAGTCAAATTTAGATTTAGTTTCCGTGAGCATTTGTGCCAGTAAAAGTCATTTCAATGCTTGTGGAATGCAAACACAAAAGGGCCATGAGCATAGCAATTCATTAAAAAATGTAAATGAACAATCTCTAAAGTTTTTTTCATGCTGTTTGCCCAGTTCTAAACTTAGTAGCACCATACAAGTGTAGCAAGGATTAATTAAATGTTTGTAAAGTGCTTTGGGGACTTGAAATGCTATGTAAGTATTATGAACAAATAAGAGCAATTCAGAATGTTGGGGAATCCTGACTGGTTAATGAAGTAATGAGTTATACATTTGAAGAGAAAATAATTTAAAAAGACATACATCTGCCCAGACTGAGAAGTTTAAAGTGCTTTTAAAATAATAATTTGTAGATCTTTTCCCCTCATAAAGCTATACTCTGTGTGAGTTATGAGTGTAATATAATATTTCATTGAAAGGTGACAGGGCCAGAAATAGTTAATTAACTTACAGACTGACCTGACCCATGGACGAACTGTAGAGACCGGTTAGGAAGATATGTAAATGAATAAAACTTTGAAATGCAAGTCTGTAGTGTTAGAGGTAGACGGATAGATGTTTGCTCAGGTCTTGTAATATAAGCAAACAAGTCTTGTCTACTGCTATAGCTTTGATTCAAAGATCAAAAAAGGAGTATTAGTATTTAGGAAGGCACTTGAGTGAAATAGTATTATTGTTTATGTGTCTCTTTGTAGGTTGTGGTAACCTGTATCTGAACTGTTTAACATGCTAATTGCCATGATGTTTAGAAGAAGGAAAGTTAAGTCTATTGTTTTCTTAGGCCAAAAGGCTGCAGGAAACGTATAAAAACCTCGGGACACAATCCTTCTTCATCTCAGAGCTGCTTTGGGTTTCTAGAGGGGGAAACCTTAAGCTGCAAAGGATTGAGATCCCCAGTCACTGACTGGAATCACCCTGAATATGGACACTGGACTATAACCTATGGACTATTTCTAAAAGGACTTTTGGCAACTACAGGCTCATCTCTGCTGCGTATCTGGACCTCAAGAATTGACTTCAAGTCTGTATGTATATTGATCTTTTAACCAACAAGCTCTCTTTTCTTTTTAAATAAAATTTAGCTTAGTTAATAAACTATAAGCGTGTATTTTGGGTAAGATCTACGTTATGATTAAACTTGAGTGTGTGGCTGATCCTTTGGGATTGGAAGAACCTTTTCATTTATATGATGAGACAAGATTTTCAGTAATCATCATCATCATCATATCTGACATGTGTGTCTGGATAGAGGCCTGAGGCAGGGTACTTTAGGGGAACTGCATTATTTGGACTTCTGGGTAACCAGTGAGGTACTACAGAAGCTGTTTACTGGCTTGGTAAAATCTAAGTATTGGAATATCCACCAGTGCTTGGGGTTTGTTTGCCCCGTTCTGTTTGCAGTTCATCCTGATTGAGTGACCTCAGCTGGCTCCCACAGGTAGCATCGTCACACTCTGATTTCCACAAAAACTTCTGTGGCAGGAGTAAGCTCCCAACTCACTTGAATTCTGTGAATGGAAACTCTTAATGGTGATAGCTGGAGAAGGCAAAAGGGGATTTCTCATAGACATACCCATCAAGATGAATCATTAGTGATCATTTTACCAAAGAGGGATGAATACTTGGGATGAGAGACCAGAGTCTAGGATGTGAAAAAGCAACGACTATGCAAAGGGTGATTCACCACTGGCTTCATGACCCAACATAAAAGCATCTCCTCTGACCACAAAAAGCAGCCAAGACAGCTTGGAACTAGATATTTTAAGGCACTGGTATGGGTATCAGGGCAAAAGGTTAGAGGAAATGAAATGTGGGAAGAGGAAGATTCTCACACTAAGTAAGCTACTCATTCTATTAGATGTCAGAAACTATTCATCTTCAAGAAATAGGCACTGCCAGTTTCCACATACATTATTTTTTCTTGTATCTGCTGTTGCTCTTGTACTAGTCCAACACAGTGAAAACTACTGAGAGTGCTTGAGTCTATATTAAGACAGACAGATTTTGAGAGAGGTTAGGCATGCAATAATCACAGTACAAGCGCAAGGTGACTGTACAAAAATACATATTTCCTATGTACATGTGTATTTATCCTATCTGCACATACAGATTACACATCTATATAGGAAATTACACCGCTACCTTGATATAACGCCACCCAATATAACACAAATTTGGATATAACGCGGTAAAGCAGTGCTCTGGCAGGACGGGGCTGGGCACTCCGGTGGATCAAAGCAAGTTCAATATAACACGGTTTCACCTATAACACGGTAAGATTTTTGGCTCCCAAGGACAGCGTTATATTGAGGTAGAGGTATATATGCAACTGTGCAAAAATTAGATATATAATGGCACCCAACCTGATGATTTCTCTCCCTGCCCCCTTTAAGCAAATATAGTGCTTGTGATGTGTAGCAGATTGATAGTTCAGGAGATTAAAGTAATTTAGATAAATTCATGGAGGTTAAGTCCATTAATGGCTATTAGCCAGGATGGGTAAGGAATGGTGTCCCTAGCCTCTATTTGTCAGAGGGTGGAGATGGATGGCAGGAGAGAGATAATTTGATCATTACCTGTTAGGTTCACTCCCTCTGGGGCACCTGGCATTGGCCACTGTCAGCAGACAGGATGTTGGGCTGGATAGACCTTTGGTCTGACCCAGTATGGCCATTCTTATGTTCTTAGTAGCTGCAGAACAGGCACTGAACAAGCAGAAGTAGTATAAACTATGCTGGTCCAACAATGTGTCTCAATGTCTTAGGCCTGGTCTATGCTAAAAAGTTAAGTCAACCCAGCTAGGTCACTTGAGGGTGTGAAAAATCCACATCCCTGAGCGATGTAGTTTATTTATTTGGCGTAAAGTGTTCTTATCGACAACATTCAAGGCATGAAGACCTCCAGGAAGTTTGAGTCATTTTTCAGTCTTCAACAATATGTGTCATAGTTTGTGGCTACCCAAACTGATATAGTGGCCTGTGTCTAAAATGCCTCCGAAATTCTGCTGCAGCAAATTCCACGTCCAGTAAGAAACCTGTTCAGAAGGCTCCATTGGCTTCATGGTAAATCAAACCCAGGTTGACGCTGAGTGAGGTCCGAGAAAAGATAATTATTTGTGACTTTCTCCACAAACCATAAAGCTCGCCACATGTCAGCTACAGTAAATCCCTCACCTGGTAAACTTATCCACAACGGGTGTCGTGAGGGCAGATGACCATGTGGTGGATTAAACAAGTCTTTATTTAATGGTAGATATGGCATATCATGCAATTTCATCACAAGTTTGCTTTGCTTTCCTCTTTGTGAACACCAGGCAGAGCAATATTGCATAGAGCCAGTAACCGTGGTAGAGGAGTAGATTTAAGCAGTTAAGCTGATCTAACCCTTGGTGTAGACAGCGCTAGGTCAAAGGAAAAATTATTCCATGACCTATCTACCACCTCTTAGGGAAGTGAATTACCTACATGGCAGGGAAAACTCCTCCTGTTGGAGTACGTAGTGTCTACATTCAAATACTGCAGCTGTGCCACTGTAGTGTATCAAGTGTAGACAAACCTTTAGAGCAGAGGTGGGCAAACTACGGCCCACGGGCCATTTTAAGCTGGCCCTCGAGCTCCTGCTGGGGAGCGGGGTCTGGGGCTTGCCCTGCTCCAGTGCTGCAGCCGGGGAGCAGGGTTGGGGGCTGCTCCATGTGGCTCTTGAAGCAGCGGCACATCCCCCCTCCGGCTCCTATGCGCTCCAGTGGCCCCCTCCAGTGCGTCAATGAGAGCTGTGCTTGGAGCCTGCACCCCTGAGCCTTTCCCCAATCCCCTGCCCCAGCCCTAATCACCCTCCTGCCCTCCAAACCCCTCGGTCCCAGCCCAGAGCACCCTCCTACACCCCAAATTCCTCATCCCCAGCTCCACCCCAGAGCCCACATCCCCAACCAGAGCCCTCACCCCCTCCCATACCCCAACCGCAATTTTGCGAGCATTCATGGCCCACCATACAATTTCCATTCTCATATGTGGCCCTTGGGCCAAAAAGTTTGCCCACCTCTGCTTTAGAGAGAGCTTTCCAGCTTTAAAAGGATAGCTCTGTCTCCATGTCTATTCCATCTTTGGTCTCCCAGATGAAGTTTTTGACAAAATATTCAAACCTGAGTGCCTAAAGTTAGGCTCCTAAATCCACATTTAGCATCTAAATGTAAGTGATCTGATTTTGAAAAGTACTGAGTACCTGAAGCTGTCATGGACTTCTGTGGGATTAGTGCCTCTGAAAATTAGGCCACTTATATTTCATGTTAAATATGTATTTAGGAGCCTAACTTTAGGCACTCAGGTTTGAACATTTTGGCCTATTAATTAGTAAAAACTTTAATATTTTGTCAAATAGAGAGCACTACAGAAGTATAATCTCAAGCCTACACAATGTATTAAGCCTTTGTTTTAAACAGCTGTAAGTAAGGGTATGTCTGCACTATGCAATTAGTTTGATTTAACAGAAGTCAATTTTTTAGAAATCAATTTGATACTGTTGTGTGTGTCCCCACTAAACGCATTAAGTTGGCAATGTGCATCCACAGTACCGAGGCTAGCATCGACTTTTGGAGCATTGCACTGTGGTAGCTATCCCACAGTTCCCATAGTCTCCACCCCCTACTGGAATTGTGGGTTGCGCTCCCAATGCCTGATGGGGCAAAAATATTGTCGCAGGCCGTTATGGGTACATGTTGTCAGGCTCCCCCACCCTCCATGAAAGCAACGGAAAAAAATAGTTTCTCACCTTTTTTCCTGGGTTACCCATGCAGACGACATACCACGGCAAGCATGCAGCCTGCTCAGCTGACTGTTACCGTACGTCTCCGGGGTGCTGCTGACAGACGTGGTACTGCAGTGCTACACAGCAGCAACTCCTTGCCTTTACAAATTAGCAAAGACGGTTACGAGTCATACTGTACCAGCTGCTGCTGTCATGGGTGCTCCTGGCCGGCCTCGGTGAGGTCGGTCAGAAGCACCTAGACAAAAATGGGAATGACTCCCTAGGTCGTTCTCTCTTTAAGTTTTGTCTAATGGAGATTCAGTCCTGCCTAGAATATCAGGCAAGCCTACTAAAGAACTACCCATGCAAAAGGTTGCTCCGGGTCAGAGCCCAAGACATCCTGCAGAAATGATGAGCTGCATGCCATTCTAGGGGGTGCCCCTGCAACAACCCGTCCTGTTGCTTCCCTCCTCCCTCACCCCCCTGGGCTACCTTGGCAGTTAGCCCCCCATTTGTGTGATGAAGTAATAAAGAATGGATGAATAAGAAACAACACTGACTTTATTGCCTCTGCAAGCAGAGATCAAAGGGGGGAGGGGAGGGCGGTTGGCTTACAGGGAAGTAGAGTGAACCACCATTCTGCACTTGCTTAGCCTTAGCTCCTTCCTACTGTCCAGGGTTCATGAGTCATGGGAGCAAGGGGTAGGCTGGGGTAGGTGTGACCATGCGGTGCTGCCGACTGGGAGAGCAGCCTGAGGCAGAAGCCTCCAGCTGGCATGATATTCTAGGCAGGACTGAATCTCCATTACCCAAAACTTAAAAAGAAAATGCGCTGAAGTCATTCCCATTTTTGTCCAGGCGCCCCCGACCGACCTCACTGAGGCCAGCCAGGAGCACCCAAGGGATGACGATGATGGCTACCAGTCACACTGCACCATCTGTCGTCGGCAAGGGGATGCTGCTGTGTAGTGCTGCAGTACGTCTGCCAGCAGCATCCAGTAGACATATGACGACAGTGGAAAAAAGATGAGAAAATTTTTTCCCATTGCTTTCACGGGGCGGGGCGGGGGAGGGGCTGGCTGGCTGACGACATGTACCCAAAACCACCCACGACTATGTTTTTGATCCATCAGCCATTGGGAGCTCAACCCAGAATTCAAATGGTTGGCGGAGACTGCGGGAACTGTGGGATAGCTACAGTCGTCAGTCACCTCTCCCTCCATGAGAGCAACTGCAGACAAACGTTTTGTGCCTTTTTTCCCCACGCAGACGCCATAGCACAGCAAGCATAGAGCCTGTTCAGCTCACCACAGCATTTATGAGCATTGTAAACACTTTGCACATTATCGTGCAGTTTATACAGAGCCAGAAGCTGAAAAAATGTGGTGACGGCAGCGCGGTGACGAGAGTGATGAGGACATGGACACAGACTTCTTTCGAAGCACGGGCCCCAGCAACGTGGACATCATGGTGTTAATGGGGCAGGTTCATGCCGTGGAACGTCGATTCTGGGCCCAGGAAACAAGCACAGACTGGTGGGAAGCACATAGTGTTGTGGATCTGGGATGATTCCCAGTGGCTGCGAAACTTTCGCATGCATAAGGGCACTTTCATGGGACTTCCTTTCCCCTGCCCTGAACCGCAAGAATACCAAGATGAGAGCAGCCCTCACAGTTCACAAGCGAGTGGCGATAGCCCTCTGGAAGCTTGCAATGCCAGAGAGCTACCAGTCAGTTGGGAATCAATTTGTAGTGGGCAAATCTACTGTAGGGGTTGCTGTCATGCAAGTAGCCAACGCAATCACTGAGCTGCTGCTGTCAAAGGTAGTGACTCTGGGAAATGTGCAGGTCATACTGGATGGCTTTGCTGCAATGGGATCCCCTAACTGTGGTGGGGTGATAGATGGAACTCACGTCCCTATCTTGGGACCAGACCACCAAGGCAGCCAGTACATAAACCGCAAGGGGTACTTTTCAATTGTGCTGCAAGCACTGGTGGATCACAAGGGACGTTTCGCCAACATCAATGTGGGATGGCTGGGAAAGGTTCATGATGCTTGTGTCTTCAGGAACTCTGGTCTGTTTAAATCGCTGCAGGAAGGAATTTACTTCCCAGACCAGAAAATAACTGCTGGGGATGTTGAAATGCCTATATAGTTATCCTTGGGGACCCAGCCTATCCCTTAATGCCCTGGCTCATGAAGCCATACACAGGCACCCTGGATAGTTGTAAGGAGCTGTTCAACTATAGAGTGAGCAAGTGCAGAATGGTGGTAGAGTGTGCATTTGGACGTTTAAAGGGTCACTGGTGCAGTTTACTGACTTAGTTAGACCTCAGTGAAACCAATATCACCATTGTTACTGCTGCTTGCTGTGTGCTCCACAATCTCTGTGAGAGTGAGGGGGAGAAGTTTATGGTGGGGTGGGAGGTTGAGGCAAATCGCCTGGCCGCTAATTACATGGAGCCAGACACCAGAGTGATTAGAAGCTGGGACGGTTCCAGGCACCAGCTCAGCAAGCAGGTGCTTGGGGCGGCCATGGGGAAGGAGCAGCACGTCCGGCTCTTTGGCAGCAATTTGGCGATAGGTCCCTCACTCCGTCTTGGAGTGAAGGACCAGTCACTGAAGAAGGAAGTGGTGGCGGTAGTGCCACAAATCGCGATTGTGGCTTTCTTTTTTTTTCCCCGCTGCTTGGGGCGGCAAAAAACCTGGAGCTGGCCCTGATTAGAAGAGCACAGCAGGGTGCGCTGCGCATCAGTGAAGCTTTGAAAACCAGTTTCATGACTGGCCAGGGTACCGTGTGACAGTTCTATTTGTTTCTCCTCGATGAAAACCCACCCTCTTGGTTGACTCTAATTCCCTGTTAAGCCAACCACCCTCCCCCTTCGAT
Source organism: Gopherus evgoodei (assembly GCF_007399415.2). Classification (NCBI taxonomy): domain Eukaryota; kingdom Metazoa; phylum Chordata; order Testudines; family Testudinidae; genus Gopherus; species Gopherus evgoodei. The sequence continues at coordinate 37,229,649 of NC_044331.1, read as the reverse complement.
CACAGCTTGGAAATAAGTCGCTATCGTTTAAAAACCATGTATTCTTTATTAATTAATTATAAAAACAGGGAGATAACTCACAGGGTAGCCCGGGTGGGATGAGGTGTGGGAGGAGGGAAGGAAAAGGCCACTTCAATACTTGTTCAATGACAGCCTTCTGTCCAGTGGGGTGGAGTGGTTGGGTGCCCGGAGCCTCCCTCCCTGCATTCTTGGGCGTCTGGTTGAGGAGGCAGATATGAAACTTGGGGAGGAGGCAGGGCGGTTAAACAGGGGTTGCAGCGGCAGTCTCTCCAGCTGACGTTCCTGAACCTCCACCAGATGCTGGATCATGTCCATTTGTTCCTGCAGTAGCCCCAACGTTGCTTCGTGCATCCTCTAACCTACTTGCTGCCATCTCTCCTCACGTTCACTGGCCGCTTTCCTGTCCTGTTCTATTGTGTCCCGCCACACTTTCTGATGAGCTCTTTCAGTGTGGGACGCCTGCATGAGCTCAGAGAACATTTCATTGCACTTGCGTTTTTTTTGCCGCCTTATCTGAGATAGCCTTTGGGACGGAGGATGGAGGCTTGAAACATTTGCAGCTGCAGGAGGAAAAAAAGGGAGAGAAGTATTTAAAAAGATACATTTTACAGAACAATGGGTATACTCTTTCACGGTGAACAACACTATTCACATTACATAGCACATGTGATTTCAGTACAAGGTCATTTTTTACATCTTATATTGAGTGCCTGTGGCTTTGGTGTTAGAGATCAAACAGGCCGGGCAACAGAATTCAGCTTGCAGGAGGCCATGGTAAGCCATATAGTCTTTCGGCTTCTGCAACCTTCATAGCAGCAGCAGCGTCCTTTCCCATACCAAGCAAAGCCCGTTGAGTTTTCCATTTAGGGCTGAGCTTTTTGTGTTAATGTGCAGCAGCAGAAATCAAACTACTCCCCCTCCCGCCGAATTCCTTTCCTCTGCAATGATCGCTTTAACCGTTCCCCAACCACGTGGCTGGTATCAGGGAAGATCCCTGCTAGCCAAACGCGAACAGCTCAGCGCCAATTGCCCCCCTGCCCAGCTAACTGCGGGGAGGATTTCTTTTCAGACACAAGCAAACAGCCCAGTAGGAACGGCCACCTATGAATGTCCCCTTAATTAAATTCCCATATTTCAACCAGGTTACCATGAACAATATCACTCTCCTGAGGAGATAGAGAACGGATGTTGCTTGAATGCCAGCAAACACCGGGACCATACGCTGCCAGGCTTTGTCATGCAATGATATCAGATTACTTGCTACTAGCATGGCGTGGTAAAGTGTCCTACCACGGAGGACAGAATAAGGCTGCTCTCCCCAGAAAATGTCTGCAAAAGCTTTTAGAGTACCTCCAGGAGAGCTTCATGGAGATGTCCCTGGAGGATTTCCACTCTATCTCGAGACATGTTAACAGACTTTTCCAGTAGCTGTACTGGCCATGAATGCATCCCAAGTCCTCAGGGCAAATTAATCATTAAAAAACATTTGCTTTTAAACCGTGTTTTATATTTACAAAGGTACACTCACCAGAGGTCCCTTGTATGGCTTCATGGTCCAGGATACCGCCTTGGGAGAGTATTTCAGTCAGGATGAGAAAAAGATCCTGGTTGTCGGGGAGAACGGTATGCTGTGTGCTCTCTTCAACCTCGTCGTCGTCCTCCTCCTCATCTTCCCCGTCCACAAAATCCTCAGATATGGTGACTGAGACTACCCTATCACTGGAGTCCATGGACAGAGGTGGGGTAGTAGTGGCGGCCCCCCCCAGAATTGCATGCAGCTCAGCATAGAAGCAGCATGTCTGCGGCCCTGTCCTGGAGCGTCTGTTTAATGCTTTGGCTTTCTGGTACGCTTGCTTAAGTTTCACGTGGCACTGTGTTGAGTTCCTGTTGTGGCCTCTGTCCATCATGGCCCTGGAGATTTTTTCAAATGTTTTGGCATTCCATCTTCTGGAACGGAGTTCGGATAGCACGGATCCATCTCCCCATACAGCGAACAGATCCAGTACCTCCCGTACGGTCAATGCTGGAGCTCTTTTTTGATTCTGGAACTGCATGGTCACCTGTGCTGATCAGCTCTCCATACTGGGCAAACAGGAAATGAAATTCAAAAGTTTGCGGGGCTTTTCCTGTCTATTTGGCCAGTGCATCTGAGTTCCGATTGCTGTCCAGAGTAGTCACAATGGTGCACTGTGGGATAGCTTCCGGAGGCCAATACAGTCGAATTGCGTCCACACTAACCCTAATTTGAACCGGCAATGTCAATTTCAGCGTTACACCCCTCGTTCGGGAGGAGTACAGACATTGATTTTAAGAGCCCTTTATATCGACAAAAACGGCTTAGTTGGGTGGCTGGGTGCAGGGGTAATTCAATTTAACGCTGCTAAATTCGACCTAAACTTCTAGTGTAGACCAGGCCTAAGTATTATGCTTATTTTCCTCCACATGTGTAAAAAGGCAGACGTGCAAAGTGACTTCTCTATGATCACACAGGAAGTTTGTGGCAGAGTTGGGAATGGAACACAAATGTCTTAATATATAATCACAGGCTTTAAACACAAAACTATCCTTCATCCTTTTGATGTGAACACCTGCTGAAGCACTAGAGTGAGGTCATCAACTCATTTCATACATATCACCTAACAGCCAGGGCTTTGTAACAAACTTTTGATCACTACCCTGTTTCAAGTGCATGGGACTGAAATAGTGATGATGACCTAGTGGAAGAGACACTACACCATTCTTAGAGCAATTATGGCAGGAAGAAGCTGGACGTGAAATAGTAAGACCCTTAACGAAAAACTACTAACACTGTGCTTTACAGAAACTTCTGCTAGAGACTGGGAATAGGAGACCTCTGTCTAGAAATTATTTTTAGGAAATACATTTCAGCCATAACGGTCTAATAAGGGGGAGTCCGCTGTCTTGAGGGAAATTGTAGGTGTAGGCAAAGGCATGTAGATGAACCTGGCATCTGGGGAAAAGCCATCAGCACACATCCCTTTCTTTTTTTTTTTTTCTTTGCTCTCCAAGGTTTCTTGGCTGTAGAATATTTGCCTAGGGATCTGTTTTTCCCTTCCAGACTTCTCAAGCTTTCCAAACAGGCAAAAAAGGAATTGCTACAACTCCAATGCAGTTGGAGTCAACATCAAGTTTTAAAAATAGTAAGGATTCATTTTTTATTAAAAGAATTTTACCAGCAATAAGTAATTAGTTTATAGACTTCCTGAGGTGAAACTGGACTTTCTGATGAAAGAGGCTTGGTTTTCCAAGTCTCTATTGGCTCCCACCACAGCAGACTCCCACCCTGGAACTGTTTCCTGACCTTTGGAAAGGGTCATCCATATTTAACTGGAGAAAAAAAAATGTGCACTGCATTCTGATACTCTGTGGTAACATGGTCTCTCTCTTTTAAAAATAAAATTGGTGAGTTCAGTCCACATTTAAAATGAATTTTTTTTCTCATGATAAAACATTCTTTAAAAATACCCTTGCTTGGTTAAATCAAATCATTCACATTGCTGAATGGAGACTAGCTATCTCCCTTCTACTGCAGGATAATTGCAGCAGTTGGTGCTTACACAAGATGATAAGTGGTGGGTGGGTGTATTTGGCTGTGGGTGAGCTGAGGGAGAGAACAGTATTAAAAAGCTGTACAGAATTTTTTGTGACTCCTCTACCTAAATATTGCACCCAGACATATATAGTATCCCTCACCCATAACCTCATGCCAAATATAAATTCTCCTGAGCCAGTGCCCTGGAAAAATATTGGCTTTTAAATTATGACCACCCCAATCTCCAAGGAGAGCAAGCACATTGGCTACTTAGGCATCTGTTCAAATAGGAAAGGGAGAGACTATTATTTGAATATATCCTCAGCAGGGTCATTATCAAATTTCTGAAGAACTCAAAGCAAGAAAAATAAAGAACTTAATCTATTACTTAAATTCCAAACACTTTTCTGTGTTGCAGAGGATTTATTTGTGGAGCTGTCGATTAATTGCAGTTAACTCACGCAATTAACTCAAAAATTTAATTGAGATAAAAAATTAATCGTGATTAATTGCAGTCTTAATCACACTGTTAAACAATAGAACACCAACTGAAATTTATTAAACATTTTGGATGTTTTTTCTACATTTTCAAATATATTGATTTCAATTACAACACAGAATACAAAGTGTACAGTGCTCACTTTATATTATTTTTATTACAAATTTTACACTGCAAAAATGATAAAAGAAATAGCATTTTTCAATTCACCTCATACAAATACTGTAGTGTAATCTCTTTATCTTGAAAGTGGAACTTACAAATGTAGATTTTTTGTTTTTGTTACATAACTGCAGAGGCAGATTATGGTTTTGTGGGGCTCTAGGCCAGAGCAAGTGGGGGCCCCTCCCACCTTTTCCTTTTGCAGTCCACCCTGCCCCTCTCCCTGGCTCTCCTGCCAGGGAATGTGCTTGGGGTGCAAGGGCTTCTCCTGCACACTCAGCGCTCCTGTTGGGGAAGAGGGGCTTCCGAGGGGTGTAGGAGTGCTGGGTGGGCAGGTGGAGCAGGTTGAAGCGGCACCCATTTTTCCAGGGCACGGGCCCTGTTGGCCCAGTGGCTAATCAGTTACTGCATAACTGTAAACAAACTTGTTTGTCTGAGCGATTGGCTGAAGAAGAAGTAGGACTGAGTGGACTTGTAGGCTCTGAAGTTTTACATGCTTTTATTTTGGAATGCAGGGTTTTTTTTGTATGCAATTCTACATTTTGAAGTTTAACTTTCATGATAAAGAGATTGCACTACAGTACTTGTATTAGGTGAATTGAAAGATACTATTTATTTTATTTACAGTGCAAATATTTATAATAAAAATAAATATAAAGTAAGCATTGTACACTTTGTATTCTGTACTGTAATTAGAACAGGAGTACTTGTGGCACCTTAGAGACTAACAAATGTATTTGAGCGAAGTGGGCTGTAGCCCACGAAAGCTTACGCTCAAATACATTTGTTAGTCTCTAAGGTGCCACAAGTACTCCTCTTCTTTTTGCAGATACAGACTAACACGGCTGCTACTCTAAAACCTGTACTGTAATTGTAATCAATATATTTTAAAATGTAGAAGATATCCAAAATATTTAAATAAATGGTATTCTATTATTGTTTAGCAGCGCGATTAATCGTGCGATTAATCACAATTATTGTTTTAATTTCTTGACATCCCTATTTATTTTATTTTTACTGGTCCTCCCTACTACTATCAAAATGGGCAATTATTCTGTTTTTAACTCTTTGAGCTACCAGTGCAATTAACAGTAACACTTCTTTATTTCTGTGCCCTCAATCTTTCTTCCATCCTACTTTAGTTCCCATGTATTTCTCAAGCCACATCACCTTCTTCTGACACTTGTTTTAACCTCTGTTTTTCAGTAAGAGCCTTACCAAAACCACCTGATGAAGATCATACATCTGCTCCTGTATAAATACTTCCCTAGTGACAGACTAACACGGCTGCTACTCTAAAACACTTCCCTAGTGACGCCAGAAAGAAGTAGAATCTTGTCATAACTATAAAGGGGAAGGAACAGCCCTCCTGTGTACAATACTATAAAATCCCTCCTGGCCAGAGACACCAAAATCCTTTTACCTGTAAAGGGTTAAGAAGCTCAGGAAACCTGGTTGACACCTGACCCAAAGGACCAATCAGGGGACAAGATACTTTCAAATCTTGGCGGGGGGAAGTCTTTTGTTTGTGCTCTTTGTTTTGGGGGTTCGTTGGCTCTTGGAACTAAGAGGGACCAGACATCAATCCAGGCTCTCCAAATCTTTCTGAACCAGTCTCTCATATTTCAAACTTGTAAGTAACAGCCAGGCAAGGCATGTTAGTTTTATTTTTGTATTCTCAACTTGCAAATGTTCCTTTTTGCTGCGAGGATTTTACCTCTGTTTGCTGTAACTTTGAACCTAAGGCTAGAGGGGGTCCTCTGGGCTCTTTGAATCTGATTACCCTGTAAAGTATTTTCCATCCTGATTTTATAGAGATGATTTTTACCTTTCTTTCTTTAATTAAAAGCTTTCTTTTTAAGAACCTGATTGATTTTTCCTTGTTTTAAGATCCAAGGGGATTGGATCTGGACTCACCAGGAATTGGTGGGGGAAAGGAGGGGGGATGGTTAAATTCTTCTTGTGTTAAGATCCAAGAGGTTGGATCGGTGTTCACCAGGAACTTGGTGAAAAAAGCTCTCAAGGCTACCCAGGGAGGGGAAGGTTTTGGAAGGAAAGGGGGTGTTCCAGACTTAGGAATCTGGATGGTGGCAGCGAAACCAGATCTAACCTGGTAGTTAAGCTTAGAAGTGTTTATGCAGGTCCCCACATCTGTACCCTAAAGTTCAGAGTTGGGGAGGAACCTTGACAAATCTGGAGAGCCTAACTAGTTCTGCTGGTAGTGGCCCACCTCAGGAAAGCATTACTGACCAAAACCAGACTGCCTATCAGAACATTCATTTTGTAGGTTTCTCCTTTTTGGTTGATGGAAAAGAGTACAAAGTGGTTAAGGATTTCAGAAATCTAGATTTAACCTGCTGGGCTGTTATACTGAATTAACTCCATTTTCATAAATCAAGCCACTACTTTTGTAGTGTAAAAACAAGAGTTTAATGTGAGTATGCTCAGACAATCTGTTTAAGATTTGCAGCTGTTTATCCTTCCCTTCCACATTAAATTGCCAGCAACATCTTGAAATTCCCAAGAAGTCAAAGAAAACTGAGAAAATACAAAAGGGTGTGTAAGAAGAGTAACAATATTATATAGCAGAATGGTATAAATTACCCACAAAAAAAGCCAGGAAATTTCAATTTAAGGCTTTCATTTCATCCTTAAATCTCTTCCTTGTGCTGTACTTAGGTATCAGAACAGATGTTATATTCCCAATCCTTCTCAGTATGTATGTAGTTCTGATTAACTGGAGTTATGGAAGGGTGGTACAACAGCAGCAGAATAAGATCTTAGATTTATCAGCCAGGATGCAAAGGAGGCAGTAGTCTTAACTCTAATGTGAGAAATTGTGAGACAGTTTAAAATGGCAGTCATCTTAAAAAAAATCACATCTCTCTGAAGGTGTGCTTATCTACTGTCACAACTAACTTCTAATTTACTGTAACTGAAAGAAGTTAAGAAGATTTGTATATTTGACAGCACTTTATGTATAGTCAGTTTGTCTGTTTTTCTTGTATTACTCGGGTCATTTTCTCATTCACACAGAAACAAGGGAGATTAAAACCTTTAAAAAATAGAAATTGTAATTGTAAAATCAAAAATATTGGCAGATGGAAGGTATAGCATCTGAAATCCCTTTAACCAATTTAATTTTTTAAACTGACTAAACTTACAGTTGATGGTGTCCCTTCAAAAGAAAATGGCTTCTATTTTCAGAGCTTGAAAACTCTACTTGACATTTTGCCAGCAAGTAGAAAGTTTTCACTGATGAGAAAGGGACCTATATTACCCACCATAGAAGCGAAGCTTTTATTTTAAACAATGAAGCTTCTACCTTTTATGGTTGTGAAAATAACTTCTCAAATGTTAAACAACGCAGTGCCGTCTTTCTCAGTCTACAGAGTGTGCCTGGTATCTTGTGTTGCTCATGGCCTTCCCAGTACCTTTCACTCCCCAGCTGACAAGACTATGATCACTTTCAAAGGTAGCATACAGAAACCAACAGACAGCTGTGAAACTGGCAAGAACTATATCAGCTTCACTTTGCCACTATTTGGGAAGGCTATGAACAGCTGCAGCAGCAGGCACTGGTGCTTTTCATGGAGAAGGAGTTACCAATAAATGAATTAGTGGGGAAAAACTTCTCTTACAAAAGCAGTGAGGATAGGGAGGGATAGACTAGCAGAGACTACCCTTCCCTAAATCCATCCGTTGGAGGGCTCAAAGGCAGGGGACTTAAAAAAAAAAAAAGTTTTTCTTTTTTCAGCAGGCCAGAGAAGGGGAAAAGAGTATATTTTGCAGTTTCGACACCTGTGACAGGTTTGATCACAGAACCCCTCTTGGGAGCTGCCACCCGATGTGCCAAGACTACTTCTACCCCTGCCTTCCCTGCCAGCTCGGGGCCCCAGCACCCTGTCTTGCTGAGCCAGACACACCTGTCTGCTCCAACAAAGACCTAGGGTCTGAATTACTTACCCCAAAGCTGCAGGTTTACCTGAAAGCAGATAACAGAAGTGTTCCTGTCTTTAACACTCAGATGCTCAACTTCCAATGCGGCCTAAACCCAAATAAATCAGTTTTACCCTGTATAAAGCTTATGCAGGGTAAACTCATAAATTGTTGGCCCTCTATAACACTGACAGAGAAATATGCATGGCTGTTTGTTCCCCCAGGTATTAATACATACTTTTGGGTCAATTAATAAGTAAAAAGTGATTTTATTAAATACAGAAAGTAGGATTTAAGTGGCTCCAAATAGTAACAGACGGAACAAAGTAAGTCATCAAACAAAATAAATAAAAAAAAAACGTGCAAATCTATGTCTAATCAAACTGAATACAGATAATCTCACCCTCAGAGATGCTTCAGTAAGTTTTTTCCTGAGACTGGACACCTTCCAGGCCTGGGCATTATTCTTTCCCCTGGTACAGTTCTTGTTCAAGCTCAGGGGGTAGCTAGGGGATTCTTCATGATGGCTCCTCCTGCTTTGTTCTGTTCCTCCCATTTATTTAATCTTTTGTATAAGGCAGGAATCCTTTGTCCCTCTCTGGGTTCCCACCCCCTCCTTCTCAATGGAGGGACACCAGGTTAAAGATGGATTCCAGTTCAGGTGACATGATCACATGTTACCGCAAGACTTTATTACCCACTTGCCAGCACACAAGTATACAGGAACACTTACAGGTAAAACACAACCATCTGCAGTTAATTGTCCTGGTTAATGGGAGTCATCGAGATTCCAAACCACCATTCATGGCCCACACGTTGCATAATTACATAGGCCCTCAGAGTTATATTTCATATTTCTAGTTTCAGATACAAGAGTGGTACATTTATACAAATAGGATGATCACATTCAGTAGTTTACAAGCTTTGTAATGATACCTTACAAGAGACCTTTTGCATGAAGCATATTCCAGTTACATTATATTCACTCATTAGCGTATTTTTATAAAATCATATAGACTGTAATGCCACAACACCTGCTAACAAGAGGCTAAATCAATCAATCAATCAATCAAGCTCTTCCCTTTTCCACATCAGATCTAGGGACAGCACCACGGTAGGAAATCCAGGACTTCCTTCTTCCCTTCGACAGCTGTGAACAGAGGTGAACTTCTCACTAAGGCATTGACCTTAAACCACAGTTGCCTTGCCTTTTGTATCAGCCTCTAGCATTTGATACATTTTCTAATCTCTTCCATTATACTCAGTTTTGTGTTTTAATCATACAGTGAGGAGCACTTATCACATTTAAAAAAAAAAATTTAAACAGCATTTGAAAACTATTTCAATTTTACAATTGGCATACCAAAGGAAAACTCCAGCTGGCAGCTGCCATCTTATAGAAAAGTGACTTGTGACACTAACAGTATACAAGCCAACTCTCAGCAATTTCCTCCCACCCTCACAACGTAATCTTTTCTCCTGCAGAGCTATACAAATGGAGAAGTTTAAGTAACTTTTCCAAGGACAACTGTGATCTAAAATGTAGTTACCCTTGTAAATCCCACCAGTTAGCAGGAATGTTCTGCCCTTCATTAGGCAAAGAGCACAATATGAATGTGTGTACATAGGGCAATAGAGTGAATGGAGCTGGGAGAGGAGAAGGACAACTGGGGGGAGGAGAGAGAGCAAATAATTCATTTATTTTCTTGAGTAGTAATATTTTCAAGAAATGTGAGAAAGTAGGCAAATTTTCATTTTCAGACTCAGTGGGACACTGCATTATTTACATTACATTAGTAGCACCTGGAATTCCCATTGAGATTGGGTCCCCGTTGCTCCAGGCCAGGGATCGGCAACGTTTGGCCCGTGGCCCGCCAAGGTAAGCCCCCTGGTAGAACGGGCTGGTTTGTTTACTTGCCACACCTGCAGGTTTGGCCGATCGCAGCTGCTGGCGGTGGTGTGGGATGAGTGATGTGCTGACCTCCATTTCCCGCAGCCCCCATTGGCCTGGAGTGGTGAACCGCGGCCAGTGGGAGCCGCAGTCTGCCGAACCTGAGGATGCAGCAGGTAAACAAACCAGCCCAGCCTTTCAGGGGGCTTACCCTGGATGGCCACGTGACAAACATTGCCAATCTCTGCTCTAGGCACTATATACAACAAAGTAAGAGACAGCAAACTATGTGGGGCAGGGACTATCTAGATAAACACAGGGTATAAAGTGAAATGGAGGCACAGAGCAGTGAAGTGACTTGCCTAAGGTCACACAGGAGAGCAGTGGCAGAGCTGGGAACAAAACCTAACTCTCCTGACTCCCAGTTCAAGTACCATACCACCAAGCCACACTAACCACAAACTGGGTAATTCTGAAATGCAGGTCTGAAGTTTGACCAACAGGCAGTTAGAGATTGTTGGGATAACCACCCAATTTCATTTTTGCATTTAAAAAAAAATATTAGGCGAGTATTGTTCCAAGTAACAGCTACAATTACAATAATTAGAGGGTTTTTCTGTTTGACAGCACTTGTCAGTCAGCCTATTATTGTGTTGGTTTTCATACAAGTAATAGGGAAACATTTTGGAAAAAAAATAAGAAAATGTGATTGTAAAGCCTCAAAGGCAAGTGAAGTACCTGAAACTACTGACTAGATTTCAAATCAACTGCATCTCTTTAATCTCTTGCCTGTCTTCTGTATAGCCACCTACAAGTACCACCATCCTCCTTGCCTGCTTCACCAAGCCTCCCTTTCTCTTTCTTTGAGTTCCTCCTCAAAGCATACTTTATGAAGTTTCACAAATCCTAGTTCCTCTCTCTTAGCAATGACCCCAACAGAAAAAAAAAATATAATATATCTGGAATCTCTCTACTGCATGCATCACTGAATAAAATATCATATGATCTCCTTCATTCATCTTCCATTCCTTCTAAATTTTGTAATCACCACTTGTCAAATTTTGTCAATGTAACATGGGATCTCTTTGGGGCAAGGACCCTGAGTTTTACCGATCTGTTCAGCCCCAAGTACATTTCTAGCAAACAATAAGTTTTTCCTAGCCTGCAAAAACCGACAACTGCAGAAAATATTCTGTGTACTTTTAAAAAAAATCCATATTGATTTATATCAAATATTGCGAATCAGGAGAGAGTTCTCTCCCGGTTGCCATAGAGTGTTTTCACCAGATGCACTACAGCTTGCTGCTAGGGAATATAAATTGCTTGCTGCTTGGGAGTAAGAGGCTAACAGTGATGGCACCATCTTATCTTGATGGTGCATTACCCATCACCACTCATATTTTAACCTTCTTCCCCCTCTCCCTCCTCCTACTAGCAAAAAAATGGAACAAAAAACCTACCACCACCTCACAACATCTTAAAGAATGAGTTTTCCAAAATGTTTGAAATTAATATGAAAACCAGCCTATGACGTTTAAAAGATGTTCATTAAATTGATAATTAACTTGACTAAAACATCCTTGAACATGACAGGATCCCCCTTTCCCACTGTAGCCACAAACTATTATATTTCCAGGTATTATTGTTACAATCCTATCTCTTATTGGTTATGTAGGTCAGTGATCCATATCTGCAAAACCTGAAGAAAAAGCATACAGTGCACTATAGACCAATAAAGTTTCTACATTTTAAAATCCTTATTTAGAAGATTCCAGAAACAGGCAATTATAAACTATTATCTGAAAACTTTGCTGGCCTCAGAATACAGATGCATCTCTAATAAACTAGTACTGCATGAATTGATATTAGATTTTAAAAATAAATACAGTTTAATTCCCAAGAGTATATAATAGAACATTAAGCTAAAAGCAATAGTTAGAATTTTAGAAATGTTCTGGCATTTTTGAAGCATTTGTAACCTCCTCCATCCTCCCACTCTCTCCCTATTATAAACCTTTAAATGCGTTGTGTGTTTATTTGCATATCAATACTCACAGTGCTCTTTCTGTTCACAGCAGTACAGGCATCTGAGCTCTGGGAACAAATTGAAAGGTACTCAGTTATTTTCTGCATACTTTGCAAATGCCCTGATAAACATATTCCCTTATAATAGATCCCTTGGTAAACATTTTGCCGGACTAGACTCTTAAAACAGAATTTAGGCTATTTTATAAGTGGTAATAAGGAATTAGAATATACACTAAATAATAGCTTAGCTCAATGTATGTGTTTGTTCAAAACTACTTTTTTAAAATACATTTTTTTTTCAAAATGGAGAAAAACATTTGCAGTAGCTCTAGCTAGCAAAATTAAATGTAAGCTGGGTAACTGATTTTGTGTTAACCACCTTAAGAATTTTATAAAAATATATAAGTGTTTTAGGAGAAAAAAGCAAACAGCTTTTTTAATGTAAGCAAACTCCATGTTTTAAAGTGTTAGCAAGAGCCACAGCCTCTTTGTATCACTCTTGATTCAAGACAATCCACTTTAAAATAAAAAAAAAGAAAAGAAAGGTCTCAGTGTTTAATGAAAACAGGTTGGAAATTCTTAGGCAGAACAGCTGTATTCAATTTTGGACTGGTTGGCAAAAAAGAGCAGGTCCTTGTGACTGGTCCGGGCTAGTAACATTTGGGGACTAGTATAAATGCTTTCAGGACCAGTACATTTTTCCAGACTATTCTGAGATGAGAATTAGAAATAAAAAAACATCATCTCCATAGCTCATGGAACTCAGAGCTTCAAGTATCTCCTACTATTGAATACAATTTTAAACCTGATGTTATTTAGGTTTGAGGACATCAATCTTCAGTAAACAGTATGTACTGGAGTCTATTTCTGGCTTTAAAATGTTTACAAGAATATGAAGAAGGGTCAGAGATCACAGCTGAGACAGAGAACTAGGCAGTTCTTCCGGCCTTCTCTTCCCAATACCAGCCAAAATATAGTAATTCAAAAAGCTACTCTTAGTGCTTCCAGATTTCAGTATTAATGCTTAGTACTTTTTATAGATCATTTTACAAAAACATAGTAACACATGCAGTACAGTGGTTTAGAGATGACCTGCAAATGATAAAGCAAAATTGGAAACTGCCAGAGCACTGGTGGAAGAAGACTGGGGCATTACAGCATATGGAATTTTTAGTCAGAACTTTAGGCTGCATGGTATAACAAAAATGCTTCTTCACTTCCAGAACAGCCCATAAGACAGCTTGCTGGATCCATGCTGCCTCCAGTCAGTTACAAAGTAGAGTTTTCATGTTACATTTAGGATTAAGGTGCTCAGATTCAGAATAACTTGTATACCTGCATGAAAACAGAGCAATGGCTGGAGGGGACAATTGCTAGTTCTTTATGGCTTGTGTTTCATCCAGACTCGTTCTCTAATATTGCAAGCCCCAAACAGTTAAAAATCATGCGTGAGCCTCCCCCACCAAAATCATGGCATTAGCTTTGAAATCATGATTAAAAAAAATAATAATAATAATTCTCTTTTGTTATGGGATTGTGAGGTTTTGTGATGCTGTGTATAAGAAAGGTGACCATTTATACCCCGCTACCTCGATATAGCACAAATTTGGACATAACGTGGTAAAGCAGTGCTCCGGGGGGTGGGGGCGGGGCTGTGCACTCCGGTGGATCAAAGCAAGTTCAATATAACACGCTTTCACCTATAACGCGATAAGATTTTTTGGCTCCCACGGACAGCGTTATACCTAGGTAGAGGGGTATCACTTACCACTGTTTTACAATTTCCATAAATCTTATACAAAGTGCATCATGTAAGGTGTCAATGGAAAGGTTATAATTTGAAGTATGATTATCCTATGTATATACATGTATCATCATTGTATCTGAAATTATGAATATTGGCTATGTACTTTGATCTTACACGTGTTGCATTCATGGGTGACGCCCGCCAGGTAGATTTACATCAAGACTAGACATCTATATGTTGATGTGCTACCAAGAAACCTCAGCTCTCACAATGGACCATTGAATAAACTTATCCCCAGCAGTGCAATTAGGGCGGTCTGGTCTGGTATGAGGCACCAGCAACATATTTATAGCTGGGACGGCTACCGGAAAGAGGAGCAGCAGATCGTGGGGCCGCTGAACAGCCCCATGCCAGAAGCTCCTCCAGTGCAGTGGTACCACCTCCAGCCTTTCCACACAGGGTCTCCTCCGTCCGACAACAGCCCCACCGGAGGACGGGGCTGGGGCAGTACAGCTGCCAGAGGAGCTGACAGCATTCTGCTCCTTTCCCCGTTGCCCCTCCCAGCGGGGAAAGAAGCAGAACTCTAGGCCCCACCCCCTGCCCTTCCACAGAGCTGTCTCCTCTGGCTCCATCTTTACAGCAGAAGTCCTGCTAAAGGACAGGGCCGGGGGAGCTGGAGCAGCACAGGCACCAGAGGAGCTGCTGGTGTTCTGCTCCTTTCCCCGCTGTGGTTCCCAGGAAAGCCCTGAACTGCAGGGCTCTCCTGGAAACCACAGCGGGGAAAGGAGCAGAATATGAGGCCACTGGGCGGCCCCACGCCAGTTGCTCCTCCAGCACAGCTGCTGAACACCCTTAGCCCCACCCCCCAGCCCTATCCATTGGTGGGACTGCTGTACAGACAGAGGAGATCCTGCGTGGAAGTGCTTGGGTGGTACAGCCACGCTGGAGAAGCTGCAGGCTTGGGGCTGCCATTGGCCTTGTCTCCCTTCCCCTCCCCCCTGGGTAAGTGGGGGCAGATCATGGAGAGGGGATGGGGAGAGCGTAGAGGCCTCGGACTGGGGACGGAGTCATGTGGAGGGTGATATGAGGAGGTCATGTGCCTCCCCCCACATACCGGGAAGAAATGGATTCCACTTACACCACTGCTTACCCTGTCCAGGTAGCTCTTCCTGGACAGGGTAAGCTCTTCCTGAAGAGCCAATGGCCACTCTCCTGTGATTCAGCAAATCATGTAAGGATATATGAGATGCTCCTGTGACCCTGGACTCTACCTTGGGCCAGTAACTTTCCACAAACAGGGGCTGTGGACTTTGTTCAGGACTGTAAACTTCCATGCACATGACAGGGGATATAAAAAGGCACCTGAGACATGAGTGAAGGTCAGAGAGTAGTATTGGGTCTACTGAACACCATCTTCCAGCTTTGGGAAAGTTTATTGAGAGGATTGTGGCAGGACCCATGACAGGTTCTACAGATTTCATCTTTCCTGAATCCCACCTCATTTGGGCTTTAGACTTGGGTTTGAGCAACAAGCAACACTGATTACGGAGCTTCTCTTAACAATGGAGGACAATGAACTGCCTGTGCTGATTTTATAGGATATTAACTGCCTCTGATACCATTGCTTATTTAAGGTATATACAATTGTTAGAGTGGCTCCGTTCATTGCTTACTAGATGGTGATTTGGGGCACTCTCTCTTCTGACATGATAGCTTTAATGTGAAATAGTCTGAGATCAGTTTCGTCACTCTTCTTGTTCAACATGTTTGAGGCCATAAGGAGTTGGTAAACTGCAGCATATTCAGTACATTGCCTGTACTTACCTCTGTGTTTCCAACACATCTGGACTAACTGATCCAGTATTGTGAATAATATGCCGTCCTAATTAGAGGAGATTACAGTAAATTAATCTTGAGGTGACAGAGGCATGTTATAATTATTGTTCATTTGAATTACTGTAGTGCCTAGGAGCCCTATTCATGGACCAGGATCCCAATGGTGGTATATCTGCAGCTAAAATGAAAAGCTGTGCTCCTTTGGCCCCACACAGATGCAAAATATCTGTTTAGCTATAGTTACTAGATCTTCCAACATCACAAACTAATAAAACTCCAAGAACACAAATTGCCTCATAAATGGCAGCCATGTTATCTTAAGCAGGGCTGCAGATGTTTCCCTCACTCTTCCAGATTCTTCCTCAAAATCACCATCATCATGCTAGCCTTGTGCAATTTGAGTGGTGAACAGCTGACTCCAATTTCAAAAAGAGTGGACTGGAACCACTCAGAATCTCCAGTCACTGCAAAAGTCAGCGTCACATCTGCTGAGCAATGAGTCATACAGGAATCACTCAACACAGGTACTCTGCCTTGCACTGACTTCCAACAGCCTCTTGAACTCTGTTTAGAAACTAAATTTCCATCTCTAGAGGCCTAAATTAATGGGGACCCTGAGGGTTTGCCTCTCCTCTAATGTAATATTAGCAGAGTTGGGAATGGCAGATTATTCAAGCTATAGGTCCATCGTTTCAAATAAGCATGAGCCCGATGGTAGGGCATTTTCTAAAAGAAATCCTCAACTCTAATTTGGCTTCCTTCTTTAGTCATCAGAATCCAAACTTGTTAATTCCACAGACCCTACCTTTCCTCACCAGCACTAAGGGAGATTGAAGGAGGATTTAAGTGAGATATTACGGTACGGTTGTGTAGAGTGTGTATTTGTTTACTTCTTTTGTCTATTCATTAAAGATTTGATTAAATAAAGGACAAGAGTTATATTTTCAGATGGCACGATTTGAAATGCAGTGGGTAAAAGTCACCATGGCCCAGAAGTGGGTTGGAGAACAATCTCTTAATAGACCAGTCTGCATTATTCCACCTGCATGTGCCATTACTCCCTGTATTGGAAACACCTCTTTACCTGTTCCTAATAAAGCTGCATGTGAAGTTTTGTGTCACACTTATGCAATGACAGTTTCACAAGAGAGAGAGAAAAACAGCAAACCTATAGGCTGCTGCATATGTAAGTCTTGGGGCCCAACTGGGAACACCAGTTGACATAACCTTACCAAAAGCTTTCTTTCACAGCTCACTTTCCTCATCTCTCCCAGGCACATGGTAAGTGACAGACCTAATCTCCCACTTCACAGCTCACTAGACATGTTCAGCATATTCTGGACTCGTGATTACATCAGAGTTTCAGCTTTTATTTTAATATGGAGATGTCTCAAATGCCTTTTTATATCTTCTAGCCCTAATGGTTGCAAAGAAGAGCTTGAAAACATGAACTGAGTGTAAATGTAACCAAAGCAACAATATCCTTGTGACTCTGAAGATTGCTCAGAACAACAGCTCTGAGAGGTGTGAAGTGTTCCATGAATTTCAATATGACACTAAGGGTATGTCTACACTACGGGATTATTCCGATTTTACAGAAACCGGTCCTTGGAAACAGATTGTATAAAGTTGAGTGCATGCGGCCACACTAAGCACATTAATTCAGCAGTGTGAGTCCATGTACCGAGGCTAGTGTCGATTTCTGGAGCGTTGCACTGTGGGTAGCTATCCCATAGTTCCCACAGTCTCCCCCGCCCATTGGAATTCTGGCTTGAGATCACAATGCATGATGGGGCAAAAACAGTGTCGCGGGTGATTCTGGGTAAGTGTCGTCAGTTAATCTTCCCTCCATGAAAGCAACAGCGGACAATCATTTTGCACCCTTTTCCCTGGATTGCCCTAGCAGACGCCATAGCACGGCAACCATGGAGACCGTTTAGTCTTTTTTCATTGTCACTGTATGTCTACTGGATGCTGCTGACAGACGCTGTACTGCAGTGTTGCACAGCAGCATTCACTTGCCTTTGCAAGTTAGCAGAGACTGTTACCTGTCCTATTATACCATCTGCTGCTTCGGAAATTGGCGATGACGGTTATTAGTTCTATTGTACCATCTGCTGCTGTCATGGGTGCTCCTGGCTGGCCTCGGTGAGGTCGGCTGGGGGCGCATGGACAAAAATAGGAATGACTCCCCAGGTCAAGCTTACTAAAGAACCAGAGAGAAGAGCCATTCCAGGTCAGAGCCCCACATATCCCGCAGAAATGATGAGCTGCATGCCATTCTAGGGGGTACCCCTGCAACAACCCCATCCATTGGAACCCCATTGCTTCCCTCCTACCACACCCCTGCTGGACTACCGTGGCAGTTATCCCCCCATTTGTGTGACAAAGTAATATAGAATGCATGAATAAGAAACACTGACTTTATTGAGATAAAATGGGGGGGAAGGCAGCCTCCAGCTGCTATGATATTCCAGGCAGGACTGAATCTCCAGGAGACAAAGCTTAAAGAAGGGAATGACCGGGAGTCATTCCCATTTTTCCCCAGGCGCCCCGGCCGACCTCACTGAGGCCAGCCAGGAGCACTCATGGGATGATGAGGACAGTTATCAAGCCTATTACACTCTCTGCCATCAGAAAGGGAAGGGGAGGGGATGCTGCTGTTCAGCGCTGCAGCACCGTGTCTACCATAAGCAACCAGTAGACATACAGTGACATTGAAAAAAGGCGAGAAACAATTTTTTCCCCTTTTCTTTCATGGGGGGGAAGGGGGGAGATTAACGACATATACCCTGAACTACCCGTGACAATGTTTTTGACCCTTCAGGCATTGGGAGCTCAGCCAAGAATGCAAATGGTTTTCGGAGACTGCGAGGACTGTGGGATAGCTCGAGTCCTCAGTCCCCCCTCCCTCCCTCCATGAGCATCCATTTGATTCTTTGGCTTTCCGTTACGCTTGTCACACAGCACTGTGTTGTGTCCCTGCTGTGACCTCTGTCTATCATAGCCTTGGAGATTTTTTCAAATGTTTTGGCATTTTGTCTATTGGAACAGAGTTCTGATAGAACAGATTCATCTCCCCATACAAAGATCAGATTCAGTATCTCCCCTACGGTCCATGCTGGAACTCTTTTTTGATTCTGGGAGTGCATGGTCACCTGTGCTGAGCGGCTCTCCACGCTGGGCAAACAGGAAATGAAATTCAAAAGTTGGCAGGGCTTTTCCTGTCCACCTGGCCTGTGCATCCGAGTTCAGACTGCTGTCCAGAGTGGTCACAATGGTGCACTGTGGGATAGCGCCCGGAGGCCAATACCATTGAATTGCAGCCACACTAATCCTAATTCGAAATGGCAATACCGATTTCAGTGCTACTCTCCTTGTCGGGGAAGATTACAGATACCGGAATTAAGAGCCCTTTATATCGATATAAAGGGCTTCGTTGTGTGGACAGGTGAAGGGTTAATGCGGTTTAATGCTACTAAATTTGATATAAACTCGTAGTGTAGACCAGGCCTAACTCTAAAATCAGTGGGTCTGGCATATCTACCCAAGCAGATACATCTGAGCTGCTGGAGTGAGTACTACTAGTATCCTGATGCCTCCTCTTTCTTAATGGGGTAGAAAGCATGCCTCAGCAGCCAATCCTGAGTAGAAGAGGGACCCATGCTATTGTCCCTAACTTTTTTGGGTGGGGTTGCTAGTAGATGGAGCCACAGGGGCCCAGGGTCACAGAGTGCCTAGAACTCCAGGCTGCCTTAATCTGGCTCTGCTCATATGTTATTGACTAGTCTGGCCCTGTAAATCAACTCTAGTTTAGTATTTACTGATGGTATGCCAAAAAAAGCAAATAATGGATAAATAGCTTTGTGAAGCTAGAAATTGACATGCCTTTTAGGAGTCTAAGGCTTTGAAAGAAAGACAAGGGAATAGTGAAAGAACCAAGCTATGTTCACAGTGGGGAAATTAACAAACATTTCTCATGAGTTTTAACACCAGCTCACATGAAGAAGCATGAGCTACAGCATAAACTAGACTCTAGCAGCTACACCTGTTTTAACCATCATTTTAGTTAAAGTTACTGAAAAACAAACTGTCTCATTGAAACAGTGTAATACTGGGTTAGGTTGATTGGAAGCCTAGTTTCACTAGGCTTAGGCTTCCAATGATTCCAATTTTTTTTTAATTAAATTTTCACCATATTGGCTAAAACCCTCTATCGTCCCAAAGACAATCATCACATTCAGGAGACAAAAATCAGCCAGACAGGAATGTCTGAACAATTTTAGTATCTAGGAAGTAAAAATAGATTAGGGCACAGGAGCACTAAGGTAACAAACATGAAGAACATTCATGTAGCAAGAGTCCAAACAGATCTTCAGCAATGTTTCTTAATGAATGCAATTTATTTCTATATTATAACAGAGTGCTATTAACTACTGCTTCCAAAACACAGATATTGTGATTTAGAAATAGAATTTAATTCAATTAAGAACTGTTCCAAAGAAGTGGCATTACAATTATTTTGCAGTTTGTTATACATTTAAATTTTGGAACACTAACAAAGATTACCAGCACATCAAACTCCCCTTTTTCAATACAGTGAATGAATAAAAACTGTCATGACATTTCTGCACTATTTAAGAAGAGGAATTTTAAGCTTGTTCACAATTCTTTCCCCCATTCCATAGTTCCTGGGTTCCTTTTTAAATAAACTGCCATTTTTCACCAAAACTCCTTCACTTTGCCAGGTACTTCATATATATGGCTTTCATCAATAACACATTTCTTTAAGTCATTCAGTTTCAACTACAGTGATTTTTCTTGCTTCCAGGTGGTGGCAATTCTTTAAGCTACAACACAGCCTATTTAATAATTTTTTCAGTTGCTTCCTTCATTAGCTTTCTGGTGCCTTAAAGGCACATTGTTGGGTCTACAACAATGTCACAACTTCTTCTATTTACTTCCGTACAAAAAAAAAAACAAAACCAAAACCCTGACTTTTAGTCACAACAATTCCAAATACAGTAACATGGTGAAACCAGCACTATTTTACATTGGTTCTGTTTCCTGTATGTTGCAGAAGTAATATAATACACAAAACTGAAATCAACTGATGTCTACTATCAATCTAGTCTATTGAGAAAGAGGAGGGGTGAGTCATTTGTTACCATGTACAGTATCTTTACTTATTTGTCTGAGGACATTATAAAGACCTCCATCAACAAATGGAGATTTTACAATAGTTAAATGTCTAATATCTAAGATTTGTGGGAAATTAATGTTCTTTTAGTTTTACCAGCACTTTTTAGTAGGGAAGTGCATACATTTTCTAATCACTTCAGTGAAACCAAAACAGTCCAACTTTCCTGGAAGTAAAAGCTATTGTTGAAGGGGCACAAGATTGGTGTAGAGATATGGAGCTTTTCACTTCCAGCTAAAGCTGAGCAAATAATTGAGTTGGGGGGGGGGGCTTGAAACACTTCAGTGCCTAGAAAAATTAAACTTCAAAAAGCACAATCAAGTACTACACCACACATGAATTACAGAACCAGAACAATTAAGCTTGAATTCATACAGAAACCAACCACTGAAACCAGGAGGAGATCAAAGTCAGTTAATCAAATGATGACATAGAGGGCATTTCAAAGGGGCAGATCAGCGAGAAAAAAACAAAAACCCAGCACGTCTTCACTACAGAGTATTAGCAATTCATTAAAGCAAATGAATTCTGAGCTTGATATGCTCCAGATTTGTCTGAAGACTTTGTTTCAACCAGTGGCAGCATGAATCCAGCTCAGATGAAATATCTGTACCCTAACATTAGCACTGATACAACTCTCATTCTGGCAAAGAGGAAGATGACTGTGTGAGACATAGTGGCATCCCACTCACCCACTTTTTCAGGACAAATGAGCTTGCCCAGCAAGTGAGGACAGTTACGATATAAATGTCTGAAGAACTTAAACCTTAATTTAAAAAAATATATATTTCCAGCTATTATAGTTGCAAAGAGCCTTCCAAACAACAAATAGAAGATCAGTTTAGTGCTGCCTTTGTAAGTCTGCAGAAAGACAGTTCAAGGGACTCTGCTGCTAATTATAGAAGTGTAGGACTGGAAGGGACCTCAGTAGGTCATCTCATCCAGTCCCCTGCACTCAAGGCAGGACCATATAATAACTAGACCATTCCTGACAGGCGTTTGTCCACCATGTTCTTAAAAACCTCCAATGATGGAGATTCCACAACCTCCCTAGGCAATTTATTCCAGTGCTTAACTACTCTAGCAGTTAGGAAGTTTTCCCTAATGTCCAACCTAAACCTCCTTTGCTGATATTTAAGTCCATTGCTTCTTGCTCTATCCTCAGAGGTTAACAAGAATAATTTTTCAACCTCCTCCTCAAGATATATCCCATCTACTGCTTCTTCCCTATCCACAGGGCTTGTTACCCTGTCAAAGAACACTATTAGGTTGTTTTGACAAGATTTGTTCTTGACAAATAAATCCATGTTGACTGTTACTTATCACCTTATCTTCTGGGCCTCTAAATAGGAGATGTTTGATAAATTTTCACAACTATCCTTTTGCTCTCCAGCAGCATGGCAAAGACTGATCAGTTCCACTGCTACTATTCAAAAAGCTTGTTTGCACCAGTGAAACTGTCAAGAATGTCATTTCAAGCAGTTGCTGCTTAGAAAAAAAGCTAGCCACAGAGGCAGCCACTGCAGACACTGGGGTTATGTCACAGGGGAAGAATAATTGAAAGTTGGAGTGTAAAGGTAGAGTAAAACCAGTAGTCTCTGGGAGAAAGATAATGGCAAAGAGCTTCTGGACAGAAGAAGGGAAAGACAAAGTTCTCTCTCCCTGTCACCCCCTTCTAACAGCTAAATGGGAATAAAAAAGATGAAATCTACTTGTGGGTGCTAGAGACAGCTACCTGGTAGAAAATTCAGTCTCCTCACCCTCTTCCCAACTGTTGGTGGGAGAATAACTGGGCTTCTTCTAACATGTTGCCCCTGGGCTTCACTGTTGGTCAGCCCACACATCTCATCTGCCATAATTACCTCTGGGATAATAACAGCTAAAAAGTATCTTGTAATCTTTTCAAGCCCTGGGCTGAAGGACTTAGGACAAAACCAAGGAAAGATATTCTTGTTAAAGTCAAGAATTTGGAATCAGGAGTTCCAAACCCAGTCTCCCTGCCTCAGTTTCTTCAATCCTAAAATGAAGATAATCTTTAATGTTTGCAAAGCATTTTGTAATCACTGGTTAGAAGATGCTTTGGAAAAGCGAAGTATTGTTAATAGAGCCAGTCATCTCTGCCAGAAATTGTAAGAAAACATTAAATTAAACATATAAAAAAGGCATTAATCTTCCATTGTGAAGTAGCAGCAGAATAGCATGTTGCCGTGCTTATCTGTGTTCGTTACAGTTTCCTAGCATTTTAAATACTCGTCATAATCAGTGAAATAAGTATCTATATACCTAACAGCATGTTGAAAATATTCTCAGGAACCACATACCAACATTCTAAAGTGACGGTAAGTGTGCTCATGTTCTATTCCCACCTCTATCATTGATTTGTTATGTAGCCTTAAGCAAGTTAATATTCCTACATGACTCACTTTCCACATCTGTAAAATAAGGATAATCAGGTCTTGAAAAATGTACCAGTCACAGTCACCAACTAGCAAGTGGTTTAAGCCCATCACCCATACACCTGTGAGAAATATGCTTGCCCTCCTTAAGCAAATTTCAGAGCCAATGCCTCAGAAAGACCAGCCTCCATCTGCTGGTAAGATGAGTGCTGTCCCAATTTTCAAATTAGCCTCTAGATAGGAGGTGTTTGATAAGTCTAAAGCTGCTTCTTGCTTCCAATATTCCTTTTCTCTCTTCCCCCTTCAAAGCTTCCTGGCTGCTATGAGGGGGTGGAAGGATGTATTTTTACCCTTCTGCAGCAATGTAAGTGCAATTCTACTACTTCATCCCTCCTGCAAGCAGCTGCGCATAGCTCTCCTGAGCAGAAAGAACATGGCACTGACATCATTCTCATCTGTCTGACTGCTGCCCCACTGCTCCCTGACAGTAGCAGTGAAACTGACTGTTCTTGTCAATTGTATTCTGCAACTGCTGAGCTCTGAAAAAGCCCAAAGCAGATTTAAGAGGCTGTTCAGGTTTGTTATATTTTCTTTGCAAACCCAAAGACTAGAAGCTTAAATACCACAGGAACTAGCAGTTAAAGCTCTCCAGCTGTGAGTGGATTTTCAGTCTTGCAGTTTTTAGTATCAACTATCTACCATTTCATAGGACAGTCAAGGTTTATGGAATAAATAAATCAAAGGACCGCCACCATTCCCCTCCCCCCCTTTTTGTGCCTTAACAGGTATGGGGGTTGTATGAGAAGAAGCCTCAGATGCATTTGACCCCCCTTCCCCTCCAAACCCTCAGCCCCACACGAGGCCCTGGCTCCCTATCCTAGAGATTACTCCTCGATTTCCTTTGGTGTCTTGTGAGGATGGGGGCTAGTGGCTCATCCCCTCTCCCGTCACAAATGAAGTTAATGGGGAGGAGGGGCTGAGATTGAATAAAGGCTGCTGGGGATGGGGACGGACGGAAGCTAGAGGAAGATACGTTTCCCCTGCCCCACCTCCTGCTGGGGTCTGAGTGCCCAGGCAGGCCCCCCTTCCCTTAGGAGCCAGGGCATGGAGTGTCTTCCTCCCCAGTGAAGCAGAGAAGCCCTCACGCACCGCACGAACGGGAAGATGGGATACATCTGGGAACACCCGAGACCCTCTCTACTGACCTGCCGCAGGATGGCTTTCCGGGGGGGTGGGGGGTCCCCCTACGGAGCGCAATCCCCTGACCCCACTCAGTCTCCTCCAGACTCATACACACACACACACACAGCCGCTTTACCCTTCCCTTTGCCCCGCACAGATCTCTCCGCCCCTCACACACCCTGTTTTCCCGGTCCTGCTCCCCCCGTAGGAAGGCTCCGCAAGGGACTCGATAGCGGGATCGGAGAGAACCGACTCCTCTCGCTTCACCATTGAGACCCGCGAAAGGAAAGAGGGAAAGCCAGCACGGAACTATTTGATCCGACTGGCGGCAGTATACCTTCTCGGACGTGGTGATGCAATTTTTAAAGGGCCCGGCGGCGGGGTCGGTGCAATGCATGCTGGGAATCGTAGTTTCCCCTTCTCTCGCTCTGAGTACACCGTACTGGCACCATCTCTCAGCAAACCGACAGTGCCTACCCTGCGGCGCCACGCCCTTTGTCACCATTCGAGCCAATCGGCGTGCGCTTTGCGCGAGAGCGCGCTAATGGCTCGGCGTCCCGTGTGCTCGGGAGCGCGTGAGTGGCTAGATTCTCCTTTCTCCGAGCGCGCAGTAGACGGAGTGACGGTTGGCGCCCCGCGCGAGGAAGGGGGAGGGGCGATTGGTGTCGCGCGCCGTGGGGGCGTGGTCTCTGCCTGGGGCCGGCTGCTGGTAGTAGTTAGTTAGTTGTGTGAGTCAGTCAGTCGGTGGGTGCGAGAGTCGGCTCCTCCTCGGGGCTCGGCGGCAGCTGAGCTGAACCGTGACGAAGGAAGCCCTCAGCCCCGCCAGTTTCTGGGGCCCCTCAGAGGTAAGGGGGCAAGTACAGCGTGGAGGGGGGAGTTAAAGTGACGGAGGGGCATTTAAATGCCCCTCCGACAGGCTTAGCCCTTCCACTTGAGGGGCAAGGGGAAAGAGGGGGAGGGGCTGGAGGACCCAATAGGTCCTTCTCCCGCGGAGGAGACAGGAGGAGGGGAACTGTGGGTGGGGAGTCTTCCGGAGGGGGTAGTTATTTGGCCCCTTTAACTGTGAAGAGGGAAAGCGGAGGGAAGGAGGCAGAACCAGTCACGGAAAATGAATTGGTTCCCCCCTCCCCCCTATGGCTCAGATTTCCTCTACAAGGCGCCTCCTAAGTTGGGGTCTGGGGTGGGGGGCAGTAGGAAGGAAGGAAGAGACCTAACTCGTCTGCTCAGTGGATTGGTGGAGTAGAAGGAACAGATACATTGGAAATGGCTGATCAACTCTTTTTTTTTTTGACATCCCCGTCTCCTGGGGGATGGGGGCAGGGAATCGAGGGGGAATTGAAGATAAAACAGCAATGAAGGACGCCTAATTATCTCTGTTTCCATCTTTCCGCAGCTCGGGATTCATTGCCTGTCTCTTCATTTGCCCCCTGCTTTTCTCTCCTCCCCCCCTAGCATCTAGAATCCTAAGTGGGCTCTTCAAACTTAAGGGAGAAGTGGAGCTGCCTGTTGCTGAGTAGAGAGGGTCTTGGACATAGCTAAGAGACAGCGGCGGCTTCTTACATACAGCCCAGCCTGGATTGAGTCCATAGATCTCTCTCAACTGCCTCTTATTACAGACCAGTTATTTGTTTGTAGGCTGGGGAGGCCAGGGCAGTTGCTACTACCCCCCTTTGTATCTTTCAAATTATAGGTACCCTAACACTTTAAAAAAATTTTTTTCTTTCTCTGTGTATATATGTTTTGCATTTTCAGCATGCTTATTTGCTAAATATGTCACAACACAGTCTACCTCAGTCTGCAGTTTTGAAATCTTTGTGGGCTGTTCCTCTGTTTCCACTTTCTAGGAATTTTACAAGTAAAACATTGCTGCAGAATCCAATTTACTTCTACCCCTCAGAGACCTGGTTTCTTCTCATTTTTATTATCATATATTATTGACATAAAGAAAATGAGATTAAAACTGTTAATTTACAATGCCAAATTATTTTCTACATTATATTAAGCTTTTCTGTTTTACTATTCATTTGTCCCTTATTTTGGGATTTGGCAGATTGATCAGTATGACTCTGTCTCTCCTTATCTCTTATCCTGTTTTACCCAAAGATTGAGGTGGGACCAGATATGGAAGGATTGAGAAGTTTATTCATTAGAATCTGCTTTGTAATACTGGGTAGGAAAAAGGTGTTTATGTAGTGCAGCAATTATCATTATTTACTGAGCGGCTGGTATCTGACACAAGATGGCCATGCTCTTTTTGGCTGGCACTGGGGAGGAGAAACATGCATAGGTATGTCTCCCAGCTTGGAGTTGATCAGGGCCTCTTCCCTAGAAAGATTGCTTCTGTTTATCTTAGTAACATTTTGGATGCTTCTTTTTGTGGAACTGTGCTTTCTATGCACTTTGATCAGTTTGTAAGACTCTGAAGTTTCTTCTGTTCTTGCAGATGTTTTAAGGGTTGTCTCATGTCTGTTAAAGCACTTCACTCCTGAATTTGTGATTCCATGTGTCTGAAAAATCTTTACAGGGATAAATAAAATACAGGATAAAATAATTCTTTAGAAAATACTAAATAAAACAGTTGCTGTAAGATACAAAATTGAGGTCTTGAGACATTTATTCCAGATTTTGTGGAATTCTGGATTTCAAATTCTATAGTTAAATGATAGCTATTTAAAACTGATTGTCCTATATATATATATATTTTTAAATCCTGTCTGTTTCACGTTAGGTTCATTTAGTTGTGTGTGGCTGTATTTGACTGATTGACTTGTGTCCTTAGTTGAATAGATGGTTTGATTCTGAACAATACAGTAAGGAGGCATTTACGTTGCCGAACATTTTGCTTTGTAGCTCTGACTTGGGTTTAACATGATTAGTTAGAGCTCTTCACCTGATTCCATTTTAGTTTACAGATTTTTGTTCTGCAGACTAGCTACTGATGATTTCTCCAGATAACGTGTCTGGCAAAGTTAGTGCTCTAGCATGTGTTTCAGGAAAACCTCATATTGCTCTCTGTAGTGTTGAAGTATGTAAGTGAATTATCCACTTTCCATGAGTAACTTTCCATGAGTAATCCTACATACTCATTTCTTGATGGGGTTACCTTATTGTCAGAGCATCCTTATGGGTAGCTCCATTCTCTGACTTCCCAAATTACTTTAAAAAAATTGTTTGGCTTATCTTGACTCTGGTGACTCATTCACACATGAACTGCAATGGCAGGTAGAGAGTGTGTGTGTGTGTGTGTGTGTGTGTGTGTGTTTTTAAGATATTGGACAGAAGATATAAATTTAAACCAAGAGATGAATCTAGTGACCTGGGCACGTTTAATTCTAGATCTTTACTGATATTGGTTAGTTTTACCTAGAGCAGAAACATGCTGTTAATATTATGGATAGTTTCATTCAAGGACAGAAGCCATTAAATTTACTGCATATTTGTTTAACAAAATAACACGTACCATTATATTGAAAAGTCACAGTGCTCTAAAGTATTCATTCAGTACATTTTATGCTTGTTTTGGGTGGCGGAGGGAGAAGGAAAGGGGTATATCTATGCAAAGGACCACTCCACACCTTGGATACATACCTATTTCTGTATACATAACTCCATATAAACCCTTTTAAAATTTGATTTACCTGATTAAATATATATTCTTTTACTTATGCTTACCAAATAGATTAATTATAATCCACTTAATAGATTAAAAAAAAGGACATATTTTTGATCTAGCAGAACTTTAATGGTATCTTGTGTAGTCAGGGCCGTCAGACCTTTTGACATGAGCTACACAATGATCACAAGTTATGGTTTGGCATCACAGATGTTAGTGATTGCTGTTAAGTATCTCTGTCATGTTTGGAAACTTACACAAAATAAACATATGATCAAAATACCAAGATATAACTTTTTCTTTTTTTCTTTTTCTCAGTTGTTATTCTTTCATTTTTGCACCTATGCCTTTGTTCTGTCCTCTTTCTTTTGCAGTCCTTTTTGCTATTTTTTGCCCCTTTTATGCCCTCCTGTCATTCTCTGACCTGGTCTACACTACGCGTTTAAACCGATTTTAGCAGCGTTAAACCGATTTAACGCTGCACCCGTCCACACTACGAGGCCCTTTATATCGATATAAAGGGCTCTTTAAAACGGTTTCTGAACTCCTCCCCAACGAGAGGAGTAGCGCTAAAATCGGTATTACCATATCAGATTAGGATTAGTGTGGCTGCAAATCGACGGTATTGGCCTCCGGGCGGTATCCCACAGTGCAGCACTGTGACCGCTCTGGACAGCAATCTGAACTCGGATGCAGTGGCCAGGTAAACAGGAAAAGCCCAGCGAACTTTTGAATTACATTTCCTGTTTGCCCAGCGTGGAGCTCTGATCAGCACGGGTGGCGATGCAGTCCCAAATCCAAAAAGAGCTCCAGCATGGACCGTACGGGAGATACTGGATCTGATCGCTGTATGGGGAGACAAATCTGTTCTATCAAAGCTCCGTTACAGAAGATGAAATGCCAAAGCGTTTGAAAAACGTCTCCAGGCTACACAGTGCTGCATGACAAGTGTAACGGAAAGCCAAAGAATCAAATGGACGCTCATGGAGGGAGGGTGGGAGGGGGTACTGAGGACTCCAGCTGTCCCACAGTCCCCAGCACTCTCCGAAAAGTATTTGCATTCTTGGCTGAGCTCCCAGTGCCTGTAGGTTCAAACACATTGTCCGGCGTGGTTCAGGGTATAGATTGTCAATTTACTCCCTCCCCACACCACGTGAAAGAAAAGGGAAAGAAATCATTTCTTGACTTTTTTCGATGTCACCCTGTGTCTACTGAATGCTGGTGGTAGACGCGATGCTGCAGCAATGAAGAGCAGTATCTGTTCCTCTCCCCTCCCTGGTGGCAGACGGTACAATACGACTGCTATCCGTCGTCACCATCAGCCTGTGAGTGCTCCTGGCTTGCCTCAGGTGAGCTCAGCCGGGGGCGCCAGGGTAAAAATAGGAATAATTCCTGGTCATTCCCAGTAGATGGTACAGAACAGCTGGTAACCGTCCTCATCATAGCAACTGGGGGCTGAGCTCCATTCGCCCCCTCCCTTGCCTGTGTGAAGAAAAGATTCTGTACTGCCTGAACTATCATAGCAGCGGGAGGCTGCCTCCCCCTCATTTTATCTCATTAACAAGTCACTGTTTCTTATTCCTGCATTCTTTATAACTTCATGACACAAATGGGGGGGGGCGGGGACACTGCCACGGTAGCCCAGGAAGGTTGAGGGAGGAGAGAAGCAACAAGTGGGGTTGTTGCAGGGGCACCCCCCGAGAATGGCATGTAGCTCATCATTTCTGCGGGATCTGACTCGGAGCAGCTGTGCTCTCTGATACACTGGTTCTCTAGTACACTTGCCCCATATTCTAGGCAGGACTGACTCTATTTTTAGAAACCATAAAGGAGGGATTGACTCAGGGAGTCATTCCTAGTTTAGCCTTTGCGCCCCTAACTGACCTCAGCCAGGGGCACCCATGATAGCAGCAGACTGTACAGAACGACAGATAACCGTCATTTTACTGCCAATTTACAATGGCAGCAGACGATACAGAACGACTGATAACCGACTCTGCTATCATGAAAAAAGCAAACGAATGCTGCTGTGTAGCGCTGCAGTAACGCCTCTGTTAGCGGCATCCAGTACACATATGGTGACAGTAAAACAAACCAAAAAAAACCTGAACGGGCTCCATGGTTGCTGTGCTATGGCGTCTGCCAGGGCAATCCAGGGAAAAAGGGCACGAAATGATTGTCTGCCGTTGCTTTCCCGGAGGAAGGAATGAGTGACGACATTTGCCCAGAACCACCTGCGACAATGATTTTTGCCCCATCAGGCACTGGGATTTCCACCCAGAATTCCAAGGGGTGGGGGAGACTGCAGGAACTGTGGGATAGCTACGGGATAGCTACCCACAGTGCAACGCTTTGGAAATCGACGCTAGCCTCGGACCATGAGCGCACAGCGCCGCATTAATGTGCTTAGTATGGCCACGTGCACTCGACTTTATACAATCTGTTTTATAAAACCAGTTTATGTAAAATCGGAATAATCCCATAGTGTAGACATACCCTCTGTTTAGAATTAACCTCCCATTAGTGCTCATGAGCCACTCCACATTGCCTCCTGGTCTGATAGGAGCTGCTGCTTTGACTCCTATCTGGCCACATTCTGACAAGGCTGTCTTTCTGCTGCTGCTGACTGGGTTGTCCTCTGTCTTGTTTTGCACATGTGGCTGTTGGATTCCCTCTTCTCCTAAGCTCTTGACAAGAAGAACCCAAGATTTCTAAATGAATTGTTAAGCATGGTTCAGACCGTAGGTCTGCTATTAGCTTCCACATTTACTCCAGCTTCCTGAGCTGTTATGCCTGATGGAATCCTGCTGAGCTGCTCTCTCATATGCAATCAGTTATAGCAAACATTCTGACATTGTCATTGTATTTTGATATTTTACTATAGATGTAATGATGAGAGAGAATCTGTCACACAGGGAAGTATTGCAAATGTGAACACTATAGGGAATTTTCTTTATAAAAATATATATAAATACAAAAATGAGATTAAAATATCTGATCTGGAATTAAAATATTTAATTATATTCATTCTCTAATGAATTACTGGTATATATTGTTGTTCTTGCCAATTCTTTACACTCTGAAAACATAGTAATAGCATGTCTTAGGATTTTTTGGTTTGTGTCTTAGTTGGAGCAGAGTTCTAAATAGATACAGTCCAGTCATATTAGTCCCAAAATGTAGTGTTTATTGTGGTGGGGGCGGAGAAGGGAGGTTAAGGGAATCCAAATTTATTTCATCTACATACATTAAAGAGTGTGAAGGTTTTGGGGAGGTGAAATTCAGCTTGAGCACTGTGTTGGGGATGAAACAGAGGTTTCAGTCCTTCCAGGCTATTTAGTTAGTGCATTGGGCCATTGAAACCACATCAAAGCATGGCACCTTGCTTTGCCAGCCCTCAGCCTTACAGTTCTGTGATGGCCTTTGTGGGGCTGGCACAGAGACCATTTCTGTGGCCCATAGAGGATTTACAGGCATACTTATGTGGGTCCTGTTTAGAGCTTAAGTGGAGTGGTGGGACTTGCATTAGCGCAAGGATGAATTTAATGCAATGTTAACAGAAATGCTTTCATGATTTCCATCGGGGGCCCCCCCCCACATTCTTGTATAGTAATGAAAACTCAGACTTCACACCAGGAAATAAAACAGATTAGTCTAGTTTAATTGTCAATGCCAAGTGAAATATAACAAATAAACAGCATAAATAGTGAAGTGAAAATTAGACCTGTAATATTATTTTATGTTAATATGCCAGAGATATTGATGACACAAGTAAAGAATTTATATTTTTAATCAGTATGTTTAGCAGTTCTATCTAGCTGTCCAATATTATAATTGTATATCATAATAAAAATTGTGGTTTGGTGTTGGTGGTCTGCTGTAACCACAGATTGGCTGATTAGTTGAAATGTGTATAAAACCAAGTTGGGCAGTGGGAATGGTTCTGAGGTTACTATCTTTTTTTGTAAAGATCCATCTACCATACAAAATTTACCATGTTAAGGAAATAAGTTAAAACAGCAATAGTGCAAATATTATAATATGATCTGATTTTGCCTGTGTAGATGGGACTAAGTTGGCTTACATTTACAGAACTGTGCTTCATTTCTGGAACCCCTTCACCACTGTTCTGTGCCGTGTGTGGTTATTTACACCAGTATAAAATGACACTAAGACAGGATGGTTGTTTTACGCCTATTTTGCATTCAGAATATGTGAGGTAACAATGAACTGGACTCCTGTTCTTCTGAGGGCTGATATATCTTAGAAAATTAGGTTGATCTACCTACATTGCTGAGGGTTATGAAAAATCCACCCTTGAGAGTCTTAGTCCAGGTCTACACTTACAGTTTACAGTGACAATACTGTATTGGTACAGCGGTACCGCTGTGAGAGCACTTGTGTAGCTGCGTTATGCTGACAGGAGAGAGCTCTTCTGTCAACATAAAATCAGCTCAACAAGGGGCGGTAGCTCAGTCTATGGGAGAGCATCTACTGCCAACATAGTGCTGTGCATATGAGCCCTTGTGTTGGCAAAATTTATGTTGCTCAGGGTAGTGTTTTTTTTTTTTCAGACCCCCTGAATGGCAAAAGTTTTGGTAATATAGGTGCTAAAGTAGACATGGCCTTAGTTAGGATAACCTAAGCCACGGTGTAGACTGGGGCTTGGCAGCCCTTCAGAAGTGATGTGCCGAGTCTTCATTTATTCACTCTGATTTAAGGTTTCGCGTATCAGTAATACATTTTAACATTTTTTGAAGGTCTCTTTCTATAAGTCTATAATATATAATTAAACTATTGTTGTACGTAAAGTAAATAAGCTTTATAAAATATTTAAGAAACTTCATTTAAAATTAAATTAAAATGCAGAGCCCCCTGGACCAGTGGTCAGGACCCAGGCAGTGTGAGTGCCACTGAAAATCAGCTCGTGTGCCACCTTTGGCACCCGTGCCATAGGTTGCCTATCCCTGGTGTAGACTATGCTAGGTTGAGGGAAGTTTTTTTTTTTTCTTTTTGGTTGTTTTAGCTACCGCTTCTTGGAGAGGTGGATTTACTGCAGTGTCTGAAGAACTTTTTCCATCGTTGTAGTAAGTGTCTAAACTACAATGGTGCAGTTGCAGCATTTCCACTGTAGACATGACATGAAGGGACTGTGTTATGATGCTGCAGTTCCCTTTTAATCTGTATCCTTGTTCTAATCTGTTTGTAATCTGGATTGACTATGGCATCAGCCCTAGAAAGGCATCCATCCACACAAACTCTATACCCTTGCAAGTCTCACTGAAGTCAGTCGAACCCCCACATGGATGGATCCCTTACCAAGATCATGGCCCATTTCTGTTATGTATGGGCCTGGTTTTCAATGAGTTTTTTTGAACAGTGTTGGTATGAGACACTGACGGTTAATAAAATTAGTTAATAAAATTATGATGGTACCAAATGGGCAACTTTACAATAGCTGCAACTGTACTTTCGTCACTAGTGGTGTACATCTGTGCTCAGTTAAGCATCTTTTAAAATTTAAATAAATATTATAAACAGTGTGGGTGAGGTAATATCTTTTATTGGTTCAGCTTCTGTTGAGAGAGACTAGCTTTTGGTTTTCTGCTTGGTCCAGTAAAAGAGATTACCTCACCAATCTTCTCTCTCCAATATCTGGGGACCAAGATGGTTAAAGCACCACCGCATATTATAAAAAGTATTTAACAGCATTAATCTGCTATGCATACATTAAAAATCTTTAAAATTCTTGATTATTTCTTATAGGGATTATTATTTTAACTGTCAGGGTCCTTAGAGCTGGGAATATTTTACTTTATTGCATAGAATAAGCATTTTTTTCACCATTTGAGTGTAAAAAAGGGGTATAAAATCTTTAAAAATGCTTTCCATTCATATATATCTTGGAGATAGTCAAGTGGACTTTTTGAATAATAATATCTAAAAATCCTTTTATTTTATATGCCATGATTATATGCCATGTTTCATGTGAGAGCAAGGCCTCAAGGTTAAGTTATAAACTCAAAAATCTGTTGTCAGCAGTTACATTTTAAAAAACAAAAAGATGGAATATAGTGTTGCTGACAGTGCCGGTTTCAAGAAGACAGATCAATTTCATTGAAGTATTAGAAATGCACTAAATGGATAAAAAGGAAGTCTGTGATCACAATGCAGGCTGCTAACAAAACTTAATTAGATGTGATCTTTTAGGCACCATTTCAATCAGGGTCTTAACTAATAGTCATGCTATTCTAGAAAATGAAGTGAGTAGCCCAAAATTTGCAGCATAAACGCCAATCTCAAGGTGTTTAAAATTAAACATATCTGAATTATTTCATAGTTTTGGAGGAGTTGCATATAAAAATAACCAGTGATGCATTCTGTTGGACATAAATATTCTCGTATCGTATCTTTAAAAGTAAGGAGCTAGGCAATTTAAAAGAACATGGTCTTCATTCTAAAATGTGCTGTGCTTGAGGGGGATTTCTCTGCCTCTGTGGTTCCATGCAGTCCCCAGGGAACTTATTGTAGGAGGGGGGAGACGGGGCACTAAACTGCAACCAAAATATGATGGATGGTTTGGTGGGTGGGGGTGAGAACGTGTGTGTCTTTATATATAGCAGGGGTTGGCAATCTTTGGCACATGGCTTGCCAGGGTAAGCACCTTGGCGGGCCAGGCCAGTTTGTTTACTGGCGTGACCGCCGGTTCAGCCGATTGCGGCTCCCACTGGTCGCGGTTCACCGTCCCAGGCCAATGGGGATGACAGGTAGCGGTGCGGGCTGAGGGATGTGCTGGCCTCTGCTTCCTGCAGCCCCCATTTGCCTGGAGCGGCGAACTGTGGCCAGTTGGAGCTATGGTCGGCTGAACCTGTGGATGTGGCAGGTAAGGAAATCGGCCTGGGCTGTCAGGGTATTTACCCTGGTGAGATGCATGCCAAAGGTTGCCGACCCCTGATATTGTGCTCAATAGATTCCAAAAAATTATATATCTTATGTTATCAGGAAAATCTTCATACAATCTGGAATATATCTCCATAAAGTTACAAATGAAAGTGTAGAAAATGGGGTCTTTCTTCAGATAATACATTTTATGAACAAATGCAGACATTTTAGCAGGACGTCAGCTTAAAAAAGATACTTTTGCCTAAAACTTGTTTTCCTATTGCTGTTTAACTTCTACTATCTATATAACTGAAAGAGATTAGAGGGAAAATATTTTTCAGTGTATTTACTGCGTGGGTCGGTCAGTTTCTTCTGTTTGAGTGCTTTTTAAACACAGCAACAAGGGAGGTAAAAACAGTTTTTAAAAATTGGAAAATATAATGTTAACAAATTGTAAGGTAGATTTAAGGACACATGTAATACTTGAAACTACTATTAATCTTGTTTTGAAAAGTTGCCTGGATTTCAAGTTGATAATGTGCCTTTTATAATATATTCTCTTGAGACTAATTTGGCCTCCCTCCCACTGAACATCCCATTTGTATTAGACTCCAGTCATTCAGTAAATGTATTGCAAGCTCACCCCTGAGCCCACTGAGAGCCCCATTGAAATCACTGGCATCTCTATGCCGGCTCAGGTGTCTGCCCGTGCAAGGCTATAGTGCATATATCAAGATTGTTTAACAGTCTTTTAATTTAGAGGATGTTTTAAAGACTGGACAAAAATTAATCTTCAAGTAATACCATGTTATGAGAGACAAACTTAGAAATATAGTGAGAAAGTATTAATGCAGGAGTCTTCCACTAAAGGATTAGTTATTGTACAGTATTGTGGTATCCATTTTTGAAGCCAAACTCCTCACCGATTCTTTTTCCACTCCTCCCCTCATTTTCTAGGATAGATAGTTCTGCTTAAGATTGCACAATGTGTCCTGTGTATATTTGAACTCTGAAAGTATGTGTCTAGTGACGTGACTCTCTCTCACTGCCTAGAATGATCCATGGAAAAGATAAGTTTATTTAACAACTTCTGTATTATAAACCAGAAATGTTTTTAGAAACAGGGAGATTACTGATAGGGAAGGTGCAGATAACTTAGTAAATAAGAAGCCTCTGGAAAGGAAGGGATTCCCATGTAACTAATTGTTACAAGTGTTTGTACAAAATAAGGCTCTGATCCTGCGTAGACTTATGCTTTCTGGGTAATTCCACTGCAGTCAATGGAACTACTCACATAAAGGTGAATAAAAGTTTTTATTGTTGATTTTATGATTAATTTTTTTCTCATAAAGAAACAGACAATGAAAGATACACACATACACTGTCTTTTTGTAAGTCTTTGTATGACTGGGGCCTAAATATTAAATGGTACTTTATAACATTAGATCAGCAAAATACATTTTTTTCCAGATAAAAACTGTGGTACTGTATTTTATTTATTAGCATGTATTTGTGCTGAAAGAATTGGAACAACACTTCGTATTTATGCCCCCCCCAAAAAGGCATGAAGCTGAGATGAAGATACATTATGGAGCTATCATTAATGTCTTTCTTCTGTAATCATAATATATTAAGAATATTATATCTAGGTTATTTTATGGTGAGACAGTTTATTTTTGTAAACCAGTACCTCTTGATGCATTGGAAAGATAATTTGGGATATTCAGGAAGCAAAGATGTGTTAGGGCAAGGGTTCTCAAACTGGGGGTCATGAGGTCATTACATGGGGGGCATTGCGAGCTGTCAGCCTCCACCTCAAACCCCGCTTTGCCTCTGGCATTTATAATAGTGTTAAATATAAAAAAGTGTTTTTAATTTATAAGGGGAGTCACACTCGGAGACTTGCTGTGTGAAAGGGATCACCGGTATGAAAGTTTGAGAGCCACTGTTTTAGGGCAAAGCCCACTGGAACCTGAAGTGTACCAGCATCTGTGAGTTCCTGTTGGTAAGACCATGTAAAATGAAGGTAATATTCCTGTTAGAGAGATTGTCAAGACAGGCTGACTGAAACATGCAGAGCTTAAGGTGCGCTTCATTATTTCTCTGTAATCTTCATTGGTGGGGGTAGCTATATCAGTGTTATCATCTCTCTCCAATAACCTGTTGGTGTATGGGTGGTGGTTGTGTTCATGGTTTCTTAAAACTTAGCTCTATATATCTTCTTAGAGTAGAAGAAAATTTCTCTCAAGGGTTATTCTTTTATGAGAGTTGTTAATAAGGTGCTGCACCATAAAGAATGCTATTCTGTAGCATTCAGAGTACTCCTGCTTAGCCTTAGATAGAGAGATACTGTTAGTAACAGTTGCCATGAAAAACCTTCTGCGACAGCTTTAAGGTAAAATTGAAAAGGTTTTAGACAGATTCCTCAGCTTCAGTGGAGCTTTAGTCATGGTAAGTTCGTGCTGTGTTACTTGTAATTTTTTTTTCTTGTTGGGATGTGAGAAGTATCTGATCATTTCTGTTGTTTGCGCAATCACTTTCAATAGGAATAGCTGAATCAGTTGCTTTTCTCATTGGTGTTATCCTTGTGCATTTGTATGGTGTTTAGTGAATACATTCTTTAAATGCTACATTGCAAATCGTAGTTGATTTAATACTGTAAACAGCAAGAAGTGGTGCATTTTAAAAATCAAATTACCCAGTATCCACCCTGTTGT
This sequence comes from Gopherus evgoodei, assembly GCF_007399415.2. Lineage (NCBI taxonomy): Eukaryota > Metazoa > Chordata > Testudines > Testudinidae > Gopherus > Gopherus evgoodei. The sequence goes on along the minus strand of NC_044331.1, from coordinate 37,191,983 downwards.
TTATTTTACAAGCAATTAATAAGCTCTTTATTGTGTAATGGTGAAAACATTGCAGTCTTTCCCCTTCTCTGTCCTTTGCAGGTGGACTTCACTGCTTATATTTTACATTATCTTTATCAGTGTAAATCAACAGAGCTATTGCTGAATGATAGAGATAACAACCAACACTGAGATCTCTTGAAGCTAAATTTGCAGATTAGGGAGCAATACTGGGTTGAAACATGTTGAAATGGATAACCAGCACAATCCGAATGCTCTGTATGGTCTACAAACTGTATGTTCCTCTAAAGAGGAGATAATAAAAAATACTAAATAATAATGTTATAAAGCATTTCTCCCCTAGTGCCAGAGCACTCGAGGAGATGCATAAATATAATATAATTCAAATGTGAAATCACAATATAAAGATGAAACAAAAATGGTCCCCACCCAAAAAAGCAGCATAATTTAAAAATGAGAGAGGGGCAGAGATTTCACATAAGCTTTTAAAAATTTCATTGCCTTTTATTGTTTCCAGTGTGAGTTCCTGCAATTGCCTGCTTATTGTACAACATAACCTAGCTATGTAGAAAGCTGACATAAATGTCTTGATATGGAATTGTATAGGATGAAGTTGTGAACATCTAAACAAAATAAAAATCTGTGGAATATAGAAGAAAACACATAACATTAATTCATCACAAGGATATCTTCAGTGCCAGGCATTATTTAGGAAGATGGTTATCAATCAGCAAACAGCCATTGATGCAGTGATATACATGTAATACTTTCTGATTTATTTATGTTTAATTACACTGGTTACCACAGTTAGCTTGCTCTTTTTAATTTGGATAAAATTGCTAGCACAAAAAGAACGAAGGAAAAAATCTATTAAAAGATAAGAAAATAGTGCTGGCTTTTATAATTACAGTGACAGCGTAGTCGCAAATGGCTGAGTCATGTATGAAAGATTTATTGTGCAAGTGAAATGATTAAAAATAAGTATCATTAGATAAGCAGCAGAGTGCTGCAGTCTTCCAAAAGTCACGATAGGGTTCCATTTTTAGTACACTCATTATAGAATGGTGGGCATCAGAGTTACAGCAGCATCACATCAAAGGCAGCTTCTTCAGAGGAGGATATGTTCTTTTTCAAAAGTAACTAATATGCATGAATTAAATTGATTCTAAATCATTTGAATCAATTTCATTGCAATCAAATGTCAGTCTCTTCAATTATCAGTTTTTAATGGTTGTCTTTTCTTTTTTTAAAGAGTCTTGTATTTCAAAACTGGTGTGGTGGGAACATCTCCAATTGTCATCCAAGATTATTTTTTTTCTTAGATTTCTGGTTACGTCAATAAAAAGCAAACTTCACCTAATTTCTAATTGGCTATGTATCTGTCTATTTTTAGGCATTTCTAAAATTACTTTGGTATCTAAAATCAGTGCACTTTAGTTGATATTCATTTTAAATTCCTTGATTTATCTCCCCATGACACTTTGTTCCCCTCATCTTCATTATCACAGGAAGTATAATATTCTTTTAAGGAGTAGTGATTCTGCATGAGATCCAATTATATATATATATAGATAGATAGATAGATAGGCACCTACCTCGCTTTTGGAGATGGACAGCAAAATATCTGCCCCACTTCTGCAATATTTTTAAGGAGTTGTGAAATTCTTTGAGTAGCGTTAAAAGTACAAGCAAAGCACAGCACCTGCAATTAGCACCAGTCAGTCTGGGAATTATTGGTTTCCCATGGTATATATTACCAAGCCATCAATCTGTATCTCTTAACAGTTTCTTCTCCAATAGTCTTATTTTGTTGTGGGTGGTGGCTTTCTGATCAAGTTCAGAACGGAAAATTGTCGGACCATGGGGGGTGGGGGGGCGTGTATGTGTATCAAACTGGTTAATTTGGGATGACAAGCTTAAAAATATGAGCAGACAATCACAATTATATAAGGATCCTTCCCTAGGCTGGTAATGAGCACATAGTGACTGGTGGTTGTGTGTAGCAGTGATATTTCAGTTTCAGATCCTTGTGTGAAAATGACTCTGCCTGTCAAAAGCAAGGAAATATTCAAAGACAGAGAGAAAATGGTGTGTTTCTCTGCTTGAAGTTTAATGCAAGTGTGTTGTCTGAACTGCTATAAATTTAGTCCGAGTAAAGGAGAATGTACTGAAATACAAGTTTTTGTTCTCTTTTCAGGGGAGAAGAGAAGGAAAGCTTCTCATTAGAAAGGTAATTATCTTAAAAATGCTACTCTGCAGCTTATTCCATACCTAAAAGACAAGTTTTAATTGTGGATACAGGGATCTGTGATAAACTTGTATTTTGGATAAACAATACATAACATGAAAATAGGGGAAGTGTTGTTTTGTCTGTCCAATTAAGACATGTTGGAATAAATTAATTTTTTTGCATATTTTTTTAAAAGGAATAATTCTCCCAGGCTTTGTGCTGTTCATTACATAATCTTTATGCTTTTATAGCTTTAAGCATATAGGAATATTTCTTTCATTGATATCCTGTAAAACTTGGGATGTTTTGCTGTCTACTTCTATACTTCTGAATTTTGAAGAACTATTTCCCAGAGTTTGTGTAAGAGACTTTCTAAATATCTGCTGTTTTGAGTAGAAAAGACTTATTTGTTCCTAGTAGTTTCAGATTTCTAAATAGTTATTTGGAATTTACTGCACCAAAAGCTTAAGAATGAAAAAAGCTGAAAAAATGTAGTGGCACAAAGAATAAAAATTATTTTCAATAAATTACTCTGCATTTTCATCAACATGCATACTAATTGTGCTTTTGTTCTGATTAGGGTTTTTATGTCTAAGGGCTTGTCTACATCAGAAAGTTGCAGCGCTGGTGAGGGAGTTACAGCGCTGCAACTTTGAAGGTGTACACATCTGCAGGGCACCACCAGCGCTGCAACTCCCTGTTTGCAGCGCTGGCCGTACTCCCATTTTGTCTCGGGTGTAGAGGATCCAGCGCTGGTGATCCAGCGCTGGTAATCCAATGTAGACAGTTACCAGCGCTTTTCTTGACCTCCGTGGAAGGAGGAAGCCTCTGGTAATCAAGCTGGTTTCCTTTCCCGGTTTGCTCTCTCGGTCCCGGAGCCAGCCAGCAAACCGCAGGGAAGGAGACCTGCTTGCTCGGGGTTCCGGGACCGAGAGAGCAAACCGGGAAAGGAGACCAGCTTCGCCGCGGTTTGCTCTCGCGTTCCCGGAGCCAGCCAGCAAACCGCAGGGAAGGAGACCTGCTTGCTCGGGGTTCCGGGACCGAGAGAGCAAACCGGGAACGCCGCGGTTTGCTCTCTCGGTCCCGGAGCCACCCAGCAAACCGCAGGGAAGGAGACCTGCTTGCTCGGGGTTCCGGGACCGAGAGAGCAAACCGGGAAAGGAAACCAGCTTCGCCGCGGTTTGCTCTCTCGGTCCCGGAACCCCGAGCAAGCAGGTCTCCTTCCCTGCGGTTTGCTGGCTGGCTCCGGGACCGAGAGAGCAAACCGCGGCGTTCCCGGTTTGCTCTCTCGGTCCCGGAACCCCGAGCAAGCAGGTCTCCTTCCCTGCGGTTTGCTGGCTGGCTCCGGGACCGAGAGAGCAAACCGCGGCGAAGCTGGTCTCCTTTCCCGGTTTGCTCTCTCGGTCCCGGAACCCCCCTTGAAGCCGCCCAACAGCGCTGCAGTGTGGCCACATCTAACACCACTTGCAGCGCTGGTTGCTGTAAGTGTGGCCACTCTGCAGCGCTGGCCCTATACAGCTGTACTAATACAGCTGTAACAACCAGCGCTGCAAAATTTTAGATGTAGACATGGCCTAATTTATTGCTATTGAATCACAATTCTTGGCCTGTGAGACAGAGGCTTATCTATAAAATAAGGTGGTTGAAATATCCAATGTTCAGTGGTGGATTTACAGTTAGTAGGACCCTGTGCTCAGCTTCATTTTTGGGGTCCATCCTTGGGACCCAGCCAAGAAAAATAACATTTTCTCTTATGTCCCCTTCCCTCCCCTGCCACCGTTTTCATTCTTTTTTTTTTTCTTCATCCTCTTCCTATAAGCAATAGGAAGTAAATGAAAATGAAGTGAGGTACTTTGATTGTTTTTGTAGTCTAACTTATTTTTCACAGACCACTTAAAAATTGCTGAGGGTCTCGGTGGACCACTTAATTATCTTTATAAATATTGTTTGTACCATTAGCTAACTATTGTAAAGCGCTTTGGATAAGAGCACTTTAAAAAAAAATTGGGGTGCGGGGTTTGGCCACCCAGAGTGCTGGAGGGTGCTCAGGGCAGGGGGTGCAAGGTCTGGGAGGAAGTTAGGGTGCAGGAGCAGGCTGGGTTTGGAGTACAGGTTCTGGCCAGGAGTTAGGGTGCGGGAGGTGACTCAGGGCTGGGGCAGGAGTTGGAGTGTGGAGCACTTACCTGGGGCAGCTCCCATTTGTTGTGAGGGGTGCAGGTGGGGATGTCTGGTGGGGGGTGCAGGAGTCAGGGCATGGGCTGTGGGGGGGGGGGGGCTGGGTATGTGGGGGGGTGCAGGAGTCAGGGCTGGTGGTGTGGGCTGCCCCACCCCTGCCTCCTGCCCATAGCGGCTCACAGCAGAGGGCTGGGGGGGGGGCATGCAGGGGCCCCGTCTTTACTCTGCCACACACCGATTCTACCCCCTTCCCCAAGCTCCGCCCATGCCTCTTTTCTATCTCCTCCCCCGAACACACTGCAGCCCCTCTCCTCTCCCTCCCTCACAGAGCGACCTGAGCACCAGTAAACAGCTGTTTGGTGGCGGGGGAAGCGCTGAGAGGGAGGGGGAGGAGTGGGAATGCGGCATGCTCAGGGGAGGGGGAGGGGAGAGTTTCACTGCTAGTGGGTATGGAGCCTGCAGCAGGAGCCTCAGGAGCCAGCACAGCCAAGCTTCTGCCCCCGCAGTTGCCTGGCCCTGGGACCCCCTGTCATTGAGGGGTGCCCATGCAAGGGTACCCTCTGCTTTACTGTAAATCCACCTCTGCCAATGTTATAAGTAAAGCTAAAATCTGGATTTTGGCTGTAAGGCCTTTTTGGGATGTGTGGGAAAGAGGCTTCAAAAGAGATTGTTTCCCTTTTGATCCATGTGCTGAAAGTCCCATGGGTTGCGAGTGAAAGGTTAACTCTGGCTTATTGGATATTTTAGACCAACGCTATACGACTCCTGTTGATTCTTAGAACTTCAATTATTTTGTGTGTACTTCTAATAATTATTGCAAATATTCTTTACAGTCTTTCTTATGTATAGATTAAATTTGTTGGGATCAGTGTCTGCAAAATGATGAAGAGTGGTGAAGTTTCATTGATGGTTAATAAATTACTCTGGAGTATGCATTTGTGGTGTCCACATTTCTGGTAATTCAGATTGGAGAGGATTTTCAAAATAACTTGGATACATGTTTTGTTCTTTATAGAAAATAATGTTTTATTCATTTTTAAAGTGCAGTACATTTTCATATTTGTGAAAAGTAGTCTGTAATTTTTAATTCTGTAATTGAAGTGGGGCTCTGAGGTTTCAGTATCTTTTGTTGATATTGAAATAAGTGTAGAATGACCATATATGTCAGAACATATTTTAAACCTTGATTATCATTATCAGACACAAAGATCAACAAGTGTTCCGTCTTTCTCAAAATCTACATTTATGATAATATGGAGAAAATAGAATCTGTTTTAACTATTGATTGTAAGGGGAGACTTATTACATGCGCTCTTCTCCTAATGCAATTGCCTTCATGTGCATTCAAAAAGAAAAATATACTTGTGTTCAAGTACTGTAGTCTTGCATATATATCTTACTGCAATAGTCTGTTGAAGGCTGCTGCTGTTAATACGTTTTTCTTGTAATGAATGTTGTTAAAGTTCTGGGCTGAAATATGTGGTTAATTCTTGTTGTCTATATAATAGAATGAAGCCATCTTTATCTATAGAGCAATACGGCACACATAATGGTAGAGAAAGTTCCCCGCAGTGTCTTGTCAGTGTGCCTCAAACCTCACCTGGGAGGAGAATAGCAATTTGTGATTAAGGTAATGGAGACTGGGTTCAATTCCTTTTCTGCCGCAGACTACTGGTGTGATCTTAGACAAGTCACTTAATTTCTTTGTGCTTCAATTCAAACCCCCTGCAAAACAGGGTAAAAATTATTTTCTCCCACTACTTGCCTGTGTTCTGTTTAGACTCTAAAATCTTCAGGGCAAGGATTGTCTCTTACAATGTGCAATTACGATGTCTACCAGAATAAGGCCCCAATGTAAGATGGGGCATCCATGTACCACTGTAATGATAAAAATTACCGGAAGAGACAAATGCTAGGGATGAGACTCCTGCTTCCGTGATCAATTCAGTGCTTTGGAGACTCACAGTTTGGGCTTCTTTTTTTGTTATCCTGTCTAGTGTCTGTTGGTCTGACTCACAAATCTATCATAATTGGCCATTGCTGCAGGCAGTGTCATGATAATATGAAAATCTGCAGTCTTCATATGATTTTTGGAAGGAAGACAGACAGACTCCTGCATACAATACCCTAAAAAGAAGGATGAGCCAGTGTTTAGGACTCTGGCCTGGCACTTGGAAGAATGAATTTGATCTACCACAGACTTCCTGAGTGATTTTGGGCAAGTCACTTAGTCTCCTTTGTGCCTTTGTTTCCCATCTGTAAAATGGGGATAATAGTACTTCCTTATGTCACAGGGGTGTTGGAAGAATAAATATATTAAAAACTGAGATTCTGTGATAATGCCAATATAGGTGCATTAAATAGATATCTAGACTAGTGAGAGCTGCACGCTCAGTTACCATGAGTTCTAGTTCCAGCTCTTTGCCTTTAACAACTTGTATTATGAGCCAATGTCTGATACCTTGGGAGAAGGAGGGAGTAACTATCATTCACGACTTTTCCAGATAAAATAACAGAGAGCTTGCATAAGGTCATTTCAGGCAAAGCTGGGAATGGGACCTAAGATCTCTGATTACAGTCCCATCCAGTTTGCAACACAGTCTTTTGGAAAGAGTACATTAAATTAGGTGCCTGTGTAACCCACCCTAACAAGTGTGGTTCTTTGTGTCATCCTTGAGCAATTAGGCGACACATAGAGGTTTTTTCTCTGCTGCTACTTCCATGCTAAGTGATTTGGTTCATTAGTTCAGGTGGTAAAGGCTTATGTTTTTACAGCTTCAGGTGCTAGGTTCAGGTCCCCACATGCCCTAAACAGAAACATTGTTACATTTGACTGTGCTGCCTACAACCACGATCTACTCCCAGAGCCAGGAACAGAACCCATGAATCATGATGCCCAGCCTTTGCTGTGTCACCAGTACTTGCGTAACCCAGTGGCAAAGTGTGTGGTGTCTCCCCATGCATGAGGTGGTCTTCATAGAGAATTACAACGTTTTCCCATCACTACTTACTCCTATAATAGAAGTATAGGAGGCCGTTGCTGTGGATCTGTAAGTTGTGGGTTCAAACGCTGCCCGATGAACCCATATGGCATCGAAGAAATACATCATAAATGTTAGTGCAAGGACCCTGGAGTAATCTTCTTCCTCTTATCCCATCATCTGAGGTCAGGTCATCATGCAAGCATCCACCATCTTTGTCTGTCTGCGAGAGCACTAAGATCCACCTGCATACCATCATCTCTGATGCAATCCACCCTTTACTTCCTTGGCTTTCCTCAGAATCTCTTTCCTACCACTGTCTCATGCTAAGCTATCTTCACCAGGTCCTCTTCATTCACCCTTTGTAGCTGTCCAATCACTGAAGTAATGCTTCCTGGATTTTGTCAGCCAGCAGAGACTTCGGAGTAATCATTGGAATTATTTTATGTTGTGAAAAATTATATGTAGAAGTGAATTGCAATGTTGTATGTGACATGTTCTTCCATATTCTTTATGAAAAAATCCTTATGATATAACTGTGATATACTTTATGCAACAGAAAAGCTTCAAAAACAGACTCCAATGAGAAACTGCTGAGCTGGAATTGATATGCAAACTAGATACAATAAACTTAGGCTTGAGTAGGGACTAGGAATGGCTGAGCCATTACAAACATTAAATATATCTCCCCTTGTAAGTATTCTCACACTTCTTATCAAACTATCTGTACTGGGCTGTCTTGATCATCACTTCAGAAGTGTTTTTTCTCTTACTTAATTGGCCTCTCAGAGTTGGTAAGACAACTCCCACATTTTCATGCTTTCTGTATGTGTATATATATCTCCTCAATATATGTTCCATTCTATGCATCCGAAGAAGTGGGCTGTAGCCCACGAAAGCTTATGCTCAAATAAATTTGTTAGTCTCTAAGGTGCCACAGGTACTCCTGTTCTTTTTATGCAAGATGGCTCATGTGAGATCATTGGAAAGGTTATGATTTGCTGAATGCGATTATCCTATTTGTATGCAAGTATCATTTCTATATCTGATATTAAGAATATTGACTGTATACCTGTATTTCAACTATGCTACTTTGGGTGACGCCCACTGCCAACACTTCAGGTACAGCAATGGAAAAGCCAGACAGGGCGGATGGCCCATCAACAAGGACAACAATGGACTGTAAAAAAGCTTTGTCTTCCTGTGAACCTTAGGCTCAGCCTGTAAAGAATAGCTACAAAGGCCCTACAGAGTCAGAGGGCCTTGTCACCTGATACTAAAACATTACCTGGGACTTCTTGTAACTTTCCACTGTACGGGAAGGGGGGTCAAATTAGGAAACAAAGGACTCCCGCCTTTTGCAAATCCTATGTAAGGGAGGGGAGTGGTGGTCAGTTCTCCTCTGCTACCCAACCCAAGATGACTGCTGGAAACAACTAAGGCCATGTCTACATCTAAAATTTTGCAGCGCTGGTTGTTACAGCTGTATTAGTACAGCTGTATAGGGCCAGCGCTGCAGAGTGGCCACACTTACAGCAACCAGCGCTGCAAGTGGTGTTAGATGTGGCCACACTGCAGCGCTGTTGGGCGGCTTCAAGGGGGGTTCCGGGACGAGAGAGCAAACCGGGAAAGGAGACCAGCTTCGCCGCGGTTTGCTCTCTCGGTCCCGGAGCCAGCCAGCAAACCGCAGGGAAGGAGACCTGCTTGCTCGGGGTTCCGGGACCGAGAGAGCAAACCGGGAACGCCGCGGTTTGCTCTCTCGGTCCCGGAGCCAGCCAGCAAACCGCAGGGAAGGAGACCTGCTTGCTCGGGGTTCCGGGACCGAGAGAGCAAACCGCGGCGAAGCTGGTTTCCTTTCCCGGTTTGCTCTCTCGGTCCCGGAACCCCGAGCAAGCAGGTCTCCTTCCCTGCGGTTTGCTGGGTGGCTCCGGGACCGAGAGAGCAAACCGCGGCGTTCCCGGTTTGCTCTCTCGGTCCCGGAACCCCGAGCAAGCAGGTCTCCTTCCCTGCGGTTTGCTGGCTGGCTCCGGGAACGCGAGAGCAAACCGCGGCGAAGCTGGTCTCCTTTCCCGGTTTGCTCTCTCGGTCCCGGAACCCCGAGCAAGCAGGTCTCCTTCCCTGCGGTTTGCTGGCTGGCTCCGGGAACGCGAGAGCAAACCGCGGCGACGCTGGTCTCCTTTCCCGGTTTGCTCTCTCGTTCCCGGAACCCCGAGCAAGCAGGTCTCCTTCCCTGTGGTTTGCTGGGTGGCTCCGGGACCGAGAGAGCAAACCGGGAAAGGAGACCAGCTTGATTACCAGAGGCTTCCTCCTTCCACGGAAGTCAAGAAAAGCGCTGGTAACTGTCTACATTGGATTACCAGCGCTGGATCACCAGCGCTGGATCCTCTACACCCGAGACAAAACGGGAGTACGGCCAGTGCTGCAAACAGGGAGTTGCAGCGCTGGTGGTGCCCTGCAGATGTGTACACCTTCAAAGTTGCAGCGCTGTAACTCCCTCACCAGCGCTGCAACTTTCTGATGTAGACAAGCCCTAAGACTGAACAGGGTAAAAGAACTAGGCCCAGGCTGGAAGGGTGTCTGGCCTGTGAAGAAGATTATTAGAACCACACTTAGGGTGAGAACTTGAATGTAACCAGTTTCTTTAGTGTATTAAGCACAGTTTGCATGCTCTGTTTTATTTTTTTAGAAATCTGGCTTGTTCTGTCTGCTACCACCGTATCTACTTAAAATACACCTGTTATAGTTGTTAAATTTATTTGTAGTTTATAATATAACCCGGTTTATGTGATTTTTTAATTTGAGAGGGGTGAGAAATTGTGCATACCCTCTTCCACATTGAGGGAAGAGGAAAATATAATATATCTTTGGGTCTGTACTCAGGTGGAGGTGGACATCTGAGTACTGGAGCAAGTCCCTTAAGCTGAGTCTTCCCAGAGCTGGTCTGTAGCTGAGTGTGGCCCTGCCTATGTGTGTGTTAGAGGAGGATTTAAGAGCCTGGCTCAGCAAGACAGGTTAAAGGTAGACTCAGTGGTATCTCAGCACATCAGGTGACTTCCCCAAGAGGCCCAACCCATCACACTGTGCTAATATTTGTCTTACTGATGCTTTTTTAGTATTTGTATTTGATGAGAGTTGTCCATTTTAATAATAGGGATGTGGCAGATTTATGGCTGGTCTACACAATGCAGTAATGTGCACTACCGTGGTGTGATTTCTAAAGTACACTAATGTGTTGTACATTTATTAGTCCACGTAGACTCCGCTGGTGCGCAATAAAACTTCCTTAGTGCACTTTAAAGTAATGTTGTTTGAAACAGTATTAAGTTTAAGTGCACTAGGGGACCTTAAGTGCACACCTGCAGGGTCTACACTGACCAGTTAATGGGCAACATGTTGATCTTTAGAAATCACACCCTCCAGTGCACATTATCCCGCTGTATAGACAAGCCCTCAATGTCCATCTCTTGAGAGCAGTGTGTTGGAGACTTTTCTGTAAATCCAGAGAGTGGAAGACCCTTTCAATATCAGCTTCAAAAAGGTTAGAGTTTGATTTAATGAACATTATCTTACCAGAAAGGAAGCTTCATTAGCAAAGGCACAACAGTAACGCTTGTTCGGAACTGGATGCTTCAGGGCATTGCTAATAAGCTATGGAACCTTTCACTTGTAGGTCACCAGTTTGAATCCTGCCCAGCTCAAAAGTGATTTAAAAGTTGTTTCCATCCAATGGATGTTTGGTATATTCTATTTGAGATAAATTTAGTCTCTCATTTCTAATTCCCATACCACAACATCATCACCATACTTCCTACTATGTCGTAAGCAGGGACTGTCTTGTACCCATATATTTGCAAAATGCCTAGTACAATGGGGCCATGTCTCATTTGAATCCTTCAGTGGAGCTCTTGCAGCAGGGGCCAAAATCATGTTACTCTCTGTTGTACACCCTTATTGTCTCAGACACATTGGGAGTGGGCAGGGGGACTTCAAAATTCAAAAGACGGTCTAAAAATGTGGCCCCAAATCTCTGGACTGGAAAGCACTATTTAAAATTAAAATAAAATCTCATCATTTTGGGGGGTGGGAGTGAGAGTGGGAAGGGGAGAATCTGCCTGTCATAAACAGATAGTTAAGGGTTAATGTCTCTTTTACCTGTAAAGGATTAACAAGCTCAGTGAACCTGGCTGACACCTGACCAAAGGACCAATTGGGGGACAAGATACTTTCAAATCTTGGTGGAGGGAAGTCTTTGTTTTGTGCTGTTTTTAAATGTATGTTCTCTCTTGGAGTTAAGAGGGGCCAGACATGCAACCAGGTTTCTCCAGTCTTTCTGAAACAGTCTATCATGTTCCAAATAGTAAGTACTAGATAGAAGGCGGATTAGTCTTTGTTTGTTTTCTTAATTTGCAAATGTGTATTTTTGCTGGAAGGATATTTTTTCTTCTGTTTGCTGTACTTGTATCTTAGGCTAGTGGGGAGGGATTCCTTCTAATCTATATAAGCTGAAGACCCTGTAAACATTTTCCATCTTGGTTTTACAGAGAGGTTTTTTTTTTTACTTTTTTCTTTTTTTAATTAAAACCTTTTTTTTTTTTTTTTTTTTTTTTTTTTTTAAGAACCGGATTGATTTTTTTCCTTGTGTAAAACTCAAGGGGATTGCATCTGAACTCACCAGGGAGTGGTGGGGGGAAAGAAGTGGAGGGAAAGGTTAAGTCCTCTCTGTTTTAGGATCCAAGGAGTTTGGTTCAGTGTATCTCTCAAGGAAAGTCTGGGAGGGGAAAAGGAGGGGGAATGGTTTATTTCTCTCTGTTCTAAGACCCAAGGGATTTGAGTCTTGGGTTCCCCAGGGAAGGTTTTTGGGGGACAGAAAGTGTACCAAAACACTATATTTTTGGCTGGTGGTAGCGTTATCAGCTCTAAACTAGGAATTAAGCTTAGAAGGGTACATGCAGGTCCTCACCTTTTGGATGTTAAAGTTCAAAGTGGGAATAATACCTTGACACTGCCTCATGATTTTTGAGCTGGGGTTGGCAATGCAACCATCAACTAATGTCAAAAAGACTGCATGTTAGGTGGGCAGTGTATGATGAAAATTTAAAATAGCAGACAGGATTTCTTCTCATTTGTTCTCATCATGTAAGAAAGAGGACCTGTGCAGACTCCTTTTTGCGGAAAACTCCTTTCCACCGCTTCATTTAGCGGGGTTATGGCAATGTTGCATCTCCATGATTATTTTACCGCACAGCTTCTAATTCTTTCAGCAATACCAACTCTTCAAGTGAGCACTGGAAAACAAATTAAGATTAACATGTAAAGCAACATTTTAGTGTTAGTGCTTAAGAGTGGAAAAAGACAGAGTAGTGTTAAATAACTTCCTAGCTTGAAATATCCCCCGATTTTCTCCCTTAATGACACACTTATTAGAACTTAAATGATACAGGACTAGTGCAGCCTCCAATCTGGTAAAGACTTTCAAATGTGCTTAACCTTAAGCATGTGAGAGAGCCCATCGAAATCAGACATAAGCTCCATGATTAAAATTATATAAGTATATTTTTACAGGATTGAGGCTTTAGTCTTGCACCTTTAATATACTGATAAAACATGTCTTGGATTGTGCTGTATTGCTTCTCTATTTTATAATTAATTTGTATTAGTGTAATGCAATCATATGTAAAATATTTTTTTAGACATTTGGAATAATTGTTGAATTTTATGATAAGGGTGTTAAATAGGGTTGCCAGGTGTCTGGCTTTTGATTGGAATTCCAGGTTGAAAAGGGACCCTGGTGGCTCCGGTCAGCATCCCTGACTGCGCTATTAAATGTCTGGTTGTCGGCACAGCAGGGCTAAAGCAGGCTCCCTTCCTGCCGTGGCTCTGCACGGCTCCCAGAAGTAGCCGCATGTTCGTCCTCTGGCTCCTCTGAGTAAGGGAAGCCAGGGGGCTCTGCACACTTCCCCCACCCCAAGCACCGGCTCTGCAGCTCCCATTGGCTGGGAGCTGCGGCCAATGGGAGCTGCGGGGGTAGCGCCAGCAGACAGGGCAGTGCACAGAGCTGCCTGGCCTTGCCTTCATGTAGGAGCCGGGGGCGGGGCCGGGGGGACATGCTACTGCTTCCAGGAGCTGCTTGAGATAAGCATTGCCCAGAGCCTGCACCTCTGACTCCCTCCCATGCCCTAGCCTGCTGCCCCAGCCCTGATCCATCTTCCAAAGCCCTCAGTCCCAGCCAGAGCCCCCTCCTGCACCACAAATCCCTCACCCCTGGCCCCACACCTCCAACTGGAGCCCTCACCCCCCCCACACACCCCAACCCACTGCCTCAGGCTGGAGCCCCTCCTGAACTCCTAATTTCTGACCCCCCCCTGAAACCTGCACCCCCAGCCCAGAGCCTGGACCCCCTCCCACAACCCAGCCCCCTGCCTCAGCCCGGAGCCTCCTCCCATGCTCCAAATCCCGCAGTTCCACTCCCCCAGCCCAGAGCCCTCTCCTGCACCCTAAACCCCTCAGTTCCACCCCCCATCCCAGAGCCTGCATCCCCAGCCAGAGCCCTCACTCTCTCCCACATCCCAACCCATGAGCCAGCCTGAGCGAGTCAGTGAGGGTGAGGAGAGTGAGTGACAGGGCAAGGGAGGGGAATGTAGTGAGTGGGGCAGGGCCTCGGATAAGGGATGGGGCAGAGGCAGGGACTCGGAGGACAGATGGGGCAGGGCAAGAGTGTTTGGTTTTGTGCAGGTAGAAAGTTGGCAACCCTGGTATTAAACTAGCCCTTGCTCTGCCATGTTTTAATTTTAAATGTGCAGTTGCAGTCTGCTACCAAAGCACAGTATGTGCATCTTGAGAGGAATATAGAGGAGCCCTTGAGCTTGTTGCGTTACCATTAGTTTAGGTCTAGGTTTCTGGAAATGAGATTCAGTAGGCAAAGTTTCTGTATTTGTCGTCTCTTTCAAATGTAAAAATAGTGGGGAAGAGAGTAAGCAGTGAACAGACAGTGGAGGGCTCTATGAGGAGTTTGTAACTGACTTGAGGCCTCCACACATGAAATTCATTAACTGCATAGTAGAGCTTTAGAATGAAAATGTGGTTTTCCATGAGGGATCCATTCTGGGGTGGGGTTTTTTATAACACCCCCCACCAATGTTTCCTAAAATTAATACCACCAAGTTAGCTCCACAGATAGTGTCAACAGTGAAATGCTAGTGTAGGCAAAGCACTTCTGGTCACTGGTGTTTTCACTACAATGTCATTTACACTTACTCTGTGCACGGTGCTGGCTGCTGCAGGAGCCCTGTCTATTTAAATATTCCTGGTGATGGAGCAGAACCACTTGTAAGGTTTTTGTTGTTTTTGCTGTTGGTTTTTTTTTTTTTTTTTTTTTTTTTGGAAAAGGACTAGCGTAGGTACCACTAAAGTGCCTGAAACATTTTCTAGGAAAGTTCATTTTATAATGGACACAACCTTGTAAAGTTAATTGATGCATTATGAGATGCTTCTTTTGCGTGCAATTTTGGAATGTACACAATAGAATCCAGCCGTCTTAAGTATCCATAAAAGTTAAGGGGAGATGATAGTTGTAACATTAAATGAGGATCTTTCTGCACTGAAGATCTGAAGCAGTCCAGTCTTACTAGCACCGTAGTACTATAATGTCAATTTTGAATCTGCATTAAAGCTTTTGAATTAGCTATTGGATCTTTAGCACTTTTAAAATGTTTGCCTTTTGCTGGTTAATTTCATTCATTTGACTTCAAACCTATACATGTGTTTTTGAAAATCAATTAGCTGTACTGTAATTAGATACTGATGGCAGTTTCCTAGCAAAGTTTTAGTAGCTATACAGTAGTGCTGTGATCGGGGGAGACAACTGCATATTATGGAGTCAGGAAGGAGGGAGAGGAATTAGAAAAGTTTGCTAATTTAGCATTGTCTGACCACTGTTCAGTTAACTAGGTTAATATGGCTTGTTTAAAATAAATTCTTTAATGGATTTTTAGGAAACATTGTCAGACCACCCTTTGGTTTCCAATTGATTTCCATTGTATAACAGTCTGTAAGTCTCTTCAGTTGACATACCCTATTAAAGAGGCCCTGAGCAATCCTTTGTGTTTTTGGGTCAGTGGTTTACAAACATGTCTGAACCAATGAACTGTGAAATCAATCACTATATCTTACTGACACTGCCTTTGAACTGCTTTATTGATGACAGTAGAAATGTTAGTCTGTCTCTGTTTTCATTTATAAGACTTCCAAACTCATCCCCACTGACAAACAGTTAAATATCATTGAAGTCCCATTGTCCTTGGGATGACAAATGAAATGCATTGTCTTTTTGATGAATCTTTGGATTTTGTGAAAGGGACCCTCTACAGTCAATAGCTTGATGATTTTGCTTGTTCTAGAGAAGAACTCTGAAGTTGCCTGACTAATTGCATATTAGAATCTTTCTTCTTTTAAACTAATATAAATATATTTACTGTTATACTATGAATGCTTGTTAAGAATAACATTAAATACATTTGAAAGGCTCATTGAAAAGAGAAGGAGTCTGAAGAAACTTGGACTTTAAATTGTGGTGATACCTGTTATGTGCATCAGTATCTCTAGTAAATATGAGTGATGTATGTAACATATCAGTTGGCATTAGGAGTGGTGTTAGAAAGTAGATTTCTCTCCATGCATAAGTTTCCCCATCTCAGTTCTTTTTACCCACTTTATAAAATGCATTTTCTGTTGTATTGCAACAGATGTGTCAGTACTGAAGGATGACCTGCCCTTCCTGTCCAACAGTAAACAATTTAACAAAAAAAAGTGATTTTCTTAATCTGTTAGTGATGATAGAATTACCAAACTGAGATCTCTAGAGAATGGAGCCTTTATTTAATCACAGAAAAAATACAAAGTTCTAGCAGTGTGAGATTTCCCTCTAGTCTGCTTTATAATGATAAAGTCTTGGGTATCTCTTTCAGTCACCTCATCTTTCTGGTCCCCTTCTTGTTGTCTCACCACACCATTTCATGGTTCCTGTGTGGAAGGGAAAGTACCAAAGATTCAGATGAGTTCTTCAAAGACCAGAGATGGTCTTCCCTGCATCAAATGGATTATTATTGTCCTGAGCCTTATTGCAGTGGACCTTAAGTCCCATGATCTTTTTATTGTGTTTAGTATGCAAAATTTTTTGAGTGTAGAAAATGCCCTACAATGCTCTAGAATTTTCAGAATCTTGTTTTTCTGTGCCATTTGTTTGGCAGGTATGTAACATATGTGAGAACTAACCATATTGAAAAAACTGATGCAGCAGGTTGTAAGAAATGTAAAGGCATTGGTTTTTCAGTTACGACAGATGTTGGGAGGAAGCAGTCGCTGCCTTAACTCCTGGCAAGGCCTCTTGGTGACTCCCTGAAAAGTCAGAGTAGTCTTTATCAGAAAATGAAGACAACTGTTTGAAATATCATATTCTGGGAGCTGGTTATACAAAGAGCACTCTTATTAAGAAGATTGTGATTCACATGCTGGATTTGTGTTAAAATTTATATGATGTGATATTCTTTGTTGTCTAGCTGTTAATTGTATTTGAGATGTTTCTTTTCATGTCATGCATTTTAGGAAGGACAAATAGCAAACGGTGAAGAAGGGAAAGAGAACTACTGAATGTTTAAGCTGCTGTTGGCCAAATCACATTTTGAGATTGATTTCTATTTTTAAACAACATAGTGGTTGCTGATGGTGGCAAACTGATTGCCTTTGGATAGGGAGGTGGCATCATTGCTCACTTCTCTGCTAAAAAGGAATGCCACTGAGGCCATGTCTAACTTACAAGTTTACTGCAGCACAGCTGTTCTGATGTAGCTGTGCTGCTGTAAGATTGCTTGTGTAGCCGTGTTATGTTGATGGGAGAGAGTTCTCCCAATGACAAAATAAAACCAGCTCAATGAGTGGCGGTAGCTATGTTGGCAGGAGAGTGTCTCCTGCTGACATAGTGCTATGCACGCAGAGCCGGCTTTATGCCGATTCGGGGGAATTGGGCCCCGCGCCTTAGGCACCTTTTTAATTTTTTTTTTCACTTACCCCGGTCCCTGGCTGCGGTCTGCTCCGGGGTCTTCCATGGTCCCGCTCCTTTGAGCGAAGCGCCGGCAGGAGTGTGGCACGGCCGCACTCTCCCAGCTAGAGCTCCAGCCGGGGCAGCGGGGCTTGCTGCACTCCGGCCGGGGCTCCAGCCGGGAGAGCAGGGCGGCGGGGCTTTCCGTGTTCCGGCCGGAGTGCGGCAAGCCCGGCGGCTCCAGCTGGAGCGCAGCAAGCCCCGCTCTCCCGTCTGGAGCTCCAGCCAGAGCGTGGCAAGCCCCACGACCCCGGCTGGAGCTCTGGGCCCTTTAAATAGCACCCAGAGCCCTGGGGCAGTGAGGGGCTCCGGGGGCTATTTAAAGGGCCCGGGGCTCCAGCTGCCTCTTCCACCCCGGTAGTTTAAATAGCCGCTGGAGCCCCACCTCCCCCATGCATTCCCCAGCTCTCCCGCGGCTATTTAAAAGGTCAGGGGAGGGATAGAAGGGGGTTTGGTGGCTACTTAAAGGGCTGGGGTTCCAGCTGCCTCTGCTGCACCCCCTGACCTGTCCAGACCAGTCCAGCCCTCCCTTCCTGCAGCCAGCTCTGCACCCCATGCCCACAGCCAGGCCCTGCCAAACCCCCTGTCCTGTCTCCAGCCAACCCCTGCCACACACCCCTGTAGCCCTGCCCAAAGCAAGCCAGCCCCACACACACTGCTGCCCGCACCAGCCCTGCACACCCTGCCCAGCCCACACCCCCTGCCCTGTCTCCAGTCAACCCCTGCTGCATCCCACTGCCTGAAGCCAGCCAGTCCTGCACTCCTCTGTCTTCAGCCCTGCAAACCCCTGCTGCACCCCTCTGCGGCCCTGCCTGAAGCTAGCCCGCCCCACACCCCCTGTCTCCAACCAGCCCTACACCCCTTGCCCTGCCTGCAGTCAGACCGTACCTCCAGTCAGCCCCTGCCCTGCCTCCAGCCAGCCCCATGTCCACTGCTGCCCTGCAGTTTCCAGGGCAGTAACCCTGCACACCTGCTTCAATGTGCACACCTCCAGGGAGTGGCGGGGACCCACACATCTGAAACGGCAGTCATTAATAGCCAATCAACAGCATATATGATGCAATGTATATAATATATAATTTTATTATTCATATAGTTATGGAAAGTAAATAATATGTGACAGAAATGAAAGGCTTTTTTTTCCATTTTTTTTTAAGTCATCCCTGCCAGGGCCCCACCGAAAATGTTCGAATTGGGCCCCGCACTTCCTAAAGCCGGCCCTGTATGCACGCAAGTGCTTATGCCGGCAAAACTTATGTTGCTCAGGGGCGCATTTTTTTTTCACACCCCTGAGCAACAAAAGTTTTGCTGACACAAGTGCTAGTGTAGACGTGACCTAAGAAAAGAGTGGCAGCAGCAGGAAAAGAAAAGTAAGCATGGAAGTGCTGGAAAAACTGTAAGAATGGATGTCTTTTGGTATTCTCTTTAAAATATTAGATTTATATTAAATTTCAAATCTGGTTGCTCAAATCTATTTTCTCAGTATTATTGACTCTTCTTCAAAATTAATTGACCAATTAAGTATCTTTCTTCCTGTTTTAGAAAGTATAGTACTTTATAAAGTGTCTAGTTCCTACCTTAGATAAAAGCCCACTCATGATGTGGTTCCCTTAATTATTTGAAAGTACATATGTAATTCAGTGATGATCAACTTTGAACTGGAGAGACTCTCATAATCATAGAACTTTTGTACTGAGCCACAAAAATTAAATCTATTTAGAATACAAAAGGCAAGCAAACTCATAAAGTAATTATACATTTACTAGTATAATTCTATGTAAAGCTTGCAATATTGGAAGAGAACATGGTCTAATTGCTCCCAGATCTTGTGTTTTTACATGAAGAGATTTGAGTTCTGTTTCTGACTTTACCACTAACTCACTAGGTGACCTTAAAATTTGAGGCACACAAAGGTTAAAGAACTTGCCCATCTATAAAATGAGGATAATGCATAACATACAGGGGGGTGTATGTAGCTTAATTTATTACTGTCTGTAAAGCAATGTATGGTTCTTAAATGGGAAGATGTTTTTTAAATGCAGTGTATTGATGATGATGAACCGGAGTATTTGGGGCTCAGGAAGGGAGAAGTCTGGTTTTAGGTAAATCACTTAGCCTAATTATTAGTCTTAAATGGTCCCTTTTAGGGCTGGTCTACACTTGCGGGGGGTGGTGTTATTTTCGAACTAAGATACGCAACTTCACCTAAACTATTTGCGTAGCTGAAGTCCAAGTATCTTAGTTAGACTTACTTGGCCGTTATCACGGCGGCGAGTCGACTGCTGCGGCGCCCCCGTCGACTGCGCTTACTCCTCCTGCCAAGGTGGAGTACAGGTGTCGATTTGTGGATCAATTTTTCACGTCCAGACGAGATGCAATAAGTCGATCCCCGATGCATCAAACACTACCCGTCAATCCGGCAGATAGTATAGACATACCCTTAGAGGAAACACTGCATTATATTTATTGGGAAGTTATTCTGTGTTTTATTTAATCTAGACAAATCAGTTCTGGTCTTTGAGCAGTGAGCTAAATGTCTCTAGTACACAAGTGCACAAAATAACAAAAGAAGGAACATGAAGTAGTTTGATTATATGCTCTTTAAGGAGGAACCATATATTTGCTTGTCTTTATGATTAAAAATATATATTTTGGAATGTAGGATAAATACACTAAATGAATGTTCCTGATCAACAGTGAAATAGTTAACCTAAAGATTTAACAATTCACACCTCTCCCAAAGCTATTGTTGTAGTCTATCTGCAGAGAACACAACTTTGGTAACATTCATTTAATATTTATTTGCAGTGCTAAGTGCTAGGAACATATAATGTTTCTTTTGAGAGAGCTTACATTTGAGAGCACAGTTAGTCAGCAAGGGGAGAATTCCAGAGTTGTGGAATTCCAGAACATATATGGGCCCTGTTTATAAGGCATCTACCTATGGGGAAGGTTGGCTTCATAAGGTGCACACACCTGCATGCTGACTGAATATTGTAGATACAAAATTTGTGAAAATAAAGTGAATCTGTAGGACTAACTCATTGTGAAATAATTTCATGTCCTAAGAGCGATTTGATATTTTTCATATGTTAAAGGATAAAGATATGAAATCTTTTACAAACATAGTTCAATACAACTGCTGTACTCTTTCATCTTGGTAGCAACCCAGAAGCTAACATAGAGCAATTTGCATTTGGCAATGGGGCTAGTGTCTCCTTGTTGGAAGTGTTATGCTACTGAAGTGGTAGGAAGTGGGATTTGTATCTTAGCATGTCAGAACTAAAGCTGGACATGTATCAAGATATCTTACTAATCAGTTACCTCAGGGCTTCCCTGTACTTCAATTAGTGCAGGATACACTTACCTTTATTTATGTATCTATATAATTATATGAATGATATTCACAAGAATAGGATACCACAACGCAAAGTACATTAATCAATGCTGATTTTCAGTCCTGTAAAAATCACTAGAGCAGGAAATAAAGTAGGATAGATTATTTTCAGTATTTATGGATTTCAGCATGCTAGAGCACAGCTATAGCAAGCCAATTTAGATTCTCAGCACACTTGTGATGGGGTTGGGTGGAATTTAAAGAATAAAAGAAGAAATTACATTGTCTATTTAAGAAAACGAGAACAAAATTACCACAGTACATTTAAATTATGGGAAGGGAGGTAGAAAATAGTCCAAAATAAAGTGCAGTGACAAAACAATGCTGGAGAGCGCTAGCTAGCTGACAGGAGGATGGCCGAGAGGAATAAGTTACTGAGTATATAAAGGAAACTAGGAGTCGTCTGGATATGGTCAGAGAAGGAGGAAAGTTTGCAGAAAATTATGGAGCAAAGTGCTGGGAGCCATCATGTGTGCAGTTAAGAACATAAGAACGGCCATTCTGGGTCAGACCAAAAGTCCATCTAGCCCAGTATCTTGTCTTCCGATAGTGGTCAATGCCAGGTGCCCCAGAGGGAATGAACAGGTAATCAAGTGATCCATTTCCTGTCGCTCATTCCAAGCTTCTGGCAATTTCATAACAGTTTTGAGCTCTAGAGCAAGCTGACTCCATATGAAGGAACAGAAACCTTCCAAGAAACTCTGTTGTGAGGAAGAGCTTGTCTACATCAGAAAGTTGCAGCGCTGGTGAGGGAGTTACAGCGCTGCAACTTTGAGAGTGTCCACATCTGCAGGGCATCACCAGCGCTGCAACTCCCTGTTTGCAGCGCTGGCCGTACTCCCGTTTTGTCTCGGGTGTAGAGGATCCAGCGCTGGTGATCCAGCGCTGGTAATGCAATGTAGACACTCACCAGCGCTTTTCTTGACCTCCGTGGAAGGAGGAAGCCTCTGGTAATCAAGCTGGTTTCCTTTCCCGGTTTGCTCTCTCGGTCCCGGAGCCAGCCAGCAAACCGCGGGGAAGGAGAGCTGCTTGCTCGGGGTTCCGGGACCGAGAGAGCAAACCGGGAACGCCGCGGTTTGCTCTCTCGGTCCCGGAGCCAGCCAGCAAACCGCGGGGAAGGAGACCTGCTTGCTCGGGGTTCCGGGACCGAGAGAGCAAACCGGGAACGCCGCGGTTTGCTCTCTCGGTCCCGGAGCCAGCCAGCAAACCGCGGGGAAGGAGAGCTGCTTGCTCGGGGTTCCGGGACCGAGAGAGCAAACCGGGAACGCCGCGGTTTGCTCTCTCGGTCCCGGAGCCAGCCAGCAAACCGCGGGGAAGGAGACCTGCTTGCTCGGGGTTCCGGGACCGAGAGAGCAAACCGCGGCGTTCCCGGTTTGCTCTCTCGGTCCCGGAACCCCGAGCAAGCAGGTCTCCTTCCCCGCGGTTTGCTGGCTGGCTCCGGGACCGAGAGAGCAAACCGCGGCGAAGCTGGTTTCCTTTCCCGGTTTGCTCTCTCGGTCCCGGAACCCCCCTTGAAGCCGCCCAACAGCGCTGCAGTGTGGCCACATCTAACACCACTTGCAGCGCTGGTTGCTGTAAGTGTGGCCACTCTGCAGCGCTGGCCCTATACAGCTGTACTAATACAGCTGTAACAACCAGCGCTGCAAAATTTTAGATGTAGACATGGCCGAAGAAACGAGAGGAACTTAAAACGCTCAAAGGGAAGAACTCCAAATGATTCCCAGTTTGTCACAAGATTTTAAGAAAAATTGTTAATTGTGTATTTCAGTCAGAATAGCCTCAAGTGGCTGAATTACTAGCTGATAGTGGAAGTACCAAGGTGATGTGAGTAATTTTGGGAGCAAGCTTTCAAGGACAAGTGTAATGCAAGGTCAAGGTGAATGATTAGATTTGGGTGTACAATAGTTACTAAGCATGATGGAGACTCAGTGGTTGCAAGGACAAGAGGAGAGATTAGGATAAAGCAAGAAATACCAATGGCATCTTAGAAATTCTAGAAGTTAATACTACTAACAAAAATCACTTTGAGAAGGATGAAAGAGAGGTTCAGTACCGAGAAAACAGAGGCAATCACGAGAGCCTGGACAGTTCTGTGCTTTTTATTTTGTGCACCTAATACACAAATCTCAGACAATACTTTCATGTTTATTTTTAATTGGTATAATCTGAAAATTCTATCAGAGGATTCTTAAAATTCAAAATAACTGTAAAGAGACTTTTTTTTTTTTTTTTAAACCTTGCAAGGCTGCAGCCCCGAGCCTGAACATTTACACCACAATTAAACAGCCCCTTAACCTGAGTCCCGCGAGTCCAAGTCAATTGGCACAAGGTAGCCGCGGGTGTCTAACTGCAATGTAGAAAGGCTCCTAGTGAGACTCCTAGTGAACACCAGCTGGCTACACCTGGCCTATACTGAACTGCTTCATGTTGTAAGTAATCCCTACACCAGTCAATATAGCTAACACAGTGAATGGCACTTGTAGTGCAGGCAGGTGAATGAGAATACAATTCTGTGCAACATAACATATCACATAAACTGGCAGGCTTACTTAATCATGCTTCACTGTCGCCTTATTATAGCGCAGCCCTGGCGGAAACATATTTACAATATTACCCCGGTGGCTCTTGCCAGCTTAAGGGGGCAGAGTTGACGTTGAGAGGTGGGGCTGGTTCATAACTATGTATTTCCTGGTTTTCAGAAGTTTAAGTATAGGTGCATTTGATGTGCTCTGGAAGGGAATGAGACGCTGGTCAATCTTAACATTGTGTTAAAGTTTTTGGTCAGTGAATGACCTTAAATCTCCTTCCTTTTCCACACTGCTGCAAGTAGAGAGAAAGAACTCACAATTTCTATTTACATTTAAAAACTAGTTTAAAGAGTGCTAAAATTGCAAAGTCAAGCACTTGAAAGTTAGGAATTACCAGATTTAAGGTTGTGTGTGTATTTCCTTTGATCAGTTTCAAATTTGCCACCTTTCTGTTTCATTAAACGATCATTTTTCAATGTGAAGGGAGGGGAAATAGAAGTTCCTGATCTACCTTTTCTATGTCATTCATTGTTTTGTATACTTTCATTGCATCCTTTTTTTTTTTAAATTCATCTTTGTAAGGTAGAGATTGAAAATATTTTCAATCTTCATCTTAGTTTTGCTATGATCATTTCTGTTGCTTACTTCTTAATCTCTTTCTGTTAATTTTTTTTGAGATTGGGTAATCAGAACTGAACACAATATTCCAGATGAAGAGTGTACCACTGCTGTGTATATTGGAATTGTAGTGGAATTGTAGAACTGCTCATGGTAACAAGTGTAATATACATTGTCATAAATAAGTATTAAGTGTGTGATTTTGTTCCTTTCTGAAGCTATATTTTTTTACCTGAAAAAAAGAATCTCTTATTCAGAAAAACAAGTCTGGATCCTAGGAGTAAGCTGTACTGGTTATATGGTCACTGATCTCCTAGAAACTGGTCTTCAGATAAACTTACCAAAGTTGAGTATCAGAGGGGTAGCTGTGTTAGTCTGGATCTGTAAAAGCAGCAAAGAGTCCTGTGCACCTTATAGACTAACAGACGTTTTGGAGCATGAGCTTTCGTGAGTGAATACGGAAAAGGATAAACGGACACAAATCAGATATTAGGAATGGCAATATACAAAAACCTGTAGGAGAACACTTCAACCTCCCTGGCCACACTATAGCAGACCTTAAGGTGGCCATCCTGCAGCAAAAAAAACTTCAGGACCAGACTTCAAAGAGAAACTGCTGAGCTTCAGTTCATCTGCAAATTTGACACCATCAGCTCAGGATTAAACGAAGGCTGTGAATGGCTTGCCAATTACAGAACCAGTTTCTCCTCCCTTGGTTTTCACACCTCAACTGCTAGAACAGGGCCTCATCCTCCGTGATTGAACTACCTCATTATCTCTAGCTTGCCTGCATATATATACCTGCCCCTGGAGATTTCCACTACATGCATCTGACGAAGTGGATATTCACCCACGAAAGCTCATGCTCAAACTTCTGTTAGTCGAT
Source organism: Gopherus evgoodei (assembly GCF_007399415.2). Taxonomy (NCBI): domain Eukaryota; kingdom Metazoa; phylum Chordata; order Testudines; family Testudinidae; genus Gopherus; species Gopherus evgoodei. The sequence goes on along the minus strand of NC_044331.1, from coordinate 37,167,075 downwards.
AAGGTGTCACAGGACTCTTTGCTGCTTTTACCAAAGTTGGTAATTGGTATAAGTTTAAGATGCTTGAATTAACAGCCAAGTTCACATCCTGCAGATTACTTACATTTTTACCTGCCTCCTAAGCATCCGCATTCTTGCAGTATGTGTTTTGTCCATAGCTAGTCTTCTCCTCAAACTGTGAAACAATTAAGAGTATAGATGCTGATTCAATAGTTATTCATACTTAAGAGTAATGAGATTTACTGGACAATAACTTTCTGAAAGCAGCTTTGGTTGCTTGTGTAGCTTAATTATTAGCAAAAAAACACTTTTCAAATTGAGTTTGTTTGGTTTAATGGGAAAGTCCCTGTCAGATTTAAAGAGAGATTAACGGTTCAGTTCTGCCTTCAAATTAATAATTACTAGGTTCATAGAAACTCTTCTAGAATTATCTTGCCTGTTAAAGTTTCTCTTCCTTATTTTGATGAGACTTCACATGTTGGTGTTTATTTTCCCCTCTTCTGCTGATTGATGCTTGTAATTCTTTCTCTGTGAAAGAATGGATGAGTTGAGTTTCCAAAGCCTGATTGTTCCTTCTCTGTGAAGACTGGTGCACATCCATCACCCTACTTCCCCATCTCTCAAAGAGCAAGTGGGCAAACAAATCTGTCACATATGGATACCTATGTTTATGGAATGGAGTGGTCTGATATTCATTTTTCCTGTGACTCCAATAGAAGTGCCCATTGATTAAGTGACACTTTGGGGGTGGTGGGAGAGCAGGATCTGTGCTCTGTTGTGCTAAGGGAATATATTTAGGATGGGTGGCTGCTGAAGTCAACAAGTCCTCTTCTTCACTAGGAAAAAGTGCTGTTAACTAGAGTTAGGTAACTCAAGGTAAAATCCTAGTGAAGACAAGCCAGTTTGTAGTGTTCACCCACGCTAGCAGTCATTTTGAGTTGACCCATTTTAACTCATGTACATGAAATTCAAGTACCAGGATGTATGTTTAAAAAAAAAAAAATCAGCAGAAGAAGACAAATTGCAAACCTGGAGAAAACTCCTGAGTGAAAAACTGGATATCTATATTGGATTGCTAAAATGTTTACTAACAATAAAGCTTACTCTTGGGGGAGTTCTGCACCAAAATATTAAAAATTCTGCACACAATATCTTAAAATTCTGCATATTTTATTTGTGAAAATAACACCATATACTCATGCCAGTTTCAAGTATTTTGGTAATTTATTTAAAAATACATATCAGCAAGTATGTCTGTAATAAGACAGATAGCAAAAAAGATTCAGGAAACGTTCTTTTGACAAATAGATTCCTTGCTAGGCATATTAATACAGAACTTTGAGTAACAATTCATTTATACTACAATACAGAAACATATTTCCCACACCCCTTAGAAGCAGTGAAAAAGCTTGGGGAAGTCTGAGGGAGAGGGAAATAATCTCTGACATCCCTCCTCCCCAACCCCATATATCCCTGCATCCTCACTCAGCCACTCCCTCCCACAGTCAGTCTCCCCCACTAACTTTTGAATCCCAGTCTGTGACCCCGCCCCCCAGAAGCCCTGGTATCCCCGTGTCATCTCAACTGGCCCCACGGGCAGGACGCTGTGAGATACGCAGCCTCTTCTGCTCTCTATCCACAGCTGGCTGCTCCTGCCGGGGAGTGGCTATCCTCTGTTCTGGCACTATAGCAGCCCCTGGTGCTTGAAAGGTGTAACTGCAGCTCCTCTCAAGCAGAAAGTATTTTCTGTAGAGAAAAAAAAATTCTGCAAGGGACATACATTCTCAGGGGTTCTGGAACAGTTTGTAAAGTGGGGATGCCGAGAGCCACTGAACCAAATTGTTAACTCTATGTATGATGGAAATCACTTCAAGCCAGGGCATGCAGTAGCACCCCAAGCACCCTTAGTTCCAGCACCTGTGTGAATTCTGTGCATGTGCAGTGGTGCAGAATTCTCCCAGGAGTAAAAGTTAAATAAAACAATGATTTTTCTAATGTGGTGTTGGAGTTGTCCCTTGAGTAGGCTATCTAGGGAGTTTTCTGCATTATTTGTTTACATGAGTTTATAGATAATGTATTTTTCATTCCATATTTTGTTTTATCAGTTACCCTTTTTGATGAGACTCACACTTTGTAATACAGCTTCTTCAGTCCAAGAATGTGCATTCAAGGAGATTATAGGACTATTAGCTGACTCTACAGTCGAAAGGCAGGCCCTGCTGTGGAAAACCAACATCTTTCAGATTCTTTTTAAATTGTACAGTACTGGATGAATTGTGATTGCAGTGTGAGAAGTGGTAGCTGTGACTCTGAAGTTGAGAGAGGTTACCTGAGCTGGTCCACACTGAAAACTTCTATTTGCATAGATACGTCTCTGAGGAGTGTGAAAAATACACGCTCCAAAGAGATGTAGCTACACTGACCTAAGCCCTGGAGCAGATAATGCTAGGTTAACAGAAGAATTTTTCCATCGACCTAACTACCACCTCTTGGGGATTCTCTACAGCAGGGGTGGGAAAACTACAGCCCCTCCTGGCTTTGGATCCAGCCTGTGGGATTGCCCCCCATGGCGCTGTGGGCCCTGCGCCGCTCTCAGAAGCGGCTGGCACCACTTTCCTGCGGCCCCCCAGGCCGGGGGGGGGCAGAGGGCTTCATGCATTATCTATGCCTCCAGGCTCTGCCCCCTGCAGCTCCTATTGGCTGGGAATGGGGAACTGCTGCCAATGGGAGCTTTGGGGGAGGTACCTGGAGGCGTGACAAGGACAGCGCATGCCGGAGCCCTCCGTCCCTGCCCCCACCAGGGCCACAGCACTTCATGGAGTGGCGCAGCATGGGGCCAGGGCAGGCATGCAGGGAGCCTGCCCTTGCCCTGGTGCGTGCTGCTGCCACCTCAGAGCCGCTTTAGGTAAGTGGCGCTGGGCCGGAGCCCAAACCCCACCTGCACCCCACCCCCAACGCCCTGCCCTAAGCCCCCTGCCTGCACCTTGCATCCTTGCACCCCAACTCTGCCCTGAGCCCCCTCATATACCCTGCACCCCTCTTCCACCCCAGCTCCCTGCCTTGAGTCCCCTGCTGCACCCCACAGCCCTCCTGCACCCCTGCTCTGAGCCCCCTCCTGCACTCCACAACCCTCCTGTACCCCAACCCCCTTCCCTGAGCCCACTCATACACCCTGCACCTCTCCTCTGCCCCAATCCCTTGTCCTGAGCCCCTTCCTGCACACTGCACCCCAACCCCCTGCCCTGGCCTTGCATACTATTTCCCCACCCAGATGTGGCTCTCGGCCCAAAAAGTTTGCCCACCCCAATTTACAGCAACAGGAGAACCCCTGCTGTCGTCGTAGTGGCTGTCTAAGTTGAAGTGCTACAGCAGCACAGCTGCAGGGGCATTTTAAGTGTAGCCCTACCTACCCTTTTCTACTGTTGCCATATGGAAGTCACTACTATATGAAATCTGTCGCAAATTGAACTTTCAGTTTCATCAGTAACTGCTTGGACTGTTCAGTCATTTGGACAGCATCCCAAAAGCAAACAAACTACATAGGGCTTCAGCAGAGCCGGAGTTGTATCTCAGCCATCTATTTACTGTTTTTAAGAGGGAGAGAGGAAATAAGAGTTATGAGCTGTGGTATCCATTTCTGTAAATGTTACTTGACTGTCTGAGAAACAGACTCATTACCACTGGGTCTAGAGACCGCATGCAAGCATATTGACAAGTTAATCATACTGTAGTTGCAAAGGTTGCTGTGTTCACACTGCAGTCCAGATGTCCTGTTTATAGGAACGTTTGGTGATAAGAACATTCTTGTGCGTTTGGTTTTTTTTTTAATTATTTTTTATTTGCTCTGTAACTATGAGGTTGAAGCTTTTTGCATTTGTCTTCTAGGATTTTTTTTATGGTTTTGTTTTTGTAACAAACGTGTATGGGGAGGTATTGGCTTTCTGAAAATACTGTGATATAAGACATGATATTGCTACCAAGCCTACAGTGAATACTAGAACTAAAAATGAATTATCCCTTTCAGCAAGGGAAAGGATTTTACATTATTTTTCTTGCAGCTTTCCATTGTAACAAACTTCCCTAGGTGCTATAACCTTAATTAAATGCAGATTGTAATATTCCTGGCTGTCAGGCTCGGGTGTTCCAGGAACTCTTAATCAAAGGAGCAAGAGATTCAATGGATCATTTCATTTAACCTTAGTATATAAAGCAAAATGTCTAGTTAAACTTTTGCAAGGGCTTTTTGCAAAATCCGGATATCTTGAAAAGAGTTTTAAAAACGAAAGGAAATTACTTAATGCAATAAAAGTATAGTTTAAAGAAATCTAAAATATTAGATAGTCTTGATTTCATTGTGCTTACAAGGGCCCAGCATGGCCTTTGTCTCTGTCCTCTTGTCTGCTCACCTTAGTGAAGGTGATTATGCTGCTCATGGCAGTTTGAATTGCTTTATATAAAATTACCACTTTTTCATAGTAAACAAAAATGTTTTGTTTTTGAAATACAGAAAAGCACAGAAATAAGAACAGTAAAAACAATACATTGACATAATTTTTTTTTATCCCAGATACCCTCACTGCAAGCTCAGCTGGGAAAGGAATACCTTACACAGACCTTTAAATTGGTCAATCTATGTAAGGGTCATGCTGCAACACTCTTTCAAAGCGCATATTCTGCCATACCCTAGCAAATTATGTCAAGTCTTAAGCCAACTCAGTATCCGTTCCTGAAGCCTGAGTTGAAAAGTAACTTTTCTAGATAGAGATGGTGACTCCTTTGTTCACAGCTAAAGGTTCCACTGCAAAATTCAGATTTGTCAAATCCTTCTTATTAATATAGTACCTTCTTTCTTCCCATCCTCACTTGACAGTTATATAAATAAATTCACTAGGGACTCTATTCAGTGTTGACCTGGTCCTGTTCTTAACAGTGTTTCCCATATATATATTAACTATAAACCTAGGGTTGTGAGTTCAATCCCTGAGGCGGCGATTTGGGGATTGGTCCTGCTTTGAGCAGGGGGTTGGAGTAGATGACCTCCTGAGATCCCTTCCTGATATTCTGTGATTCTATGATTCTGTATAATCTCACACATTGGGAACAGGAGGAAAGGCCCATTATATTGTTGAAAATGTCATGGAGTCATAGACTTTAAGGTCAGAAGGGACCATTATGATCGTCTAGTCTGACCTCCTGCACAACACAGGCCACAGAAACTCACCCACCCACTCCTGTAATAACCCCTAATCTATGTCTGAGCTATTGAAGTTCTCAAATCATGGTTTAAAGCAGGGGCAGGCAAACTTTTTTTTGGCCTGAGGGCTGCATTGGGTTTCGGAAATTGTATGGAGGGCTGGTTAGGGGAGGCTGTGCCTCCTCAAACAGGCAGACGTGGCTGACTCCCTACCCCTATCCAACTCCCCCCCCCCACTTCTCTCCCCTGATGGCCACCTGGGACTCCTGCCCCATCCACCCCCCCTACTCACTGCCTCCAGGCCCCCGGCCTCTAACTGCCCCTTGCCGCCCCATCCAAACCCCCCTCTCCTTCTTGACTTCCCCCACTGGAATCCCTTCCCCCATTCAACCCCCCTGTTCCCTGCTCTCTGACCGCACCGACCCCTATCCTCATCCCCGGACCCTGACCCCCCCTGAACTCCCCTGCCTTCTATCCAACCCCCACTCCCTGCACCCTCACTGTGCTGCCTGGAGCACCGGTGGCTGACGGCGCCGCTGTACCATGACAGGCAGCTGTGCTTCCCGGCTGGAGCCAGCCGCACAGCACAGAGCACCGGGTCAGGCCGAGCACTGCAGCTGTGCTGCCCCAGGAGCTTGCCGCCCACAACATTACGTTGGTGGCACAGTGAACTGGGGCTGCAGGGAGGGGCCGGGGGGCTAGCCTCCAGGGCCAGGAGCTCGGGCTGGGGAGAACAGTCCCGCAGGCTGGATGGGGCCCGCGGGCCATAGTTTGCCCACCTCTGGTTTAAAGACTTCAAGGTGCAGAGAATCCTCCATGCCCCACACTGCAGAGGAAGGTGAAGACCCCCCTAGGCCCTCTGCCAATCTGCCCTGGAGGAAAATTCCTTCCTGATCCCAAATATGACGATCAGCTACAGCTAAACCCTGAGCATGTGGGCAAGACTCACCAACCAGACACCTAGGAAAGAATTCTCTTTAGTAACTCAGATCCTACCCCTTCTAACGTCCCATCACAGACCATTGGGCATATTTACCACTAATAGTCAAAGATCAATTAATTGCCAAAATTAGGCTATCCTATCATACCATTCCCTCCATAAACGTATCAAGCTTAGTCTTCAAGCCAGATATGCCTTTTGCTCCCACTACTCCCTTGGAAGGCTGTTCCAGAACTTCACTCCTCTGATGGTTAGAAACCTTTGTCTGATTTTGAGTCTAAACTTCCTGATGGCCAATTTATATCCATTTGTTCTTGTAAATGTAAAGGAGTCTTATCTATGGAGCCTTTCTAAAAGCTGTGTGTTTAAACTTGTTTGCACTTTTTTAATATGAGACTGCTAAAGGTCCCAGAAAGCATCAAATTTGTACATGTAGGGCCTGTTCTGCTGTCACTTCAATGTTAATCTGAAGTCATTTAATTGAAGACAATGGAGTTACATCTGTAACACACTACTGTAAAATCAAATTCAAGCCAATCTGTATAAGTCTGTGGTGTTTACTTTTAGTTTTTTGGAAGGGTGAAGGGAACGTGGGGTGAACCATCTGCCCTACCTTTTTAAAAACATTTTTAAACCATGTGTGCAGCTCTAATAGTATTAGCTGGAATGTAAGTGCTAATATGATCAAGGCTCTGCTGCGAATATGGTTAAAAATATGGTACAAAAAATCATTCCCCAAAAACTTTTATCTGGAACTTTTATTTCTCATAATGGAGCATCTTGTCTGGACATTACTAATGATCATGGATCAGACCTGCTCATTTCAGCACAGTGGAGACTGCTCAGATTTTCGTCCTCACCCTGCCAACTCACTTTCAGACTTGCATCGCAGCAACATCCTCTGACTCCAGAAATGTCCAAAGCTGAAACTGTATGAATTAGTAGAAAGCATTAATAAAACTATTACAGATTTTAGGATTAATACTTAGCTTTATCGTAAACATTTGAAGAGGGTATTTTTTGTATTGCTATGGTGAGTGTCAGGATAATGAGCCTTTGCTTGGAAATCGGTGTGTTAGGTTGTGACTATCTTACTTTTTTGGTTTTTCAGAGTTTGCATTGTGAGTAAGTGTAAGTTAAAATATTGTTAATGAGTGAGTGTCATTGCCTCCTTTTTAAAATGTGTCATATTAGTGAAAATCCCAACTTCTTGAATTGTATGCACACTGGGAAAAACTATTACATGGTTAAACTAATCCAAATAGCTCTGACCATCTAGGCTTAGGGTAACATGACATCCTTGTCAATGTTTTGATTGCTTAGTTGGATAGTGGTAGTTGCTGAAGAACATAAACTATAATAGAATGTATAAGAATGTAAGAACATAACAGCCATACCGGGTCAGACCAAAGGTCCATCTAGCCCAGTATCTGTCTACCGACAGTGGCCAATGCCAGGTGCCTCAGAGGGAGTGAAGCTAACAGGCAATGATCAAACGATCTCTCTCCTGCCATCCATCTCCATCCTCTGATGAACAGAGGCTAGGGACACCATTCTTTACCCTTCCCGGCTAATAGCCATTTATGGGCTTAGCCACCATGAATTTATCCAGTTCCCTTTTAAACATTGTTATAGTCCCAGCCTTCACAACCTCCTCAGGTAAGGAGTTCCACAAGTTGACTGTGTGCTGTGTGAAAAAGAACTTCCTTTTATTTGTTTTAAACCTGCTGCCTATTAATTTCATTTGGTGACCCCTAGTTCTTATATTATGGGAATAAGTAAATAACTTTTCCTTATCCATTTTCTCCACTTCACTCATGATTTTATATAGCTCTATCATATCCCCCTTTAGTCTCCTCTTTTCCAAGCTGAAGAAGCCTAGCCTCTTTAATCTTTCCTCGTACGTGACCCTCTCCAAACCCCTAATCATTTTAGTTGCCCTTTTCTGAACCTTTTCTAGTGCTAGAATATCTTTTTTGAGGTGAGGATAATACATCTGTACACAGTATTCGAGATGTGGGTGTACCATGGATTTATATAAGTGCAATAATATATTCTCAGTCTTATTCTCTATCCCCTTTTTAATGATTCCTAACATCCTGTTTGCTTTTTGACCGCCTCTGTGCACTGCTTGGACATCTTCAGAGAACTATCCACGATGACGCCAAGATCTTTTTCCTGACTCGTTGTAGCTAAATTAGCCCCCATCATATTGTATGTATAGTTGGGGTTATTTTTTCCAATGTGCATTACTTTACATTTATCCACATTAAATTTCATTTGCCATTTTGTTGCCCAACCACTTAGTTTTGTGAGATCTTTTTGAAGTTCTTCACAATCTGCTTTGGTCTTAACTATCTTGAGTAGTTTAGTATCATCTGCAAACTTCGCCACCTCACTGTTTACCCCTTTCTCCAGATGATTTATGAATAAATTGAATAGGATTGGTCCTAGGACTGACCCTTGGGGAACACCACTAGTTACCCCTCTCCATTCTGAGAATTTACCATTAATTCCTACCCTTTGTTCCCTGTCTTTTAACCAGTTCTCAGTCCATGAAAGGACCTTCCCTTTTATCCCATGACAGCTTAATTTACATAAGAGCCTTTGGTGAGGGACCTTGTCAAAGGCTTTTTGGAAATCTAAGTACACTATGTCCACTGGATCCCCCTTGTCCACATGTTTGTTGACCCCTTCAAAGAACTCTAGTAGATTAATAAGACACGATTTCCCTTTACAGAAACCATGTTGACTATTGCTCAACAGTTTGTTTTTCTATGTGTCTGACAATTTTATTCTTAACTATTGTTTCGACTAATTTGCCCGGTACTGACGTTAGACTTACCAGTCTGTAATTGCCGGGATCACCTCTAGAGCCCTTTTTAAATATTGGCGTTACATTAGCAAACTTCCAGTCATTGGGTACCGAAGCCAATTTAAAGGACAGGTTACAAACATTAGTTAATAGTTCCGCAACTTCACATTTGAGTTCTTTCAGAACTCTTGGGTGAATGCAATCTGGTCCCAGTGACTTGTTAATGTTGAGTTTATCAATTAATTCCAAAACCTCCTCTAGTGACACTTGAATCTGTGACAGTTCCTCAGATTTGTCACCTACAAAAGCCAGCTCAGGTTTGGGAATCTCCCTAACATCCTCAGCTGTGAAGACTGAAGCAAAGAATTTGTTTAGTTTCTCCGCAATGACTTTATCGTCTTTAAGCGCTCCTTTTGTATTTCGATCGTCAAGGGGCCCCACTGGTTTTTAGCAGGCTTCCTGCTTCTGATGTACTTAGAAAAGATTTTGTTATTACCTCTGGAGTTTTTGGCTAGCCGTTCTTCAAACTCCTCTTTGGCTTTTCTTATTACACTCTTGCACTTAAGCTGACAGTGTTTGTGCTCCTTTCTATTTGCCTCACTAGGATTTGACTTCCACTTTTTAAAGGAAGTCTTTTTATCTCTCACTGCTTCTTTTACATGGTTGTTAAGCCATGGTGGCTCTTTTTTAGTTCTTTTACTGTTTTTTTCTTAATCTGGGGTATACATTGAAGTTGGGCCTTTATTATGGTTCCTTTAAAAAGGGCCCATGCAATTTGCAGGGATTTCACTTTAGTCACTGTACCTTTTAACTTTTGTTTAACTAACCCCTTCATTTTTGTATAGTTCCCTCTTTTGAAATTAAATGCCACAGTGTTGGGCTGTTGAGGTGTTCTTTCCCCCACAGGGATGTTGAATGCTATTTTATTATGGTCACTATTTCCAAGCGGTCCTGCTATAGTTACCTCTTGGACCAGCTCCTGCGCTCCACTCAGGATTAAATCTAGAGTTGCCTCTCCCCTTGTGGGTTCCCGTACCAGCTGCTTCATGAAGCAGTCATTTAAAGTAACGAGAAATTTTATCTCTGCATTTCGTCCTGAAGTGAAATGTTCCCAGTTAATATAGGGATAATTGAAATCCCTCACTATTATTGGGTTCTTAATTTTGATAGCATCTCTAATTTCCCTTAGCATTTCATCATCACTGTTACTGTCCTGGTCAGGTGGTTGATAATAGATCCCTAATGTTATATTTTTATTAGAGCATGAAATTTCTATCCATAGCGATTCTATGGAACATGTGGATTCGCTTAAGATTTGTACTTCATTTGAATCTACATTTTCTTTCACATATAGTGCCACTCCTCCCCCTGCATGACCTGTTCTGTCCTTCTGATATATTTTGTACCCCGGAATGATTGTGTCCCATTGATTGCTCTCAGTCCACCAGGTTTCTGTGATGCCTATTATATCAATATGCTCCTTTATCACAAGGCACTCTAGTTCACCCATTTTATTATTTAGACTTCTAGCATTTGTGTACAAGCACTTTAAAAACTTGTCCCTGTTTATTTGTCTGCCCTTTTCTGATGTGCCATATTCTTTATGTGACTGTTTATCATCTTCTCCGGCCTTTACATTATCCTCTTCTGTGTCCTCTGTTCCTGACTATAACCTGGAGATTCCCTATCATCAGACTCTCCCCTAAGAGAAGTCTGTGTCCGATCCACATACTCCTCTGCAGCAGTTGGCTTTCCCCCATCTCCTAGTTTAAAAACTGCTCTACAACCTTTTTAATGTTTAGTGCCAGCAGTCTGGTTCCACTTTGGTTTAGGTGGAGCCCATCCATCCTGTACAGGCTCCTCCCATCCCAAAAGTTTCCCTAGTTCCTAATGAACGTAAACCCCTCCTCTCTACACCATCGTCTCATCCATGCATTGAGACTCTGAAGCTCTGCCTGCCTACCTGGCACTGCGTGTGGAACTGGGAGCATTTCTGAGAATGCCACCATAGAGGTCCTGGATTTCAGTCTCTTCCCTAGCAACCTAAATTTGGCTTCCAGGGCATCTGTCCTACTCTTCCCTATGTCATTGGTACCTACATGTACCACGACCACCGGCTTCTCCCCAGCACTACACATAAGTCTGTCTAGATGCCTCGAGAGATCCCCAACCTTCGCACCAGGCAGGTAAGTCAGCATACGGTTCTCCTGGTCATCACAAACCTAGCTATCTATGTTTCTAATGATCGAATCTCCCATTACTAACACCTGCCTTTTCCTAGCAACTGGAGTTCCCTCCCCCGGAGAGGTAACCTCAGGGTGAGACGCAACCCCAGCACCATCTGGAAGGAAGGTCCCAACTATGGGAAGGTTTCCCTCTGCTCCCATTGACTGCTCTGCTTCCCTGTGTCTTTCTTCCTCCTCAACAGCATAGAGGCTGTCTGAGTGGAGGTGGGACAATTCTACAGTGTCCTGGAAAGCCTCATCAGCATACCTTCCTGCCTCTCTTAGCTCCTCCAGTTCTGCCACCCTGGCCTCCAAAGTCCGTACGTGGTCTCTGAGGGCCAGGAGCTCCTTGCACCGACTGCACACATACGCCACCCGCCCACAAGGCAGGTAATCATACATGCTATACTCAATGCAATAAACTGGATAGTCCCCGCTCTGCTGCTGGGCTTCTGCCTGCATTGTCTCCTAGTTAATGAAAGGGTGGTTTAAAGAAAGGGGGTTTGGAATGTGGTTTGGATTATAGGTTTTAAAGGGACTACAGGGGAACAAGTAGGACTGACAAGGGACCCCCTCTCCGTTCCCACTCCCCTGCCAAACTCCCTTGCAAAACTCCCTGTTAGCAGCTCCTGTTCGTATATGCAGGCAACTTTCAGTTGCAAGGAAGCATCCATCCACCTGGTTTTGTGGAGTTAATAACTGGAGTTTTAACTTTTTTTTTACAATAACTGGCAATGCTGTGTGTGTTAGTGCAAACCCCTGTGGTGTGGAGATTCTTTTTGTGAATTGTCTGTGTTGTATAGGTACATGTTGCCCCTAATTAAAAACATTGAGGATTTTCTGCTTCCGCTGAATGTGAAATTCTGTTAAATGCCTATCCTCAGGACTGAACATGTTAACCATGCTTGCTGATCTCTGCACCAGTCTGTTTCCTTAAAGAGTGACCTGAGCGGGTTATGTGACAATATTCTGCCTTTGCACCTGGATAGTTAAGGAAGTTAGGTCATTCTACGTATTGTCATATGAGAGATTTTCACATCCTACCCACTGTGTAGTCATCTGTGATTCCCCAGAACTCACTTTATCAAGAGGAGATGGTTACAAGGTTATTCTGACAGCATGCCATGTGGAGTAAGCATACTTTCTCTAGAAACACTATTTGGTATGCACTATGTAGGAGTTACAAGCTTTTTCAGCTTGATCTGTTTCTTGAAGGTTTTTTAAATGTACGTTTACCTTAAATCTCCACTCCTGTGAGTGGGAGTTTATTTTGGTGAATATAGTGACATTTCGTTATAAGAAAAGTGCTAATTGCTAGATGTGCAAGGGATTATTAGGTTGAGGTCATCTAACTTACTTGCTACACCTTTTATACTATATTAAATAGATTAGAGTGACTGCTTCCATTGACATTCTTGTCCCATTGAATTCTGTGGAGGTTTTACCATTGACTTCAGTGGGACCAGGATTTCATCCCTTGTTCCTTGGACCCATAAATTACATTAGGTATATAAACAAAGAGAACTTGAATGTGTCAGAGACTGGAGGATCTTATGGTTACTGTCATCTTGCCCTATCGTTTTTTATTGTAAAGCACTTTCTACTGCTTCAGTGCCGGGCTCTAACAAGCAAACAAAATCAAACAGACTGAGAATGGTGTTTGTTTTTATGACATAGAACTGTTTCCCAGGAGTTTCTTGACTGGCATCACAAAACTAATTTCACTCAATGGCTGTGATAAGTAACAAATTCAGATGTAAGAGAATGTTGCATCATATTAGTGTGCCTTCAAGTTCTCTGCATCTATCATCCTTTATCCCAAATAGCTGCTTTGCTTTTCAGACTGTCAGAAGCAAGTAAGCAGACCCTTTCAAGTTATAACTGTTCATGCTTGAGTAATGCAATTCATAAGAGTCTAAACATAACCATTCAAAATCTGTGAAATGACACATGGCTTCATGCTTCTGTAATTTTGAGAAAGTACCTATAGATTTCCATTCTTCCATTCCAGAGAGCCCTTGAAGGTATGTCAGGTATTTATAGTTATTGGAAGTCCAAGTTGTACATGCCAGATTTAATGACTCACACCTTTTCAAAACAATGGAAGGCCTTCCTGGGTAGCTGAGAAAATATTCCTTCATCATCTCACTGGTTCACATTTGTTTGTTGTGATGTGGCAAGTACCGGTTGTCATGTTACTGTTAGACCTAATTATCCCCCAATAACTCTAATTTCTTTCCACCTTCTCTGTCCTTTCTGCCCCATAAACAATGTGTATATGTTTCTGGTGCTTTCATTTTGGATTAAACCAAAAAGATGTAAAAATAACAAATCAGGACTAAATGACTTCATTTAAGAAGAATATTGTAGTTTAATTATTCAGGGATTTATTCAGATTGTGAGCTTCCACTGAGCTTTGTTGTAGAGTATCTCAGTACATTCATGCTTTTAAAACAAAACTTATTTTTGCAAGTAGAGGGAAAATATATAAAAACCATAGCTCCTTTGTCATAACATTTCTTCCCAGATCTGGACCTTAGCATCCAAAATATGGGTGTTAGCATGAAAACCTCCAAGCTTAGTTACCAGCTTGGACCTGGTAATTGCTGCCACCAGCTAGGAATTATACAGTGCCTAGCTCACTGTGGTCTCCCCAGAACCTTCCCTGGGGGACCCCCAGACTCAGATGCCTTGAGTCTTACAACAAAAGGAAATAACCCCCTCCCCTTGTTTCCTTGTTACTTCCTCCCAGGCTCCCCTCCCTGGATGACCCTAGGAGATTCCCTGCTTCCAGTCCTGGAAACACAAGTACCGAGAGATCTAATCTCTCTTCCCCCTCACCCAGAGGGTATGCAAAGTCAGGCTTAGTAAATCTAACACAAAGAGATTTTCCCCCTGACTTCTTCCTCCCACCAATTCCCTGGTGAGCTGCAGACTCAATTCCCTGGAGTCCCCACTAAAGAAAAACTCCAACAGGTCTTAAAAAGAAATCTTTATATAAAAAGAAGGAAAAAGGACATAAAATGGTCTCTGTAATAAGGTGACAACATACAGGGTCAGTTACTTAAGAAAAAAAATGAATAAACAGCCTTATTCCAAAAGAATACAATTTAACACATTCCAGCAACTACACACATGTAAATACAAAACAAAAAAATATATAAACCTATTGTCTTACTATCCTTGTACTTACAACTTGGAAACAGAAGATTAGAAAAGCCAGGAGATAGAAAGATCACTCTCAGAGACGAGAAAAGGAACAGACCAAAGACAAAGAACTCACACCCAAAACTTCCCTCCACCCAGATTTGAAAAAGTCTTGTTTCCTGATTGGTCCTCTGGTCAGGTGTTTCAGGTTACTGTTGTTACTCCTTTACAGGTAAAAGAACATTAACCCTTAGCTATCTGTTTATGACATGCTTATACTGAGATTACATTAATGCACTCCAAATAACAGAATAAAATCATAACATAAAATGAAATCTGAGACCGCACCAAAATTAATTTCATTTCAGGATTTGCTGAGACCTAGTGAAATAAATGTATTTTGACATAGGTGAGGTGAAACAAACCAGAAAATGCCAAAGTCTGGGTACTTCTATTTGTTAGAAATGTCAGAGATCTGAAATAATGGATGTCTAGCTAGTTAATGTCAGTGGTATTGATGCCTTGTTTTTCCCAAACAATGCACCATTTCTTCTCATTTAACGATTTTCACTGTTTTCACTGTTGAACTGATCCATGCTGCATGAATTCCAGAATTTTACTATTTATTTACTTTTGATTTCAACATTTAAACAATAGAATATCTATCCCAGGATGTAGGCAGTCTTGGCAAATAATTGAAAATATAATCCAACAAAAATATTAGCGGTCTTCCTCTGCCCAAAAGAAGCTAGTCCACAAAACCCTAATCTTCCTGCACAGATACAGATCTCTGAAACATTCCAAGATTTCTGCAGCTTCCTTAAATGAAATGACCTTTCTCTCTTCCAGTTTTAAAATAACAAACACCTCTGCACTGTTCTAATTGGACCACACAGGCTGCAGTAAACATAGGAGATATGCACCATTAGTTTCTGCTGTAACAGAGATTATTGGGGAGATCTGGAGATGGACATAGACAACAGGATTGGGGGCCTGGCAACTGGAAGTATTTGCTCTCCTATCCTCCCCACACCCACTTTAAAAAACAAAAATAAAACAACCCCCAGAAGATCAACATCCTTCCCACTTTACAAAGATCAGTTGTTCTCTTAAAGACCCATTACATTCATTCTTTCCTTTTAAATGGGGCTGACCATATGATTTTGTAATTAAATGTTGCTAAAGAATGCTAGAAGAAATCTGCTTTTTAATGGAAGAATACGTGGGCAGGAGTTTGTTGAGTTCAAAGGATCTTGTGATGTCTCAGTTCTTTAAATGCCATTTCACTCTTGCTGTTTGAAAAAATTCTTTGCCATTCTTCAATATTTTAAAATAGTTTTCTCTTTGTGGGGCGCTGTAAAGGAAATATGAGTTGTTTCTTTATTATAAACTGCCAGATAAGTGGCTACTGGACTATATTTGCACTTGCAGTCATTCATCATATTCTACCTTAAATAATTACAAGGGAATTGATTATGGACCCTGTCCTCTTTGCATAAACTTTCTTCTTCCCAGCCACATTACCCTTTCTCTAATTCTAATCATCTTTCTCTTTTAGCATTTGAAATGTGTGATTTTCATAGATAGAGTTGTAATTTGAGGGGGATTTTTAGCCTTATGTTACTTTTACATTATTACTGAAAATCAGAATAGATGTAAGCACTGGCTGTTCTGATTGCTCATCCATAATTTCTCATTGAAACAGTCCCCATCCCCCTCCCCCACCCACATTATGAAGAGGAGTACTTGTGGCACCTTAGAGACTAACAAATTTATTGTAGCATAAGCTTTCGTGGGCTACAGCTCACTTCATCGGATGCATGTAGTGGAAAATACAGTAGGAAGATATGTGTATATATATACACACACTCAGAGAACACGAAACAATGGGTGTTACCATACACATTATAAGGAGAGTGATCAGTTAAGGTGAGCTGTTGTCAGCAGGAGAGAAAAATAACTGTTTGTAGTGGGGATGAAAATTCTCAGCACTTGACAAGGAGCTGTAAAGAACTGGGTGGGGGGCGGGGGAGCGGGAGGGAAAGATAAACATAGGGAAATAGTTTTACTTTGTGTAATGGCCCATCCACTCCCAGTCTTTATTCAAACCTAATTTAATGGTGTCCAATTAATGGTACACATTATGGTAATTCTAGCAGCATTTATTAGTAATTTCATTCTTTGAGGCAGTGAAGATATTTGACACATATTAACAAAAGAAATTAGAATGCATTTATATCTATATCTATCTACCTAGAGAGAGAGAGATCTTGATTAAATGTCTTAATGTAGTGGAAAAGGTCTAGCAGTTAAACAAAAACCTTCTTCCTTCCTTCCAAGACTGATATACTCTACCTGCTATAGAGCACTTTACAGCTTGCTTAATATAAAAATAGAAATATAGCAAAACCTGTCTTAATATGCTTTCCCTCTAATTAGTGCAGGGTTTCATCTTATGGTTCTCACAATTTCTTGATTATTAACACCTTTTATGGGCTCATGATACCTGATATGGAAGAAAAACCGTATGGATTTACCATTAACTTCTTGACTGTTTTCAAACATAGAGGACCAAGTAATTCTGGCTTTCTATTGTTTCTAGTGTAATAATTTAGGACTAGCAGTGAAATGATTATGTGAAGAATGACCTGCCCAAGATTAGGGAAGTGACAATTCTTCTTCAAGTGATTGCTCATATCCATTCCAGTTAGGTGTGCGCGCGCCGCGTGCACGTTCGTCGGAGAAACTTTTACCCTAGCAAGCCAGACGGGTCAGCTGTGCGCCCCCTGGAGTGGCGCCGCCATGGCGCCCAATATATACCCCAGCCGACCCGGCCACCCTTCAGTTCCTTCTTACCGCCCGTGTCGGTCGTTGGAACTGTGGAGCACGGCTTCGCTGACCGCCACACTCCCTAGCAGCTCATTTCGCTATCGTTGTATATAGTAGTTATAGTTTATTATTGTACATATATATATATATTAGTCAGTTAGTTAACTAGTGTTATTAGTGTAGTTATTAGTTGTAGTTTGAGGGGATCGGGGACCCGCCCCTTCCCCCCACCGGGAGCCGGAGCTCATGCCCGGCTCATCGGGTTTATAGCAGTGCTCGGCTTGTCACAAGCCCATGCCAGTTGGAGACCCGCATGACTCCTGCTTGAAGTGCCTCGGGGAGTCGCACTTATCGGCTAAGTGCTCGATTTGCAAGTCCTTCAAACCGAGAACCAAGAAGGAGCGGGACGTTAGATTAAGGCAGCTCCTTATGGAAGCGGCCCTGACACCTTCGCCCTCGGCACCGAGCACAAGTCAGCCGGTAAGCACGGGCACCGCCACCGCACCGAGCGCTGCCAGCAAAGACTCACGGCACCGGCCAGCACCGAAACCGACTCCGAGCTGCTCCCTCTCCCCGAGGCCGAAGGCGGCGAAGGCGCAGATCACCCCGACATCAACTGCCTCGCAGTTAGAGCCTGCGCCAAAGACGGCCCCCCCCCGGCACCGATACCTGCCGCGGCACCGTCTAAGCCGGTACCGTTGACTCCGACTCCATGAGGGCTGTCGAGTCCAGCATCTGGCGGCTCCCCGGTGCACACCGTGGTAGAGCCTGCTTCGCCTTCTACCCCGGAGACGTTTGCCGCAGCGAGGGATCTCATTGCGATCACAGAGGCACCGCTGCCCTTACCCACGGCACCGCCAGTGCGGGTACTACACTCCATGGGCAAACCGACCCTGACCAGACCAGCTTCGATCAGCATAGCAGACCGGCACCACTCCACATCGCAGTCCTGCGGACGTTCGGCATCGAGGTGTCGCTCAGGCTCTCGACGTCGATCTCGGTCTCGGCACCGGTCAGACTCCCGGCACCGATCACGTTCCCGGCACCCATCACCTCGGCACCGGTCAGGCTCTCGGCACCGGTCAGGCTCCCAGCACCGATCACTTCGGCACCGGTCAAGATCCCGGCACCGGTCGACGTCTCGAGCGTCAACCCGGTACTCACGGTACCGCTCCAGCTCACGGCACCACAGTGGGCACCGCAGTGGACGCCGCGCCTCCAGGAGCAGATTGAGACAGAGGGACTCGAGATCCCGGTCGACCTCCTGGCACCGAGCCGGTCGCAGGTCCCGGTCTCACTCTCAACACCGTCATCAATACAGACACCGGTCACCACAACCCAGAGGTGTAAGGTCTGTCGGTACCTCCGTGCCAGCTTTTCCCGCTCCACCTTGGCCGTCTAGAGGCACGTTGGCATCCTCCCAGGCGGGTAGCTACTATGAACGGGACCAGGATCCCGAAGTACCGCTGGGAGTATTCCAGGACCCCCGCCCACAGGACGCAGGTGCCCAATAGTGGGGTTTTTGGACACCCTGGGCATATCATCAGACCCAGGGTGGCCCCGTGCCCCGGACACGTTCTACCACCTCAGAACATCGGGTGCCAGAGGCCACTGTTTCCCGCTCCCCCGTGGTTGAGTCGGATAAACAGCCGCCACCAGACTCCCCGGGTCAACTCGAGCAGGAACCAGTCCAGGAGCAGGAGACCACACAGGATGCCCTCATTCCCGGAGTATCCTCCTCCTCCTCCTCCTCGCCAGATGAGGCTGTGGCTGGGTCTTCAGCGTCAGGACCCCCACCGATAGACCTCAGGGCCCACCAGGACCTCCTCCGTAGAGTGGCCCTTAATATCAACCTACCAGTAGAGGAGGTCCCAGAGGTTGAGGACCTGGTAGTGAGCATCCTCTCTGCCGATGCACCTACCCGGGTAGCCCTCCCATTCATAAAGACTATCCAGTCCACCGCTGATAACCTGTGGCAGTCACCAGCCTCCATCCCGCCGACAGCTAAGGGCGTGGAGAGGAAGTACATGGTACCCTCTCGGGGGTGCGAGTACCTATACGTTCACCCTCCTCCTTCCTCCCTAGTTGTCCAATCTGTTAACGGCAGGGAACGGCACGGCCAACAGGCTCCGGCCCCCAAGGCCAAGGAAGCTAGACGAATGGACCTCATGGGGCGCAAGGTGTATTCAGCTGGGGCCTTGCAACTCCGTGTGGCCAACCAACAGGCCCTACTGGGCTGTTATAACTATAATATCTGGGCGGAGGTGGGTAAGTTCTCCGAGCTTCTACCCCAGGACTCCCGCCCGGAGTTTAATGCGTTCCTGGAGGAGGGTAAGAAGGTGGCCAGGACCTCTCTCCAGGCCTCCCTCGACGCGGCTGACTCGGCAGCCAGAACGTTGGCCTCGGGAATAACCATGAGGCGCATTTCCTGGCTTCAGGCCTCCACCCTGCCTCCAGAACTCCAATATACCGTCCAGGACTTAGGGAAGGGTTGTTCTCGGACAAGACAGACTCCAAACTGCAAAACCTGAAGGACAATCGAGTCATCATACGCTCGCTGGGGATGCATACACCTTCCACCCAGCGTAGACCCTTCAGGCCCCAAGCACGACGCCCATACTTCCCACCCCGTCAGAGGCAGGACCTCAGTAGACGGCGTGGTCGGGGGGGCCACAGATGCCAATCCGGCTCCCAGGGAGGCCAAAGCCAAGGGTTCTCCAAGGCACCACCGGGCTCCAAGTCCGGCTTTTGAAGGTGCGCCCGGGGACGGCGTACCAGACGCAAGACAGGATCCTTCCCCTACCTTCTCCAACCGCCTCTCCCAATTCCTCCCGGCGTGGTCTCGGTTAACTTCAGACTGTTGGGTGCTGCGTACAGTGAAGCAAGGATACCACCTGCAATTTGCTTCCTCACCCCCTTCCCGCCCCCCTTCCCGGTCCCTCTTCAGGGACCCCTCTCACGAGCAAATCCTTCTGCAGGAGGTTCGTTCTCTCCTCGCAGCAGGAGCGATAGAGGAGGTACCTCTAGGCGAGAGAGGCAAGGGGTTCTACTCCCGATATTTTCTGATCCCCAAGTCCAAGGGAGGTCTCAGGCCCATCCTAGACCTGCGGGGCCTCAACAGATGGATGCTCAAGTTGAGGTTCCCCTGGGAACCATTATCCCATCCCTGGAGACTGGTATGCCTCCCTCGACATGAAGGACGCGTACTTCCATATCACCATCTTTCCACCGCACAGGAAGTACCTTCGCTTCACGGTCAGACATCAGCACTTCCAGTTCGCAGTCCTACCCTTCGGCCTCTCCACGGCCCCGAGGGTGTTTACCAAGTGCATGGCCGTTGTGGCCGCCCACCTCCGTCGGCGGAAAATCCACGTGTTCCCATACCTCGACGACTGGCTGCTAAAGGGGTCCTCCCAGTCGCAGGTACGGCGACACGTCGAGGTAGTTACGGACCTCTTTTCCCAGCTAGGCCTGCTTCTCAATGCCGAAAAATCCAGCCTGGTCCCCACACAGAGGTTGGACTTCATAGGCGCGACCCTGGACTCGACTCAGGCCAGGGCTTACTTACCTCAGCCCCGCTTCCAGACTATCGTCTTGATCATACGGAGCTTGCAGGCCTCCCCAATCACCTCGGCTCGCACGTGCCTCACACTACTAGGACATATGGCCGCATGCACTTACGTGACGAAGTATGCCAGGCTCCGAATGAGGCCCTTCCAAACGTGGCTTCATTCTGTATTCCACCCGGGCAGGGACCACCTAGATGTATTGGTGACGGTCCCCCCCGACCCTCTCCGCTCCCTCGACTGGTGGATGACTCCATCCCTAGTATGCGCAGGGATGCCGTTCCATCCACAGCCACCGTCGATGACTCTAACAACCGATGCATCATCCCTGGGGTGGGGGGCCCACCTAGGGCGCCTGTGTACCCAGGGCCTCTGGTCATCCCAAGAGCTGTCACTCCACATAAATGTCCGGGAGTTGAGGGCAGTCCGCCTCGCCTGCCAGGCGTTTCAACGACGTCTGCACGGCCGTTGTGTTTCTGTACTCACGGACAACACAACAGCCATGTACTATATCAACAAACGGGGGAACCCGTTCGTCTCCCCTGTGTCAGGAAGCCATTCGACTCTGGGACTTCTGTATAGCCCAGTCGATAGATCTGGTGGCATCCTTCCTCCCAGGGGTCAAGAACACACTGGCGGACAGACTCAGCCGATCCTTCCTATGCCACAAATGGTCGATCAGACCGGATGTCATCCATTCCATCTTCCAGAGGTGGGGATTTCCCCGCATAGACCTTTTCGCGACCAAGTCCAACAGGAAGTGCCAGGAGTTTTGCTCCTTTCAGGGCCTCTCTCCCGGGTCGATCTCGGACGCATTCCTCCTGCCATGGTCCCACAACCTACTGTATGCCTTCCCTCCGTTCCCTTCGGTGCACAAGGTCCTGTTGAAACTACGCAGGGACAAAGCGCATCTAATCCTGATCGCACCCGTGTGGCCCAGACAGCACTGGTTCACCACCTTGCTGGACCTGTCTGTGGACCCTCCAATCCCCCTTCCTCTCCACCCAGACCTGATCATGCAGGATCACGGCAGACTCTGTCACCTGGACCTACGAGCCCTACACCTCACGGCGTGGCTCCTGCATGGCTGAACGCGGCGGAGCTCACCTGCTCCGCACCGGTCCAGCATATCCTCCTTAACAGCAGGAAGCCTTCCACTCACTCAACGTACAGGGCCAAGTGGAAGCGCTTCTCCTGCTGGTGTGCTACTCAGGCTCACGCTCACGCCATTTGAACCACTAGCGACTTGCTCGCTCACGTACCTGTCTTGGAAGACGGCCTTCTTGGTGGCCATTACATCGGCCAGACGGGTCTCCGAGCTGAGAGCTCTCACAGTGGACCCACCCTACACCGTCTTCCATAAGGACAAAGTGCACCTACGACCCTACCCAGCGTTCCTCCCTAAGGTTGTGTCTGCCTTCCATACCAACCAGGACATCTTCCTCCCGGTCTTCTTCCCGAAGCCACACTCTTCTCGGAGAGAGCGGCAGCTACACTCCTTAGATGTACGCAGAGCGCTCGCTTTCTACATGGAGCGAACAAAGCCATTCCGGAAGTCCCCTCAGCTGTTTGTGGCGGTTGCAGAACGGATGAGGGGTCAACCAATCTCCTCTCAGAGGATTTCCTCCTGGGTGACTGCATGCATTCGCGCATGCTACGACCTAGCTCGCGTCCCCTCTGGCCATCTCACGGCACATTCCACGAGGGCTCAGGCGTCGTCGGCAGCCTTCCTGGCGCACGTGCCTATCCAGAAGATATGCCGTGCAGCGACCTGGTCATCGGTCCACACATTCACCACACACTATGTGCTAGTCAGACAATCAAGAGATGATGCGGCCCTTGGCGTAGCAGTTCTAAATACCACCACATCTCACTCCGACCCCACCGCCTAGGTAAGGCTTGGGAATCACCTAACTGGAATGGATATGAGCAATCACTCAAAGAAGAAAAGACGGTTACTCATCTTTGTAACTGTTGTTCTTCAAGATGTGTTGCTCATATCCATTCCAAACCCACCCTCCTTCCCCACTGTCGGAGTAGCCGGCAAGAAGGAACTGAAGGGTGGCTGGGTCGGCTGGGGTATATATTGGGCGCCATGGCGGCGCCACTCCAAGAGGCACCCAGCCGACCCGTCTGGTTTGCTAGGGTAAAAGTTTCTCCGAACGTGCACGCGGCGCGCGCACACCTAACTGGAATGGATATGAGCAACACATCTCGAAGAACAACAGTTACAAAGGTGAGTAACTGTCTTTTCAGTTTTATCCTTCACCTTCCTTGATAGTTCAGAAAATGAAAATGCTGAACCCTGTTTACTGTTTTCTCAAATGACGCTCTCCTTGACATATTAACAGTTTGATTTTGGGGTTTTGTTCAGGGAACTATCCAGTCTGAGCCTGAAAAATGAGTCTACTTATTACTATGGATTCCTGAGACAAACTGTTGCCAAGGTAACTTCTTTCATTGCCCTATGCAATTCATCATCATCATAATCATCACTCCCATAACTGCATTGGTCGTTGGGGCACCGTCAATGAGCAATCAACCAGTTGTCTTCGCCTGTAATGATAGTGTGTCAGTGCTTGTCTCCACAAAGTCCATTCCTGTCTACTCTTGTCAATCCATCTCTTCTTCTGTCTACCTCTTCTCTTCCCCTGTATTGTTCCTTGGAGGATGATCTTGGATAGGCCAGACAATCCTTTTATGTGGCCATACCACTTCAGCTTGTGCTTCTTCACGGTTATCAGGAGGTCTTCATATGACTCAGCACATTGGGTGGTGATGTTGCAGACCTCTTCATTAGTGATATGATCGAAGTAGATTCCCCTGGATTTTACAGAAGCATCTCATCTCAACTATCTGTATTTTCTGTTCAAGTTCTGCCATAAGGGTTCATGTCTTCTATGCATACAGAAAAATGGAGATGACCAATGCGTGCAGCTGTTTCAGTCTAGACTCCAGGGAGATGTTCTTATTCCTCCAAATTGTCTTAAGCTTTGCCACTGATGCTGTTGTTTGCACCGTTTTCTCCTGAATTTCTGTCTTTGACCGTTCATCAGTGATGATTGCCCCCAAATACTTGAACTGTTTCACTGACTCCAGCTCTTGTCCACTGACAGTGATATGTGAGCTGATCCCATCATGTTTGTTTGTCATCAGCTTGGTTTTCTCTGCACTGATTTCCATGCCATATTTTGTGGAGGTTTCATCCGATCGTTTCGCAAGGTTGGCAAGTTCATCTTCGCCGCCTGCCAGGCCGTCAATGTCATCAGCAAACCAAAAATTTGAGATTGTTTGTCCCCCAATGCTGACTGTGCATATATGGTCTTCTAGGGCATCAGTCATTATGCACTCCAAGTAGATGATGAACAGTGTGGGCAAAAGAAGGCAGCCTTGTCGGACTCCCACAGTGTTGTGAAACCACACTCTCATTGTACAATTGACGAGAACTGCACTGCTGGCCTTGGCATACAGTTGTTTAATGGTAAGAATAAGCTTACAACCAATATTGTACTACTTCCTGGTTGCCCAGAGAGCTTTGTGCCATACTCTTTGTTGACTTCAAGAAGGCTTTTGACAGACGTGATAGATGTCCTGCTGGTGGTGTAAGTACTTCTCACACAGAACACGAAGATTGAAAATCTGTTCTGTGGTACTTCTTCCAGCACAAAAGCCAGCCTGTTCTTCAGCGATGATATTGTCTGCTCGTGGCTTCAGTCTGTTCAGTATGACTTTCAATATCCCTTTGCTGGGATGGCTAATTAAGCTTATGGTTTGGTAATTTTGACACAATTGCAGGTTGCCTTTCTTTGGCAGAGTGATGATTAGTGACTGTGTCCATGTGGGGGGCCACTCACCAGTCTGCCAGATCTTGATGCAGGTCTTCCTGAGTACATCTATTACTGTTTCTCCTCTGAATTTCATCAGTTTGGCTGGGATGTTGTCAATACCTGTAGCTTTTCCATTCTTGAGTGATTTGACAGTTGTCTCCACTTCTTCACATAGTATTGAAAAGTCATCCTCCTCTGTTGAATCTGTGCTGTCTAAGACACTAGGATCTCCATTTGTCTGGTGGTTGTATAGACCAGAGCAGTAGTTTGTCCACCTATTGATGATGTCCATTTCTTTGGTAAGACTTTTCCCTTCTTTGCCTTGAATTGCATTCGCTTTGGTCGATCTTTTCTTCATCAGATCTTTTACAACCTGGAAGGCTCGTTTGCTATTTTTATTATTGATATACTCTTCAACTTTAGAGCACTGTTTTTCAATCCATATCTTCTTGGCCACCTTCATTCCTTTCTTGATCTTTCTGGCAATCGCTCTGTATTTATCAGCTCCCTCAGTGCTGTCCTTATCTCTCTTAAGTTCTCTTCTAATGTCACACATTTGTAGTATTTCATTTGTGACCCATGGTTTTGTCTTCTTATGATGTTTCCCAAGGATGTTCATTGCTGCCTCATTCATTACAGTGTTGAAATTGTTGGCCATTGTTTCTACGTCTTCCTCTAGAGCAAGCAGCGGGGCTAATTTTCTGCCGATCATTGCTTGGATTGACTCTGCAATGTTTCAGTCTCTTAAGTCTTTTTAAGTCAAACTTGGTTCTGGTGAACTTTAGCCTGACGATTTTTCTTAGCTGCAGCCGAAATTTAGCATCACTGGATTGTGATCACTTCCAATATCAGCACCGGGAAAGCTCCTTGTTTTAGCTCTGTTAATCCCAGAATGAAATCGGTTTTGTACCAGTCAATCTGGCTGTGATGTAGACCATTAGGTGCATGCCTTTTTGATCATGCGGATGCTTTATGTGCTCCTAATGTCTTTGCAAGAACCAGGTTGTTATAGCTGGCAAACTCCAAAAGTCTCAATTTCCTCTCATTGGTTACCGCATTACAGAAAGGGCCACAACAATCTCACCAATCTGCTTTTGCATCAGTATCCACGTCAGCATTCCAATCTCCTTGTTACAATCAAGATCTATTTCTTGTGTACCTTATCAATGATGTCTTGGAGCTGATTGTAAAGATTTTCAATTTGATCACTGTCATAGTCTGTTGTCTTTTTTTCTTTTCTTTTTTTCCTCCCTGTCCACAAAGTTGTGACCTAGACCAAGTCTCATTTATTCAGGAAGACTTTTAAGATAACATTCTTTAATTGAGAGTACTCTCAACTGGCTTATTCTCCTGGCTGATATAAGGGGTATAAGGAAAGAGGCAAACATATGGTAAGGCATCCACTAGAAGATTAAAAAGTTTTTTTGAAATCCTGCAGAACGAGGTACCTGAAAATGGTACCTGTTAAGTTGTGATCAGTGTGTGTCGTTGTCTACATCTGCTCTTCATCTAAATCACTTTGGAACTACCCAAACTCAGATTTATAGGTAGAAAGGAACACAACTTCTTGATGTTTTTTCTTATTTTCAGAATTCATCATTGGCATAATAAACAAAAGAAGCTCTTCAGATCATAGAAAAGAAGGATAGCAATGCTGAAAGGTTATGATGCCTTAAATATTGTATATACTATGTTGCTCTAGTACAATATGCAGGAATTCTTCACTAGTTTCACTAATCACTGCCACTACAATAAAGCATCATTAGTAAAAGGTGCAATATTTAGTGTTTTATATATCTTTAAACATAGAAGAATATAACCTTCCTCTGTTCCTTACGAGACTGTCAACTAACTTGCATGTATGTGTGTGTGTGTGTGTGTGTGTGTGTGTGTGTGTGTGTGTGTGTGTATATATATATATATAAAATGTGTGTAAAAAAAAATATTTGGATGTTAGTGCTCAATTTTTGCTTTTACAGCCAGAGCCTCTGTGCGTATTTTAAGACGGTGGTGATGTGGAGGGGCTCCATCCTGGGGATAGACCCACCAAGGGGATTCTGGGTGACTCAACCAGAATGTCTCCTGAGTACTTGGGGAGTGCATGCCAAAGCAGGAAATGTGACTTCCCACCTTGCCAATATCGTTCCTCCTTACTCATATGGACGTAGTGCAAGATTATGTTGCTTTTGGCTTCTCTAATTCAGATGTCAGAGGTAGACACTGCTGGTCCTTGTGCACTGGGGGTCAGATTCAGTGCCATGG
This sequence comes from Gopherus evgoodei, assembly GCF_007399415.2. Classification (NCBI taxonomy): domain Eukaryota; kingdom Metazoa; phylum Chordata; order Testudines; family Testudinidae; genus Gopherus; species Gopherus evgoodei. Next base: position 37,140,270 of record NC_044331.1, on the reverse strand, counting down.
AGGTCAATGGGAATCTTTTCTTTCATTTCTGTAGGTGCTAGATCAGGATGTGGTAGCACAAGGGTTAGTATAATGGCTTCCCCTTGTCTATGTACACAAGAGAGTGAGAGGCATGCATACATGCTTATTCAGGCCTAGATTTTTTTTGGTGATGGACTCTAGAAAAGTTAATGTTTAAAGAGAACGTGTTGTCTTACAAAATACGGATTACAAAATTTGGAGATTATTTGTAGAGTTTTCTTTGAGGTTACCCTTTTTGGGTTTTTTTGTTGTTTGTTTTTTTTGGTATGTGCTTCCATGCAAACTGTTAAACCTGGTAAATGCTTTTAACAGTAAATGCTTTTAGTGGTTGTCTTGAAACTGAAATTTTCATCGTGAAGGTCAATCACAGATTAAAATGAGTGGGTGAAAATATCCTCTTATATATAAATGAAGTCTGTGTGTATGTACATATACTACAGTTCTGTTTGTTATAGCTTTATTTTTTTCTCCAAGCTTTAAATTTCTCTTTGTTTGGGCAAATTGACCTAAACATCTAATGTACATGCTCAGTTGTGGCAATAAAAGGACACTAATGTAGGATCAGTAATTGCTTGAAGGACTGTAATTCAAATATCTGCTTGCCTGACACAGGTAAACATCTGGTGCAGATTAGTAATAACTGATGTCTTAATGGTGGTACTAGAACTGCCAAACTGCAACAACTGCTTCCCTGAGTAATCAGAGTTCAGACTGCTCTATTTATCTGCTGTATTTAATGATTTAACATTATTAGAGGATGATGGTGGTTCATCCTTTTGGTTGTATGGCTGGTATGATTCCAGTGGTCACATAAGTGAGGATTTTGACATTGGACCAAAGGAAGTAGTGTTATTTTGCTAACCAAGATTATATGAACTGATTATTCAGTTACCAATTTTAAGACTAGTGTTGGATATATATTGAATATATTAATCTCCATGCATAGTCATTTTCTTCATATAATATTTTATCTACTAAGTGCCCTTAAATGTACTCGGGGTACTGCATCATTAATTAAAATACAAAACACTTGAAAACATGGAACAGATAATATTAAAAGTGACTTAAAAAAAACATAATAATTGTTAGCAGTAAATTCACGTTGGTTGTCGTTTTTTGTGCATGATCTGGGAATTCCTAATACTTCAAATATTCTTTAAAACCATTTGTGAAGTCCTGGGTTAGAATTTCAGAAACCTTGAGTGGTTTGTTTAAAATGTCAACTCCCCACTGATAAAATCAGTAAGAGATTCTTTCTGTTCTGTCATATTTTGTTAGTGTTTGGGATTTCTTTTTCATTCTTTGCACGCATTTTGTTTATATGATATAATCAAGTCAAGTCACTTCCAAATCTTGCTTGAAAGGTTTGTTTAGAAAGCAGGGCTGGCACTAACTTTTTTGCCGTCACAAAAAAAAAAAAGGGCGCTGAACCAAAAACAACAACAAAAGAAAAAACCCGAGCGCCGTCCTGCCGAACCAAAAACAGCACACACCCCCAGGCGCCACCCGGCCGAACCAAAAAGAAAACAAACAAACCCCCGAGTGCCACCCCACCGAACCAAGATTGCCTGCCCCTTACAAGGTGCCGCCCCAAGCATGTGCTTGGTCAGCTGGTACCTGGAGCCAGCCCTGTTAGAAAGTGTGCTTTTCTCTCTAAATTAACTTGAGGTTTGCACCAAAAATCAGACTTGTTTTATTTGGCTGTGAAAGCTTTTTCTGCAGTTCAGCAAGTCTGCAGCTGCAGAGCACCAATGCTTATGTGATGCAAAATCTCCATGTTTTTGCAAAAGCCTTGTTCTAGTGAGGAGTAACTCTTCATGCTTCTCTGACTACTTGGCTTTAGAGATTCCAAATATTATGGAGGTGAGTGAGTTGTCATAAAATCCCTATAAATCAAATAAAACAGGATACCATGTTGCCCTTAAAAGAAGAGATGCATATTTTGTGGTACTCTTGGAAACTTCAAGAGTTGGTGTACTGACTGATACACCTTGTTGTTTGATTTATATTCACAGATTAGCTATTGCTGACAATCAGGCAATCTTCTATGTTTTTACCTTTCATACATGGCTTGCACAATTTAGATTATTTCTAATACATAGAAAATTAACTTGTGACCTGGCAAAATGCTAGGTAGGTGCATGGGCTTGAGCATAGATAATAATCAGACAGTTGCATTGAGCATTTGGTCTGGCTGTTTATAAGTAGAAACTCCAGTCAAGAAGGGGCTACCTACCATCAGTAAAAAAAAAAATAGAACAATTCTGATTAATAAAGTATCCTCATTTTATTCCTGTACTAGGCTAGAGTAATTATTAAACCACAGGTTACATGGCTGAATAAATCTGTGTTTTGGACACTTGGAACAAGATGTAGTGCTGCACAGAAAGAAGAGAGACACTTTCTAAATAATATCTACTTCTTTTTTCAAATGCTCTGTATGAAGTTCCTATAACCCTTCGTCCCCACAAATACATACATAACCAGGTAAAATTATTGCTCTGTACTGTGATTAATATTTTGCTGACTATATTAGGTTATGAAAACATGTTTTGAGGCATTCATCATCCTCATACTTCCATGGAACCAGAACCCTGACTGCAATACTGCTTTTGAGTCTTTCACTAATACTCATAAAATGATACTTAATCTGATACATTATACCCTGTTTATAAATGGAAAACTCTGTTAAAGTCATTGAATAATGAAGGAGTGATCCGAAAAGCTTAATATGGTATTGTTCAGCCTTAAGTGTTTATTCTTGGAGATTTAGTTCAGGAAATGACACTGTTACATAAGAATTGGAGCAACCAAAAGGAAAAGGGATTAATATACAAAGTTTGGGGGAGACCAGAGATGGGCTGAATTTGTTGGATTTTTTCGGTTAAGTAAAAGAAATCTGCCCCCCAGCCATCCGGAGTCAAATCTTTTAGTTCTGAACATAAAATGAATTCAGTATCCTTGCAAATAATGTTGGTGGATTCTGCATATAAATTGGCAAACAGTCTTTTAAATTTGGTAAGAGAGATTTTGTTCAGAGATGCATATAGCTCATTCAAAAGACAAGGGCATGTTTGGCTTCTGGCATTCTCTTTTAGTATACTCATTAGAATGCAAAAGTGATATTGCCTAGTTGAGCTCAAAAGAAGCCTTAAATGATTACATTTCTTTTTACCATTCCTAAGTTTGAGTTACACTTTCATAAATGCATGTCTCAGTATTCTTCCTGTTTGATTTCTGTGCTTTCTTTTAGAGAAAAGGTTAAAAGCATATAAAGATTGAGCAGTTCTGGGGTTTAAAGAAGTTAAAAATACAAGTGCCATTTAAAAAGAGTCTTGATTTATCCTTTTGCTTACTAAGAAAGTGTGGACTTGATTACTTCCTGCATGCAGCAACTTTCACAGTAGACAAAGCGGATACTGTCAAACCATTGCAGATTTGCTTGTCTTCTAAATTAAATCTCCAACATGACAGACAAAACCCCCCAAGAAAGATTGCTATCCTCCAAAGAAAAGTCTTTCAATAATCTTGTTACATATGGATATTAGGAAAGCACTGATTTTGGTTGTGAGCGGAAGACCCATATATAGAAAGTGTTTAAATTATGTGTGGAGAGATGAATACTTATCCAGATAGATTCCACCAGTTAATCACAATTTCTTTTTTTTAAACATTAAGGATAACCTTAAAGTTATACAAGTGTTCACAAAGCTCAGTGTTACTTTGGCAAGATTTGGTACTATCAGTGCTCCTAGTGCAAACCCTGTTTCTGTAAGCTCATCCGCAAATCTGGATAAATAGGATGAACATCTAAGTGGAGAGAAGCAGCACCAATGGGCTGGTGCAAAATGAGTAGGAGAAATCTGCCTCCTCAGTTTCTACTTTATTCAGAGAGATGCAGGAGACACTTTTTAGTAACCACATTTAAACATAAACAACTAGTTGCCTAAAAATAACAAAGGACATAAACTGAACAAACTCTTTTCCTTTAATTGGAAGAAGTGTTTAATGAGCTAGAGTTATCTTGTTCAGAGACTAACATTTACTGGTACAATTACACATTTGGGTATAGTTTTTTTTGGCAGAACGATTTTCTGATGACAAATGTCCTTTTTGCAAAAACAAAGTTTTCCATGAGAAAATTTCAGTTTTGTTGGGTAAAAAGCCTCTATTGCCTGTGTGGGAAGTTCAAAATCATGGCTCCCCCGCCCACTCCCCGTCTGTTTGGAAGGCTCATGTCAATTTTACTTTCTGCCTATAGAAAATTTCAAATCCTGACTGTTGAAAAAATATATATAAATTATGAAAAGAAATCATGCCAAAACTACATAGGAAATATAAAGAATCTTAAAACCCTTTGTGAAATTCCACACCAAAAGGGGAGTTTTTAGAGAAAAGCAGGGATTTATGCGCCATTTTTAAGTCCATGATAGAGCACAGCCTTAGAATCACTTAATTTTGAATTGCTGTCAAGGCACATACATAACAGGGAAGGTTAAAATGAAATTATTTTTCTGAGTGATTGGTATCCAAATGCTTCATTCAGAAAAATAGGTTTCTTGCCTATACGAAATGAAAGTTTTGTGAAGACAGCCTCTAACAGATTTGTTCCATCTTCATTAAGCTAGACCTCATGCTCCTTTGTGAACGGGCTTGTCTCCACTACAGGAAGATCGATGCTGCTGCAATCAATACAGCAGGGGTTGATTTAGTGGGTTTAGTGAAGACCTGCTAAATCAATGGGAGAGTGCTCTCCAGTCGAACCTGGTACTCCAGCTCTCTGAGAAGAGTAAGGGAAGTTGATCGGAGAGTGTCGCCCATCGACGCAGTGCAGTGGGGACACCAGAGTAAGTCAACCTAAGCTACCTTGAGCTATTCACATAGCTGGAGTAGTGTAATTTAGGTCGACTTACTCCGTTAGTGAAGACAAGCCTGAAGGTTGCCCTGTGAGAACCAATGAGGATATTTCAGACACACATTTACCATGACACAGTTCACTTTAAGCTATCTGTGGAAATGAAACTTCAGACACTAACAGCACATTAGTAGTTGGGAGGACTGTCCCTTTTAACAAATCTAAGAAATTTTCCAGGGCCATCATTAAAGCTTTGTATTTCAGAGACACTGAAATGTAATAGAATTGCAGTCATTATAAAATCATAAGAATCTGGGCAATTGAGGTTTTTTTGATCGTTATGGTGAGTTTACATGGTTTTGATATTAATGAGCATCTCATATAGACATGTAGGAGTTTCTGTGAAGAAATCTGCTTCCCAGATTGGTTTATGAATCGTCATTTTATTTGTAGTGAGTCAATAAGGAACTTGTATTCAGAAAGGTTTTCCACTGCTTTTGCACCTTGTGTAGTCTTTTATATCTATACTAAGTGCATGTAAAATGCTGCCAAATCAAAATGGTAGTGTTTGATACGCACTTTGCACTCACTTAACCATATCCTTCTGTGTTTAGCTTCCTCTTGTTGTCTCCTAGTGCTTTTGGCAGTCTACTGGGTCATTCATTCCTGGAGGAAGCTGAGACAACTTTAAAGAGCCTTTCCCTTGACACACACTTTGGGTATGTCTACATAGCAATGTAAGCCTAGAATAATTAGGACTTGAGTTAGCTGACCTGTGTCACAGAACCAGGGCTGTACCTGGGGGGATGCAGACCCTGGAACGACCCCCCCCCCCCACACACACACATCAGGCACTGCCTCCACTCCACCCCTTTGCCCCAGGCCCTTCCCGTACTCTACCTGCTCCCCAATCCCCTGCCCCCACCCTGACCCCGCCCTGCCTCTTCCCACCACTGCTCTGCCTTTCCTCCCAAGCTCCCGCCCCACCTCTTTACAGCTTGCTCCCCTCCCCCGAGCGATGCTGGGAGTCAGTGGAGTGGGACGGGTCGCTTGCTGTTGCCAGTGCCAGGCCCACTGCTAGCCCCCCAGGCTGCCCTGGACCCCACATCCCAAAGCATGGGGCCCCCTAAAATGTGGGGCCCGGGGCAGTTGCTCCTGTCCATCCTATGGACATCACGGCTCTGCACAGAAACCTGGGCTTGAGCGTCTACGCTGTATTTTAAGTCGAGATTAAGGATTTTTTGACTCATGCGTGAATCCAAGGCTGGGCGTCCACTCTGCAATGCACAGACCCTAGTCAAAGTAACCCTATCCCAGTGTGCCTAGTGGCCCCTGCCCCAGTGTTGACATTCTAGCCCTGTGAATGTGTTGCACTGTGGGGAAAAAACTGCTGCCCACCCTGTTTCCTAACTATGATGGTGCTATTGATGGCAATCAGGTGACTATAAGGAGCACAAGTTCATAAATACATAATTAGCTCCTTCGGGAGCTGTCTCAGTAGAATGACTGCAGTTTGAGAACGTTTTATATGGAATTATCATCTAATCTAAGAAGTGGGCTCTCCATGTGTAGGTGCTATTGATGGCAATCAGGTGACTATAAGGAGCACAAGTTCATAAATACATAATTAGCTCCTTCGGGAGCTGTCTCAGTAGAATGACTGCAGTTTGAGAACGTTTTATACGGAATTATCATCTAATCTAAGAAGTGGGCTCTCCATGTGTAGGCTGAGTCACACTAGCAGGAAAATGCCCATGTGCACCTGTTCTGAGGATAATTAAGACATCAGTCTCCAGGGCTGTTAAACTATTAAAATGAAACTTTACAATTCATAGTTTTTAGAATGGGATGTTCAAGAGAGAGGTTTTCATTTGTTTGGTTTTTTATTTATTTTTGTCTGTTTTGAAGTTTGACACAAAATGTAGGTTGGAGAGGGGAAAAACATACATCCCAGCCTGGCTGCTGCCAGCTGTGGAGTTGTGAAATGCAGCCTCAGGGCTTGGGGTGCAGAGGCTCCACCACCCCATGAGGACCCCTTACCCTTTCCCTGCTGCATCCCAGAAGGCAGGGATAAGGGATACCCATGAGACTATGGGGAAGTTTTGGGGCTGGCTCCCACTCACAACCCTCACAGTGTGTGCTGCCCAGGTGCCTCTGCACACACAGCCCCAGGGAGGGCAGTTGGGGCTGGGGTTCAACAGACCGAGAGCAGAGTGGGACAAAGTGATTGCCCTGCAGGGAAGGGGAGCAGCAGAGTGCCTGGCTCAGCACAGCTGGGAGAAGGATGACGACCAAGATCCTGGCAGCCAGCAGTCACCTCCTGCCTGTCAGTTTTGCTCCCTTCTCTGGGCAAGCTTTGCACAGCACCAGGGAGGATCTGGAGCTGCCACTACAGGAGGCTGTGGGGAAGTTTTGGGGCTGGCTCCCACTTGCCACCCTGATAGTTAATGCTGTCCAGGCGCTCCTGCATATGTAGCCCCAGGGAGGGTGGGGGTGCGGGCAGAGAGTGGCGTGGGGATCAAGCGGCTTCCCTGCAGGGCAGGAAAGCAGTCAGGGTGTTTGGGAATCATCCCTTCCCTGGCCACGCTGAGCTGGGAACTTTTCTGCTCCCCTTCTCTGCAGGGCAGCTGCTTAGTCCCCACTCTGCTTCCCCCACCTGCTCCCACCATCCTCAGTGCTGTGTGTGCATGGGTGATCAGGCAACAAGCATCAAAATCTAGCTCTGCTCTTGTGACCAGGAAGCAGCTCCCTTTGCCAAAAGCTTCTTCTGATCGGTCTCCATTGAAAACCTGGCAGGTTTTCTGATAGTATGCTTGCAGACTGGTGTTCAGCAGACAATGGGTTACACTGATCTGAGCTACTGTCTTTTGCAAAGGGAGGTGTGTGTCTGTTTGCAACAGAGTGCAATAGACTGCACCACATATTATGGGCAATGTTCCCTCTAACTTTTTACGTCCATGTGCAGAACGAATTTTGTTATATGTATAGGGTTGCCAACTTTCTGCTCTCACAAAACTGAACACCATTGCCCCACCACTGCTCTGAGGTCCTGCCCCCTGCTCGCTCCATCCCCCCTACCTCTGTCACTCGCTCTCCCCGCCCTCATACATTCACTTGAAGTGGGGCCAGAAATAAGGAGTTCAGAGTACGGGAGGGGCCACCGGGCTGAGGCAGTGGGTTGGGATGTGGGTGGGGGGTGAGGGCTCTGGCTGGGGGTGCAGGCTCTGGAGTGGGGCCAGGGATGAGGGATTTCAGGTGCAGGAGGGGGCTCTGGGGTTCTGGAGTATGGAAGAGGGCTGTGGACTGAGGAAGGAGGCTGGGTTGTGGGAGGGAGTACAGGCTTTGGGCTGGGCATGTAGGTTCTGGGGTAGAGCCAGAAATGAGGGGTTCAGGGTGTGGGAGGGGGCTTTGGGCTGGAGCAGGATGTTCGGGGGGGTGAGGGCTCTGGCTGGGAATGCAGGCTCTGGGGTGGGGCTGGGGTTTGGGCTGGAGGAGGGTGCTCTGAGCTGGGATTGAGGGGTTCAGAGGGCAGGAGGGGGATCAGGGCTGGGGCAGAGTGTTGGGGTGTGAGAAGGCTTCAGGGGTGCAAGCTCTGGGCAGCACTTACCTCAAGCAGCTCCTGAAAGTAGTGGACTGTCTCCCCCTCCGGCTCCTACACGGAAGCGCAGCCAGGCAGATCTGCGCGCCACTCCGTCCACAGGCACTGCCCCTGCAGTTCCCATTGGCTGCAGTTCCCAGCCAGTGGGAGCTGTAGAGCTGGTGCTTGGGGTGGGGGCAGCGTTGAGGGCCCCTTGGCTGCCCCTACGCACAGGAGCTGGAAGGGGAGGGCATGCCGTTGCTTCCTGGAGCTTGCCTTAGTCCCGTTGTGCTGTCATCCGGACTTTGGGGTGTGAGAGGGGGCTTGTGGCTGGGGCAGAGGTTTGGGGTGTAAGGGGGGCTGAGGGCTCTGGCTGGGGGTGTGGACTCTGGGGTGGGGCCAGGAATGAGGGGTTTGGGGTGCAGTCTTCCCAAGGGCTGTAGTGGGGAGAGAGGACTCTCCCACTCTCCCCGCCCTCAGCCTTCTCTTGTCATAGCAATTCAGGGCCGGGGAAAAGGTGCCTCTCCCCAGCAGCTCCAGCTGGGCCAGGGGAGGGGCACTTATGCATGGCTGGGGAAACTGGGCCCGTCCCCCTTGTGCTCCTGGCTTTGTACAGTGGAATCCCGATTATCCTATCTAATTGGAATGGGGGCCAGCCTGGATAACCAAAAATCCGAATATATCAGAGAATAGGCGGCTGGGGCTTGGGCTGTCAGCCCCGTCGCTCATTCTCTGGGTTATTTGGATTTTTGGTTATCCAGGCTGGCCCCAGATCCAATTAGATTGGATCATCAGGGTACAACCACCAACTGCCCAGGGCTTACAGCAGGAACTCTGGGCGGCTGGTGATTTGGTTAATAAGGAAAGCCAGATAATGGAGGCTTGGTTAAATGAGGTTCTGCTGTAGTGTAGGTCAATAGGGAGACCAAGGACTAAATTGTTGGGTTTTTTTATTATGTTCCCTGCAGTTTGGCCTTGACTATACTGTGACCAAGAAATTTGGGCCTTGACCAATAAAATAGAGTACCCTTGTTCTACTGTATATCACTCTGAATATCTTACTGTACTTTGAAGATACATTAAATTGCTTCATTCATCTGAAATTCTGTGCACAGTCTCCTTATATGACAGGCAATATCATTATTGCTTGAAAGCATTAAATACAAAATTTTAAATAAGGTAATAGTTTCCTAAAAGTGTAAGCAGAACTGGATTTCATTGTTAACCTAGCTGCCATCAAACAGCTCTCAACTGCAAACCCCATTGCCAGTACAGCTGGCACCCTTTTTTGGCAGTCTAAGCAGATGCCAAAGATCAAACAAGCATTTGTGATATGCAGAATCGTCTTTTCCTGAGTCCCTCCAGGCTCCTGATGAGAAACATAGGGGCACTGTGGTAGAAACTTTCATTGCTGCTGCCTGTACTCTACCTGTTTTATGGATGTAGGACTTTAATTTAGTGTCATCATTCTGACACTTAAAGCATCCACTAAAACATACATTAAAAGAAGAGGTCTGATATTTTAAAGGATTTGTTATTGTGGTAGGTGCTGAAGAAGCTATATGTGAATATATTTACATCTATTGTAAAGTATGAAATCCTTCAGAAGCCTCTGTAGTGCACTTCAGTTTTTCCTTAAGCATAAATCTTTCTCTTGCCACTTTTAATATGTGCATATTGATATCATCTTTTCTTACTGCACTTACATAAATTATAGGAAAACACATCTTTATGAACTCTGGGAAAACATTTCTGTGCACTTTAAATTACCAGTATTCTAATTTTAAATATTTTTATACTTAAAAAACAAGCATATATTGTAAGTCACTGCAAATATACATATTCCACACAAAGTATAGAAATAAAGATGTAAGTGGTCTTCAGTTAAGAGAATTTTAGTTAACTGGAATTATATCTCCTAGGGACGTGAAAATAAAATCAGCCTCCTACCTTCTGCAAGGCTGGCTATGATATTGGTTCCCATTCCTAAAATATAGCAGGGTCGTGGATTCGTGCCCCACGTTGGGCATTTGATCTTGGGGGAAGGATAGCTCAGTGGTTTGAGCATTGGCTTCCTAAACCCAGGGTTGAGAGTTCAATCCTTGAAGGGGCCATTTAGGCATCGGGGGCAAAAATTGAGCAAGGGGTTGGACTAGATGACCTCCTGAGGTCTCTTCCAACCCTGGTATTCTGTGGGTATGTCTACAGTACAAAATTAATTCAAAGCTATTTTATTCGAATTTCCAGAATAGAATTCATACATTCGATGTTGTGTCCCCACTAAAGCACGTGAATTTTTGGCGGAGTGTGTCCACAGTACCGAGGCTAGCATCAAATGGCGGAGCATTGCACTGTGGTAGCTATCCCACGGTTCCCGCAGTCTTTGCCGCCCATTGAAATTGTGGGTTAAGCTCCCAGTGCATGATGGGACAAAAACATTCTCACGGGTTTTCCTGGGTGTGTGTTGTCACTTGCTCCTCCCTCCGTGAAAGCTATGGCAGATGCCATGCTACCAGCAGATGGTGCAGCACAGTACACTGCCTGTCTCCTGGTATGTCGATCCACTTTGAATGTCCTCTCCTCTTTCATCTAACCATTTCCCGCTGTTTCTCGGACATCGTGAACAGAGCAGCACAGCTTTCACCATTTTTTCCATGTTATCTGTCCTGGGCTCCCATCAAAGCTACAGAAGGCAACAATTCCCTGCTGTTTCTCTGCCATCATGAACAGAGCCGCACAGCTTCCGCCGCAAACTCTGCTCTCACTGCTTTTTCCATGTTGTCGGTTCATGGCTCCTGTGGAAGCTACAGAAGGCAACAATTCCCTGCTGTTTCTCTAACAGAGCCGCACAGACAATCTGGAGAAAGTGGCGGAAGCTGTCCTGGGCTCCCATGGAAGCTACAGAAGACAACCATTTACCACCTTTTATCAGCCATCTTGAACCGAACAGCTCATTTCGCGCCTTTTTTCAAAGATTACTTGTGCAAGCGCCATTGCGCAGCAAACATGGAGCCCACTCAGATCTCTGCCGTAGTATTGACCATTGTAAATACCTCATGCATTATCCAGCAGTATGTTCAGTACCTGCAAAACTGGGCGAGGAAGCGACGACAGTGCGATTACTATACTGATGAGGACATGGACACAGACATTCCTAGATGCAAGGCATGTAGTGATTGGGAGATCATGGTGGCACTGGGCCAGATTCATGCCATGGAATGCCGATTCTGGGCCCGGGAAACAAGCACAGACTGGTGGGATCACATAGTGTTGCAGGTCTGCGATGATTCCCAGTGTCTGCAAAACTTTCGTATGCATTGGGCCACTTCCATGGAACTTTGTGACTTGCTGTCCCCTGCGCTTAAGCGCAAAGACACCGAAATGAGAGCAGCCCTCACAGTTGAGAAGCGAGTGGCCATAGAACTGTGGAAGCTTGCAATGCCCGACAGTTACCGGTCAGTCGGGAATTGGTTTGCAGTGGGAAAATCTACTGTAGGGGCTGCTGTGCTGCAAGTAGCCAACCCAGTCATTGACCAGCTGCTATCAGGGGTAGTGACTTTGGGAAATGTGCAGACCACTGTGAATGGCTTTAATGCACTGGGGTTCCCTAACTGCAATGGGGCAATAGATGGAACGCATATCCCCATCTTGGCCCCGGCACACCGTGGCAGCCAGTACATAAACCGCAAGGGGTGCTTTTCCATGGTGCTGCAAGCACTGGTGGATCACAAGGGATGTTCACCAACATCAACATGGGATGGCCGGGAAAGGTGCATGACGCTTGCATCTTCAGGAACTCTGGTCTGTTTGAACAGCTGCAGGAAAGGACTTACTTCCCAGAGCAGAAAACTACTATTGGGGATGTTGGAAGTGCCTATAGTTATCCTCGGGGACCCAGCCTACCCCTTAATGCCATGGCTCATGAAGCCATATGCAGGCACCCTGGACAGTAGTAAGGAGCAGTTCAACTATAGGCTAAGCAAGTGCAGAATGGTGGTGGAGTGTGCTTTTGGACATTTGAAAGGGCACTAGCGCAGTTTACTGACTCGGTTAGACAACCAATATTCCAATTGTAATTGCTGCTTGTTGTGTGCTCCACAATCTCTGAGAGTAAGGGGGAGACTTTTATGGGGGGTTGGAAGTTGAGGCAACTCACCTGGCTGGCAATTTCACATAGCCAGACAACAGGGCGATTAGAAGAGGGCCGCAAGGCGCGCTGCGCATCAGAGAAGCTTTGAAGGCCAGTTTCATGACTGGCCAGGGTATGGTGTGACAGTTGTGTTTGTTTCTCTTGAAGTAGCCCATCTTGTGTGTATATATATGAAAGGAAATAAAGTCAAAATTGTTTAAAAACTGTTCTTTATTATTTGATGCACAACACACTGAGAGAAATTAAAAGGTAGACTGGGGAGGTGGGGTTGGGCTATGGGGGTGGAGGAGGAGGGAAGGACAAGTCCAGAAACCAAGTCAAAAGTTTGCATATACCAGCTTTCTGGTGCTTAGGCAATCCTCTGGGGTTGAGTGGGTGGGTCCCTGTAGCCTCCCCCCCTCATGTTCTTGGGTGTCTGGGTGAGGAGGCTATGGAACTTGAGGAAGAGGGAGTTTGATTATACAGGGGCTGCAGCGGAAGTCTGTGGTCTTGCTGCCTTTCCCGCATTAGACGCACCATACAGCGGAGCATGTCAGTTTGCTCCCACATGAGTTTGACCATAGCGTCCCTGCGTGCTCTCATTGCATGCCTCCCTCCTCTCTTTGTGTTCCTGTAATTCTTTACAGGACTCAGCAATTGTTTGCCTCCATGCGTTCAGCTGGGCCCTGTCAGTGCAGAAGAACTGCATGAGCTCGGCAAACATGTCCTCCTGACTTCATTTTTTCCTCCTCCTAATCTGGACCAGCCTCTGGGACAGAGTAGATCGGGGCCGAGTTGAAACATTTGCACCTGCGGGAGGGAGAAAAATACATTGAAAAGAACAAAGGGGGCACTTTGGTATGAGTAAGCCATCACACACGTCTGGGCAACAAAATTCATCTTGCAAGCATGCGGGGTTCTGCTTCTTCTACATTCATTTAAATGCTTTCAAACTGCTGGGCCCCCTTTCCCACAGGAAGCAATGCCTGGTGCGTTTGCCATATAAAAGGAGGGCCTGCGGGCTCTCTGGGATGATCACTGCACACAACAACCACCCCACCCCACCATGTGGCTCTGATCAGGCTCAGAGCATGGATGAGCTATTTACTCTAAACGCGAACAACCCAGCATGGCTGGGTTCCCCCCCACCCCACTGCGTGGCTCTGATCAGGCTCTCACTCACCAGAAGTACCTTCTCCAGGGTCATGGAACAGGAACCCGCCTTGGGAGTGAAGGGAGGCTGTTGGATCCAGCGTTAAGATTAGTTTCTGGCTAGGGGGGAAAACGCATTCCCCACTTGCCACCTGTGCACTGTCTTCCTCCTCCTCTTCATCCTCCAATGTCTCTCCTGCCTCGCTCTGCAACTCCCCCCTTGCAGGTGTCCACGGACAGTGGTGGGGTAGCGGTGGCATCACCCCCCATAATTGCATGGAGCTCACGGTAAAAGCAGAATGTATGGGGTTGTGACCCAGAGTGCCTGTTTGCCTCCCTGGCTTTTTGGTACACTTGCCTGAGCTCCTTGATTTTTGTACGACACTGCTCTGTGTCCTTGGAGTAACCTCTTTCCGTCATGGCCCTGGAGACTTTAGCATAGGTATTTGCGTTCCTTTTTTTGGAACGTAGTTCTGCCATAACAGACTCATCTCCCCAGCATGCGATGAGATCCAGTACCTCCCATTCAGACCATGCTGGAGCTCATCTGCAAATCCAGGACTGCGTGATCTCCTGTGATGGTGGACTCTTCATGGTCGCCTGTGATGGTGGACTGTGCAGATGGTCACCTGTACTGATGGTGACCAAACAGGAAATGAATTCAAAAGTTCCCAGGGCTTTTCCTGCCCACTTGGCTAGTGCATTGGAGTTGAGAGTGTTGACCAGAGCGGTCACAAGGGAGCATCCTGAGATAGCTCCCGGAGGCCAATAATGTTGAATTGCGTCCACAATACCTTTAACCCAGGATTGCAATCTTGATTTAAGCGCTACACCACTTGCCGTGGTGGAGTACAGAAATCTAATTAAAGAGCCCTTTAAATCGAAAAAAAAGTTTGGTCACGTGGACAGAATCTTTTATTTTTCTTTTTTTTCTTGCAATAACAAGCTAGTGTAGACCAGGCCTAAGATTCATTCGGTCTGATATGTTCAAAGGAGCACCAAAGAGAACAAAGCCTATTTAAAGCAAGTCAGTCTGCAAAGCAGCTACCATCTTGCACAGTAATCGTCACTTAATGTTGTAGTTATGTTCCTGAAAAATGTGACTTTAAGCGAATCCAATTTCCCCATAAGAATTCATGTAAATGAGGAGGTTAGGGTCCAGGGAAATTTTTTTTCACCAGACAAAAGATATATAATATGCCAGTGGTAAAGGTTTTGGAGGGCAAGAGCTAGTGTAGTGATAAAAGTACATGTTCTTTTCTTAAAATACTTCATTTTAGAAGTTTATTAATAATAAAAAAGAATGTGTAGTTTTTTGGTCAACTCCCCACAATGTAAGCTAAATTGTCAACAGGCTTTTTGTACCTCCTACACATCAAGCTGCTCCCTGTAGAGGATTGTGTTTTGAAACCAAAAATTTGATATTGCGTTATTCCTTGTTCATGGTGAAAATAAGAGAAATTGTGGGTTTCAGAAACATGTTGTTAATCTAGAATGGTCTAAACTAGACTGGTGTTCCATTATGCCTGGTTATTGGTGACAATACAACAACCATTAGGTCTAAAACCAATCAGTTTTCCACAATTTTGTGCTAGACTGTGAACTAACTGTTGGGGTTAATAGAACTTTTGAAAAGATTCCCTGGCTGGTTTTGCAAATAGGGATGATAAGCTAATATAAATATATGGATGCAACAGATTTATATTCAGGGCCTGAAAAATTTACTTGGCTGATCTCCCAAGGTGAATAAGAATTGTGAGCATACAAGTGGTCTTAACTGAGTCAGAAAGGAAGCAGAATAGCAGGAAGGGAGCAGGTATAGTAATAGAGGTGGCCGCTATCAAAGAGAAGGAAGTAGGGGAACACTAGAGCTTCTCAAAGTATTGCTACTATATTCCCAGGATGGAAGAGCAAGCAAAATGTGAGCTGAATGGCCCAGCACTACTATAGCTTTCTCAGGAGGAAAGGAAAGAGTATAGGAACCTAGAAGCTGTTTGTCTACACTTACAAGGGGATTGACGAGCAACAATCGATGCATCAGCGATCAATTTAGTGGGTCCAGTGAAGACCCGCTAAATTGACCACAGGTCACTCTCCCATTGACTTCTGTACTGCATTGGATCGAGAAGAGCAGGGGGAGTCGACGGGAGATGCTCTCCCATCAACATTGCGTAGTGTGGACACAGTGGTAAGTAGATCTAAGCTGTGTCGATTTGAGTTATGCTAGTCACGTAACTTAAATTGTGTAGCTTAGTTCAAATTTCCCCTGTAGTGTAGACAAAGGGAGGGAGACAGGAATGAATCTGAGAGTGGATGGCTGTGTATCTGCCATAGTAAATATGAAGTGTGTAGGTACATGGGTAAAAGGATGCATGTGGGAGGGTGGATTCCTGAGTTAGGTACAGGTAAGGATGGGTTGGTGGGATCATGTCTCTGTATTTGAGGGAGAGTGAGTGAGTATGGGTGCATGTGCGTATGTATTTGGCTATAGTTCACTGTAGAAATACCTTAACTCCTCTAGAGTTAGTCTAGTTCAAGTGAGAGCGGTGGCACTGCAAAATAACGTTGTCATTGTGTTAGCAGCTGGTGAGTTGTGCTAACTCTAGCTGTAACTTACATTCTCTGCTGGGTAGCCAACTTGAATTAAAAGCATCTCCACACTTGAGTTAAGGATTTTTGTGTATGGACAGGACTCAAGCACTTGAGTTGCATCTTGAACACTTTGTGGGAGTGGGGACATAGATTCATAGACTTCAAGGTCAGAAGGGACCATTGTGATCATCTAATCTGACCTGCCCTTTGCAGGCCACGGAACCTCACCCACCCACTCCTGAAATAGAGCCATAACCTCTGGTGGAGTTACTGAAGTCCTCAAATTATGGTTTAAAGACTTCAAGTTACAGAGAATTCACCATTTACAGTAGTTTAATCCTGCAAGTGACTTGTGTCCTGTGCTGCAGAGGAAGGCAAAAAAAAAAAAAACAACCCAAAAACAACCCAGGGTCTCTGCCAACCTGACCAGGAGCAGGGAGGAATTCCTTCCTGACTCAAAATATCAGTTAGACCCTGAGCATGTGAGTTAGACCCTGAGCATGTGAGCAAGACCCACCAGGCAGATACTGGGGGAAAAAAATTCTCTGCAGTAACTCAGAGCCCTCCTCATCTCATGTCCTGTCTGGCTGTGGGGATTTTTGGTACTAGCAGTCACCATAGGCCACATGCCATTGTAGGCCACATGCCATCTCCTCTACAAATGTATCACTCCCAGTCTGGAAGTCTTTAGGTTTTTTGCCCCCACTTCTCCCCTTTGAAGGCTGTTCCAGAACTTCACTCCTCTGATGATTAAAAACCTTCACCTAATTTCAAGCCTAAACTTGTTGATGGCCAGTTTATATCCATTTGTTCTTGTGTTCACATTAGCGCTTAACTTTAACTCTTTTTCCTCCCTGGTATTTATCTCTCTGATGTATGTATAGACAGCAATCATATCTCCCCTCAGCCTTCTTGTGCTTAGGCTAAACAAGCTAAGCTCTTTGAATCTCCTCTCATGAGGTAGCTTTTCCATTCCTCAGATCATCCTAGTTGCCCTTCTCTGCACCTGTTCTAGTTTGAATTCATCTTTCTTAAACATTAGAGATCAGGGTTGCACACAGTATTCTAGATGAGATCTCACCAGTGCCTTGTATAATGGTACTAACACTTCCCTGTCTACTGGAAATACTTTGCCTGATGCATCCTAGGACTGCAATAGCCTTTTTCACGGCCATATCACACTGAATGCTCATTGTCATTTGTGGTCAATCAATACATCCAACTCTTTCTCCTACTCTAAGGGTACGTCTACACTACGGGATTAGTCCAATTTTACATAAACTGGTTTTGTAAAACAGATTGTATAAAGTCGAGTGTACGTGGCCACACTAAGCACATTAATTCGGTGGTGTGCATCCATGGTCCGAGGCTAGCATCGATTTCCGGAGCGTTGTACTGTGGGTAGCTATTCCGTAGCTATCCCATAGTTCCCGCAGTCTCCCCTGCCCCTTGGAATTCTGGGTTGAGATCCCAGTGCCTGATGGGGCAAAAATCATTGTCGCGGGTGGTTCTGGGTGAATGTCGTCACTCATTCCTTCCTCCGGGAAAACAACGGCAGATAATCATTTCGTGCCCTTTTTCCCTGGATTGCCCTGGCAGACGCCATAGCACGGCAACCATGGAGCCCGTTCAGGTTTTTTTTTACTGTCACCGTATGTGTACTGGATGCTGCTGACAGAGGTGTTACTGCAGCACTACACAGCAGCATTCGTTTGCTTTTGCATGATAGCAGAGATGGTTATCAGTCGTTCTGTACCGTCTGCTGCCATTGTAAATTGGCAATGAGATGACGGTTATCTGTCGTTCTGTACTGTCTGCTGCTATCATGGGTGCCCCTGGCTGAGGTCGGCTGGGGGCGCAAAGGCAAAAATGGGAATGACTCCCCAAGTCAATCCCTCCTTTATGGTTTCTAAAAATAGTCAGTCCTGCCTAGAATATGGGGCAAGTGTACTAGAGAACCAGTGTATCAGAGAGCATAGCTGCTCCATGTCAGATCCCACAGAAATGATGAGCTGCATGCCATTCACGGGGATGCCCCTGCAACAACTCCACCTGTTGCTTCCCTCCTCCCCCAACCTTCCTGGGCTACCGTGGCAGCTCAGCCCCCAGTTGCTATGATGAGGACGGTTACCACGTTCTGTACCATCTACTGGGAATGACCAGGAATCATTCCTATTTTTACCCAGGCGCCCCTGGCCAGCCTCACCTGAGGCCATCCAGGAGCACTCACGGGCTGATGGTGACGACGGATAGCAGTCATATTGTACCGTCTGCCACCGGGGAGGGGAGAAGAGCGGATACTGCTCTTCACTGCTGCAGCATTGCGTCTACCACCAGCATTCAGTAGACATAGGGTGACATTGAAAAAAATCAAGAAACGATTTCTTTCCCTTTTCTTTCCTGTGGTGGGGGGAGAGAGTAAATTGACAATCTGTACCTTGAACCATGCCAGACAATGTGTTTGAACCTACAGGCACTGGGAGCTCAGCCAAGAATGCAAATACTTTTTGGAGACTGCTGGGGACTGTGGGATAGCTGGAGTCCTCAGTACCCCCTCCCTCCATGAGCGTCCATTTGATTCTTTGGCTTTCCGTTATGCTTGTCACGCAGCACTGTGTAGCCTGGAGATTTTTTTCAAACGCTTTGGCATTTCGTCTTCTGTAACGGAGCTCTGATAGAACAGATTTGTCTCCCCATACAGCAATCAGATCCAGTATCTCCCGTACGGTCCATGCTGGAGCTCTTTTTGGATTTGGGACTGCATCGCCACCCGTGCTGATCAAAGCTCCACGCTGGGCAAACAGGAAATGTAATTCAAAAGTTCGCTGGGCTTTTCCTGTTTACCTGGCCACTGCATCCGAGTTCAGATTGCTGTCCAGAGCGGTCACAGTGGTGCACTGTGGGATACCGCCCGGAGGCCAATACCGTCGATTTGCGGCCACACTAACCCTAATCCGATATGGTAATACTGATTTTAGCACTACTCCTCTCGTTGGGGAGGAGTACAGAAACCGATTTAAAGAGCCCTTTATATCGATATAAAGGGCCTTGTAGTGTGGACGGGTGCGGCGTTAAATCGGTTTAACGCTGCTAAAATCGGTTTAAACGCGTGGTGTAGACCAGACCTATCGCTACCAACTGGTAAGTCCCCAGTTTATAGCAAAAATTCTTGTTAGTCTCTAAATGCATGATCTTGCACTTTGTACTATTAAATTTTATCCCATATCTCTTACTCTACTTTACAAGGTCACCAAGCTCTTGTATAATATTCGGTTGCTCCTCCATATTGGCTATACCTCCCAACTTTGTGTCACCTGCTGATTTTATTAGCACGCTCCTCACTATTTGTGCCAAGGTTAGTAACAGAAATGTAAAATAAGATTGGTACCAAGACTGATCTGTGAGGAACTCCACTAGTAACCTCTTTCAAGCCTGACAGTTCACCTTTCAGTATGACCCATTGTAATCTCTCCTTTAACCAGTTTATCCACTTCCAATTCTTATATTAATCATCTTCTCCAATTTAACTAATAATTTCCCATGTGGAACTGTAGCAAATGCCATACTGAAATCCAGATAGATTAGATCTATTGTATTTCCTTTGTCTAAAAAATCAGTTATCTTCTCAAAGGAGGAGATCAGGTTGGTCTGACATGATCTACATTTTGTAAAACCATGTTGTATTTTATTGCAATTACCATTCACTTCTATGACCTTAACTACTTACTCTTTCAAATTTGTTCCAAGACCTTGCATACAACTGAGGTCAAACCAAGAGGCCTGTAGTTTCCTGTATCACTATTTTTCCCTTTCTTAAAAATAGGAACTTTATTAGTAGTTCTTCAGTCATAAGGTACAACCCCCAAGTTTACAGATTCATTAAAAATTCTCGCTATTGAGCTTGCAATTTCATGTACCAGTTCCTTTAATATTCTTGGATGGAGATTATCTGGGCCCTCCAATTTAGTTCCATTAAGCTGTTTGAGTTTGACTTCCACCTCAGATGGGATAATTTTTACCTCCATATTCTCATTGCCATTAGCCATAATACCACTACCCCTAAGATAAGATGGAAAATATGAAGGAGAACCTAGAGAACAGAGACAATTTGGGGGAGGAGAGAAAAGGATGTAAAGGGGTGGAGACAGAGAGAAAAGAGTGAACGTATGCTTCAGAATGGAAGAAAAGATAGAGGATGATCCATAATAGGAAAGAAAAAACTAAGCCTGTAAGAGGAAACAAAAGTGTAATACAAATACAGGAAGAACTCATAAAACCAAAAGTTACTGTAACGTTTTCATTTTTAAACATTTGGTTTTTCCTTGCATGGAAAGTATATTGTGTATTGTATTGATTGTAGTAATTGCTAAACAGTTTAGTCTGCCTTTTTTAAAATGTAGGAGTATGCATACTTGAGAATTTGAATGGGAGGTTTTTGGGGGGGGGAAGAGATTTTCATTGGGGTGGTGAAGTTTAGTCCTCAGACTGTTAGGTGTCAGGAATTATCTTGGTATTGTTTTACAAGCTGAGACAAAAGAAACACCCTGGTGTACTTGATAAAGTTTTTTGATATCACCTAAGGCCTGAATTTAAACCAGTACAGGTATAACACTCTCCCCATGCCCCATCCCCATATGGACACTTATTCTGGTATAAGAGTGGCTTTTTCAGTTTAGTTTGTCACTTGAAAAGGACTGTAATTTAACTGAAATGATGCTGTGTTATGCCAGAATAAGAATATCTGCACAGGCGTAATACCTATAAAACTAGTGCCCTACCAAATTCACGGCCATGAAAAATGCATCACGTACCGTGAAATCTGGTCTTTTGTGTGCTTTTACCCAATACTATACAGATTTTACTGGGGAGACCAGCGTTTCTCAAATTGGGGGGTCCTGACTCAAAAGGGAGTTGTAGGGGGTCACAAGGCTATTTTAGGGGGGTCATGGTATTTCCATCCTTACTTCAGAGCTAGGCAGCCAGAGTGATGGCTGTTTGCCAGGCACCCAGCTCTGAAGGGAGTGCCCCACCAGGAACAACTCAGGAGTAAAAGTGACAATACTATACCATGCCACTCTTCTGCACTGCTGCCTTCAGAGCTGGGCAGCCGGAGAAGTGGTGGCTGCTGATTGAGGGCCCAGCTCTCAGCAGCACAGAAGTAAGGGTGGGAATACCATACCATGCCATCCTGAATTATATGAACTCTTGGAGAATACTGCTTCAAATAATTTTCAAGCCCTAATCATCATTCATGGGTGTCTTCTTGGGATCGTGGCAGTAATTCTTATTTTTGAAAACGTGTGTGTGTGTAGCTAAGTCTTCTGCTAATACCATGCATTTGAAATATTCATGTCTTTGAATTGCTGTTGCCTGACACATCCTGGTAGCCTCTAAAATGCAGTAACTTGATTTCCTTTTAAAAATCTGAGGAGAGATGGAATTTCTAATTGCGTATCTTTTGGTATAAGACTAATGAAACAAGTGAATTATTAAGGACTATTACCATTCACGTCTTCGAGTCCTGACTCTTTCTTTGAACAGGAGCTATATGCTAAAAGCTACTCATTAGTAGGTAAGCTGATAGTTGAAAGTATTTATTATTGATGGTACAGTGAGAGTTTCCGTTTCTGAAAAATGATGGTAGGCTAATAGAAATGGATATTGGGATAGGTAGCAGATGTTAAAAGGGCTCAGTGTGTTACCCATGGATGGATTTTTTTTAATGGATTGTAAAATGTCCTGGGAAAGAGTGTGTGAAAAGTTCAATATAAAAGCAGGTTGTGTTGTATTGTCCCCCTCAGAGGCTTTTTAGAGATCCAACAGATTTTTACTGCAACTCCATAAATGTTCAGAAAAGTAACTTTGTATGGTATCATTTATTTTTAGCATTTTTGAACCATTATATCCTATATCATATCCACTGGCTTAACTGACAATAATAAGTTTTTACTGCAGAACCAGTGCAACACTGGTAGATGGAAGAGTGATCTGGATTCTAACATGCCCTGTGTAACATCAGAAAAATTATCAGCCAACTTGTAGTTGTGGAACCTTTATTGTTGGAATATAACTTGATTTTTGGATCCCAGGCTGAATTTACAGTACTGGAAATTAACATTTTTTGACTTACATATTGAGCAAATTATTTTCCCATGGTGGCATTTAGATAAAAATAGAATCATAGACTTTAAGGTCAGAAGGGACCATTATGATAATCTAGTCTGACCTCCTGCACAATGCAGGCCACAGAATCTCACCCACCCACTCCTGTATCAAACCTGTGTCTGAGCCACTGAAGTCTTCAAATCATGGTTTAAAGATTTCAAGGTGCAGAGAACCTTCCAGCAAGTGACCGGTGCCCCACGCTGCAGAGGAAGGCGAAAACCCCCCAGGGCTTCTGCTAATCTCTAGTATTTTGTAATCACTCTTCTAGCTGCATGTGAATTTTAAAACATTTTTTAGAAAAGTCAATAAATAGAAAAAATATTCTGGTTAGAATATTAGTTCACAAAGAAAATATGTATCTTACAAGATGGTTAACTGCTTCTGACTCTTCAGTGTACTAGTCAGGCCTTGGCTACACTGGTGCTTTACAGCACTGCAACTTTCTCGCTCAGGGGTGTGAAAAAAACACCCCCCTGAGCGCTGCAAGATACAGCGCTGTAAAGCGCCAATGTAAACAGTGCCACAGCGCTGGGAGCGCGGCTCCCAGCACTGCAAGCTAATCCCCATGAGGAGGTGGAGTACGTGCAGCGCTGGGAGAGCTCTCTCCAAGCGCTGGCGCTGCGACCACACTCACACTTCAAAGCGCTGCCATGGCAGCGCTCCCGTGGCAGCGCTTTGAAGTTTCGAGTGTAGCCATACCCTCAGTCTTCACTTCTCATTGCTGGATGATAGTCCTGCTGCACCAATCTGTCCTTTTTAAATGAGGAATTGGGAAGTGTTTTCTGATATTGAGCAAATAAACACAGCATATTTTCTTTACGTAAACTGACGTCTAGAGTTATCAGACTGATTTCAATTTAATATATCACTGTTTTTTGGAGTAAACTGTCTTCCAGCCTCTAAATGAGGCTGAAGTTAAGAACATGAGAATGGCCATACTGGGTCAGACCAATGGTCCACATAGCTCAGTATCCTGTCTTCAGATAGTGGCAGATGCTTCAAAGGGAATGAATAAAACAGGGCAATTATCAAGTAATCCAGTCCCAGCATCTGGCAGTCAAAAGTTTCTCCATTGAGAATGGATTTTAGATTAACCAAGGAGTTTGCAAAACAATGGGGGAGGGTAAGTTTGTTGTATGAATCATAGCTATAGAATCTTGCCCTGCTGTATGCTCATAACTGCTTCTTTCAGTCTTTAATTATTTGCTGAAATCTTGTGGGTTGGTTAAGAGAATAAAGGCTGTTTCCAGTAGCTCGTCAGCCACTATATGCGTTGCAATTTCAAGTGCAATTGGAATAAAAGAACAGTTCAGTCATCAAAACCTAGCTATAATATAAAAGATATCTATAGCTTTGAACTGGTTCTAAAAGAGCAGTTTAGAAGCTGCTCTAAATTACAGGTGTTTGTTGATATATATTTCTGTTATTGTTCAATGTGTTAGACACTTTCCAAACAGAAAAGAGAGCCTGATTCCTGCCCTGGGAGCTCACAATTTAGAGAGATACAGGAAGGAGAAAGGGGTACAGTATATATACAGTTGTTCATGCATGTTAAGAGCATCTTGAAAAACTAAGAAATTTCAGTTCACCACATGCTTTTCCCATTTTTCAAAGTGACATGAGCTGAACTGGAAAAATGCACTCTTAATCCATAAAAAGTGTGTCCTCATGGGGAGTTATACTAGTATAATTATGCTGGAATATTTCTGCAAGTAAATTTTTCCTTTTGTAGACAAGCCCTTGCAGTCTAAGACCCGAGTTTAGCATAGCACTCAAGAATGTGCTTTAAGCATGTTTTTAATTGTTTTGCTGAATAAGAATAGACTTAAGCACATGTTTAAATATTGTGTTGATTCATGGCCTAAATAGACAAGAAAGACGTAGGGTGGCAAAAAGAGTTGAGTATTATCCCCATTTTACTAAATGCTCTTGCTGTAATAAACATGAGTTCTTCTTTGAGCGATTGCTCAGGTGTATTCCACAGTAGGTGTGTGCGTGCGCCATGTGCACTGGTACCGGAAGTTTTTTCCTTAGCAGTACCCGTACTGGGGGAGCACCACTGCGACCCCTAGAGTGCCCATCAGACCTCTTCTGCAGGTCGCAGTTCCCGCTCCGAGGCCGCTCCCCACGCCGTTCGGTGCACAGCGACTGACCATCCCGCAGCTTGCGCCCTCCCTTGATGCCAACCAGGCCATCTCAGTCACCACCCGCATGGGAGTCTCGGGGACCCTCTAAACCGCCTGCCAGCGAGTACAGGCATCAAGAGAGGCGCCGGGAACGTTTCCCTTCGCGGTGCAACTACCGCAACCGTTCTCGACCGGGTAGACGTCGTCGTTCTTGTTCCAGTTCCTGCTCAACTAGACATCACGCTCGGGATTCCCCTTGCAATGACTCAGCACCAGAGCTCCCGCCGCCGTCATGGGTACCGAAGTAGCACTTCGGGCGGGTACCGGTCCTTGACATCGAGATCCAGGGCCTGAGGGAGGCAACATCGCAGGCACCACCACTCATACAGTTCCTGTGAGACCGTGCGCTCGACGGTGACCTCAGCCTCGGCACCCAGCCGCCCATCTCCAGCACGTGCGGCCGAGCCGGGGCAACTACTGCCACTGGATCCTCAGCCGGGTCAGTGGCAAGGGGCCCTGTGGCAGGCACAATGGTGCTAGTGGGTACCGTGGCTGCCAATGGCCGCCCAGACAGGCGCCCACTCAGTCGCTGAAGCATCTCAGGCCCCATCAGCCTTGTCCGACCATCTAAGAGACAGATCGGCGGGCCACGAGTCGGCAGACCCATGCCCGGACTCTGATTTGGGGCTCGACCTGCCAGTACTGGCTGAGGGCCCATGGCTCCGTGCCAGCCATTTCCCCGTCACCAGAGGACACCATAATGGCATCCCTTCCATCAATCCCTCAGGAGGAATTTAAGGCGCACCAAGACCTGCTAAAGCAAGTAGCATCCAGCCTCCAGCTGCAGGCCGAGGAAATGGAGGGCCCTTCCGATTCCCCCTTTAATGTGTTGTCTCTCTTGGCACCGGGCCACATGGCTCTGCCCCTGCACCAAGGTGTAGCCAACATTTCCCATGCCCTGTGGCAAACTCCCACCTCCTTGGCCCTGATCTCCAAGAAGGCTGAAAGGAAGTACTTTGTGCTGGCCAAGGACCATGAGTACCTCTATTCCCACCTGGCACCTAACTTGCTTGTGGTAGACTCGGTAAACCACAGAGAGTGACAAGGCCAGCCTGCACCTGCCCCCAAAAATAAGGATGCCAGATGACTGGACTCCTTTGGTAGAAAAATTTATTCCTCGGCAAGTTTCCAAATCAGGGTAGCCAACCACCAGACTTTGCTGAGCAGATATGACTTTAACTTGTGGGAGTCTCTGCCTAAGTTTGAGCCTCTACTCCCAGACTGGGACAGGAAGGACTTTAAGGCCCTGGTGGAAGAGGGGGAGGCAGCGGCGAAAGCAACTCTGCAAGCGGTGTGGGATGCAGCAAACACTGCCGCACACTCGATGGCTTCAGCGATTTCTATATGCAGGGCGTGTCATAACTTTAGTCCCAGATTTGGACCTTAGCGTCCAAAATATGGGGGTTAGCATGAAAACCTCCAAGCTTAGTTACCAGCTTGGACCTGGTACTTGCTGCCACCACCCAAAAAATTAGAGTGTTTTGGGGCACTCTGGTCCCCCTGAAAAACCTTCCCTGGGGACCCCACGACCCAAATCCCTTGAGTCTCACACAACAAAGGGAAATAATCCTTTTTCCCTTCCCCCCTCCAGGTGCTCCTGGAAAGATACACAGACACAAGCTCTGTGAATCTAAACAGAGGGACTCCCCCTTCCCCGTTTTCCAGTCCTGGAGAACAGAATTACCGAGAGTTAATCTCTCTTTCCCCCCTCACCCAGAGGGAATGCAAAATCAGGCGAATAAATCTAACACACACAGATCTCCCTCTGACTTCTTCCTCCCACCAATTCCCTGGTGAGTACAGACTCAATTTCCCCAAAGTTTCCCAGTAAAGAAAACTCCAACAGGTCTTAAAAGAAAGCTTTATATAAAAGAAAGAAAATTACATACAAATGGTCTCTCTGTATTAAGGTGACAAATACAGGGTCGATTGCTTACAAGAAATATGAATAAACAGCTTTATTCAAAAAGAATACAAATCAAAGCACTCCAGCACTTTATTCATGTAAATACAAAAGAAACAAACTCTTTGGTACTCACAACTTGGAAACAGAAGATTAGAAAGCAGAAATACTTCTCCAAAGCTCAGAGAAAGCAGGCAGACAGAAAACAAAGACTCAGACACAAACTTCCCTCCACCCAGAGTTGAAAAAATCCGGTTTCCTGATTGGTCCTCTGGTCAGGTGCTTCAGGTGAAAGAGACATTAACCCTTAGCTATCTGTTTATGACAGGGCATCGTGGCTCCTCCTGTCTGGACTGTCGATGGAGGTCCAGTCCCTTATGCAGGACCTTCCATTGATGGGAAAGCACTCTTCGCAGACCAGACAAATGTCAGGCTGCATGAGATGAAGGATTCCCATACCATCCTGCAGACCTTGGGTCTCTACATCCATCCAGCTAAGGACACAGCCAAACTGCAACCATCGGCTCAACCTGCGAGGAGCAGATATGAGCCCAAGAGCCCAAAAATGCTGGTCTCAGCAACAGTCCCGCTCTGCCCTGCAGCCTGGGCCCTCTAAGGGCGAGAGGCAGGGAAAGAGGCATTTTTAACTATTTGCAGGTGGGCACCAGGCCAGTTGCCAGGGAGACTACCCCCGATTAATAGTTTGTGTTCTGCAACCGTTTGTCTGCCTTCCGCATGGCGTGGTCCCGTATAACATTGGACCAGTGGGTCCGCAGCACCATCTCCAAGGGCTACATGTTGCAGTTCACCTCATCCCCTCCAAACTACCCAGTGGACCTGGGGGACCTGGAGCATGCCCACTTCCAAAGCAGGAGGTGGACCGTTTACTGCACCTGGGGGCAGTGGAAAGAGTACCAGTAGAATTTCAGGGCAAAGGGTTCTACTCCTGGTACTTCCTGATCCCGAAGGCCAAAGGGGGCCTCGGGGCCATCCTGGACCTCTGGGGACCTAAACAGTTTCCTGACCCGCTCCAAGTTCTGCATGGTGTCTCTGGCCTCTATTATCCCCTCCCTGGACCTGGGGGACTGGTATGCGTCCTTGGACCTCCAGGACATGTACTTCCACATCCATATTTTCGAGAGGCACAGGCGCTTCCTTTGCTTCCTAGTGGGGCTGGACCACTACCAGTTTGAGGTCCTTCCGTCTGGCCTATCCACGGCACCCAGGGTTCTCACAAAGTGTATCGCTGTAGTAGCTCCCTACCTCAGGTGGGATGGGGTGCAGATCTTCCCATACCTGGACAATTGGCTTCTCAAGGGCGACTCACATTCTGAGGTAAAGACCCACATAGAGCTGCTCCTCTCGACATGTGCATCCTCTCGGCTTAGAGGTGAACGAGACCAAATCAGCACATAGAGTTCAGCGCATAGAGTTCATTGGGGCACTGCTGGACTCTTCGAGGGCCACAGCCTGTCTCCCACTAGACAGGTTAGAGGCCTTTAGAGATCTCATTGCCTCAGTCACAGCTTTTTCAGTGACAACGGCAAGAGCGTGTCTTTGAATTCTAAGCCACATGGCGGTATGTATGTACATGGTCCACCATGCCAGACTCCGAATGAGGCCCCTCCAACTCTGGCTAGCCTCCCAATTCTCTCAGGCCCGGGACGGGCTGGACAAGGTTTTCACGGTTCCATCCTCGATACCGGCTTCCCTTCAATGGTGGTCGTGCCCGAGCAATGTGCTGCAAGGGGTTCCTTTTGGGATGTCATCCCGTCTGTAGGAGTGGTGACCGATCTGTCGGACGTGGGTTGGGGAGCCCACACAGGAAACATGCAAACCCAAAGGACGTGGTCGATCCTGGACTTGTCCTTAACATAAATGTCACAGAGCTCAGGGCGGTACAGTTGGGGTATGTGGCCTTTCACACGCACCTTCATGGCAGGCTGGTCAGGGTCCTCACGGACAACACCGCCGCCATGTACTACATCAACAGGCAAGGTGGGACTCTTCCAGGAAGCCCTGAGCCTGTGGGAATTCTGTATAGCCCATAATATCTCCTTGAGGACTGTACACCTCCTGATGTCCACAATACGCAAGCAGATCACCTCAGCAGGGTCTTTTCCCCCCAGAACGAGTGATCGCTTCACTTGGAGGTCGCTCACTGGCTCTTTCAAGAGTAGGGAGTTGCCCACGTCGACCTCTTTGCAACCCACCAGAACCAGCATTGCCCCTGGTTCTGCTCCAGGGGACGGATGGGGAAGGGCACGATCTCGGATGCATTCCTCCTGCAGTGGTCGGGCCGGCTCCTTTATGCTTTCCCACTGTTCCCCCTCATCGACAAAGTCCTGCAAAAGGTCAAAGCAGACAAGGTGAAAGTCATCCTCATAGCCCTGGCGTGGGCCCACCAACACTAGTACGGGACCTTCCTTTGCCTCTTTTTGGCCCCCCCGAGGACACTGCCACTTAGCCCGGACCTCCTCTCCCAGAATAGGGGCCGCCTCCTCCATCCCAATCTAGCTGTGCTCCATCAGACACCATGGAGGTTCCGTGACTACATGAGGAGGAAGGCAGGTGTTTGGAGCAGGTAAGGCGGATCCTCCTGGAAATCAGAAAGCCGTCCACATGCCCTACATACATGGCAAAGTGGTCCAGGTTCTCCAAGTGAGTGAGTGAGCGGGGAGTCTCCCCCTGCTCTGCACCTCTCCAGCTTTTCCTGGGCTTCCTCCTGTCCCTTAAGACCAAAGGACTGGCACTCGCCTCGGTCAGGATACGCTTGGCAACCATATCGGCCTTCCACCCGTCAGTGCAGGGGCACTTGGTCATCTCCCAGTCTATGACCTCCCGCTTCCTGAAGGGCCTTGACTGTTCGTTCCCATATGGTAGACCCCCCGTGCCACAATGTGACCTGAATCTAGTTTTGTCTCAATTCATGGGTCCTCTCTTTGAACCCCTGGCAATGTGTTCCTGGTCTCACCTCTCATGGAAGATGGCCTTCCTTGTAGCAATCACATTGGCCTGCAGTGTCTCGGAACTCAGCACTTTGACCTCGGAACCCCCCTATATGGTCTTCCACAGGGATACGGTCCAGCTTCGCCCACACTGGTGTCCCTCCCAAAGGTGGTCTACGCCTTCCATATGACCAGAACATCTTTCTCCCTGTGCTCTGTCCTAAGCCTCATTCCTCCAATGAGGAACTCCACCTTCACACGCTCAATGTACGTAGAGCGCTGGCATTTTATCTGGATCGGACCAAACAGTTCTGGAAATCCTCGCAGCTTTTTGTTGCCTCGGCTTAGGTTTACCCTTCATCTGCTATCTCCACCTAGCATCTTTCCTGCTGGATTACCTCGTTTATACGCACGTGCTATGACCTGGCAGAGGTTCCCCCGCCACCAATTGTTAGGGCACACTCAGTGAGGGCTCAGGCCTCATCAGCTGCCTTCGTAGCCCATGTCTCTATCCAAGACATTTGTAGAGTGGCCACTTGGGCCTCAGTTCACACATTCACTTTGCATTATGCGATCGTCTCCCAGTCTAGGGATGACGCTGGGTTTGGCAGGGCGGTACTCCATCCCGGTCTATCCTGAACTCCTACCCACCTCCAACAGGGATAGCTTGGAATCACCTACTGTGAAATACACGAGCAATCACTGGAAGAAGAAAGGACAGTTACTTGTTCCATAACTGGCATTCTTCTTCGAGTGCTATCCCTGTGGGTGCTCCACTTTAGGTGACGATGCGTCCCGGCTCCGTTGATCGGAGATTTTCGGTAGCAGTGCCTGGTTGGGACACACGCACTCAGCTGGTATCTCCTGTCTCGTTGGAATCTTCCTGAGTGCATGCATCCCACACACTCCTCAGTTCCTTCTCAACCATCCTCGGCCGAAGACGGAACTCGGGGCAGTGCTGCCTTTTCTTTCCTGGTCTCTCTAGGAAACAGTAACAAAGAACATAGAAATAATTATTAGTTACATCCCAGTTGTTTCCCTTCCTTTAGTATAGTTACATAGTTAGTTACTTGGATTTTTAAAAATCCCTCAGGCTTGTCTCCCGTTGATACACTCTCCCCTGCCATTTCTAATTCATAATGCCAGGAGCTTCAGGATTCAAAAGGTGCATTTCCTGTCAGGATTCCATGCCACGGACAGATGGGCACTCACATTGTGTGAAGTGCCTCGGGGACACCCACATCCCCGCGAAGTGCCTCCATTGCGTGAGCCTCAAGTCAAGAGCTCGTCACAACAGGGACTTGCGGCTCAAAATGCTAATGATGGAAAAATCCTTACAGCCACTTTCGGAGACGGGAAAAGTTAAATCCACTCCCACATGCTCCCCAGCCAGACTGGAACCAGTGGGCAGCGTTGCTTCACCCTCCCTGGAGTGGAGGCAAGAAGCAGAACAGTCTTACAGGAGAGACTTTAACAAGGGTAGAGGGTCTTCCCCGAGATCCCTACCCTCTGTGCTGACAGCGCCAAAGGCAGGTGCCTCAGCTTTTTCTAATGCCTCAGCCCCGGCTCCGACAGAGTACAGAGGCAAGGACCCGACCTCCTGTGTCAGGAAGGTCCTTATGGCTCCGGTCCCATCAGCACCGCAAACGGCCGCGGTGCCGGCAGCGCGCCCCACCTCGGCACCACAAACGGCCGCGGTGCCAGCAGCATGCCCCGCCTCGGCACCGAGAAGAACGTTGGCACTGAGCCTATCTTTCATCCGGGCACCAGCAGCAGACCCCCTGCAGGGCACCTCCACACAGTCTGCAGCATTACTGTCACTTTCACTTTCTCCTGCTAATGAGCTAGAGCAGAGAGCAGGCTCAGCTCAGCCCAGGGAGCAGGAGCAACAGTTTCTCACTCAATGTGACCTTTCATTGCCACCTGAGCCTCACTCTCCGCTCCTAAATACACAGGACTCATTTTTCGAACCGCCGCTCTCTCCACCTGAACTGGTTTTCACTGATGATGAACTTGATTTACAGCAGCAAGCGGAGTTCTCCCCTCCTGCTTCTCCTCCACAGGCACCTCTGCCACCTCAGGTCACAGTTCAAGGCCACCAACCTCAGTTTCCCTACTTTGCCCCCCCCCATGAGCGACACCTGGGTTCTCCTACCCTATGCCTTGGCCTCAGTGGTACTCTTGGTAACATCTTCCTACCAATCATCCTACTTCTGTGCCTCAATTTCCTGCTCCATCCACTTCTAAGGTGCCTGAGCCCCCTCCTGAGTATTCAAGTTATGCACTATATCCTGACTCACCGACCCCTAACTCTCCCTTAGCCTCGGACGGAGCCCTCCTTCCTCTGCCTCCACGGGCCGTGGACGACTGTAAACAATTTCAAGAACTTTTCAGGAGGGTGGCACTCAGTCAAGATATCCCCTTTGAAGAGGTTCAGGAGACGCAACACAGACTCCTCAGAATCCTTCAACCGTCTGCGCCCTCAAAAATTGCGCTCCCTATAAACAAAATGTTCCTGGAGCCAGCTGACACTCTCTGGCAAACCCCAGCTTCTTTAGTACCAACTTGCAAAAAGGCCGAACGTAAATATTATGTCCCTGCTAAGGACGCTGACTTCCTATTTTTTCATCCACAACCGAACTCTCTTTTCATGGATGCAGTTGCACAGAGGACGAAACAGTCATAATACCAACCCACCCCGCAAGACAAGGACCTTAGACGCCTTGACATCTTGGGCCGCAAGGTTTATACAACCTCCACACTACAATTCAGAATTGCAAACTATTCTGCTCCTCTTGCCAGTTACAACTTTGATCATTACAATAAAATTTTTGAATTTGCCTCATACATTCCAGAAGATAGGAGAGCAGCCTTCAAATCAATCTTGACTGAGGGCCAACTGATTTCCAGAACAGCCCTACAGGCATCTCTAGACATGGTGAACACAGCAGCCTGTACAACTGCAACTGCTGTGGTTATGCACAGATCCTCATGGCTCTCTGCATCTGGCATCCTCAAAGAACTGCAGACCAAAGTGGAGGATCTCCCCTTTGGTAAGGACAAATTTTTCTCCTACCCTCCGACCCTTCCCTGTCCCTCTTCAGGGACCCTTCTCACGACCACTTACTTCGCACAAAAGTGGCACATCTTCTACAACTAGGTGCAGTGGAACCTGTGCTGACGCAACATCAAGGGACAGGTTTCTACTCCCATTACTTTCTAACTCAGAAAAAGACCAGAGGATGGAGACCGATACTAGATCTACGCTGACTGAACAAATTCGTTAGGATACAAAGATTCAAGATGGTCACACTGGGCACAATAATATCTGCACTGGATTAAGGGGACTGGTTTACAGCCCTCGACCTACAGGATGCTTACTTTCATATATCAATTCATCCGGCTCACACATGCTTCCTACGATTCACAGTCGGTCATGACCATTTTCAATACCGAGTTCTTCCTTTTGGACTCTCCACAGCACCGAGAGTTTTTTTCAAGACTCTAGCTGTGATCGTGGCCCACCTCCACAAACATGAGGTCATGCTGTTCCCCTATCTGGACGATTGCCTCATCAAGGGCAACTCCTATGGCGAGACATTTCAGGCTACCCGTTTCACCATCTCCCTCTTTCACAGCCTAGGCCTCCAAATAAACATTCAAAAATCCACCCTGACATCTACACAACAGATCGAGTTCATTGGAGCTCATCTCGACTCAATCCAGAGCAGGACCTCGCTCCCATATCACAGATTCCTTGCTATCTCACAGCTCAAACGCACACTCTCTCTTCATCCCAGGACACAGGCAAGATTCTGCCTACAGCTCCTTGGTCACATGGCAGCCACCACCTTCGTGGTTCATCACGCCAGGCTACACATGAGATG
The DNA here is from genome assembly GCF_007399415.2 of Gopherus evgoodei. NCBI lineage: Eukaryota > Metazoa > Chordata > Testudines > Testudinidae > Gopherus > Gopherus evgoodei. The sequence continues at coordinate 37,106,855 of NC_044331.1, read as the reverse complement.
TCTCCACGGCTGGCTCAATTCCAATTTCAAACCCAACACACACACCTTAGGGATGCTGCTAACTCCTCCTCCCAATGTTATAGCTTCCCAACATTGGTGAACAAGTCCAGAGAACCTCTGCACAGGAGTTTCCTTCCAGAATGATCCCCAATGCTCATGCTCACCACGGACGCTTCCCTAATCGGTTGGGGAGTGCACCTAGGGGGACACGGCACAAGGCCGGTGGTCCGCATCAGAGATGCACCTACACATAAATCTCTTAAAGCTCAGAGACATGAGGTGAACATGTCTTCACTTTCTTCCCCTCATAAAGAACAAATCTCTTTGGGTCTTAACAGACAACATAGCATGCATGTACTACATAAACAGACAAGGGGGAGCCCGATCACATTCCCTTTGCATGGAAGCCATTTGACTATGGAATTGGTGCATACGACATTGAATACAAATCATCGCTTCCTACCTACCAGGCTGCCACAACACTACTGCCGATGCACTTAGCAGGCACTTCTCGACAGAACATGAATGGGAACTGCAGCCCGCAGTACTCCAACAGCTCTTCTCCCTTTGGGGCACCCCATCAATAGCTCTCTTTACCACGACCCAGAATCGAAAATGTCCCGTTTTGCTCCAGAGCGGGACTCGGGACTGCATCCCTGGGAGATGCATTCCTCATCCCATGGAACAACTCCCTCCTGTACGCCTTCCACCAATCCCTCTGTTACACAGGGTTCTTCGGAAGATTACGGATGACAAGGCCTGGGTCATCTTTATTGCCCTAGCTTGGCCAAGACAGACGTGGTATCCCTACCTACTCTGCATGTCCTCCCATCACCCACGGGCTCTCCCCAACAGGCCAGACCACCTTTCCTAGGACAACGGACGGGTTCTTCACCACCAGCTCCAAAAGCTCCGCCTCACAGCCTAGTTCCTTCATGGTTTCAAACCCATGAACGAGCCTGTTCCGAGCAAGTCCAGTATATCCTCCTGCACAGTAGGAAAGACTCCATTCGTAAAACCTACCTGCAGAAGTGGAAGCGTTTCGCCCTCTGGTGCTCACGTCATCACTTAGCACCCAATAACGTGACCCTCCCTAACATTCTAGACTACCTCCTGAAACTAAAACAGGACGGACTTTCGCTCAGCTCCATCAAAGTGCACCTGGCGGCACTTACCACGTTCCATGACCTATTAGATGGTTATTCCCTCTTTACCCACCCCACCATAAAACGCTTTCTCACAGGCCTGCAAAATCTCTACCCTGAAATTTACCCAACAGCGGCTGCATGGAATCTTAACCTTGTTCTTCATGCTCTCATGAAACCTCCATTTGAGGCCTTAGCTACCTCCTCTCATCTCCATATGTCCATGAAGGTGGCTTTCTTAGTTGCCATAACATCGGCAGGGAGAGTTAGTGGAATGAGCACCCTGATGGCCCATCCTGCCTACACAATCTTCTCCAAAGACAAAGTTACTTTGAGACCACATCCAAAATTTCTTCCTAAGGTGGTATCAACCTTCCACCTCAACCAACCTATATACTTACCTACTTTCTATCCCAAACCTCACAAGACTCTGCAAGAGGCAACCTTGCATACTCTCAACGTCAGACGAGAAATCACCTTTTATTTAGACAGGACTAAACAATTTCGTGAGTCCCCATGACTCTGTTTCCATTACCGAAAGATCGAAAGGTATGGCTATCTCTAAACAACGTCTATCCAAGTGGATCTCTGACTGCATCAGATCCTGTTACCGTGTGCAAAATCTTAAACCGCCCGAAGGCATTAGAACTCATTCCACTCGAGCCATGTCGACATCCGTTGCCTTCCTACACAACGATCCCATTCCTGACATCTGCAAAGCGGCTATGTGGTCATCTGAACACAAGTTTGCAAAACACTATGCTCTCACGCAAGACACCATGGCAGACACCATAGTAGGCCATACAGTACTATCTACAGTACTCATTGCCGCATCTCCAAAGTCCCACCAACCATAGTGGGTACTGCTACACATTCACTTGGAGTGGAGCACCCACAGGGACAGCACTCGAAGAAGAACAGAAAGTTACTCACCTTGCAGTAACTGAGGTTCTTCGAGATGTGTGTCCCTGTGGGTGCTCCACTCCCCACTACTAGTACTCCCCTCTACTTTGGAGTACTAGTATGATTCTCCACAGTAGAGAAGGAACTGAGGAGGGTGTGGGGTGCATGCACTCAGGAAGATTCCAACGAGACGGGAGATACCAACTGAGTGTGTGCATCCCAACCAGGCACTGCTACCGAAAATCTCCGATCAACGGCGCTGGGACGCACAGTCACCTAGAGTGGAGCACCCACAGGGACACATCTCAAAGAACCTCAGTTACTGCAAGGTGAGTAACTTTCTGTTCTTTGAGATGTTGCTCAGGTGTATTCCACATCTCTCCCTCCTCTTTGTCTGTCGGAGTGGTCTGGCAAGAAGGAACCGAGTGGGGGGTGGGGGAGTGCGCAGCTCCCGTTATAGCGCAATATAGAGGCGCCACTCTAGGGGTTGTAGTGACGCTCCCCCAGTAAGAGTACTGCTAAGGGAAAAACTTCCGGCACCGGTGCACATGGTGAGCACGCACACCTAGTGTGGAATACACCTGAGCAACACATCTCAAAGAATGCCAGTTACAGAACAGATGACTGTCTTTTTCTTAGGCCATGGCTACACTCAAAACTTCAAAGCACTGCCGCGGGAGCGCTCCCTCAGCAGCGCTTTGAAGTGCGAGTGTGGTCGCAGAGCCAGCGCTGGGAATGAGCTCTCGCAGCGCTGCAGGTACTCCACCTCCACGAGGGGATTAGCTTACTGCACTGGGAGCATGGCTAGGGCATTGTTTACACTGGTGCTTTACAGCACTGTAACTTGCTGCACTCGGGTGTTTTTTCACACCCCTAAGCAAGAAAGTTGCAGCGCTGTAAAGCATCAGTGTAGCCATAGCCTTAGATCTTATTGCGGGGGTGGGGGGCGGGGTAGGAGGGATGAAAGTACTTGGGTTTATAAACAGCTGATCCAGATTTGTTCAACTGTCTTTATTCGTATATCCTATTTTTTTTTTTTTACTGACTGCAAATGCACTCCTATTCATTAATTTAATTAGTTACTCAGAGCATCCAATACTGTCAGTTCCTCTCAGCACAGTTTTCTTTGCTTTAATACTGAACAATCTGTTTCACAACCAGTTAACCCCTCTTCAGTTCTGAAGGGGTTTCAGCCATTGAACAGAGCAATACATATTTCATTGTCTTAGAGGGGAGTTTTATGTAGCCAGTTTAGTTAGATTGCCCTGTAAATTCCCTGCTCTAGATTGTCTGCTGGCTAGTTTGACATTCTTCATAGGTAGCTAGTGCACCAGCTTGTTGTCTTTCATCATTTTATTGTTTCTTTACTCAGCTGTTTTTCATGCTGTCCTCAAGGGTCCCAAAAGCAGATCCCACTTCGCTCCCTAAATGGCCGACTTTATAGACATATGGAAGTCAGTCCTTAATGTGAAGGGATCAACTGTCAGTTACTCAAACTTTTAAGTTGGCTAGGCATTATTTTTCACTGCCTCATTCTTTTCCTTTCCCCACTTCTCCTACATGTTAAACTCATGGTATTCTCTTGTGGAATGTTCTTGCTGAGCAGTAAATCAGCCAAGAAACTGTTCACCACTCTCCATGTACAAAAAGCCTTCATTCACTTCAGGTTTGTATATTTTAGATGAATAGTCAGTAAAATATGCAAAATGGTACCTTACTAAGTTCCAGGGCTGCAGACCCTCCCTTGCTGGGAAACCATGCCTGAGGTTATAGCTGAAATTTTAAAAAAAGTAAATAAAATAAAAAAAATTGTCAGCTATCAGCTTTCCAGAGAATAAGCCTTGTTGTACTGTTTTAGAGTATATGTTGCTTCTTTCTAATTATAGAGCTTTTTTCCTAATCTCCACCAAATGTCATTTTTGGTGCTCAGAGTTTCCATTGGGCTTGGGTTGAAACTGCCAGACATTCAGTTCAATTTCAATTCAAGCATATTATTCCCTTTCCCTGTCATATTTTGAGGCCTGCAAACAAAAGAGATGATAGTAGATAGGAGGCAGTGGGCAGTTTGCAATTTTTTTCTGACTGCATCGCAGCCATATTTAGCAGCAGGAGGTTAGAAGCTCTCCAAGCATCATCAGGCGCAGACGAGAGCTCTGCTCCTGTTTATGTATGTTGGTTTACTTCAGGTAAGTAGCTGCAATAAATTGGTCTTTCCCTTGGGATAGAGCATGCAGTGCAGATGGAATTTTGCTGACAAAACACTTAATAAGCCTCCACAGAACATGTGCAACTGGTGATTTTTCAGAGGTCTATAACCCAACTAAATTTAGGTGGATTTTCTCAGGGACTGCAAAAAGCACCTCTCTAATTCAAAGATCATAGTCCCTGTTCTAAAGTATGGAAGAAGTGGGGCTTCTCAACTAACTGGTTATAAGAATTTAACATTGGCAAAACAACATAGCCTTCTTAACATGTTCTGAATTTTTACTGAAATGTCCCAATACATTTAGCCTGAGATATAGACCCTGCATAGAAAATTTCAGCCTGAAAAGTTGGTTTGGCAAAGTTATAAACAATTGAAAATAGGGTCTTTAATGGAAGAGTTATGCAACCTTACCTATAAAATGTCACTGCTGGCTCGACCTATAATAAGAAAAAACTTCTCTCTCTTTCTTTTTTAAATCTAACCCATGGAATTTGAATCCCGAGCACCTCCTTTGCCTAAAGAAATTCTTTTCTAAAGTTCCAAGGTTAAGCCTCTACAGTGGAAAGGAAACCTTTATAATTGACCATGTCATTGTGCCTATCACTAGCAACTTCCTTTTTTTTTTTTTAAATAAAATTCATTATAAAGATTGACACATCTGAGGTTTAAAAAGGGCAATGTCTCTGAAATGGGAATTTAATCACTTTTAGGAGCAAATGAGCAATTTCAGTTTCTGGGGTATTGTACCTTTTATACTCAAGCATAACTGCTTAAAGCAGAGGTGGGCAAACATTTTGGCCTGAGGCCACATTGGGATTGCAAAACTATATGAAGGGCTGGGTAGGGAAGGCTGTGCCTCCCCAAACAGCCTGACCCCTTCCCACTTCCCGCCCCCTGACTGCCCCCCGGCACTGCCCCACCATTTATCCAACCCCCAGCCCCCTTACCATGCCGCTCAGAGCAGCATGTCTGGTAGTCGCGCCACCTGGCCAGAGCTGGACACGCTGCTCGGCAGGAGCATGCCACTCCACTGCCCAGAGTGCTGCCCGCACAGCGGCATGGCTGCAGAGGAGGGGGGACAGCGGGGGAGGGGCCAGGGGTTAGCCTACTGGGCCAGGAGCTCAAGGGCCAGGCAGGAAGGTCCCGTGGGCTGGATGTGGCCTGTAAGTTGCCCAACTCTGGCTTAAAGCGTGAAGGGAGATAAAGAGGAATAATTCTGGATTTGGAAAGTTTTGCTTCTCTGTGTACAAGCAGAATATGTCATGTTTAGTTGTGGGACATTTTTCCTTATTTGGGGATGTTTAGTCCAAAGGATGTTGCAGTGACAATCACCTGACCTGATATACATTGGAATTCATTAAGTACTTCTGTACAACAGCTGCAAAACTATGCTTCCCACTGTGCCACTAGTATACATCTAAATACTAGTAGACTGAGAATAGCATCTCTGTACGTGGTAGCTAGCCTCATGCTGTTTCAGTGCAGCTAGTCACTGACCTGAAGGCCTTGCAGGTCAGAAGGGAAGGACACTCTAACTCTTTTCAAAGACTCACCGTTCTACCATATTAGAGTACATTGAGACAGATCTCTGAATTGCTGACTCCTTCAGAAATGAACAACAGAAATCTAATTTCTAAACTATTTCATTATTGTAAATCGGAAGAAAATAAATTGATATTTTACTTGTTCAGTATAATTACTGGTAATCATTCTTCCTCCCCAACGTTGTCTTTGTCCTGCATAACTGAAATTTGTTTCCTTGCCAAATGTTTTCCCCCATCTCCATTGAAAATGCCACGTGGGTTTATTGCAGGGTATCTCATTAGTGCTCTGCTGCTAGCATTGTCTTTTTGGGGGTTGGGTGAAGAATTGTAAAAGCTATTAAGTCTTCGTTTTGAAGGGGAAACAAAACATACCCATACCAAATTGACCTGCTGCTGACTGTTCCCTCTCATGACCTTGTATTTACACCTGTATATCTGTTCTGATCTCTTCTCTTAACCAGTTTGCCCCCATTAACAGCAACACTGCTTCCTACTCTTCAAGTTCCCTTTAACATACAAGCCAGCTATAGTCGCATGAATGCACAAGTTAGTACTTTTGGTAAGAAATGGTGCGTGTGGCTTCCAGGTTTCCACACTGAGATCCAGAAGTCTTGTCAGATATTCTGTAGGAAGAGTCTATTCTCTATTTCTCTCTCACTTCCAAATGTGCTGATAATCTTTGCTCCCTGTTCCATATCAGCCTAGTTCACCCTTACTTCACATCTTTAGCCAGCTGAGTGTGATTAATTTGATCCTTCAGTGTAAAGTTGCCTTACCGTATGTTTCCTCTTCCTGCTCTTTCTGATCAATATTTTCTACCATAATAAAACTAAATGCTCTCTTTTCCCCCTTCTGTCAGTTTTTGTTGGTGGTCTCCGTACCTGTCGTCTTTCCCCCTGCCATTGTCATCATCTTTGTTACTGTCATTGTCAATAATTTTATTTGCTTTTTGTATCTTCCACAACTGTTTTAAAATCTGCCACTGCCTACCTCCTTCAAAACCAAAAAAACACACTAATTTTGCTGTGACTCGCTGCTGCTCTATCTATGACCTTCCCTTTCAGAGCAAAATGTACTTCTGGGGGAGTTCTGCACCAAAAAATTAAAGTCTGCACACTATATTTTCAAATTCTGCATATTTAATTTGTCAAAATAACACAATATAATCACACCAGTTTCATTCATTTTTGGTCATTTATTTCAAAATATTTGTTAGCAAATATGTCTGCAACAATACTGACCACAAAAAAGATTCAGGAAATATTTTTTTTGACAAATAGATTCCTTACTAGACATATTAATACAGAACTCTAATAATTCTTTTTAACTACAATACAGAGCCATAGTTCACACACCCCCCACAAGCAGGGCAAAGGCTTTGGGAAGTCAGGGGTAATGGAGGAGATGAGGGAGAGGGAAATAATTGCTAGGAAGGAGCCTGGATATTAACATACAGGGTTGTTGGGTATGGGTGGGAAAAGTATGGAACAGGGTTTTTGGAGGGATGGGAAGGGATTGTTAGGGAACTTCTCCAGTGTAGACCCTGGCTGACCCCTAGTCTCTCCCATTCAGTCAGGCACATCTTACCCTGTCCCCATATGTCCCTGCACCCCCATGTGTCTTTGCACCCCATCCACATGTGGCCCTACACCTCCCTTCCCCCTGTAACCCTGCACCTCTGCTCCCATTCATCCCCTTCCCCAGGCTGGCCTCCTCCACTAGCCCTTATGAGCCCATTTCTTTCCCCGCAGCAGCCCCACACTATCTGTCTCCCTCTAGCTCCTGTCTCCTGACCTGGCCAGAAAGGCGCTGTGAAGAAGGCAAGCTTTTTCTCTTCCCTAGCTGGCCAGGAGCTGTTGCTCTGTTCTATTGCAACAGCGCCCTCTGGTGGGCAAAAGGTGGAACTGCAGCAGCTTTCCAGCAGAAGCTTTTTTCTGCTCAAAAATATGCGCAGCCCATTAATTACATGTGCACACAGTGGCACAGAATTCCCCTACGAGTAAAAATGTTTAAGAAAGTGGCTTCTGGCACATCAGTATCCTTGACCATTTCCAAGCTGCAATTTTATTTGGTCATAGTACAAAGAAATCAGTCTCAAGTGTAGTTAAACTATACTTTATGTTGATACTCTGTCTTTATGTTCGAATGATGATCCCTGTTGTATTCCACTGAGAGATTACACATGTGCATCGTGCACCTGAAGTCTGAAAATTTGAAAGTAGTATCTATTGGTCCGTGCATTCTCCGTGGCTTGCCTCATACTTCCATTTGAGGTGATAAAGGGCAGGGTGGACCGAACATATCTCCTGCTCCTTTCCACTGTCACATCATCTGGGTCAAAACTTCCAGTGTCCTGGTCTCTGACACACTTTTAAATAAGTTATACATAGTTTTAGGTTTATTTAGTAGTTTTGCCAGTTTCTTACAGTTTTTCTTATAGTTTTAGCAATTAATTTACATAGATTTGAGGGATGTTCCCCCCCGCCAAGACTTCAAACTCTGTGCCTCCTGCCCATGCTTCTTCTCAGTTAGTGACAAACAACAGCACTGCCTCTACTGCTTGGGGGAAGCTCAAATCGCAGACAGGTGCAGTATTTGCCAGTCTTTCCCAGCCACACATCAGAAGGCTGGTGTGTCTGCCTCTGAAAGCACTTCATGGAACTTGCCATGAGGCCTCATTTGGACCCACGCTGGGGAACATTCCCCCCACCCCCAGCACATTGGCCTGAATCAGTGAGGACCGTGCCTCCTGCTACCACATCCAAATCTGGTGTCAGTGGAACCACCCTCATGAACCCAATGGCAGGACCTAGTCAGGAGGCAAGGAAGCATACATATAAGCATGGGACTAAGTGTTCTTCAGAAGCAAAATAAGTGGATGCCCCTTCCACGAGTTTGAGCTGTAGGGATGGAGTTCACACTAAGACTTGTAGGCACAAGAAGAAATCCTGCAAACAATTGGATCTGGTGGCTCCAAGCTCCAGTCCACAGGTAGAGTCATCATTGGCACCTCAAGAGATGTGTGATCCTCTCATTCTAGGAAAATTCACGACACTGGTATCAAAGAGAAGCTGCCACTGACACTGGGGAGAACCAGAACCATACTTGAGCCCCGACATGCTTGCCTTACCATACCTGGAGCCCCCTGTTCATCAGGCCACTCCACCTCTAGAGAGATTATTTTTTCACCACAAGATCTATCCCTGGCACAGGACCCTTCACTGGCCGTTCCATTGGTCTACAGTACAACCTTCCACCGGCTCTGACTGTACTGCCATTTGAACCAGCGTCCACTGTCTCCTCCTCTGATGAATCAGAAGCAGGAGAGGAACTGGCCATGTCCTTTCACCCCTATGTGCCTTCACAGAGACCACCACGTCCATGGCAGAATCCACCACTTCCACCTTGGAGTCATTAGTACCCCATGCTGTGGAGGTCACAACAACCTCCCTAGGATCTGACCTACTGGTGATATGGGGAGACCCTGGTCCCAATATCCTCCCCTTGGAACCAGCTTAGTCCACAAGAGAACCTTCACCTGTTTTCCCTCTAAAAAAAATTCCTGCTAGCAGGCGCTTGGATCCACTGGTAGAGGAAGAACCCCTTAGTCCAGTCCCAGCGGTGCTGCCAGAACCTGCAAGATTTCCCTCTTCATCTCTGGACAAAGTGGTGACCACAGCATCCCCATGTCCTCTGGATGACTTCAACCAATTTCAAGAACTGTTGTGGAGAGTCATCCCCTGAAAGAGATCCAGGATACCTAGCATAAGCTACTGAATATCCTTCGCACCTTGGCACTAGCCAGAATTGCACTGCCAATTTATGACGTTATTCTGGACCCTATCAGGACAATACAGCACACCCCTGCCACATACATGGCTACCCCCAATGGGAACAAAAAAATTAGAGTGTTTCCTGCCAAGGAATCTGAGTTCCTATTTTCTCACCCTCTTCCAAACTCCCCGGTTTTCCAGTTGAACCAAACAAGAACATCACCCTCAATCAACACCAGCCAATGAGGAGGGCAGGTGCAAGGTGTTTTCCTTGATCCTAAATTGAAAGCTAGACATGAACTATCAGGCATTATTAGCTAAATATGATTTCCTGAATTACAGTATTTTCAAGGACTTTATTGATAGACTACCACCACATAATCAGGCTTGTTTTCAAGCACTCATTGAGAAAGGGAGGCTTGTAGCCAGGACAGCCCTCCAATTGGTGGAAGCAACAGATATCTCTTTCTGCGCCATGGCTACAGCCATAGTTATGCAGAGGGAGTCTTAGCTTCATTCTTTTTGTTTACCGAGGGAGGTGCAGAACACTACTGAAGACCTCTCTTTCTGTGAATTCCCATCTGAGGTGAGACAGGGGATATGGGCAGCTTAGCTGCCGATGGGTGCACCCACTAATTTTTCCCCATGGGTGCTCCAATCCCAGAGTACCCACAGAGTCGGCGCCTATGATGTCATACGCTAAAGGGTCCTTGTGTTTCCTTATTTTGCCAACAGGCATCTAGCCGCACAGTCCAAGCAAGATGCTCAACCTCCTTTCATCTCTTGGAGTCAGTGTCAACATCAAGAAATTGATCGTAGACCCCACACAGACTCTGGACTTCATAGGGATTACAATTAGTTTAGTCACGGCACAGGCCTACTTGCTGAAAGACGGGTTCCAGGCAATGAGCAGTGTCATAAGCCACATCCTGAGCAATCCTCATGTACCAGCCAGGACTTGCCTGTCCCTCCTGGGCCACATGGCTTTGTGTACATACATGACCCCTTTCACACACCTCCACCTTTGCTGCCTTCAGATATAGCTCCAATCTGTTTACTCACCTTGGCAGTCACTCCATTGATTTCATGCTGACAGTCCCTGCCAAAGTACTGTCATCCCTCCAGTGGTGAACAGACCCACATCACATATGCATGTGGGTTCCCTTCCTTCCCTAGTCTCCAGACAAGATAGTCATCACTAATGCATCTCTGGTGGGATGGGGAAACCACGTGGACAATTAAATGACACAGGGCATGTGGTCTCCCTGACAATCCAGGAACAATGTCCTGGAACTCTGAGCTTTAAGGTAAACATGCCATTCATTTCTTCGGTTTATTAGTTCCCATTACATTCTCATCATGTCAGACATCGCCACTGTTTTCTAAATCAACGAATTGGGGGAATGAGATCAGCCACTGTACGCGTAGAAGCAGTCAGTCTCTGGAATTGGTGCATCAGTCACCACATCATCTGTCCACTGCCTGTCTTCCTGGGTCACAGAATGTACTCGCGACCTCACTCAGCAGACACTTTGCAATCAAATACGAGTGGGAAATTCACAGTTCAGTATCAGTGTTCCCTCTAATTTTTCCCACCCATGTGCGGAATGAATTTTGTTTATGTGCACCAATATGGAGGTGATGTGTGATACATCACCTCCATATTGATGCACATAACAAAATTCATGTGGTGGGGATGGGATCGAGGGGTTTGGCATGTGGGAAAGGAGCTCAGGGCTGGGGCAGAGGGTTGAGGCATGTGAGGGCTCCGGCTGGGGATGCAGGCTCAGGGATGGGGCTGTGGATGAGAGATTTGGGGTGCAGGAGGGTGCTCCGGGGCTATGGCGGGGAGAGAGGATTTCCCCCCAGTGCTCTCTCCCTGCAGCAGCACCTGGGTTGAGGGGGAGAGGCGCTTTCCCCACAGCGGAGCACTGGGGCTTCAGGATAGGTGCCCCTCCCCCAGCCCCAGCAGGTCCAGGCCACAGGCTGAGTTGGGGCAGGGCACCCCTCCCGTGGCAGGTTGGGAGCTGGAGTAGGAGGGCTTTGGGGGAGGGGCACCCTTCCTCTGGCTGTGGTGGGTCCCCAGGTGGGTTTCTTGAGCGCCTGGGGCGGCACTAAATAGGCTGCTGCACAGCTTACAGGGAACTTTAGTTCAGTAGTACACGACATCTTCACTCTATGGGGGACCCCAACCAGAGACCATTTGCTTTGCGAACAAACAGCAAATACAGCACATACTGTTCTAGGAGAGGCCTGGGTCACCACTCTCAGGGTGACACTCTTGTACCCTCCTGCCCAGACCAACTCAACTATGATTTCTCTCCTCTGCTGCTCCTGCCTCAGGTACTGCACAAGATCTGATAACACAAAGCAATGATCATTCTGATCACCCTCTCCCAGCCCAGACAATTCTGGTTTCCCTATCTCCTCCACATGTTTGCCTGCCCAATTCATCTCCATGACTTCCCCAACTAGCTGACCTAATAATATAGCAAGATCAAGCATCCCAATCCACATGCAGTTTACCTCAGAATGTGGTATTCGACTGGGCATCTGCTTTAGAATGCACATGCTCTCCCGCCATACAAGACATCCTCTCCAGCAGCAGGAAAGGCTCCACTAGGCAATTTTACGGAGCCAAGTGGAGATGTTTCTTATCTTAAGGTCCAAAAAAGGAATTTTTCCTGAGTCGGTGGGGTTCCCCCTCATCCTGGATTATATTCAGTTCTTGAAGTCATCAGGCCTTGCCCTCAACTCTTTGAGAGTCCATCTGGAGGTGCTGAGCACTGTAGACGAGCGGACTCATCCCTGCGGTGCCTCCTGCTGGTGACTCCTGGGAATTAGCTTGTTCCAGCTCTGGAGCGCCCTCTGCAGGCCGGTGATCCACCTGTCCTCTGGCCCCCGTGTCCCTCCTTGGACCCGGTGCCCTGTTACCTGGGGTGCTGCCCCCTAGCAGTAACCCCTCAATCTTAGGGTCTCCCCTCCATTGGGAACCCCCACCCTTTATCCCCACCTTGCCTCAGTATAGGGCTACTGCCAGTCATTGTCTAGCCCCACGCCCTGGGGCAGACTGCAGTACCAGCCTACTCATCACTGGCAAGGAGGGTTTGGACCTGCTGCCTTGGCCTACCCCTGGGCTGCCCTCTACAACCCCCAGAACCTATTAGCTCAATGCTAGGCCACAGCCTGGGGCTTTCCAGGCTGGAGCTCCCCAGTTCCTCAGCCTTTCCCCAGCCCTGCTTCACTCAGGTATCTTGTGTCTAGCTCCCTGCAGCCAGGCCCTTCTCCCTGTATAGCTAGATAGAGACTGCTTGGGCTTCTGGCTCACAGCCTCTTATAGGGGCCAGCTGGGTCTGATTGGGGCATGGCCATAGCTGAGCCTACTTTCCCCACTCAGCCCAGGCTTCTTGCCCCAGCCACAGCCCTTCTCCTGGGCTGTTTTAAGCCCTTCAGGGCAGGAGCAGGGTACCACCCTGCTACAAGCACATTTCATCCTCCAGTGGAAGTTTGCTCCATCTTTGCACACCACTAACCACTAGGGTTTGGAAAGGCCTCATCAGAACCTTCCCACCCATCCAAACGATTGCACCCCAGTGGGATCTGAATCTCGCTCTTTCCATGCTAATAAAACCAACTATGGAACAGATAGCATTGTGCTCCATGTTCCTCCTTTTCATGAAAGTTAGCTTTCTTATTGCTATCACTTCCTTGAGAATGGTTGACAAGCCTGGAGCTATGATGGCAGACCTGCCTTTCACTGTTTTCCACACGACCACAGTCTTCCTGCGTCTGCACTCTAGATTTTTACCAAAGGTGGTTTCCCAGTTTCACATCAATCAATCTGTTAACTTATCTGTTTTCTTCCCGAGGCTTCATGCATCCGTAGAGGAACGTTGACTCCATTCACTAGATGTCCGATAAGCTCTGACCTTCTACTTACAAAGAACGAAACCTATCAGGAAGTTTTCTAGACAGTTTGCTGAAGTAGAAGGAACACTCGGAGCAAACCATCTCCACCCAGAGAATCTCCAAATGGATTTCTGGTTGCATCAAACTCCACTACCAACTATTAGGCCTACCTTCCCCTCCCCCGCCCCCAGGGTTGAAGGGTTCATTCCACGAAAGCTCAAGCCTCAACCACAGCACCACTTATGGACATATGTAGGGTAGCCATGTGGATGGAGTTCTATGCACACCTTAGTACAGGACTCAGCAGTGGACGTCTCCTTCCACACGGCAGTTCTCCATACGACCATTCCATCTTCATCCTTGTATTCTCCTCCAACTTAGGTACTGCTTGTTAATCACTGTCAGTGGAATACCATAGGGACCATCACTAGAAGAAAAGGAGGTAGTTACTTACCTGTAACTGGAGGTTCTTAAAGATATGTGGTCCTTAAGTGTATTCCGCTTCTCACCCTATTTCCCCTCTGCTACAGATCTTCTGATTTGCAGTGGAGGAAGGAACTGGAGACTTAGGAGATCCACCCCACCTGTTATCACCTCAAATGGAAGCATGAGGTGAGATGGCACACGTGCAGACCAACGAACACTGATTTGAAATTCTCCAATTTTGGCATAACCTCCTCTTTTTGACCTAAATGTAATCTTCTACATTGTGGACCTTCAATTCTGGACAATCTCCATGGCTGCATAAGTGTCACCAATTCCATCCTGTTATGGTTCTGTTCCAGTCTATCAAACCATTCCTGTTTTGTGGCAATTCCTATTCTGCGCTAGTATCCCTCCTCTATGTTTCACATCTCAGACCTCAGCTCTTTTCTATGTAATTTTAAACTTAACTACCCTTAAATAACTGATATTCGGTGATTCCACTTTTTTGTCTGTCTTAACCAAGTATGTTTGTGGCTTCGTTTAGTTTTCTTTCAGCTTAAGGTCTCAAAGATAAGTATTTTGCTTGGTCAAGAGGAGTGTCCTACAACATAGCTCAACCTTCTCAGTTTGCCTCCTTGATTTACACTTCCCATTTGACATGGCTGCTCATAACTTTTGTGTTCAAATTTACCTCTGAACTTCAGTACTCCCATATCTCATATGTCTGCAATTGTATCACCACATTGGACATCTCCCCTTCATTTCAGAATCCATTTCAAAATTGCCTTCTTTATCTTTAAAGCCCTCCCTGGACTTGCTATAGCCTACTATATCTTATGTTTCTTGCTAATCTTCTCTGTATTAATCTAGCACTGGCTTATTTTTTGGCTCATCATACAGTCTTGACTATGATGAGAGAGCTTCCTAACATCTGAAACAGCCTTCCTGCATCTCTCCAACTCATCTCCTTTCTCTCTTATTTTAAATCAGCTGCAAACAGATCTTTTTTTCTCTTGCCCATATCTCTTAATTTCTTTCAATTTTTTTGTGTGAGTTTAGTTCTGAAAGGTATGTTTCTATACCATCCAAAAAACCTTTTACTAAATAAAGTATCTCAGTATTTTATTTTCAAAAATGGCACTTGCTATTTAGAAACTTGAAGTAAGACAGCAAATAAAAACTGCATTGTTAGGGTCTAATGACAAGTTAGAGCAAGAATGAGACTTACTGTATATTGCCTTGTGTTCTTGTTTGTTCCCTTACTTATTGCACAGTACAAATTGTTTTCAGCTTGCAGCTGTTTTATACAGCTTGATCCAAGTGGCTTCCAGAAACACTTCAAGTTCCACCTGTTTGTAGCAGTAGATTGTTTAGAAAATTTTTTTCTTTCTCACTTATTTGAAGGGCTGGAATACACTAAATTATTAATCAGAATCTCCTTTGTGGTCCATTCATCTGCATGGATGAATTTTTTGGTTACAAGACATGACAGTTGCTTTGGGCAATGCAACATTACACTGTGGTGGCTGAGTGATGGAAAAACAGGATAGTCTGAAACATGAGGAGGAAAATTTCAGACCCCTTTACCATTTTAGAGGGGAGGAGCCTGATTCCTGAATCACCTCCTGAATCCTTTGTGTCACTGAAATGCTTGGTACATAAATGTCACCAAAGTTCTATTTTTCACTGGTATAAGGACTCCTGCTCTGTCATTTTAAACATTACCATATATACTCAATCATGATCCGGTTCATTTATAAGCCAACCCCCCCAAGATGGATAAGTAAAAATGGAAACTTTTTATGACCCATTCATAAGCCGACCCTGTAATTCAGGGGTCAGCAAACTTTAGCTCCCGGGCCATCAGGATAAGCCACCGGTGGGCCGAGATGGTTTGTTTACCTCGAGCGTCCACAGGCACGGAAGTAAATCTAAGTAAACAGAGTGTCCTGGCCCACCAGCAGCTTACCCTGATGGGCTGGGACAGCAACTGGTGGGGATAGTTTTTGGGGGGAGAAGCTCAGGGTCAGGGGAGTAACCCCTGTGACCACCCCCCACATGACCCCACCCTTAGCCCGAGACTCCCACACTCTCCCCATCCCACAGAGGCAGGCCAGGGGAGGATGTCTCTGGCCTGCCTGGAGCTGCTCCGGCAGGCTGAGCAGCGTGGTCACAGCCTCCTCCAGCAGGCAAGGCTGGGCTACACAGCTGCAGCGTGCTTCAGCAGGTGGGGCTGGGCTGCATGTCTGCAGCATGCCAGCCCTGGAGCTGCAGCTGCTTTGGAGGCTGGGGGGAGAGCCGCGTGGCCAGAAGCGGAGAGACTGGCCCCACCTCTTCCCTTCTGGCTTTGCTGCCTCTCCTTGCCCCCTCTCTTGCGGGGAGGGTCTGTGTCCCACGTCTCCCTCTCTATACCCGTTCATAAGCCGACCCCCTTCTCTGACGCTTCCCTTTTTTAGTAAAAAAAATCGGTTTATGAATTAGTATATATGGTACTTAAGGAATTTTTAACCAAGGCGCTTATGCAGAATTTAAGGCTAAACCTACAGCCTGGTTTGGGAAGGCTTGTTAATATAAGGAATAAAGCAGTACTGGAAAAATCAACCCAGTGTGCTAGTTAACCATAGAATCATTTTCTAAATAATCTATTAGCAACTGGAGACTTTAAAATGTACATTAAATTTTAAGGATTTTTTTTTCTGCTTTAATGAAAAAGCTAATTTCTTTAATACCTTTACTCTCCATTCCCCTCATGAAAGTTCAAAATTTAGAGAAGACAGAAAATTTAGAACCAGGGCTGAGTGAATCTCTGACATGATGGTTTGATGCTTTCAATTGACTGAAAAGCCTCATTCATATGCAGTCGTAGGTACAGACTAAATTTTGTGAAGTAATGTCTGTCCCAGTGTAAGAGAAACAGTTTAGGTTCTGCCACCATTCATTCCCCCCTACCCCAACCCCTGCCGTAGCTAGACGATGCAATTCAAATTATTTTTAAAGCTTGAAAAGAGCTCAATGATATTTTTTAAATGTAATCCTCTTATCAAGAAAACTCTACATACTTTTTTTCACCTGTTTGGGCGGATAGGCCAGTGGTTTGGGATCACAAACATTAGTAATTCAGGAATTTAACTAGATTATTGTATCAGTAGAGTAGGATTCAAGTGAAAAATCTTTGTTCCAATAAAGGGTCACTTTCATGTTAAAAATCATAATTATGAAAACAAATTTCATTGTCCGTTACAAACAAATTTTAAAACTTTTCAAGGTGCAGTGGTTGGTTTACACCTCTCTAGGCATAGGGGGGAAAGATGGGGTGGAAGAACTGGGAGGGGGGGTAAATGGGTTATAGATAGTTGACTTATTACAACAATCCATAACCCACTTAACTCCCCTCCCAGCTTTTTTCTCCCTCTTATTCCCTGATGACTGGAGAGGTATTAATGGGTCTCTTCACTTGAATGGTCCCTTGATATATGTGTTAACTACACCTCCACCACAATATAACGCCACCCGATATAACAGTAATTCGGATATAATGCGGTAAAGCAACACTCTGGTGAGGTGGGGCTGCGTACTTCGGCAGATCAAATCAAGTTCGATATAACGCGGTAAGATTTTTTGGCTCCTGAGGACAGCATTATATCGAGGTCGAGGTGTACTTATGCTAAACAATCTGTTCCACCTTGTATTTAGCAATGACATTCTGAGTACATTTCCCAGACCTGAAGAAGAACTCGGTGCAAGCTTGAAAGCTTGTCTGTCTCACCAATAGAAGTGGGTCCAATAAAAGATATTATCTCACCCACCCTGTGTCTCTAATGTCCTGGGACCAACACAATCACTACATTGCATAAAACTTTTAAATAAATTTTAAAAGTTGAATTTCTTTCATTGTTTATTATTTACTTCATATTTCTCTCCACCTGAACAATGAAAATAGATAGTCAATTGCATTCTAGTTTCATGTTCTTATGCCCTCCATGCAGTATTGCAGTTGCAAGCACTGCAGGTGAATGTTTACCTGCTGGAAAATTTTGTGTCCAATATTTATTTTAAAATGTATGGAAATCTTGCTATTGGTCTTAAGCTTTTACAGGAAAAAAAAATTGTATTAAACAGTAAAATTGGCCTGATAAGCTTCCCTTTTAAGATTCTGGCCTCATGGCAGCTCCGACTGTTTGTTTGTCAAGATGAGATTAATGCATAGGTAGGTAGCTTTACATTTTTCCTTTTGTATTTTTAAATTCTAATAGTTTTGCTTGCTATCAGAAGCAGTTCTTGTTCCTGTTGAAATAAGATTTCTTCATCTCAACATTGCTGTGGAGAGAGTCCTGTGTGACACAACTGAAATTCTCCAACTCTGCATCTTGAAATAGGAGCTAAAATTCCAGTTCTACTCTCTGAGTTACACTTTTTGTTTCCTCTTTCCTTCCTCCTTTGAGTCCAGATTCCCTGTGCTGGACTGTTAAAACACTGCACTCTGACCACCAGGAGAAGACTTCTGAAAGTGAAACTATATAAACTAGAAGAACAAGATGGCTAGAAGAATTGCCTATGAGATCCTAATTCATTTCAGAGGGTTTTCGGTTCTATGATGTCATAACAACCTAAAGAAGAGCTGGTTTTGGACTGAAATGGGATGTAGAAAATAGGAAAGTAATTTAAGAAGAAAAACCAGAACCAAGTCTAACAGTAGATTTTTTTTTTTTTTTAAAGTAAACCTGTAAGTAGGTAGAAGGCACCAAAGAAGGCAGGGTCTCCAAACAACTACAGGACAGGGAGGAAAAAGAAAAATCCACACTTTCTTTCTTTTTAGGCAAGAGGGAGGTTGAGTCAGTACCTCTGAAAATGACAAATACTTTTGTAATTTTGTCAATAATTAGAAAGTGGCATTTTAAAAAACCATCATTTTAACAGCAGAAAACTGGCCAGTCATTCAACTGTTTATTATGCTCAGTACTATTGTTCCACTATTTACCTTGTCTCCCCTCTCTCTCTCCTCCCCCCATTTTTTTTATCCACCTGTTATATCTTGTCACTTGTATAGATTACCTGTTTCAGGCAGGCACTGTCTTTCTTTCTTTCTAGTGTGTGTACATGTACACAGTCTAATGCAGGGGTGGGCAAACTTTTTGGCTCAAGGCCACATCTGGGTATGGAAATTGTATGGTGGGCCATGAAGGCTCACGAAATTGGGGGTTGGGGTGCAGGAGGGGGGTGAGGGCTCCAGCTGGAGGTGTGGGCTCTTGGATGGGGCCAGAAATGAGGAGTTCAGGGTACGGGAGGGGGAGGGGGTGAGGCCTCCGGATAGGGGTGCAGGCTCTTGGTTGGGACTGGGTATGAGGGGTTGGGGGTGCAAAAGGGTGCTGTGGGCTAGGACTGAGGGTTTCGGATGGTGAGAGAGGGATCAGGGCTGGGGCAGGGGGTTGGAGCATGGGAGGTGGTTGGGGTGCAGGCTCTGGGCAGTGCTTACTTCAAGTAGCTCCTGGAAGCAGCAGCATGTTCCCCATCCAACTCCTGTGTGGAGGCGTGGCCAGGTGGCTCTGTACGCTGTCCTGTCTGCAGGTGCCGCCTCCGCAGCTTCCACTGGTCTCAGTTCCCAGCCAATGGGAGCTGTGGGGGTAGCGCTTGGGGCAGGGGCAGTGTGCAGAGCCCCCTGGCTGCCCTACATGTAGGAGCCGGGGGGGGAGGGGAACGACATGCCACTGCTTCCAGGAGCCGCGTGGAGCCACAGAATGTACAGAGCAGGACAAGCCCCTGACCCCACTCCCTGCCTGGAGCGCCGGAGCAGGGCAAACCCCGGACCCTGCTACCCGGCAGGAGTTTGAGGGCTGGATTAAAATGTCCCAAGGGCCGGTTGTGGTCCCTGGGTTGTAGTTTGCCTATCCCTGGTCTAGTGCAATAGTGAGAGAGAAACTTTTCTAATACCTCCACTGTTTATAGCCGTCCTGTGAAATTTGGCAGGGGAAAAGGTTTTGGGCTAGGACAGGAGAGTGCCTTTTCTTTATCCTATGAAATTCAGTTCGAGTTTTGTTGAGATATAAGCTGTTGAAAATTGCTATTTCCTGTCTTTTGCTTGTACAGCTCAGGGAAAATCTAGCACTGTGCCAAAATAACTGAACATGAATATTCTAAGATTGGGTCCATGCCATTGCAGTAGCTGCAGCAGATACTGCCCTGGGAGCACTTGGGAGCTGCTAGAGAAGCTGTATAAAGTTGAGGGGACAGCACCAGACACACTTTCCTGAACAAGCCATGGCCTCACTTATGTGTCTGCATTCTGATAACTTAATTTTTAAAAAAATCACATACTGCTTTTTCCAGAGAACCACCGAATAGGGTAGGCACACATTGGGGCAGAACTACAGTTACGCAGGCAACTGTAAATCGGAATTTTCCTGATGTTCAGGTGTTTGACTTTGCAACTAAATAACATTCTTTTAATATAGCTTTTAATGTA
The DNA here is from genome assembly GCF_007399415.2 of Gopherus evgoodei. Taxonomy (NCBI): domain Eukaryota; kingdom Metazoa; phylum Chordata; order Testudines; family Testudinidae; genus Gopherus; species Gopherus evgoodei. The sequence goes on along the minus strand of NC_044331.1, from coordinate 37,086,489 downwards.
ATATTAGCAAAATCTGATACATTAAATAATGCAAATGTTGACATAGCCTTAATAACACAGAATATCGGATTATATTATCTCTAAGCGAAGTGTAGTTCAGTGTAGTGTAGTTCTTCTGAAAAGTACTTTAGAATAACATCCTGTGCACAATTCCATTGTATTGTATGAATTATTCACAGTCAGTACAATCTCATTATAATCACCCATTAACATTAATAGGAAAAGAATGATATCCATTTTCTAATGGACTGTGTTTTAGTTTTTTTTCCTCCTTCCACTGTCAGCAGTCATGTCTCACGTGGTTACTTTAGAAATACAGTATCCTTGTTTGTAATCCTGTAATGAGGTACCCTTTTATTCAGTATGTGTTGGCAGTGCAGCTAAGGTTGGCAGTAACTAGAGAATGGGGAATGTTTTGCAGAAATGGCTTGTGATGAATTTGTTTAGCATTCCCTGTTATCACTTAGTTTTATGGAACAGTTTGTGTATGTCTGGATGTCACATGACAGTTCTTTTACAATCAGCTGCTAGTGACTGCAGCCTCTGCTTCATTTTTCGCATGACTGGGGACAGAGAGGGAATACACACGTTGGTCTTTTAATTAGTTCTTAATGTATTCCATCTGTATAGCTGTCTACTAACTCCAGTACCAACCATAGGAAGGAAGAGGATTTAATCTGGCTAATAGTGACATTATGATGTGACTTTATCTATGGTATTTGAATACATTTGGTTTTTATTTTTTATTGTAATAAGTAAATACAAAATGACCAGTGCCATAGTACTTTTCTGTTTTGAATAATGCATTGTGTATTATAGTCATGATTACAACAGTTCCCTAATGTCATCTCCTTAGCAGTAATGGATACAATCATGATACAATGGATACAATCAAGTTCAATAAAGATAAATGCAAAGTGCTCCACTTAGGAAGGAACAATCAGTTTCACACATACAGAATGGGAAGAGACTGTCTAGGAAGGAGTATGGCAGAAAGAGATCTAGGGGTCATAGTGGACCACAAGCTTAATATGAGTGAACAGTGTGATACTGTTGCAAAAAAAGCAAACATGATTCTGGGATGCATTAACAGGTGTGTTGTAAACAAGACACGAGAAGTCATTCTTCCGCTTTACTCTGCGCTTGTTAGGCCTCAACTGGAGTATTGTGTCCAGTTCTGGGCACCGCATTTCAAGAAAGATGTGGAGAAATTGGAGAGGGTCCAGAGAAGAGCAACAAGAATGATTAAAGGTCTTGAGAACATGACCTATGAAGGAAGGCTGAAGGAATTGGGTTGTTTAGTTTGGAAAAGAGAAGACTGAGAGGGGACATGATAGCAGTTTTCAGGTATCTAAAAGGGTGTCATCAGGAGGAGGGAGAAAACTTGTTCACCTTAGCCTCCAATGATAGAACAAGAAGCAATGGGCTTAAACTGCAGCAAGGGAGATTTAGGCTGGACATTAGGAAAAAGTTCCTAACTGTCAGGGTAGTCAAACACTGGAATAGATTGCCTAGGGAAGTTGTGGAATCTCCATCGCTGGAGATATTTAAGAGTAGGTTAGATAAATGTCTATCGGGGATGGTCTAGACAGTATTTGGTCCTGCCATGAGGGCAGGGGACTGGACTCGATGACCTCTCGAGGTCCCTTCCAGTCCTAGAGTCTATGAGTCTATGATTTTTTATATGTGATATTCTGCTTGATTTGGAGAATGAAAGATCCTCTATGGCAGCTTGGAACTGCTTGGGCCAAAGAGTTAACCTGTAATGCCAGGTGAACTGGCTATCTGCAGATTCTTTTTGAGAAACGGGAATTCCTGGATAGTGTAGAGCTGGCGTGCTCCATGCCACCCCCTTCTGACCTACAGTGTGTTGAGGGCATTCCTTGGAGAAAGGGGACATGGCTAGGGAGTCGCTTTACCTTAGTAATTTCCAGCTGCCGGAATGGATGGGTAGTTGGATATGAATTAGCGCAGTCCTATATTTTACACTTAAGTTATACCAGGGACCAGAATGGTCCTTTGCCAACTCAAGGATTGTGAGAATATAAAGGTGACTCATGGTATTTTTACCCCCCCACCCCACCACCTTCAGTCCTGAGCAGAATGCATATAAGCCAGGCAAAGGTTTGTTCCCCCTTCCCCCAGTCCATCTTCCTCCAAATGAAGCACGTGTAGCCATGCTGTTTAAACCAACAAACTTTACTCCTCTTTAGTAATTACTCCTCCTCCTGTTTTCCTTTTCCCCATCCTCTCCATTAACATATACACCTCACATCACCTCTCACTTCCTTTTTCCCATTTGGAAGGGGTCAGAGATGCCTTCTTGTCCATGGCATGGGTTCATAAGTCTTGGAGTTCCAGTCCTTTTCTCAACAAATGCCTGTTGACTGTCTTTCCATTGTATCCTTGGTCTTCTATGTCCTTTCTTGCTGTCCCCTTCGTCTCAAGCTTTCTTCGGTGGTTTTTCTCACAGCAAAGAAATGTGTATGTGACGTTGCACTCTATATGATTTTATGAAAATATGCTAATGAGTGTGAATATAATGTAACTGGAATATGCTTCATGCAAAAAGTATCATTACAGAGGTATCATTGCAAGGTATCATTGCAGAGCTTATAATCTGAGTGTAGTCATCCTATTTGTATAAATGCATCACTATTGTATCTGAAACTTGAAGTATAACTCTGAGGGCCTATTGTAATTATGCGAAGTGTGGGCCATTAATGGTGGTTTGGAATCTTGATGGCTCCTATCAACCAGGACAATTGACTATGGATGGCTGTTTGCTTGCAGGCCTTCCTGTGAGTCAGGCTGGGAGGAATGAAGACTTGGAGTCTTACAGTGACATGTGATCATGTCACCTGAACTGGAATCCATCTTTAACCTGGTGCTTTTTCATTTAGAAGGAGGAGTGGGAACCCAGAGAGGGACATAGGATTCCCACCTTGTGCAAAGCTAGAGCACAGTTCCGGAGTCCCAAGCTGGCAGGGAAAACATCAGGTGGCAAGTCCCAAGAGGGGTTCTGTGATCCAGCCTGTCAGTGTGCTCTCCAGCCTATCACTGAAAGTGCCAAGTTGATTTTTCCCCCTCATTTCTTCCATGCATACTTTGTGTACTCTCCACATGCCTCAGTATATTATTTTCTACTACCTATATCTTCTTTTCTTCCATCTCCATAAGAACCACTGGTTTCAAATCATAAAGCAGGCAAAGACAAACACACACACAACATACACTTTTCCATTCAGTTTATTACTTAATAGCTGGTCCCACAGTACTCCTGCCACCCTTTTCACTGCAGGGCATGCATATTGGGCTCTTCTTTTCAATTCTCCAGACCTCTTTTTGATGGCACTAAGTATACTTTTCAGCTACACAAATTCTTTTGTTTTGATTCAGCTTTTCTCCTGAAACTTGAATCAGCAGAAACTCTTCCAGCTTCCCTACTTTCATAACTTCAGTTTACTTTGTGTTTACCTTTCAAACCATGGTCCTCCAACACAGATGCCCACTCTGATACCATATTTACCAGTTCCTCTTGCTGTCAGCCAAAGGGCCAGATTGTCAGCATACATTAGTTTTCTCGGTCTCCACAGGCTTGGTTCTCCTCCTAGTTAATGTCATAACTAGGATGAAGAAGTAGAGTCTGTACATTGCTAGTCTCCGTCCCATCGTTGCCTCAAAAGTCTCTGAAATCCATTTATTGTTACTACCTTAGCTCTTGACCCTTGATACAGCTCCTCTGTAATCTCCACTTCTTGAAGTCCCCCTCCCATTTATCTCAATACTCAAAACACCACTTCCCTCGAACCAAGTCATATGCCTTCTCAAGATCTACATAGCAGTTATGTCCTCCATTATCTTTCTTTCAACCTTCTGTCTCACTGCAAATATTGAGTCTATACTACACCTTTCCTTCCTAAAACCATGTTGTTCTCCTATGCTTTTCTCCACTTTGCACCTCTGCCTTGCCTCCAAAACTCTTTCAAGGACTTTGAGAGTTTGATTTAATGGGATGATGCCTTGATAGGATAATACAAATTATCCAAATCCTTACTCTTCTGTAAAGGCACAGTCAACCCCATTCTCGAGTCATCTGGTATCCTTATTTGATCCCTGCAAACACATGGAGCTACTGGAGTAAGGTGTTTAGAGTAAGGAAGTTTAGACTTGAAATTAGACTAAGGTTTCTAACCATTAGAGGAGTGAAGTTCTGGAACAGCCTTCCAAGGGGAGTAGTGGGGGCAAAAGACATATCTGGCTTGAAGACTAAGCTTGATAAGTTTATGGAGGGGATGGTATGATGGGATAGCTTAATTTGGACAATTAATTGATCTTTGATTATTAGTAGGTAAATATGCCCAATGGTCTGTGATGGGATGTTAGATGGGGATCTGAGTTACTACAGAGAATTCTTTCCTAGCTGCTGGCTGGTGAGTCTTGCCCACATGCTCAGGGTTTAACTGATTGCCATATTTGGGTCAGGAAGGAATTTTCCTCCAGGGCAGATTGGCAGAGGCCCTGGAGGTTTTTTGCCTTCCTCTGCAGCATGGGGCACAGGTCACTTGCTGGAGGATTCTCTGCACCTTGAGGTCTTTAAACCACGATTTGAGGACTTCAGTAACTCAGACATAGATTAGAGGTTTGTTGCAGGAGTGGGTGGGTGAGATTCTGTGCAGGAGGTCAGATTAGATTACCTTAATGGTCCCTTCTGACCTTAAAGTCTAAGTCCTGAAATGAGGGGGGCACTCTGGTGGTAAGAGTCCCTTATTACATACAACCAGTCATTTATGGACATTTATCTACTTTACAAAGCTCCAATACAATTTGACATAATATGTAGTGTTGTTCAAAGAAAGAGATCTCTGAGTATAGTTTTAGAAGATGCTGCAAGTTGGGATTAGGTTGCAGCAGAGCACTCTGGAAAGTGTTCACAGTTCCTCCCAGCTTTAATCTAAATTTAGATTAAAAATATTTAATATATAAAAAATGCCAATATGACTAATTTGGAAACAGTGTTGTCTGAGCCAGGAGGTTGTGGGTTCAAGACCCAACACCAGGAATTGTTTGTGTTAGAGGTACTGTTATTCAAAAGAGGCATTCAGACAAGTTCCTTATCTAGCTTCCTGTGGTGCTTGTCCAAGTGGAGGTTAGTTAAGACTCATGGCATTTTCTGAAAGTAGAAGATAATTCCTGGCTGCATTTACAATAGCAAAATTCAGATACGTAATTAACCACTACTGGTAATCAAGAGTGAAGGCTGAAGTATAGAGAAGTATAAATGTTTTTACTATCACCATCTCCTATGAGCAGTAAAAATGCAACATAGCAATAAAAAAAGTTGCAACATGTCTAAACAAGAGTTTCCACTAATGCTACAAATGGTGAAGCTGCACTTGCGGTGAAATACGTGAATCCGACTAGCACAAACTAGGCCAATGGTCACAATTTTAATACAACAAATTCTATCACTCCAGCCTGTACTTAGACAAATGTCAGATCATCTAGATCGACTGGAATTTGTATCTGAGGTCCCTTAAAATATTCAGTTTTTTTTAAAGTCCTCTCTTGCTTTCAAAGATGAGCTGTAGCCAATTAGAAGGAAAGGAAAAAGCCCCAGTAATCAATGATTTAATCAGCCATATTGATTTATCTCTCAGGTACTTAAAAGTAGCACTCCATGTTGGACATTCTTTTCTCCTCAAAAAAAGGCTGAGTGTCTATCAGAGTTGAGTGGGAGGAAGAAAGAAATACTGTTTATTTAAGCAGTAATTTTTTTTCATAAAAATTTTGCTAATTCAGTTTCTGTGGTAACCAAGTTATTTTTATTTTTCATTAGCACATACAGGCGAGTGGTAACCTGTGGAGGGACAAGTAAAGCTTCAAAGATTAATTTAAAATGTTTTGGTCTGGAGGAAAAATGAAAGGAGTTAGGTATAGGGTTGCAAGGCATCCAGTTTTTGACCAGAACACCTGGTCATAAAGGGATCCTGGCGGCCACGGTGAGCACTGCTAACCAAGCCACTTAAGTCTGGTTGGCAGAGCAGTGGGGCTAAAGCAGGCTTCCTGCCTGCCCTGGCTCCACATAGCTCCCAGAAGCGACCGGTATGCCCAGTTCCTAGGCACATGGGGCTCCACGCACTGCACTCAAGCACCTACTCCGCAGCTCCCATTGGTTGGGAGCCATGGCCAATGGGAGCTGCGGGATGGTGCCTGCGGGCATGGGCAGTGCGCAGAGCCCCCTGTGCCTAGGAGCTGAATGTGTCACCTGCTTCCAGGAGCCACCTGAGGTAAGCACTGCCTGGCTGGAGCCTGCACCCTGAACCTCCTCCCACACCCCAACCTCCTGCCCCAGGTTGGAACCCCCTTCCACGCTCAAACTCCCTCTCGGAGCCCGCACCCCAGAGCCCACACCCCCAGCTCGAGTCCACACCCCCTCCCACATCCCAGCTCCTTGCCCCAGCCCAGACCTCCCTCCTTCACCCTGAATCCCTCATTTCTGGCCTCACCCTGGAGCCCAGCCCGCAGCCCAACCCCTGCCCCAGCGCTGTGAAAGTCAGTGAGGGTGGGAAAGAGCGAGCGACTGAGAGGAAGGGGATGAAGTGGGGGCGGGGCCTTAGAAAAGGGGTGAGGCAGGGCAAGTATGTTCAGTTTTGTGTAATTAGAAAGTTGGCAACCCTAAGTACGTATCATCATGAGCCTAGAGGTTGCAGTGTGTGTCATGAGGGCAAAAAGGAGACGAATTAATAGCAGTATGGTTGATGATAGAGAGTAGGGTTATATGTGTCATGTCAGCAAATGCTACCAACAAGGTGAACCTCTGGTAAAGAAGGAAAGCTTTAGAATGAGCTGGCAGAGTTGGTGGTTGTAGTTAAAGAGTAGGGCTGTCAATTAATCACAGATTTAATTGCATGATTAAACAATAATAAAATACCAACTTAAATGTATTATATTTTTGAATGTTCTTCTGCATTTTGAAATATATTGATTTTAATCACAACACAGAATACAAAATGTACAGTGCTCATTTTATATTTATTACAAATATTTGCATTGTAAAAAACTGAAAAATAATGGTTCTTTTATATTTACCTCATAAAATTACTGTAGTGCAATCTCTTTATTGTGAAAGTGCAACTTACAATTGTAGAATTTGTAAAAATAAAACAATGTAAAACTTTAGAGCCTACAAGTTGAAGCATGAAGGGGCATAACAATATTTTGCATATCTGGCTCATAAATACCTTGCATCGGAGGCTACAACAGTGCCATGCGAACATCTGGCCTCACTTTCTGGTGTCGTAAATAAGAAGCGAGCAGCATTATCGCCCCTAAATGTAAACAAACTTGTTTGTCTTAGCGATTGGCTGAATAAGAAGTAGGATTGAGTGGACTTGTATGAGGTGAACTGAAAAATACTATTTCTTTTATGTATCTTTTTTGCAGTGCAAGTATTTGTAATAAAAATAATATAAAGTGAGCACTGTATACTTTGTATTCTGTGTTATAATTGAAATAAATATATTTGAAAAAATAGAAAAATATTCTGTTGTTGTTTAACAGTGGTGTTAAAGCTGTGATTTAGTTGCTATAAGTGCTGGAAGACAGAATACTGGGCTAGATGAACCATTGGTTTGACCCAGTATTGCCATTCTTATGTTCAAAGGGGTGTGCCCAGAGAGACCAGAAGGGATATGAGGTGCAGTTAGATAACTGAGACCTGACAGAAAGTTGGAATTAGAAATATAGGAAATCACCAGTAATAGAGGGACAGTTACTGTTTTACAGACAAATTCTTGTAACTTCCCCTTTAATATTTTGATACTCAGCAGCTCAACTTTAAACAGCAGTTTTTTAATGCACAAAATCTGAATAAAAGGTTGGACTTTCCTTCCGAAATCACAATTTTGGGGTTCAGTTTTCATTTTCAATTCCCATTTCATATCTTCCGCACACTATCCAATTCTGTAACCATTACTTTCATGTAGTAGTGTCCCATTGGCTGCTCAACTACAACAGGACTTCATCAGAACCTTGGCTTTCATTTAAAACCAAGTAATTTTCTAGACCTTGTGGTTGTGGAGGGAAGCTTGAAAATATGAGCCAAGAGCACCTTAAAGGTCAAAAGACAGAAGACAAATCTCACCCCCTCACACTCATTTGTTTTTTTAAAAATATCTCATGATTTTTAAGTCAAACTCATGATTTGGAGTGGGGCTGTGCCTTGTGTTTTTATTGTTTTTGTTTTTTAACGTGTAGGGTTTGCAAGACTGTATTCAACTTTTCCTCCATCTCCTCTGCTTTGACACACATAAGCATGTGACCTTCTCATCTGAGAACAGGACTAGATGTCAAGAACACCTAAATATCAGCTCCTGTTTTGACAATGACCATGTTCTCCTGTGGCTTTGGAAAAGTCACTTAATATTGTCACCTCAATAACTCCATCTGTAAAATTGTGATTAAAATTTCCACATAGATTTCAGAAGGAATAGTTAATGTTTGTATAACAGTCTGACAATTAAAAGTGCTAAATAAGTGACTTAGTATACTGTATTTATTAAAATAAATGATACGCTTCTGTAAATTCCTCCTGCCTCTTTTCATTTTGTGTCTGCTGATTATTTCCTCTCACTGGATATAAGGTAGGATTCTACAAATGTTAATACCAAAACTCTCTTTGTTGCTTAATTCTGTTCTGGCTTTTTCTCCTCACAAGATAAGCATGGTTTAGTCTCTCTCCTCATAAAAACAATCACTTATCCTTGATCCCACTTGACTCCAGCTACTATCTCTTCCCTCTTTCATCGGAAAGCTGACTGAATGCATGGTCTACAATTACTTTCTGGAGTTCCTCTCTTCCAATTCCATCCTAGAACCTCTCCAGTCTGGCTTCCACTCTGTGTGCTACACTGACACCACACTTGCCAAAGTCTCTAATTGCCTCCTCCTAGCTAAAGATCAGAACCAATACTCTACCTTTCTCCTTGACTTACTTGTCATCTGTCTTGTTGCAAGGCTGGGGCTTGGACTTCATGTTCCTCTCTGAGTTAATAGCAGGTGCAGGCGAACAGAAGACAGGCAGCACCAGTGCATTTAGGATCCCCAAAGGAAGCTTATAATTAAAGAGTTACTAGTGTTCCAGCTGCAACACCTGAAGCACCACTACTTGTTTGTGTACCCAGAATTGGAAATTACTGCATTCCCATATTAGAAAGAAGAGTTGGGGCGAGATCAAGGAAGGAATTGAGAGGAGAAAATGATCCCTTTACACCACCCAAAGCATCTTGCATGCTCAACAATTGTCTGACAGATGAAACTCATTTTTAAGTACCTTCACGCTTGGGAGTCCATAAACACAAACATTTTCTCAAACCTGTTTGGTTTGTAGCCAGGGAAGGAGCGATCCAGTTTTCCTGATTAGGCACTGCATTTGATATAGTGTATAGGCATATGAGAATGAGATAGTAATGCATAGACACACATTTGAAAGCAGTACAGTAGTTCAAACGAACTGTTAATAAGTAGGTTAATTAACTTATTCAGTTAATCTGTGGTCTGTTTTTTAAAAATATAAATTTAAATGAATACTGTATCTCTTCCTAACTTTGTACACCTGATAATACCAACTGTAGAACTATTTTTCCTAAATTTAGTTCTGTGGTATGAATTACCCAAAAAAATGTTTAAACGTGTTCACAATTTATAGCACAAATTAAACTTCGTAAAAATATTTCAAATTTAAGTTTTCTGGCTGTGTTCATATTCTAAGTTTTTTTTGTTTTTTGTTTTTTTTTGGTAACAGGAAAATTAAATGTTACAATGATCTGATTTGTCTGATAAAATGAAGGCCTGTGCATGATTAAGCAGCCTTCAGAAAGGAAACTAAAACGAATTAGAAAAACATAAAGCAAGAACTGCCCAAGTGCTATTCTTATTCTTGGTGGTCATTTGATATTAGGGTGTAGTATGGGGAGAGTTGTATAGTCCTATCCAAAAATCTGTTAAGGTGTTAAGGCCTTGCACCTTGGAAACAGAGGCCATTTCCAAATGAATAAGATTAAGTAGAGGTCTCAGTTCAAGTATTCATTGCAGAATATGAAAGACTGGGATGGTGCAAGGGAAGGGAAAATTTATTAGATCATATCTGAAACCTGTTTAAACTACAGCAGAGTTACCATTTCATCTTTCTTTTGCAGAAAACATTACTGTCTGATCTGTAGTTGCAAGAAAAAAGGGGTGAAAAGAAGAAGGAAATCTGTCTTGGAAAAATTGGAAGTGCTTTGAATTTGCAAAGGGATTTAGTGCCAGCTGCTACAGAAGGTTTTACAAAGCCACCTTTGGCACCGAAATGGATGAAAAGCTTCAGACCTAAATGGTAACCTTAATTCTTCCATCATTTTATTTCTCTGGTGTAGCCCCCTAAGATAACTTGTACAGATTGTAAAGGATTTTCTTCTTATACCAGTTAGGTTTAAATATAGTAATCTTACAACAGATAAATTCTGGATAAATCTGTAATTTTACAACTTGTATGTATTACAATGAAGTTTGCAGTTTTAGCTTTTATAAAAGCTGATTTTTTTCAAGTTCGTATTTTATAAAAAAAACCAATTTATTTTGCTCATTTTTCTTCCTCCTTTGGGATAGGAAAATGAAGATAAAGGCTTGATCTTACCCTATAAGTAACTATAGTTTTCTACTAACTACATCTAATGAAACGACTGTACAATAATAGCAACATATGCATTTTTTCCTATATCCATTTATTTCACAAAACTTTTCAAGACTCTTTCAATAACACAATCCAAAGAACATAGTAACTGTGGCAAGAAATGTGAACCCACTGTATTTTTCTCTCTCCATCTCCTGTTTTCCCCTACTCAGCCAGTTTCCTGTTTCGTTGTTACTTTCTTTCTGTCTCTCTTCTTTCCCCAGTTTGAGCATTACCTCCTATGAAAATTCCTCCCTCCTGTTATCATCTTTCCTTCTTGTTCCTTTCCACTTGACTTCCTGTCTTTTTTATCCTGTCCTTCCTGCTTTCACTCATTGTCGGACCTAAAATATGCCTAAAATATTAACTATGATTACAACTGTCTCAAGGACTACTTTATATCAAACATATGTGCTGAACAACAATATAAAAACATAAGTTATCCTCTTAGATGTTATTCCAATACAGATAAAATTCTTAATGTAGTTCTTTGGAGGAGGAAGAACTTGGCTGTTTGTATTCATAAACAGCTCTCAAATATCTTCCAGTCACTGCCCTTCTTCAGTCATATGAACAATTTGTACATTTCAGAAAATGTACAAAGAATATTTTCATTGTTCTATTAACATTGGGAGGATTATCTTTTGCCATCAGTCATGCACAGGTATTAGCTTTTTTGTGGATCTTTAATTATTTGTTGTGGTGTCCTAAAGTGTACAAAGCAAGATTGAAGTTGTAGAGGGAGTCTGGAGAAATGGGCCTGGTGCAAGATCTGAGGCCTGAACTGGCTGTGAACCAAAATCAGGCCATGTATTAAAGCAGATGCTTACAATTTCACTATTTAGTACATGAACTTGGCAGAGTTGTTACTAGTGTACTAGGCACTATTTACATAAATGTAATCCAGCTAGTATAGATACTCCCCAATCTAGTACAAGATGAGATGGTTTGATAAAATAATGAATAGGGAGGTTTTGTTAAAGATATAAGCAACAAGGGGAGGTAACAAAAAGATGTCATGAAATACATAAGGTGGTGTGTAACTTCGAAGGCTCCTGAATTAACATGCTGCTCTGTCTACTAACAACATTGAAGCTTCAAGGACAGAAGTGCCTAAGCAGCGCTACTGAGGCGACAACATTTCAGTCTCCAACACTTAATCACACTGGGTAATACTGTCAAGGTCTGCTGAACCAGCTATCTGCAGCATTGGGAAAGCACACGGAAAGAACTCACAAACATGCAAGGCAACTGACAATAGAAGTATTTATAGAATTCACAGTATGGCAAATTCTATCAGAAACTGCTGTCTACCAGGGCCGGCTCTAGGTTTTTTGCCACCCCAAGCAAAAAAAAAAAAATTTGGCTGCCCCCACCCCAGCCCTGGGCTCCCCCCGCACCCTCCTGCTGCCCCAGCCCTGGGCTCTCCCCACCTGCACCCCCTGCCACCCCAGCCCTGGCCTCCCCCCACCCTCCCATGTGCCCCAGTTCTGGGCTTCCCCCTTCCCCCCCACCAGTGCCCCACCACCCACACACCCCCTGCTGTCCCAGCCATGGGCTCCCTCGCCCCCACCGGCACACTCCTTCAACCCCAGCCCTGGGTCACTGGTAACGTGCTCCCAGGGCAGGTCATTCAGCAGGAATTTTGGATGTGCACAGAACACAGACAGGATTGGTTCCCATATGGTTACAGAACTGCAGTAAAGTGAAACAATTTTCAGCTTGTGTGATTGGAGGATATCTTGGATGCATATTATAAGACTGTCCTCCATAAATGAGGAAAAGTTGAGGTGCCTTTATTATTCTTTGTTTCTATGGAGAATTTGCCAATGCAATATCACTGTCTTTCTTTTAAACAAATAAAACTAAAAAAAAAAAAAGAAGGGCTATAGCAATTCCAGTCCTAAAAACCACTGGGAAGCATTTCTTGCTCAATTTTATCCTACTTTTTCTACAGCAAATTACAGTGGATCAGTATATCTGATTTGGGAGAAATGAAGTAACAGCTGCCCAAATTGAGCTTGACCACTCCTGAATTTTGAGGTGTTCAGATCTGGAAGGCAGGTGCTAGATTCCTTTTCTGAATATTAGCTAAATCTGGAAAGGAAAAGTCAATTTCTGCTTCCATGGCTCAGAAGTGGAAATCTTCCGAAGTGCCTGGTTCTGTATCTAAAGCTGCCCAGGTCCAGAGCCTCCCCTCCCTTACTTTTCATTTTAAATTCTAGTGTGATCCACATACCTCCCTTACTGGGCTTCAGATAGAAAGGGGCACTGTTAATTTAGTCCACCCAATTTCTTCTTTGGGGGCTGAAAGGTGAGGTCACACCAGTATCCCTAATCCAGTCTGGGGATGTCTTCTGAAGGGGATATCTGGGCCAAAGCCTTCTACTCCTTGGGCGCACTTGTTCCGCATTCAAAGTGCCACTCTGCTCTAGCAGTGAGCTCTCCTTTCACAGCAAGCTGCAGCATGAGGTTTCAGCTACCATATGCCCTCCCCCTCCCTTTCCCGTTGATAGCTGCCAAGGAAATGCTGGGAAATGTAGTTCTTTCCCTGCTCCAGGGCTGGCTCTATAGGCAGGGAGCTAACCAAGGAACTACAGCTCCCAGGACCCCCTGTTGATTCTCAGCTTCCAGGCTGGTTCCCTGCCAGCTGCTGCCTCTGCAAATGGGCTGCCCCAAGCAGTTGCTTGCTTTGCTGGTGCCTAGAGCTGCCCCTGCTGTCTGCAGTTAATAAATATATAAGCACAGCATGAGAAATCTGATTATCTCACATCTTCTCTAGCTCTTTTCAAAACTCGACTGATGCTACTAACTTCTTATACTGAACGTCACCAAACAGCTGTCATATTGTAATCTCTTTATCCCTGTCAAACTGGGTGAGTTTTGAACCAGAGACCAAAAATGAAAGTCTTAGGTCTCTCAGATGATCCCTCTCCTCCTTGGAGCTTTTATTCAGTTCTCAAACCCCTGTGCAGACCTTCTTTTGAACAGCTTAGTATTATTCACATTCCATATTGTCCTGAAGAGTGACTTCTTTATTTTATTTTTTTTTAGTAGCAATAACTTCTACCCAAGATAGCTTTGCTTTCCTGCTCAATCTTCTTTATTTTGGTCTTTCACTGAGATAAAGGCATCCATAACCTATGGCTTGTCTGTGATTGGGGTTTTGCACCAGCGTGGCTACACTGATATACAGTTGCACTATTCCACTATAAAAAGTGACTTGGACCAATTTACCCTGGTTTGAAAGGAAGATATGGGTGAGGTTAAATATTCATAGTGCAATAAATGCTTTTTCTTTGCCCAGGACCCTAGAAGTTAGAGAGTCCCTTCTTTTTCTGTTATATTTTTAAGGGGGAAAGGTCTACTAATATCTCAATTTTAATTTTGATAGAATAATTGGAGCCTGGATTTCTGAGTCTAGGCAAGAGAGCACAGCTATCTTTGTAAGTCAGACACAGGTGCTCACTGCACTAATGCGTCATTGGCTGAGTGAGTTGAAACCGCAGTGGGAGATTTTTCAGGGTTGCCCCTGTGCAGTCTCTTCATACTTTCTCTGAATTTTGTAGTTTAAGGGCTTGTCTACAAGGTCCGTTAGTTTGCATCGGTGGAGTGTAAAGTCTAATGTGCACCAGCATGTCATGCACTAACTCGCCCATGTAGATCCTGCTGGTGCACATTTAAAGTTCCCTAGTGCATATTAATGTAGTACTTTTTGAAACACGACTACATTAATACTTACCGGGGAATTTGAGTGCCAGCGGGGTTTATACTGGCCAGTTAGTGCATGACAAACTGGTGCTTATTGGAATGTACACCCCACTGCTGTGGACTAATGTACTGCATAGACAAGCCCAGAGGGTGGGATTTTAAAAAATCCTAGCATTAATTGTAATTGTTTCCATTGAAATGAATGGTAAAGCTCCCTTTGGTGTCAGAGAACAAGAGTTAGGCCAGCGCTGTGCGCTTTGGAAAATTCCACAGTACATTCCATGGCTTTGACCAAATGATGCATCAGCCCAGCAGTTCACCGAGGCCTTTCCCTAACTCATTTCCTCTGTTTGTTAAAAAAGTTCTCTAGTTCAGAATTTGTATGTATGTGTGTATGTATTTGTTTATTTTGAAAAGTAAGAGAGCCTCTTGGAGTCCATGTGGCTGTGGCTGTCTCTGAACTCCCTTCCAAAATTTGTACTTTATATTTTGTGTATGACATTCCCCATGGTCTGGATAGGTAACTGTAGCTCAGAAAGGAATTAGGTATAAGTCATTTCTCTTTTTAATTGAAATTTTAAAAAAAAAATATTTCCTGTCCTTTCCCCCATCTGGTGCCTCAGCTCCCCTTTTTTTTTGCCTCTTGTTTTTTGCAGATCTTTATAAAGGCTAATTTCTGTTTAACTTGCACTTCTAAAAGGAGCAAGATGAGAAACTTAACTCCATTTTTAATACCCTCATTTGCCCAAAATGCTGAGCTATTGCAAACTAGAGCGCTTATTAATTTTAGAAGCCATATTAAAATATAGTATGTCCCCAAAAATATCAGAGTGGAAGGTTATGATAATGTAAATCACAAGCCCACATGTATTTTCCTATTAAAAAAAAGAAAAAAGGATGACACTGACATATTTTTTGAACAAGAGAGCATGTGAATGCAAACTTGAGTCTGTAACTGAAGGCATGTCAGAGTAACATAGTAAAGGACTAGAAGCATTCTGACCATCAGAGGAGCCTGTTTATATCTGTGTTGTGCCATTGCTTCCTGCAGTTCACCCATTGTATTTTAAGCTTGCATTGTGTAGGTGTTTAAAAAATGCATTTGATTGTGAAGGACTTTAGCTGGGGGAAAAATCATTCTGGTAGCACTCACATTAGATTTTTCTTTACTAATAAAAGTTAATAACCGTGGTGGTGGAACAGGAATAGCCAGAGGATGCCATGTGAAAGCATTGTCTCTTGGCTCAGGAAGACCCTACCGGGGTGTATAAGGAGGGGTTGTTTTGGCTCAGGAAATACTGGATGAAGCTGTGTGGGAGGAGATCTCCCTTGGGTAGAGAAGAGCCAGGGGTTGCCGTTTGGGGAGGTTCCTTCTCAGCTAGACAAACTCTGGGCTGACTTTGGGAAGTGTCTAAGGATGCCACATGGGCGAATTCTTTCCCTATTTGAGAACAGCTGGAGGATGTTGTATGGGAGGGTTCTCTTGGCTCAGGGAACATGTTGTATGGGAGGGTTCTCTCTCGGCTTGAGAACACATTTTTTCCGCTTTAAGTCACTGAGTAAAATCTAAATGAGTAATAAAGCTTCTAAATTAATGTTCAATCAGTTAGAATAATAAAAGTCAATTTATCATCAGGAAGGAAGACCAGAATAAGGGAAAATAACCTTTTAAGAGGAGGAAAACCACCACCTTCTCAGTAACAAAGAAAGGTTGTAGACCACTGGTGTCAAGGTTCCTTCCCCGCTCTGAACTCTAGGGTACAGATGTGGGGACCTGCATGAGAACCTCTAAGCTTAACTACCATCTTAGATCTGGTTTTGCTGCCACCACCCAAATTATTTATGAGTCATTTGGGAAACTCTGTCTATCTCCCTCCCAGAATCTCTCCCTCCCAAGTACTATAACCCTTCCCTGGGTAGCCTTGAGAGACTTCTCCACTAAGTTCCTGGTGAACACTGATCCAAACCCTTGGATCTTAAAACAAGGAAAAATCAATCAGGTTCTTAAAAAGAAGGCTTTTAAATAAAGAAAGAAAGGTAAAAATTATCTCAGTAAAATCAGGACGGAAAATAACTTTACAGGGTAATCAGATTCAAAGAGCCCAGAGGGACCCCCTCTAGCCTTAGGTTCAAAGTTACAGCAAACAGAGGTAAACCCTCTAGCAAAAGGAACATTTACAAGTTGAGAAAACAAAGGTAAAACTAACATGCCTTGCCTGGCTGTTATTTACAAGTTTGAAATATGAGAGACTTGTTCAGAAAGATTTGGAGAGCATGGATTGATGTCCGGTCTCTCTTAGTCCCAAGAGCGAACAACCCTCAAAACAAAGAGCACACAAACAAAAGCCTTCACCCCACCAAGATTTGAAAGTATCTTGTCCCCTTATTGGTCCTTTGGGTCAGGTGTCAGCCAGGTTACCTGAGCTTCTTAACCCTTGCAGGTAAAAGGATTTTGGTGTCTCTGGCCAGGAGGGATTTTATAATACTGTACACAGGAGGACTGTTACCCTTCCCTTTATAGTTATGACAGCTGAGCAACATCTTTTTTGGACAAACTTATTTGGTCTCCATCTACACAGGTTTCAGAGTGGTAGCCATGTTAGTCTGTATCAGCAGAAACAAAGAGGAGTCCTTGTGGCACCTTAGAGACTAACAAATTTATTTGGGCATAATTTTTCATGGGCTAGAACCTACTTCATCAGATGCAAATCATGTCTTTTCATGTATTTATACCTGCTCCTGTATTTTCCACTCCCTGCATCTGATGAAGTGGGTTCTAGCCCACAAAAGCTTAGGCCCAAATAAATTTGTTAGTCTCTAAGGTGCCCACAAGGACTCCTTGTTGTTTTTCCATGTACACAATTATTTATCCATGGAGACAGCCATTTTGCAAATATTAGCAATCCTAAATGCACAAACCTTTTTTTTTTCTCTTTTATGCCAGGGATGCTCTCCCCTGTATGTATTGAAGATTAACTATTTTGACACATGTGTATTATGTGAATCTTCCTATAGAAGTATTGGTTTGTGTACATGAGAGGAAACTGCCCATAAATTCCTGCAGCGCTTTTTTCTCCTGGAAACAAACCCAGCTTTTGTTTCCTCTCTTTGACTTGGCACATAGAATGAGGAAGGAACACATAAAACATGTTGGTGCTGAAGCAGAATCTGATTTGACCGAAAAAGCTTTTTAAAAAAATTTACTGTATATATAGCTGTGTTTTTTACTGTATGTGTAGTTGTGTGGAGAATTGTTGCTGGCCTTACAGTCGATTTTTTTCAGGACGAGAAGGAACAGTCATAGTTACTTGTCAGACCTTTCTTTTTCCCTTATCATAATTTTACATTTACATGGCATCTTCAGTCTCAGTGGAACTGCTATATAAGACAATAAATAAGATTAACATTGCAAAGCTGCATAACAGAAGTTGAGTTTAAGGAGCAGTTTGCAGAGGAGAGCAGGGTATGTGCTTGGTGAAGAAGAGATGAGAGACCATTTCAGCCATAAATGGTGGTGTGCTATGAAAGAAAAGCCAGAAGACCTTTTTGCCCATTTCTGAAATACAATCCCTGGTAGGATGAAAAATAGGAGACAGTTCTGAGAAAGTATGCACACCACCACTCAGGATAAGGAAGGGAGAATACAGCATAAAATTTATTTTTTTTCCAGGGCTTTGGAACGGAGCCCGGAGCTGGAGCATGGAGCAGCTCTGGAGCAGTGGAGCTGCAGGTTTTTGCCCTGGAGCTGGAGCAAAGCTGGAGCACAGCTCCAACAAACCCTGTTTTGTTTTGTTTTTCCTTACATTATCTGAAAATGTTAGAAGTCACATAGGCTGCCCTTTACAATAGCCTGCTTATTTTATGCACCATTATGTCTGACCTCCAGTTGTTGCTCAATTCATAAGTAGCAATTCCTACGTTGCAGAAAAGGAAAGGTTATCACCAGTACTTAAAAATAAATAAAACTAGGAACGCTATGTAAAATGTGATTGTGGCCTCATTAATGGCAACATAATTGTCCTTTTTAAAATTTCCTGCATAATTGTACTCCAGATTTAAGATTACATTTTAAAATATAGTTTCTAGCCCTGCCGTTGTGAGGAAAATCTTCAAAATATGAAACAAATGTCAATCAACGCAATGATGTTCCACTTGAATCTGCAGACAGAAACAATAGCTCTTAGATGTATGACATGCCTAATTCATCTCAATGAGATGTTGGCTCTGAAGCCTAATGTTAATTATTTAGCATTTGACATTTTAGCAGATACATCAAGCAAACGTGCTATTTCATTATTAGATGCAGTGGTAAATATTGTCGTGGTGTATAATAGATAGTTGCTGTCGAGGTTGTTTGGGTGGAAAATTAGGAATTCAACCACTTTTCCCCCTCTCCACTCCCAAATGTACTGTCCCTTTCATCCTTTCTTCAAAAGATGGAAGGAAAGAGAAGATGCTTTTTTTTCTCTAGTACGGAAAGCTTCTCAAGTCCATCATTGACTTCTGGTGGCTTTTAAATAGTGTGTTTGTTTGTTTGTTTGTTTGTTTTGTAATACAAATAACTTCTTTTTGGATGATATTGAAGAAAAGTGTGCATTTACCTTTACACTTCAATATATACCCACAACAGCCTTAATTTCTTAGGTTATATCCAATTCTGCCACATTCTTAATATTGTTTTAACAGAGAAAAAATAGATTAATTTTGTCAACCTCAATGGTCAAAATCAAGAATTTTGGACATCTTTTATCTGAAGAGTAGTTGAACAGACTGAATTCAAATTTTGTTTTTGAAAAAAGGTCATTAGTATGAGCTGAGACCTTGATTGCCAGTTTTCAGCCCTAAACAGACTTTTCCAGCTGAGAGAGAAACTCCTGAAGAAGGTGATTCATAAATGGAAACATTGTCAGATCAAGTCATAATAAAAAGGAAATATTTATAAAGGGTCCTATTTTAAATTGTATTCATTTCCATAGTGGGCTATTGCTCTCTGGCTTGCTCTGTGACCTAGCCATTATTTCATTTTTATGTTGAACATATGAAAACTACCCTCTCACAGTTGTGTTAAATATCATACCATAGCATATATATGTATATGCTCATCTGATAAGGAGAAAGATGGTGATTCCTTTCTTTTAAATCCATGCAGATGAAATGGCTGCCTCTGGAAATGCAACTTAAAATCATCAGGACAGACATTGGCAAGACAAAATGGAAAAAGCATTTCATAGATTTTGAAGGGTTCAAAACATGCAGTATTGCTGTGCTAGCAAAAGGCTGCTGTGTTTTACATCCAATTGTGCTGTGCTGCTGCATATCAAGCCGAAGAGTTTATTTTTTGTGATAAGACAGTAGTCTTTATGTTCTCAAGTAGTGATTTCACTTTCACTGTTCACTTGGGGGAAAACACTGGTTTTCATTTTCAAAAGTTGGTTGATCTTCTCTTTGTTCCAAAAAAGTAATTATTTTGAAAAGAGGATAGTAGAACTAAATTCATAATAAAATTCTTGCCTATGTTTTGTTAGTTGATGGTTTTTTATTGCTGCTTTGATACAAAAATAAAGATAGGTGGATTGAACACGGAGTCAGACTTCCCAAAACTACACCACTACAGACCCTTCGGCACCCACATTCTTGTTGCAACCATTGCTAGCCTTGAGTATCTCTCTGAAATTGCAATTCAGCACAACAGAATAAATACAAATTCCACAATAATCTTCAATTCTCACCCTGTTTAATAGTCTCAGTGACTTTTTGATTGTACACCTTCTGAGGTTTTATAGCTCATTAGAAGTAATAAATTAGCACTGTGTGCATTAAGCAAGACTTCATAGACTTGGGTAAGGATGAATGAGGAAACAACCCATTAGTTTTTTTTGTTTGTTTTTAATATGTATTTTCTGCAGTTTGCCTGCTGCACCTTCCTGCCCAGGCTTTTTAATCATGTGATACTTGCCAATATTTTGGGAAGAGGTTCCAGGAAACAATATATAGTTAGTGAGTATTAAGGATTTGGAAGGATGAATGTGTCATCAGAACATTCTGTGGATAGGTTTGAGTCAGAATTCTACGTACTGAAGAAGTCCAGGTTGTTAAAAGACAGTTGTTTCAGATAGAGTATTTTCCTAAAATGTGTAAAAAAGGATGTCATCCTGAACCTTACTTTGAAATTATTTCCATAACTTCCTGATTTTAAGGAAGAATATTGTGTTCTGTAGCAATAAGGACATCTAAAAATTCCAGCTAGAATCCAAAATGGTGCAAAATCTGTGCTTAAAAGCAGTTGGTGGTCTCTGTTGAAGACTACAATCCTGAAATAGGAGATAGAGGCAAAGAAATCTCATGGGTTTTCCTTTTAGAAGGAAGGCTTAACTACTATTTGATCCAAATTAATTATCTTTTATTTATTTTCTTTGACTGGCCATCTGTTCCTAATATTTCTCTCCCTCCCTACCCCACCCCCAAGGAATCGGACTAGTGTAATTCCAAGGTTGGCAACTAAGGAACTTTATAAGGATAGGGATGCTCCATAGAAGAGTCCCATTTTTCTCTCACAATAGACTTCTTTAGTGATCAGGTAGGAGGTATATGAATAGTCAGAGCTCCAGGCCTCATAAGCCTTGGGGTTTTTTTTCTTTTTTTTATACATTCATCCTTCTTTAATACCCATTGTATTAAATCTGGAATACTAAACCTCATATGCGTTCATTTTTTAAAGAAGATTTTATGTTTGATATTGATTAGATTTTACTTCTTTCAAGCTGAATTTCATTCTTCCCCAACCTCCTGGTACATAGTGTGGTATTGGTAAGGGGTGCATTTCCAGGAAAAAAACTCTTTTCAACCCTTACTTCAGATGCTGCTAATTAAGAGAATCATTGATCGATTCGAGGGCTGAAAAAGGTATTTTTCCTTCCCCGACACTACAGCAAACAGCAGTGATTTTGTCTAAAGCATGAGAATGACTGTGTTATGGAAAAAAATGTTGTGTATGCAGTTGCCATAGAAACATGTTATCCAGACATACAAAACAGAGTTGCAGCCTACAGTGTCTCTGCTGTTTTCTGACACCAGTTGTAAATCAGAGAGGTTAAATTAACTCCCTTCTTCTCCCAATTATGAAATGGCATTTAGGAAGTTATATAAAACATGCCTCTGGTTTGGCACGTTTGCTAATATTAAAAGGAAAGTGAGAGAAAAGGAAGCTGTCATTTCTAAAAATGGAGTTGAGGAAGAGAAGTAAAATAGAACTGCCAAGCATTGCCTTAACACAAATGTCATTGTAACCAAGATACCTTCAACAAGATTGTGCAGCCATTTTCACAATGAAGTGATCTAGTTATCTATTTTAAATCATTAAATTACTTCAGAAACTTTAGGCACAGTAGAGCTTTCTGATTGGTTAGCAGTGATATCATGCTCTGTAAGGGCTTGTGCCTGATTTTTTTTTTCTCCCCTTATTTTTATGCATATATTGCATTTCATACTAGTAGTAAGGCACAGCAAGTATACATTTCTGGAAAATTATTACATTTTTATTACATGGCTATAGTCTGTCAAAATTCATCTACTTTTTCTCAGGTATTTCTATTAGCTCAGGTTATAATGCACAAGATAAAAAGTTGACGTATGGATTTCCTGTGGTTTTCTCCAGAATGCAAGTTTTCATTTGAGTTTGAATTTTTCTCATTGTCAAGGGTATTTTTAACAATTTAATCTCTTTTTGAATATGTAATGAGATAGAAACAATAGAACCAACTGAGATTTTATCTCTGCCATTCATTTTAATGGCAGCCTAATGATGATAATTTCAGTACTAACATTAGTACCTAGATACTTAAAGCACTTTACAAATGGATGAATAGATAATTGTCAATCCATTAAATTTATGATCATGCCAGTTGATTTACTGCTTCAGTGCAGATGGTCACATTTTATCAATCTCTGATATGTGGGTATTTCCTAAAATTGTCAAATGTTCTGTCAAATAACTTTTCGTATTCTGACAATAAAGACAATTAGTGAAATCTTCCAAGTTAAGAGCAAAAGTTGAGTTTACCATTTCATCAGTGTTGAATTTCTATGATGTTAGGGCTGGCTATTCCAATTATCATGAGGTTTAGTAAATAGTCTATAAACTCAGCCCAGTAACAGAAAAGTTGAGAGAGAGAGAGTGTGTATGTATAAATATTATTGGAATTAACTTGCTATTTAGTTTTTAAATGAGGACCAAATAAAGTACAAAGCAAACAGAAAATCCGTCACAGAAATTCTTTAGATTTTTAGATTCTAACAGCTTCCCCACACGGATTTTTCCAGGGAAATTATTGGTAATATTCTCTACAATTTTATAACACTATCCAGGTTCTGGCTGTAATTGCTCAGAAATGCACTGCTTGTTGTGTCTTATCTCTTAGGAAACATTGCTTGTATGGTGCTAAACTTTTCTTACCAGTTTTACCAGGTTAAAAAAAAATTATATTTGCTTGATGCAGACTTTCTGAAATAGACCTGAAGGAAAGCCTTGAAAGCTGCCACTTAATATAAACTGTGGACAAAGTTTTCCTCGTCAGTGCAGCATGAGATCATTGCATGGGGACACCCGAAAGTCATAAGTATTGAAGCTGTCTTGAAATTTCAGTTTCCAGGTGTGCCCTTTTGCAAGTAGAGAGAAAAAGAAGCAACTAGCCTTGTTAGTATGGTTCTTCCTCTTTTATACTTGTTGCTTGGAATTTGCTGCTGTTCTAGTTAACATCTAAGGATATGTTTGCCCAGCCTGGGTTTAGTGGGACCCTGGCTTGTGGACTCATTTTTCCAACCCTGTATCTTAGTGTCCATTCTTCAATGGAAATTCAGGCTTCACAACTGTGCTGACATGTCCATACTGCACTACCCAGACCCATGTCTGAACCAGGACCGGCTCTACTGTTTTCGCCACCCCAAGCAGTGCGCCAAATTGCCGTTGCGGGGGCAGTCTGTGTGCTGTTAGGGCAGCATGCGCGCAACTCAACTTTCCCTTTGGTCCTGACTTACTCCTGCCCGCCCCCGCTCTCCCAGGCCGGCCGGGGCGCTTAGCGCGGGTCCCAGTACACACCACTGACCTGCCAGGACTGAGCTCCCTGCAGCAAACTCTCAGAAACCCCCAGCCCACCCACCCGGTGCCACTGCAACTCATCCGACCGGCTTGCCTTAAACGTTCCACCTTCAGGAAGGGCCAGCCTGGAACGAGGCAGGGAGTGGTACCCATCCCCTGGGGGGAGCTACACGGGGGTAACACATGTCTCCCTGCCCCTCCCCCCCATCAGGCCCAGGCCGCCCAAGGGGAAGCCTCTCTCTCCAGCTGCGCCTGGGCCGGTCTGATCCATTACTCTGCGAGGCTGCCGTGGGTCAGCCCCAGCTGGCCGCCCACAGGCGCTGCCCAAGTTACACGGGACCCCGGCACTCTCCCGACTGAGCTGCAGCCCAGCGCTGGTGCATGTGGAGTGTCCGCACTCCTTTCTCCACGGCCCCTGCTCGGCCTGCTGGGGTCGGCTCAGGAGGAGCTGGCTCTGAACCTGGCCCCAGACCCCGCTGGTCTGGACGCTTGCAACTGGCTTTGGCAGGGGTATTGTGCTGGGCTCTGCAGCCTCCACTGCTGGCCACCAGGGCCGGCTCTACTGTTTTTGCCCCCAAGCACCACGCCAAATTGCCGCCACGGAGGGGGGTGGGTGGTCCGTGTGCCATTAGGGCAGCACGCGCGGTTCTGCAGTGTTGGCAATTCGGCAGCAGCTCCTGTCTTCAGTTGGAAGATCGAAGCTGCACCGCTGCGGACAGCTGAACATAGAAGCTGCCGCCAAATTGCCACCGCCACAGAAATGCGCATGCTGCCCTAACGGCACACGGACTGCCCCCGCTGCCATCCTGCAGCAATTCAGCGCTCTGCTTGGAGTCAAAGACACGAACTGCCGCCCCTTGCAGATTGCCGCCCTAAGCACCTGCTTGGGATGCTGGTGCCTGGAGCTGGCCCTGGTCAGAACTTCAGTTTCTATGGGCGTGTACTATCATACCTAAGGGTTCCTAGCACCCTTATCAGCTGAAGCCCTCAGAGGCTTTCTCCATTTTATGTCAGCCCTGTGGGAGTTGACCAGACATGTGTTGGGTGGGCTTTATCTGCAGACACATCCAACTGAGCCTTTTTGTGTCTGCACACTATCTGCAGCCCAAGCCAATATGGATCCTGCCCCAGTAGAAGAACTTCTCTACCTCATACTCTGTATGGACATTTCATTAGCAGTTTTTGAACTGCTGAAGGCCTACTAACATGTCAGCTGTGAACCAGCTGATGCTGCTCATGCCTGTTGTTGCCATAGCCACAGATTTCCCCCCTGTACACTGGAGCAGGAATACAAACAGACTGATAGGATCACATCATCGTGTGAATCAGGGATGACCAGCAGTGGGTCCATAACTTCTGCAAGAAGCAGCAGGCTTTCCTGGTGACTTGTGCACCAGCTTGCCCCTTTCCACCAGACTCTGGACACTCTCATGATGGTGGCCAGGCCAATCCAAAAGCATGTTCCTATTGCCATTTGGAAATAGACTTCCTGGACAGCTACATGGCCATGGCTAAGCAGTTTGGCATTGGCAAATCAATTGTGGGGATTGCTGTGGCAGAGGTTTATGAAGCAAACAGGATTGTGATTTATGAAAAGGTTTTAGGCACAATAAATGTTCCTGAAATAATTGCTGGTTTTAAGAGAGTGGTTTAGGAGGACACACCTCAGTTCAGAGTGAGGAAAGAGTGCACAGCAGAAATTTGCTAAATCAGTTCTATATATTTTCATAGATTCTTATGTCTTTGAGGATGCATCTTAATGTTCAAAATGTCATCTCATGATTGAAATGAAATGTAACAACTGAATCCAAGATGAGCAGGTTGGGTGCACAAAATACAGTTCAGTGGGATTAAGCCCAAGAACAGAATAGTTCTTCTACTTCTGCTGTAAACAAAATAAACCTTAGAAATGTAGAGACTAAAAAGGCCTATTACAGAATATCATGTCCAGCCCCTTAACAGTGTAAGATCATGCATGCATGCATACATACATACTTCAAATTCACAAACTTTTAAGTATTTTAGTAAGTGTGTAGAAGATTCCATTCTCAGGTGATGGCATGTCACTGTTTTTTCTCATGCAATATTAACAAATTAACGCTCTTGATTTCTGAACATTCTGAATTAAATGTGCTGAGTGTCTGTTATTTATAATAATCTTTCCAGAGCCCAATGGTTTAGTCAATGATTTGATCTTTTTTCCAAAGCTATCTTTTTTCTCTTGGGGTAACTTTATGTAAAATGGTGAAAAGTACAAAAATAGTCTTACAGCTGGCATGCTGTGGTAAGAAATTAATTGGGCATATAAACATTTAGTTTCAGAACCTATCAGGTTATTAATACAACCTTGGACATGCATAACTTTAAGGACTGGACTGAGTGGATTTATATTTATGCAAGAGACATGAAGACTCACTCTAATTTTTGAACTGTTAAGCGTTATCAATGAGCTGTGTGAAAATTACTTTTTCTAATGTTGAAATGGTATGTGAGCACCAAGCTAGTAGAATGAGAAGCAATCCTTATTTAAAAATTATCCTAGGTATCACTGATATGATCTAAAGAATTTTTTTTTAAACTGGTAATATTGTACATTGTTTCATATCATCATTTGGGACAATAAATAACCTAGAGCATGTGAATGATATTGATATTTACATATACTTGGTGTCTACAACTGTGCAACAGTCAGTATTTGGTTATTGATCCAAATGTCACTAAAAAGAGAACGGTCTCCAGCTGTTTCTAATTAGGGCTGGATTGTTTCATGTGTTCTGGACAATTTCTTTTTATTCATGGAATCTATAGCTTTCCTATTTTTCTCAGTTTCTGTAACATACAAGCAGTAATATATTTCTCAGATAACACTGAATTTCTAATACTAGGGTTTTGGCATATGCAGCTATGGATTTCTTAACTTCAGAAAGTCAGATCAGCTGGCTCTTCTCCATTCAGTATGCAAGTTGCCATTGCCTACTATGGCCTATGCGGCCTATCAACCTTTTATTCCAGTTCACCACCAAGGTTATCAAGTTTTCACATTACTGCATCTCTTACAATAAGTTTTAGTCTTTGGATATTCCTGGGTGAATTCTGCGCCACTGTGCACATCCAGAATTTGTATCCCTCACAGAATTCTTTGCTTCCCTGCAGAAAAATGACTTTCTAATGGGGAAGCAAAGGGAAGCCACAATAGCAGTCATGTGACCCTCTCCAGCAGTAATGTTTCATGTGCCCAAGACAGCCATCAGAGAGATATATCACTGTGTGGCAGTGGGTGGGACTGGGGAAGACCCAGCTGATAGCGCCTCTCCTATTCTGGGCTCAGCTGCTAGTCCCAGCTGGGCTGGGGCAAACAGGGGAGGCTGTCTCAGACTCACTCCCAGACTTCTCCCCCGCCTGTAGGAAGCACTGCAACTGCTCCTCAGCTGCAGGGGCAGGGATCTCTGGACAGGGAGCTGGTCCGCTATCCGCCTAACTCCCATGCATCCAGATCCCCTCATACCCAGACCGCCCATTGAGCCTCAGCCCCCCCTGCACCCAGAACCCCCCTTGACAAGCCCCACTCTCCCTGCACCACCCCAATGAGCCATCTGGATCCCCACACTACTGAGCCTCAAGCAGCTGCATCTGGATCCACACCCCACTGAGCCCCACTCTCACAGCATCTGGACCTTCCCACTGAGCCCCCCACTCCCAGATCCCTCTGCCGAGCTCTAACCCCCCCAGACCTCTCCGCTGAGCCCCACCTACCTTCACCTGGACCCCCTTGCAGAGTCCCATTACAGTTGCACTCAGAATCCCCCAACAAGCCCTTGTGCATCCAGATCCACACCCCACCCCGGCAGCTGGATCTGCCACTGAGCTATCTGCACCCAGATTGTCCCACACAGAACCCTCTCTCCCACACCTGGATTCCCTTCACACTAAGCACCTCCCCACTTGGATCCTGCCTTCCCACACGTGGTGCACCTGGCAGAGCCCTAGGTTGTTTCTGGGGCCAATCCGGTCCTTGCGCTGTGTCAGGGTTGGGTGCAGCCTCACTGCTGAGTCTGTGTTCCAGAGGGATGCTGTACAGTGATCTCCCACCTCTGTGCAGTGTGACACAGTCAGGCCAGATAGCTGCAAGAGGGTCCTGGAAGGCTAATATATTAGCCCTAGAATGTTAAAGGTGCCTTTTCCTACAAGCTGAGAAGGGGTTACCTCAAGTCAATTATGGACACCTGAATCCAATTAAAGGCTGCTTGAGGCCTTTAAAAACCCCTCCTCTGGAGAGAGCAAAGAAGGAGAGAGAGAGAGAAGCTGCTGCTAGGCTAGAGGCAGCAGGGAAATAGGCTGTTCCTGGGTGAGAGGCTGTGCTCTTTGCCACAGGGGAAGTAGCTAAACCTGAGGGTATGGCTACACTTGCAGCTGTACAGCGCTCCCGCGGCAGTGCTTTGAAATGCAAGTGTGGTCGCAGCGCCAGAGCTGGGAGAGAGCTCTCCCAGCGCTGCAGGTACTCCACCTCCTCGTGGAGATTAGCTTACAACACTGGGAGCCACACTCACACTTGCGCTTTGCAGCGCTGTAACCTGCTGCTCTCAGGGGTGTGTTTTTTCACACCCCTGAGTGAGAAAGTTGCAGCGCTATAAAGTGCCAGTGTAGCCAAGCCCCAAGTGCCTGCTAGGAGAAGGACTCACACATCATGGCAACCAACCAGACAACGCCTTGAACCAGCGAGGGGGGGAGCGAAAGGTACCCTCCTGGATTTTTGTTTGACTGTTTCCTTTTGTTGGTGGAGGATCACACCTAAGGCTGACCCTCAGACCTACCCTGAAAATACGACTAAGGGAGCACAGAAGGGGGAAGGCAAACCTTGTCTGAGTGAGGCTGATTACCCTGGGTCCCCCATCGCCAGAGGGGGCAATGCTAAGTTTGGCGAAAGAAAAGAGGTGCCTTGCCACAGCAGCCAGTGGCCTGTGCTCCCCAATGCCATGCTGGAGCCTCCACATTTATTTGACAAATAGAATTTGCAGAATTTTAAAATATTGTGCACAGAATTTTTATTTTTTTGGTGCAGAATGCCATCACAAGTATTTGGGGCAAGGATCTTGCTGTCTTATTTATCTAACTAAATCTGTCTATTGGTATTTCTAAAGTAACTATCACTGGGTATGCAGTGGGGTCTTCCATAAGGGAAAAGCAAATATCCATCCTGATCTTTGGGAGCATTTACCACATTCTTGGCACCATGTAAAAAAGTTAAACCAACTTCACAGTGTCCCAGTCTTGGGGATGATTTATACCAGTTCACATTAGGATAACCTGAAGGCTCCTATAATTTATGCCACAGCTAACAACTCTCAAGGAAATATATGGCAGCCATGCACCCTGTAGTGGATAGCCATCTATCTTGGATGGTTCAGACTAAACAAATCCTGCATCTTGGCAGGGGGGTAGACTTAAATGACTCTTGCGGTCCTTTCTAACCCTAGATTTTATGAGGCCACAACAGAGATGGTGTAGGACCGCTATGGTGGCAATAAACCGTCTAGGTATTCTCTAGTGAAGGAAAAATCCTCAAAGTGCCAGTTAAGTGGATTTGAAGGTTTCATTATGCTACCGGAATGAGTCCAAGCATCTGGCCCATTATATACTATTTTGGTTTTTATTTGTCATGTAAAGGGTATATATCAACTATGCATGACTGTCTTCAACTTGTTTTTGATTACAAGTGCCTTGTAGGCATTCCAGAAGAAATCAGTCTTAAGGCGAGAACAGCCTTACAGGTTCCTTACTAAAAGTGACATTTGGTGGAGGGAAAAAGCTTAAGCAAAATTCCTTCTGCTGCTTTTTTGTTTAATGAATGCAAACATAATCTTGTCACATTTAGTAACCCCCCCACCCACACACACACACTTCTCCTTTGATAAGTGCATGTGTATATGTGCACGGTCCCCTACTAAGCTCAGATCTGCCTAGATGTGCATGGCTAGTTGAGACTATATGAGCACCCCTTTGCAGATTGTGTTTGAAAAATGGCATGTGATCATAAAAATTAGAGTTAGGATTCTGTAAAGACAGGCACTTGCTTAAATTTGTACATGTGAATAATCCCATTCAGTTCAATAGGAATTCTCATTGTGCAAAGTTGAGCATATTCCTACATTTTTGCAGCACTAGAAAACACTGGGTACACACAAGGAAACAGTTAATTTTGTGCATTGAAACTTAACTTTTGGAATTCTTTTGTGTGCGTGTGTGCCTGACAGTACCAGTAAGGTTGCATTAACATAATTTTTTGTTGTCTGTGTATGAGAGCAGTTTAGACAGTATTAGACTAAATTACTACTACCAAATAGTTTATCTGGTAGAAGTAAATTTTATAATCATGAATTCTGTTTATTAACAGAAAATAAAATTATCTAAACTTCCTTGAAATCTTCCAGTGATGACTTTGGGAAAGCAAAAATCTTGAGTAGCTAAATAACTGATATCTCAACCTGTGTGTAACATTTACCTGAACATATCTGTTTCAGCCCACAATCACACTGGTGCAAACATCTGCCCTATTAGATCATGTTGCAGAATTGGGGTTTAGATTATAAGAGAACGGAGGCAGTGTTCTTGTGCTTATATAGCACAGTGCAGAGCTGTGGTCCTCTGTCGGTAACAATTTCATATTTCTACAGTTTTGCAGTGGTTCAGTGACCTTCCTGTATATTTTCTAAACACCCAAAACAGGAAAGTAAATTTATCATGAGATAGTGTTAAGGGTCAAATTTAAAGTCACAAAAGCCAGGAAGTTCAGAGTTAATGTTAAAACTCCTCTTAACTCCATAATTAGGCACAATAAGTGTAGTCAGACAAGATGCATGTGAGATTTTAACTACCTCAGTTCATCCAGAAATTAAATTTTGTATATTTAGGATCCTGTTTAAATTCACTACTTTCACTGTATATCAGGGGTCGGCAACCTTTCAGGAGTGGTGTGCCAAGTCTTCATTTATTCACTCTAATTTAAGGTTTTGCGTGCCAGTAATACATGTTAACATTTTTAGAAGATCTCTTTCTATAAGTCTATAATATATAACTAAACTATCGTTGTATGTAAAGTAAATAAGGTTTTTAAAATCCTTAAGAAGCTTCATTTAAAATTAAATTAAAATGCAGAGCCCCCCCAGAGCGGTGGCCAGGACCTGGGCAGTGTGAGTGCCACTGAAAATCATCTTGCATGCTGCCTTCGGCACGTGTGCCATAGGTTGCCTACTCCTGATGTATATGGTAAAAGTGAGTTTCTTTCAACTTGCTCAGAGCTTAGTGTGTATAACTGGGGCCCTACCAAATTCACAGCCATGAAAGACGCATACGGACCATGAAATCTGGTCTGCTCCCGTGAAATTTAGTCCTTATGTGCTTTTACTCTATACTGTACAGATTTCATGGGGGAGACCATTGTTTCTCAAATTGGGGGTCCTGACCCAAAAGGGAATTGCAGGGGGGTCTTGGTATTGCCACCCTTACTTCTGCGTTGCCTTCAGAACTGGACGGCCAGAGAGCAGTGGTTGTTGGTCAGGTGCCCAGCTCTGCAGGGAGCAGTGCAGAAGTAAGGGTGGCAATACCATACTATGCCATCCGTACTTCTGTGCTGCTGCTGGTAGCAGCTCTGCCTTCAGTGCTGGGTTCCCGGCCAGCAGCCACCGCTCTCCAGCCGCCCAGCTCTGAAGGCAGCACTGCCACCAACAGCAATGCAGAAGTAATGTTAGCCCTACCGCAACCCACCCTACAAAACTTTGCAAACTGCCCCCCACACACACACACAGATGCACCTCTTCTTTTGGTGCATCCCTATAATCCCTATAATTACAACACCGTGAAATTTCAGAATTAAATAGCTGGAATAATGAAATTTACCATTTTTAAAATCCTATGGCTGTGAAATTGACCAAAATGGGCCGTGAATTTGGTGAGGCCTGATGTATAACCCTCAAACCTCTTTCCATAACAGCATTTACAAAAGTAATTCTGAGACATTATTAGAGCCGTTTGTAATATTTAGAGTGTATGTGGCTGTCATAAACAGATAGCTAAGGGTTAATGTCTCTTTCACCTGAAGCACCTGACCAGAGGACCAATCAGGAAACCGGATTTTTTCAACTTTGGGTGGAGGGAATTTTGTGTCTGAGGTCTTTGTTTTCTGTCTTTCTGCTTTCTCTGAGCTTTGGAGAAGTAGTTTCTGCTTTCTAATCTTCTGTTTCTAAGTGTAAGGACAAAGAGATCAGATAGTAAGTTACATGGTTTCTTTTCTTTGGTATTTGCAGTAATATAAGTGCTGGAGTGCTTTGATTTGTATTCTTTTTGAATAAGGCTGTTTATTCAATATTCTTTTAAGAAATTGACCCTGTATTTTGTCACCTTAATACAGAGAGACCATTTGTATGTATTTTTCTTTCTTTTTTATATAAAGCTTTCTTTTAAGACCTGTTGGAGTTTTTCTTTACTTCAGGGAAATTGAGTCTGTGCTCACCAGGGAATTGGTGGGAGGAAGAAATCAGGGGGAGATCTGTGTGTGTTGGATTTGCTAGCCTGATTTTGCATTCCCTCTGGGTGAAGAGGAAAGTGCTTTTGTTTCCAGGACTGGGAACGGAGAGGGGGAGTCACTCTGTTTGGATTCACAGAGCTTGTGTCTGTGTATCTCTCCAGGAGCACCTGGAGGGGGGGGAGGGAAAAATGATTATTTCCCTTTGTTGTGAGACTCAAGGGATTTGGGTCTTGGGGTCCCCAGGGAAGGTTTTCCAGGGGGACCAGAGTGCCCCAAAACACTCTAATTTTTGGGGTGGTGGCAGCAAGTACCAGGTCCAAGCTGGTAGCTAAGCTTGGAGGTTTTCATGCTAACCCCCATATTTTGGACGCTAAGGTCCAAATCTGGGACTAAAGGTATGATATGAGTGGCAGCGGTTACTGGATAGACAAAATCCAGAGGCTTAGTTGATTGGTCTGCTATAAATGGAGACTTTACTGCAGATTCTGTTGTTCATTGTTTAAATGTTCTGTCTCATTGGATATTTAATGTAAATAGAAGCATCTTGCAGAAAAGTGTTCATAGATTATATGTTTGGCTATTGGCGTTCAAGACAACATAATGATAAAGCAAAACACTGGATATAGTAAAAATGACAAAACCCAGGTCCAAGCAGTAGCTTCCCTTAGGGAGGTAAGAAGGCAACAACACAGTCCAGTTTGCTTTGTTTCCTTCTAATAATATGAGAACATATTCATATTCCAGCCCAAGCCCAGACATCTGCGCTGCAATTTTACAGCCCAAGCCTCATAAGCCAGGCCATCCATGGGTCTTTTGTTGCAGTGCAGACATACCCTTGTTCTATTGGGGTGGCATTATTGTAAGTAGGGCCCTAGTTATACACACTAAACTCTAAAGAGGCCTTTTGCCTTTCTGCTCAGCCAGTACAGGCGATTGTGTCAACTAAGGTCTGGTCTACACTAAGGGGGGATATTGATCTAAGTTACGCAACTTCAGTTACATGAATAACATAGCTGAAGTTGACATACTTAGATCTACTACTGCGGGGAGTCAACAGCTGACGCTCCCCTATCGACTCCGCCTGCGCCTCTCGCTCCAGTGGAGTACGGGAGTCGACAGGAGAGCGCTCGGTGGTCAATAAATCAACCCCTGCTGGATCGATTGCTGCCCTTCGATCCTGCAGGTAATGTAGACCAGCCTTAAGGGAGGGGATGTCCCAGAATATGAAGGATTAGAAAGGAAATCATTAGAAACTCTTCTTAGGCCACCTTTGATTAGTACTACACCTCTACCCCGATATAACACGCATTCAGATATAACGCGGTAAAGCAGCACTGGGGGAGGGGGGGAAGGCAGGACTGCGCGCTCCGGCGGATCAAAGCAAATTTGATATAACATGGTTTCACCTATAACACGGTAAGACTTTTTTGCTCCTGAGGACAGCGTTATATCGGGGTAGAGGTGTATAAGGAGAAAGGGCCACCTGTGACTCTAATGCTTGGAATGGGGAAGAACTTGTTTTTGGAACCACAGTACAGCAGTCTTTACTTTTTATACAAATGCTTAGGGCCTGAATTTCAAAACTGCGAACATAAAAATGTCACAGGCACAGAATACTGCTCTTGCTGGCACTGTGGAGAAGGTCACTGGTTTGGTTTGAGGCATGGAGACAAATTTACAGGCAGGTCCTGCTGGCACAGGCTCCTCCTTCATTGCTCCTGCTGCTTCTACTGTGGCTTCTGTTTATTTAAAAGCTATTTTGCTACATTTTCTAACTCCTTCTCATGTTGTCACTGCTTGTGAATTGACATTCATACCAACAGCATTTATAGTAATCTATATTAATTCATAGTAAAATCAGACAAACTTTAGGACAAAGAGCTTTAATCAACAATGAATCAAGTGTCTGCATGCCATAGACTATAGTCACAAGTGCAGCACTTCCAGGAGGGTGATGATGGGATTTACAGGCTTGCTATTTTAGCCCAGAACAGCTGTGTGTTGCTGGATTGAATTTCGGAGTTGCACAGGGCATTGCCATTGTAACAGTGATGACACCTACTTTCATTAATATGAGATTTTAATTTCATTTGTTAATAATGGACTTTTAGTGACAGAGGAAAGTATAAACACCTAATTCTGCCTCCAGGCAATTTTATTAAAAATTGACAGATAAGTCCATTTGATTATGAATTTGTATGGCTTCAATTTTTTAAACTAAAATTAAGGTAAAAAGTTCTTTTAGTTTTTTTTAAATAGTTTCCAAATATTTAACTTCAAGTGTAATGACAAGAAGTCAAACCGAAAAGTGTTCTTTTGGTAGTACGTTTCAGCTTATGCCACTTCTAATCTACAGACCATTAATGCTTTGCCTGTTATTTTAAGTGGCCTTGAACTCCATGGAATTGAGGAAGCAACACTGATTTCCTTTTTTTTGGTAGTAGGTTTGTGGTTTTAAGAATTGATTAAATAGAGCATATATGCTGTACATTAATATTTATAGGAACTTTCCTACGATTTAACAAGGCCATACTTTACTGCTTTCATTGCTGTCATGCATGGTGTGCACATTATAAAATATTTGTAATGTGCTGGAAGTTATGCTTGGATTTACTTAGTATTAATTTGATTGCAGGCTAATAGAGGCCAGATTCATTTCAAGACAGTGGGGGTTTTCACAGTCCTTTTAGTTTCATTCATTTCCTTGGATGCGACAAAATACCATGATGAATGACTTGTTACTTACTCTTGTGTCACAAGGTATGCAGATAACAATGAGATTAATTTTTCATACAGCATGAATATTTGAATCGCAGAAAACTGCAAGACAAAGAATTTACCAACTGCATTGCACAAAGAACTTTTGCCCCAATTTTCTTACAATGTAGCATTGTAAGAAACCATTTAATGGCTCCAGCTTAAACAGTGGTACTCTGCAAAGCACCTGAGTGGCCCCAGAGAGCACTCTGCAAGCCAATTGTAGGACCCTACTGCTAATGCAAAAACGGTTTGGTGTTCCCCTGCACAAATTACTTCATTGTCACTGCACACTGAGCACTTTGATAATATTTAACACTTTGTATAGCACTCTGAAGAGGTAAGACCCTTAAAAAAAAATTGACTGTCTCATAAGACCACTGGGCAGTAAGTTGTTATTTCCATTTTACAAGTGAGGAAACTGAAACAGAGAAGTTGTGACTTGCCAAAGGCCACAGATAGATAGTGTTAGAGCTGGTGTTACAACTCTGTTCTCAGTTGAGTCTGCTACACATCATCATTTGATCTCTTCTGCAAATCACTCCTAAAAGCCTGTCTGTTCAATGGAATACATGTGCACCAAGGTCCATGCACAACTTCTCTGACTGGTATCTGTATTCATTATACTTTATATTTTTATTGACTGAGTGTTCTTCAGGACAGGAACCTTGGGACAGATTCATATCTATTGTTACCAGTTTAAAGCTTGGAATTAATGAAATTATTCAGGATTTACACTGGTTTATTTAAGAAGTTAGCCTTTTGTTTTGTATTTCCATTAGTTTTAAGCAATGTAATAGATCCTTATAAATAATATATGTGTTTATACATTTAGATACCAGCATGTATTTACTCATAGACTCATAGGTCAGAAGGGACCAATCTGATCATCTAGTCTGACCTCCTGCACAAGGCAGGCCACAGAACCCCACCCATCCAATTTTATAACAACCCCTATCCCAGGACCGAGTTATTGAAATCCTCAAAATTGGTTTGAAGACCTCAAGCTGCAGAGAAACCACCAGCAAGCGACCCGTGCCCCATGCTGCAGGGGAAGGCGAAAAACCTCCAGGGCCTCTGCCAATCCGCCCTGGAGGAAAATTCCTTCCCGACCCCAAATATGGCAATCAGCTAAACCCTGAGCATGTGGGCAAGAGTCACCAGCCAGCACCCAAGAAGGAATTCTCTGCAGTAACTCAGTTCCCATTCCATCCAACATCTCCCCGCAGACCATTGAGCAGACCTATCTGGTGGTAATCCAAGATCAATCGCCCAAATTAACGATCCTATAATAACATCCCCTCCATATACTTATCAAGCTTTGTCTTAAAGCCAGGAAAGTCTTTTGCCCCCACTACTTCCCTCGGAAGGCTGTTCCAGAACTTCACTCCCCTAATGGTTAGAAACCTTCGTCTAATTTCAAGTCTAAACTTCCTAATATCCAGTTTATACCCATTCGTCCTCGTGCCTACATTAGTACTAAACTTAAATAATTCCTCTCCCTCCCTAACGTTAACCCCCCTGATATATTTATATAGAGCAAGCATATCCCCCCGCAGCCTTCTTTTGGCCAGGCTAAACAAGCCAAGCTCTTTGAGTCTCCTTTCATAAGGCAGTTTTTCCATTCCTCGGATCATCCTTGTAGCCCGTCTCTGAACCTGTTCCAGTTTGAATTCATCCTTCTTGAACATGGGACACCAGAACTGCACACAGTATTCCAGATGTGGTCTCACCAACGCCTTGTATAACGGTACTAACACCTCCTTATCCTTGTAGGAAATACCCCGCCTGATGCATCCCAAAATCGCATTTGCTTTTTTAACAGCCGTATCACATTGGCGACTCATAGTCATCCTGCTATCAACCAGTACCCCAAGGTCCTTCTCCTCCTCCGTCGCTTCCAACTGATGCGCCCCCAACGTATATCCAAAATTCTTATTATTAATTCCTAAATGCATAACCTTGCACTTTTCACTATTGTATTTCATCCTATTTCTATTACTCCAGTTTACAAGGTGGTTCAGATCTTCCTGAATAGTATCCCTGTCCTCCTCCATGTTAGCAATACCCCCCAGCTTGGTGTCATCCGCAAACTTTATTAGCACATTCCCGCTCTTTGTGCCAAGGTCAGTAATAAAAAGGTTAAATAAGATCGGTCCCAAAACCGATCCTTGAGGGACTCCACTAGTGACCTCCTTCCAGCCTGACAATTCACCTTTCAATACGACCCTCTGGAGTCTCCCCTTTAACCAGTTCCTTATCCACCTTACAACTTTCATATTCATTCCCATCTTTTCCAATTTGACTAACAGTTCCCCGTGCGGAACCGTGTCGAACGCCTTACTGAAATCTAGGTAAATTATATCTACCGCATTTCCTTTATCTAAGTAATCCGTCACCTTCTCAAAGAAGGAGATCGGATTGGTTTGACACGATCTACCTTTACTAAATCCGTGTTGCAATTCATCCCAATTACCATTGACCTCTATGTCCTTAACTACTTTCTCCCTTAAAATTTTTTCCAAGACCTTGCATACTACAGATGTCAAGCTAACAGGCCTATAATTACCCGGATCACTTTTATTCCCTTTCTTAAAAATAGGAACGACATTAGTTCTTCTTCGAGTGATTGCTCATATCCATTCCAGTTAGGTGTACGCGCCGCGCGTGCACATTCGTCGGAAAACTTTTACCCTAGCAACTCAGTGGGCCGGCAGGTCGCCCCCTAGAGTGGCGCCACCATGGCGCTCCATATATACTCCTGCCGGCCCACCCGTCCTCAGTTCCTTCTTACCGCCCGTGTCGGTCGTTGGAACAGTGGAGCGCGGCTTAGCTGACCTCCACTTCCCTAGCTACTCGTTTTCTCGTATATAATTATGCAGTTATAACACTTTTATATATATATTTGTATGGTTAGTTTAGTTAGCGGGGTTCAGGAAGTAGCCCCTTCCATGAGCCCAGTGCCGGAGCCATGCATGGCTCACCGGGTTTTAAAAAGGGGCCCGGCTTGCCAGAAGCCGCGGCCGAAGAGAGATCTACATGACTCCTGTTTGAAGTGCCTCAGGGAATCACACTTGACAGATAAGTGCCCCATTTGCAAGGCTTTTAAGCCGAGAACAAAAAGGTGCGGGACTTTCACTTGCCCCTCCACCTTGGGCGCGGAGCGATGTTCAAGCGGCGGGCAGAAGCGCCTCCTCGGCACCGGACCCCGCCGGTACCACCAAGGCCTTTCGGCACCGACCGTCGCCGGCACCGATGTCGACTCGGCACCGC
This sequence comes from Gopherus evgoodei, assembly GCF_007399415.2. Lineage (NCBI taxonomy): Eukaryota > Metazoa > Chordata > Testudines > Testudinidae > Gopherus > Gopherus evgoodei. Next base: position 37,048,419 of record NC_044331.1, on the reverse strand, counting down.
TCCCTTCTTCCGAGGTCGAGAGAGTCTACGATTCCTGCTGGTGCCTGGCGGCTCCCCGGCACGCGCCGTGGTTGAGCCCCCTGCTCCCGCTACTTCCGTGCCACCTGCATCGCAGCCAGAGAGCTCGCCTCAGTTGCGTTATCCGGCACCGTCACCTGCAGAGGCACCGATGACTTCGGCTCCGTCGATTCCAGTCCCCCAGGACCAGGGAATCCGCTGCCTGGCAGCTCCCCGGCTCGCGCCGTGGTAGAGCTTACTGCTCCTGCTGCTTCTGTGCCAGCTGCACCACAGCTAGACAGCTCATCTAAGATGGCTCGCCCGGCACCGACGACGTCGGCACCGTCGATCCCGGTCCCACGAGGGCCGTAGAATCCGGTGCCTGACGGCTCCCCGGCACGCGCCGTGGTTGAGCGTATTGCTCCTGCTGCTTCCGTGCCAGCGGCACCGCAGCCAGAGAGCTCGTCTACTCGGATCGCCCGGCGCTGACACCTGCTACGACACCGATGACGTCGTCACCGTCGATCCCGGTCCCATAAGGGCCGTAGAATCCGGTGCCTGACGGCTCCCCGGCACGCGCCGTGGTTGAGCGTATTGCTCCTGCTGCTTCCGTGCCAGCGGCACCGCAGCCAGAGAGCTCGTCTAGTCGGATCGCCCGGCGCTGACACCTGCTACGGCACCGATGACGTCGTCACCGTCGATCCCGGTCCCACAAGGGCCGTAGAATCCGGTGCCTGACGGCTCCCCGGCACGCGCCGTGGTTGAGCGTATTGCTCCTGCTGCTTCCGTGCCAGCGGCACCGCAGCCAGAGGGCTCGTCTACGTCGGATCGCCCGGCACCGACACCTGCTGCGGCACCGATGGCGTCGGCACCGTCGATCCCGGTCCCACACGGGCCGTAGAATCCGGTGCCTGACGGCTCCCCGGCACGCGCCGTGGTTGAGCGTATTGCTCCTGCTGCTTCCGTGCCAGCGGCACCGCAGCCAGAGGGCTCGTCTACGTCGGATCGCCCGGCACCGACACCTGCTGCGGCACCGATGGCGTCGGCACCGTCGATCCCGGTCCCACACGGGCCGTAGAATCCGGTGCCTGACGGCTCCCCGGCACGCGCCGTGGTTGAGCGTATTGCTCCTGCTGCTTCCGTGCCAACGGCACCGCAGCCAGAGAGCTCGTCTACGTCGGATCGCCCGGCACCGACACCTGCTGCGGCACCGATGACGTCGGCACCGTCGATCCCGGTCCCGCAAGGGCCGTAGTATCCGGTGCCTGACGGCTCCCCGGCACGCGCCGTGGTCGAGCTAATGCTCCGGCTGCTTCCGTGCCAACAGCACCGCGGTCAGAGAGCTAGTCTAAGTCGGATCGCCCGGCACCGACACCTGCTGCGGCACCGATGACGTCGGCACCGTCGATCCCGGTCCCGCAAGGGCCGTAGAATCCGGTGCCTGACGGCTCCCAGGCACGCGCCGTGGTTGAGCTCCTGTTCCGGCTGCTTCTATCGGCACCGTCGATTCCAGTCCCACAAGGGCTATCGAATCCGGTGCCCGACGGCTCCCCGGCACGCGCCGTGGTTGAGCGTATTACTCCCGCTGCTTCAGTGCTGACGGCACCGCAGCCAGACAGCTTATCTAACTCGGTTCGCCCGGCACCGGCACCTACCGAAGCTCTGATGACCTCGGTACCGTGGATCCCGGCCCCACGAGGGCCGTCGAATCCGGTGCCTGACAGCTCCCCAGTACGCACTGTGGTTGAGCCTGCTGTTCCCTGCACGCCGGAGATGTTACCAACGGCGAGGGCTCTCAGTGCCATGACAGAGTCAGTGCTGCCTGACCCGGGCACCGCCGGTACGGGTAATACAGTCTCTTCAAGGGACTGTCCCCTGTCAGTACAGCAGAGCGGCACCGTCCATGATCACGGTCCCGCAGACACTCCAAGTCCTGTCGGCACGCCGGACACCACTGGCAGTCCCGGTACTGTTTTCCTCGGTACTGGTCACACTCGCTGCACCGGTCGGTATCCCGTTCGCCGACCCGCTATCGGCACCGTTCCGACATCTGGCACCGGGGCAGGTACCTTGACTCCTGTAGCTCTTCTCCGAGCCTCGAGATCTCGGTCGACCTCCCGACACCGTTCTGGTTGCGGGTCTGGATCTCGTTCCAGGTACCGATACGCCTCCCGATGCCGGTCCCCGGTGCCGAGTTGGGCAAGGTCCGAGTGAGTCAGAGACTCGGCCTGTGCCTTCTTTTAGTACCTCCATGGCCATCCGGACACGCATCCGTGTCATCCCATATGCGCAGATTTTATGCTCAGGACCACGATCCTGATATCATGGCCAGCGGGCGCCAGCCCCGAAGCAGAAAGAGCCTTGGCGAATGCAAGGTGTACTCTGCAGGGGCCCTGCGCCTCTGGGTAGCAAAGCAACAAGCCTTGCTTAGCTGCGATAATTATAGCACCTGGGTGGAGGAGTTTCTCCCTCGAACCTCCCACCTAGAGTTCGCTGCCGTCTTGGAGGACGGGGGAAAGAATTTACCCTTTGTTGGTAAAGACATCTTCGCGGCAGAGACAGCCCCAGACTGCGAAGCCTGCTGGACAATAGGGTCCTAATGCGTCTCAGCATGTATACGCTTGCGACCAAACGCAGGCCTTTATGGCCCCAGCCGCCATACTCTGTGCCTAGCCAGAGGCAGAACTCTGGAAAACGGCAAGGCCAAGGTGGTCGCAGACAAACGTCAGGCCCCCTAAAAAGCCAAAGTCGAGGTCCCTCACAATTACCACTGGGACCAAAGACGGACCTTCCAAGGTTCGCCGGAGGGCGGTGTACCAGTCGCAGGACGGGATCCTGATCCCGCTTTCTCCTGGCATGGCCCCAGTTACTTTTAGATCGCTGGGTCCTGCGCACGATGGAGCATAGGTACCACCTTTAAATTGCTCCAGCCCTGTCCCCCTTCAGCGGACGAAAGGGGCTAGGGGTTTTACTCCCGTTATGCCCTAGTTCCCCACTCGAACACAGGTCTCAGACCTCCCTGGTCCTGCATGGACTCAACCGGTTTGGGATAAGGTTGAAGTTCTGCATGGTATCCCTGGGAACCATTATTCCATCCTTGCCTCCTGGGGGCTACTATGCCGCCCTGGATAGGAAGGACGCGTACTTTCGCGATGCCATCTTCCCTCCGCACGGGAGATGCCTCCGCTTTATAGCCAGCGGTGAATACTCCCGGTTTACGGCCATAGTCGCCGCCTACCGTAGCTATGTCGGATATGCGTTTTTCCGTATTGGGACGATTCGCTTATCCGAGGAGACTCTGACACACAACCCACTCAGCCGTGGGCATCGTCACGGTCTTATTCACAGATCAAGGCCTGATGATTACTATAGAGCAATCCACTCTGGTTCCCACGCAGAGGTTGGGCTTCCTAGGGGCTATCTTGGTCTCCTACCTAGCCGGAGCCTGCTTATCGCAACTGCGGTTTTAGGCGATGGCATCAATCATCTGAGGTCTGAAGGCTTTCCCAACGACCTCAGCTCGTTCTTGTCTCAGTCTCCTGGGTCCATGGTTGCCCGCAAGTTTGTAACCAAACACGCCAAGCTCCGCCTCCGTCCTCTCCAAGTCCGGCCCACCTCGGCGTACCGCTTGGACAGGGAGCCAATGGTCATGGTAGTCACCGTTCCCTCGAACGCCTTAGGCTCCCTAGAGTGGTGGCTAACCCCCTCCTTGGTGTGGACAGGATGCGGTTTCATCCGCCCCAGCCCTCACTGCCCCTGACGGCGGACGCATCATCTCTCTGCTCGAGTGCTCATGGTCACCTCCGAGCTTAAGGCCTTCGGTCTTCTAGGGAGCTGGCATTCCTCATTAATGCCCCAAAAATCAGAGTAGTCCGCCTGGCATGCCAGGGGTTCCAGCGGCAGCTGCGAGGCCGTTGTATCTCGGTGTTTACAGCCAACACAATGGCCAGGTGCTTCATAAGCATTCAGGGGGGACATAGTCCTCCCCCCTTTTTTGTCAGGAGGCCATCCATTTCCGGGTCTTTTGCATGGCCCGCTCGATGGAGCTGGCGACGTCCTTTCTCCCAGGCGTTCGGAACGTCTTATCTCTTTGACTCAGCAGGTCTTTCCTGTCTTACGAGTCATCACTCTGCCCCATGTGAGGCGTCCCGCTTTCCGGAAGTGGAAATGGTTCCTCACACAGACCTGTTCGCTCACCGCGAGTGCAGGAAATGCCAGGTGTTCTGCTCCTTCCAAGGTCTCTCCTCGGAATCGATCTTGGACGCATTCCTGATACCGTGGAACGGCCAACTGCATTATGCCTTCCCGCTGTTCCCACTGGTTCGTTACGTCCTGCTCAAATTCCGCAGGGGCGGAGCGTGCGTCATCATGATCACTCCAGAGTGGTCCAGGCAGCACTGACATACCACGTTGCTCGGCCTGTCAGCCCAGACCTCATCACTCAGGGCAATGACAGGCTTCGTCACTCGGACCTGCAGCCTCTTCGCCTCACGGTGGCTCCTGCGTACCTGAGTTGGGGTGACAGGCAGCCTTCCACCTGGTCAACATACCGAGCCAGGTGGAAGCGTTTCCTTTACAGCTGCAGTACGCTCGATCTTGCTCCTGCTGAGGTCTCGATCCCCTCTATTTGGCCTGCCTCTGGCCTTCAGCGGCAGGATCTGGCGGTATCATCGCTGAGGATACTCTCAGCAGCCGTCCCTACCTTCCAGCAGGCTAAGATGGACGTTCAGTGTCCCACGCTCTATGGGTTCGAGGTCCCTTAAGGGCTTGGAGCGCTTGCACCCTCGGGTGCGCCGCCCAGCCCCGCCCTGGGGCCTCAACCTAGTCTTGGCCAGACGGGTCTCTGAGATCAGAGCTCTTACGAAGGTTCCACAAAGACAAGGTGCAGTTGTGACCGCACCCGGCTTTCCTCCCTAAGGTGTTTTGGCCTTTCATGTTACCCACAGCTCAACGCAATGGGCATAACCGTTGCACTCCTTGGACATCTGTGGAGTGCTCGCATTATGTTGTGCTGACAGAATCATTTCCTAAGGTGCCCCAGCTCTGCCCCGGTAGCGGGCCAAAGGGAGGGCTTGCTTGTTTTCCTCTCAGAGGATCTCATCTTGGGTGATGGCGGACATCCCCACTTGTTCTGATTTGGCTCATATTTCCCCAAGCCACATCACCGTGCATTCTACCAGGGCTCAGGCTTCATCTGCCGCCTTGCTGGCTCGTGTTTCTACCCACGAGACCTGTCGCGAAGCTCCATTGGTCCTCGGTCCTTACCTTTGCTTCGCAGTATGCCCTGGTTCAGCAGTCAAGAGAGGCTGTAGCCTCTGGCTCGGCAGTTTTATTCTGCCACATTTCACTCCGACCCCACCGCCTTTGTAAGGCTTGGGATTCACCTAACTGGAATGGATATGAGCAATCACTCGAAGAAGAAAAGACGGTTACTCACCTTTGTAACTGTTGTTCTTCGAGATGTGTTGCTCATATCCATTCCGCACCCGCCCTCCTTCCCCACTGTCGGAGTAGCCGGCAAGAAGGAACTGAGGAGCGGGTGGGCCGGCAGGAGTATATATGGAGCGCCATGGTGGCGCCACTCTAGGGGGCGACCTGCCGGCCCACTGAGTTGCTAGGGTAAAAGTTTTCCGACGAATGTGCACGTGCGGCGCGTACACCTAACTGGAATGGATATGAGCAACACATCTCGAAGAACAACAGTTACAAAGGTGAGTAACCGTCTTCTATCCTCCAGTCATACGGCACAACCCCCGAGTTTACCGATTGCTTAAAAATTCTTGCTAACGGGCTCGCAATTTCATGCCCCAGTTCCTTTAATATCCTCGGATGGAGATTGTCCGGGCCCTCCGACTTCGTCCCATCGAGCTGTTCAAGTACGGCCTCTGCCTCAGTTGCGGTAATATCCACTTCCATATCCACATTCCCGTTTATCATCCCTCCACCATCGCAAGGTTCCTCACTAGTCTTATTAAAAACTGAAGCAAAGTACTTGTTTAGATGTTGGGCCATGCCTAGGTTATCCTTAACCTCCATTCCATCCTCAGTGTATAGCGGCCCCACTTCTTCTTTCTTTGTTTTCTTCTTATTTATGTGGCTGTAGAACCTTTTACTATTGGTTTTGATTCCCTTTGCAAGGTCCAGTTCAATGCGGCTTTTAGCCTTCCTCACTTTATCCCTACATGTTCTGACCTCACCAAGGTAGCTTTCCTTACTGATCCTGCCTTTCTTCCACTCCCTGTAAGCTTTCTGCTTTTGTCTAATCCCCTCTCTGAGTTGCTTGCTCATCCAGTTTGGCCTACAACTCTTGCCCATGGTTTTTTTCCCCTTTCTCGGGATGCAGGCTTCCGACAGTCTCCGCAGCTGCGACTTAAAGTAATTCCAGGCCTCCTCCGCATTTAAATCCACTAATTCCTCCGTCCAATCCACTTCCCTAACTAATTTCCTTAACTCTTTAAAATTAGCCCTCGAGAAGTCAAAAACCCTAATCCCAGATCTACATTTGTTTATCCTTCCATCTAGTTTGAACTGAATCAGCTCATGATCACTCGAACCAAGGTTGTCCCCTACCACCATTTCTTCTACGAGGTCCTCACTGCTCACGAACACCAAATCTAAAATGGCATCTCCTCTCGTAGGTACTTCAACTACTTGATGAAGAAATCCATCCGCTATCACATCCAGAAAAATCTGACCCCTGTTATTCTTGCAAGTACTCGTCCTCCAGTCTATATCCGGGAAGTTGAAGTCCCCCATAATCACACATTTCCCCTTTGTGTTTATTTCATTAAAGACATTAAAGAGGTCTCTATCCATATCCCAATCCGATCCCGGCGGTCTGTAGCACACTCCAAGCACTATCTCAGAGGAAGCTCTAGTTGCTTTTTTATCCAGTGTGATTTTTGCCCAGACAGACTCTGTCTTATCCATTCCATCGCTTCTTATTTCGCTACAGTTAATTTCATCATTGATGTACAAGGCTACTCCACCACCTTTGCCTTTCTTCCTGTCTTTTCTAAACAGCACATAGCCTTCAATACCCGTGCTCCAGTCATGAGTACTATTCCACCAGGTTTCAGTTATCCCTATAATATCCGGTTTCAATTCCTGCACCAGTAACTCCAGTTCCTCCATCTTGTTGCCTAGGCTCCTCGCATTAGTGTACAGACCTTTTAATTTTTGGCATTTGGCATCAGTAACATTCTTTCCCCCGTTGTGCAGAGACCTTTTACCACCAGCATCACCCGTTACTCTGGTTTCTACTCCACTATTCCTCCTTGGATCAAATCTTGGGACCGCAAGGGTATCCCCTCTCACTTTGTTTACTTTCCTCTCCAGGTTATATTCCGGCGTGGAGATCTCCCGAACATCTCCCAACCATCTCCCCCAACTTCCTAGTTTAAAGCTCTCTTGATGAGGTCGGCGAGCCTCCATCCTAGAATTCTATTTCCCTCCTTGCTTAGATGAAGTCCATCCTGAGCGAACAGTCGCCTATCCGTAAACGCTTCCCAGTGACCGTACATCCCAAAGCCCTCCTTATAACACCACTCCCTAAGCCATCTGTTGATCGCCATAATCTTGTCACTCCTTCGTCGCCCCGCTCTAGGAACCGGCAGAATCCCACTGAAGATCACCTGAGCCTCGATGTCTTTGAGCCTCTTCCCCAGTCTGGCATAGTCCTCCTTGATACAGTCCAGCGAGTAACTAGCCGTGTCATTCGTTCCCACATGAAGGATAATCAACGGATTCTTTCCCGCTCCCGCTAAGATCGTATTCAGCCTCAGGTCCACATCCTGTATCTTAGCCCCTGGCAGACAGCACACCCTTCTGTTCTCCCGATCAGGTCTAGTTACAGGCCTATCAACTCTTCTCAGTAAAGAGTCTCCAATCACGTAGACTTGCCTTTTCCTGGCGACAGTGCCATTCTGCGGTCTATCCCCCACAGCAGGTGGTCGCAATTCCTTTCGATTTGTATTCGCCCTTACAATCCTCCTATGGCTCGTACTTGGTGTTGCCTCCATCGACTCCTCCCCTCCTTCTGCAGGACTAGCTGCTCGCCTCTTCTTCCTCGCCCTTTGTCCTTCAGCAGCCTGCTGTGCTCCATCTTCATTTCCCAACTCAGCAAACCTGTTCCTGAGTTCTATTTCTCCATCGCTGGCCCGTCTTTTCCTCTGCCTGGTTCTCCTAGTCACATGCTTCCACCGTCCACTTTCCTCACCCAGCAGCCCCTCCTCAGAGTCCTTTGGTCCTGCTTCTATCCGCTCGTCTGAGCTTGTCCCCTGTGCCTCATCATGTCTGTGTTCCATCATCTGCTCAAATCCCCTTCTAAACTCAGCCAGAGTTTCCACTTGCATCTCCAGTCCCCTTACCTTTTCCTCCAGCAGCTCTATCAGGCGGCACTTCATGCAGATGAAACTCCTTTCAGGTGCTCCCTCTAGGACCATGTACATGCCGCAGCTACCGCATCTGGTCATCCTCAATGTGTCTGCACCTGCTGCCTCCGCCTCCATCGTAGCGCTCCAAGTCTGTGCCTGGCAATCCACGCCTCACACCGCACCGCACCGCAGGCCACCAACAAGCGTTGGGCTGTTGGCAGACCCCTGCCTCTTCCCTAGTCTGCCTTCCTGGTTCCTCTGCCTTGGTCTCCCCTGGAAACTCCCACTGAAACTCCCCTGTTCGCCGCCTCCTGTGCCGCTGCAGCTGACTGTGCCGCTGCCTGAGTGCCTGGCTCCTTATATAGGACCCCTAATCAGGTAAGCCCCGCCCCCAACTCAGGGCTCAGCCTCGCTCCCAGCACACAGTGAATTCTATGGAAATGAGACACCCTTCTTTGGTAGCACTTGCTAGCAACACAGCTAATGCAAACTGCTGCTGACCCTTTTAACCATTCTACTTTCTAACTCTATTCAGAGATGGTCTAAATGACACAGTGATAAAATTGCTGGCAACTGATATTCCCATTCTACAGTGAGAGAATTGCCTAAAATCATCACTGTAGACGAGGCCATAAATACTCTTTAAAGGCATTTAATAACATGTATCCAGGAGTATGTAACTGAGTTTTAACAGTGTACGTTGCTAGCTATAATTTGTAAAACAGTTTGTACAAAGATATATGCTGAGAACATACAACAGATCAACAGTTGCAGCATTGCTGGACAGAGCTCATTTTCTCCTCCTCTAGCCCAGTTTTTCCGTTAACCTAGCGCTAGTGTAAATCCATCCTGTATGTTACACAACCACTTGTCAATTGTGGTTCTTTTATTGCTTCACATTTTTTAGCTTTCTGTCTGAGGTTTGCACTTCATATATTGATTTCAGTGTCGCCAGAATGTACCTGAGCATTTCATAACAGTACATGTTCTTTTCTTAACTAGCAGAAAAATGGCACTGATAACCTGCAGTCAATACATAAGTGCTGGAACTAGGGAGGGCTGGGGTGCTCCTGAAACACCTGTCTTTAAGTGGTTTCCATTATATACAGGTTTACAGGTTGGTTCAATGGCTCTCAGCACCCTCACTATACAAATTGTTCCAGCGTCCCTGAGTCAAGAAATTGCAGAATAGAAGGAGCCTTGGCCTTCAGTTTGCAGCTGAATAGAGACACCACAGGAAAAAAGTAGTTGATGATACTTCAGCGAAGGAGTCTTATGTGTTTGGGAATGTAATTTGTTCCCTGGCATTTGACCAGGGCATAGGGAAACTCTCTTTTCCATTTCTCCTGGCATGAATGATGTGGCATTAAGGGCCCCAGAGGTTGCCACTTATTCCCTGTTAACATGAAATACTTTGATAGTATGGTGTCTGGGAACAAGAGGATGAGGGGGGGGGAGGACTTTTTAAAGAAAAGGATGTACTAGGTAAAATGAATTTTCCCCGTAAATTCATTTTTCTTCTTCCGAGTTCTTGCTCATATCCATTCCAGTTAGGTGTGCGTGCACCGCATGCACGTTCGTCAGAAGATTTTTACCCTAGCAACACTCGGTGGGTTGGCTTGGCGCCCCCTGAAGTGGCGCCGCCATGGCACCGGATATATACCCCTGCTGACCCAACCGCCCCTCAGTTCCTTCTTACCGCCCGTGTTGGTCATTGGAATAGTGGAGTGCGGTTTCACTCACCTCCACCTCCCTAGCTACTCGTAGTTCTCTAGTTGTTTTGTTGTATATATAGTTAGTTAATTTTTATTGTTCATAGCTAGTGTATAGTTAAGAGGGGTTCGGGGATTAGCCCCTTCCCCGCACCTGGTGCTGGGGCCCATGCCCGGTTCACCGGGTTTCAAACCGTGCTCGGCCTGTCATAATCCGATGCCGACAGGAGATCCACACGACTCCTGCCTTAAGTGCCTCGGGGAATCTCACCTGACAGATAAGTGTCACATTTGCAAAGCTTTTAAACCAAGAACAAAAAAGGAGCGGGACTTTCAGCTAAAGCAGCTCCTCATGGAGGCGGCTCTTACCCCTTCACCTTCGGCACCGAGCGCTGGTCAATCAGCAGGCAGAAGCACCTCCTCGGCACCGGACTGTGCCGGTACTGCCAAGGCTTCTCGGCACCAGCCGTCTCCGGCACCGAAGTCAACTCGGCACCACTCCCTCTCCCCAAGGTCGAGAAAGCCTAAGATTCCTGCTGCTTCTGTGCCACCTGCACCGCAGCCGGAGAGCTCGTCTAAGTCGGATCGCCTGGCACCGACACCTGCCGCGGCACTGATGACGTCGGCACCGTCGATTCCGGTCCTACAAGGGCCGTCGAGTCCAGTGCCTGACAGCTCCCTGGCACGTGCCATGGTTGAGCTTACTATTCCCTCCACGCCGGAGACATTCCTAATGGCGAGGGATCTGATTTCATGACATGACAGAGTTGATGCTGCCTCAACCCCTGGCACCGGCGGTGCGGGTAATACAGTCTATCGGCAAGCCTGCCTTGATAAGACCATCCTCTGTCGGCACAGCAGAGCGGCACCGTTCACGATCACGGTCCCGCAGACGCTCCAGGTCCCGTCGGCGCTCCCAACGACACTCGCAGTCCCAGTACCGTTCTCCTCCTCGATACCAGTTGCACTCACGGCACCAATCAGTATCCCGTTCGCCGGCCTGCTACTCTCAGCACCGTTCCAGCTCCCGGCACCGCTCCAGGCACCATGACTCTCGTAGCCGCTCCCGACGTCGAGCCTTGAGATCTCGTTTGACCTCCCAGCACCGCTCTGGTCGCAGGTCCCAATCTCGTTCCTGGTACCCGTATGCCTCCTGGTACCGGTCCCTGGTGCCGAGTAGGGCAAGGTCCGCTAGAGACATAGACTCTGCCCAGGGCTTTTCAGCACCTCCATGGCTATCCAGACACACATCGGTGTCGTCCCACAGGGACAGCTCTTATGCTCAGGACTGCGATTCTGATGTGCCCACCAGAGTCTTCCAAGGTACCCAGGACCAAGGACCCCATCAGTGGTCTTTCTGGACACCTTGGGCATACCACCAGGCCCAAGGCGTACCAGTAGTTCCGTCCCGCTCTGTCTCATCAAAGCACCAAGTGCCAGAGGCACCAGTTAGCCATCCCCCTCCGACTGCTTCGGAGGAAGCCCCAGTTCACCCACCGGATTCCCAGGTTCCTCTGGAGCAGGAGATCACCCAAGAGCAACAGGCCACCCAGGACCCGCTCGTTGCCGGCATCTACTCTTCCTCTTCTCCAGATGAGGCAATGGCAGGAACATCCTCCTCAGGCCCTCCTCCAGTTGACCTGAGAGCCCATCACGACCTCCTAAGGAGGGTAGCACTCAATATGAACCTCCAAGTGGAGGAGGTCCCAGAGGTAGAGGACCTGGTAGTGGACATTCTATCGGCGGATGCCCCCACTAGAGTGGCCCTACCGCTTATTTGGACCATCCAGGCGAATGCCGATACTATATAGCAGTCCCCAGCCTCTATCCCTCCTGCGGCCAGAGGAGTCGAGCGTAAATATATGGTGCCCTCTAAAGGGTACTAGTACTTGTTTGTCCATCCTCCACCCTGCTCACTAGTCATCCAGTCTGTTAATGAGAGGGAACGCCACGGCCAGCAGGCGCCAGCCCCGAAATCGAAGGAGGCTAGGCGAATGTACCTACTCGGCCGCAAGGTGTGCTTGGCAGGGACCCTACAGCTCTGGGTGGCAAATCAACAAAGCTTGCTTAGCCGCTATAATTATAACACCTGAGTGGCGATGGGTAAGTTTACGGAGCTTCTCCCTGAAGACTCCCGCCAAGAGTTCGCTGCCCTCTTGGAGAAAGGGAAAAAGGTGGCCAGAACTTCCCTCCAGGCCTCGTTGGATGCAGCAGACTCAGCAGTCAGGACTCTGGCTTCAGGTGTTGCCATGAGGCGCATTTCATGGCTTCAGGTTTTAAACCTCCCACCGGAGCTGCAGTACACCATTCAGGACTTACCATTTGATGGTAAAGGCCTCTTCTCGGAAAAGACTGACCCCAGGCTGCAAAGCCTGAAGGACAACAGGGTCATAATGCACTCTCTCGGCATGCATACGCCGGTGATCCAACGCAGGCCTTTCCGTCCCCAGCCTCACCACCCATACTCTGTGCCTAGATAAAGACAGGACTTTGGCAGGCGGCACGGCCTAGGTGGTCGCAGACGACCATCAGGACCCCAAGGGGGCCAAAATCAAGGTCCCTCGAAACCACCATCGGGACCAAAGACGAACTTTTGAAGGTGCGCCCGAGGGCAGCGTACCAGTTACAGGCCAGGATACCTCTCCTCCCTTCTCCAACCATCTCTCCTATTTCCTCCCGGCGTGGTCCCAGTTAACTTCAGATCGCTGGGTCCTACGCACGGTGGAGTATGGGTACCACCTCCAATTTATTTCAACCCCACCCTTCCACCCTCCAACCCTGTCCCTCTTCAGGGACCCCTCTCACGAGCAATTCCTCTTACAAGAGGTGCAGACGTTCCTCGCCATAGGAGCATAGAGGAGGTACCGATGGACAAAAGGAGCAAGGGGTTTTAATCCCATTATTTCCTAATCCCCAAGTCGAAGGGAGGTCTCAGACCTATCCTAGACCTGCGAGGACTCAACCAGTTTATGATAAAGTTGAAGTTCCGCATGGTATCCCTGGGGACCATTATCCCGTCCTTGGATCCTGGAGACTGGTATGCCACCCTCGATATGAAGGATGCGTACTTTCACATCACCATCTTTTCTCCGCACAGGAGATACTTCCGCTTTGTAGCCAGTTTATGGTCCTGCCATTTGGCCTTTCTACAGCCCCAAGGATATTTATAAAGTGTATGGCCGTAGTCGCCGCCTACCTCCGCTGACGTTGGATACACGTTTTTCTGTATCTGGACGATTGGCTCATCCAAGGGACCTCCGAGACACAAGTCACTCAGCATGTGGGCATTGTCAAGGACCTATTCACACATCTAGGCCTGATGATCAATATAGAAAAATCCACTCTGGTTCCCACGCAGAGGTTAGACTTCATAGGAGCTATCCTGGACTCCAATCTAGCCAGAGCCTGCTTACCGCAGCTGTGGTTTCAGGCGATGGCAACAATGATCCGAGGTCTACAGAATTTCCCGACGGCCTCGGCTCACACTTGTCTCGGTCTCCTGGGTCACATGGCTTTCTGCACGTTTGTAACCAAACATGCCAGGGTCCGCCTCCGTCCTCTCCAAGTTTGGCTCAACTCGGTATACCACCCGGGCAGGGACCCAATAGACACGATAATCACCATTCCCTCAAGCACCCTAGGCTCCCTAGAATGGTGGCTAACTCCCTCCCTGGTGTGTGCAGGGATGCCGTTCCATCCGCCTCAACCTCAATGTCCCTGACAACGGTCGCGTCATCTCTCAGCTGGGGTGTTCACCTCGGTCACCTTCGTACTCAAGGCCTTTGGTCTTCTCAGGAGCTGGCATTACACACAAATGTCCAAGAACTGAGAGCAGTCCGCCTAGCGTGCCAGGCGTTCCAGCAACAGTTGCAGGCCGTTGTGTCTCAGTGTTTACAGACAACATAACGGCCATGTACTTCATAAACAAACAGTGCGGGACACAGTCCTCCCCCCTTTGTCAGGAGGCCATCCAACTCTGGGACTTTTGCATAGCCCACTTGGTAGATCTGGTAGCGTCCTTTCTCCCAGGCATTCGGAACACCCTGGCGGATCGACTCAGCAGGTCTTTCCTGTCTCACGAGTGGTCGATCCACCCAGACGTTATGCATTCTGTTTTCCAGAAGTGGGGATTTCCCCACATAGACCTGTTGGCTTCCTGCGAGAACAGGAAATGCCAGATGTTCTGCTCCTTCTAAGGTCTCTCCCTGGGATCGATCTCAGAGGCTTTCCTGATGCCGTGGAAGAGCCAGCTCCTTTATGCCTTCCCACCGTTCTCGCTGGTTCACAAGGTCCTGCTGAAACTCTGCAGGGACAGAGCACGCATCATCATGATCGCTCCAGCGTGGCCCAGGCAGCACTGGTACACCACATTGCTCGACCTCTTGATAGCCAACCCAATTACCCTGCCACTCCACCTAGACGTCATTACTCAGGACAATGGCAGGCTTCGCCACCCGGACCTGCAGGCTCTTCACCTCACAGCATGGCTGCTGCATGGCTAAACCAGTTAGTTACGTTGCTCTGAATCAGTACGACAAGTTATCCTGGATAGCAGGAAGCCTTCCACCTGCTCAACATACCTGGCCAAGTGGAAGCATTTCTCCTGCTGGGCGATACGCTTAATCTTACTCCCACTGAGGTCTCGATCCCCTCTATTTTGGACTACCTCTGGTCTCTCAAACAGCAGGGCCTAGCAGTATCATCACTGAGGGTACACTTGGCAACCATCTGTACCTTCCACCCAGGCGAAGGTGGTCATTCCGTGTTCTCACACCCTATGGTTTCGAGGTTCCTCAAGGGCTTGGAGCGCTTATACCCTCAAGTACGCTGCCCAGCCCCGACCTGGGACCTCAACCTGGTTTTAACCAGACTTATGTCTCCCCCATTTGAGCCGTTAGCAACCTGCTCGCTACTATACCTGTCTTGGAAGACAGCTTTCCTCGTAGCCATTACATCGGCCAGACGAGTCTCCTAGCTTAGGGCTCTTACAGCAGATCCACCGTACAATGTGTTCCAAAAAGACAAGGTGCAGTTGCGACCACACCTGGCTTTCCTCCCTACGGTGGTTTCGGCCTTTCATGTTAACCAGGAGATCTTCCTCCCGGTCTTCTTCCCAAAGCCACACTCAATGCGATGGGAGCAACAGTTGCACTCCCTGGACGTCCGTAGAGCGCTCGCATTTTATATTGAGTCAACAAAACCGTTTCGTAAAACGTCCCAGCTCTTTGTCGCGGTAGCGGACCGAATGAAAGGCCTACCTGTTTCCTCTCAGGGGATCTCATCTTGGGTGACGACATGCATCCACACTTGTTATGATTTGGCTCATATTTTCCCAAGCCACTTCACTGCGCATTCTACCAGGGCTCAGGCTTCATCTGCCGCCTTCCTGACTCATGTACCTATCCAGGAGATATGTCGCACAGCTACCTGGTCCTCGGTCCACACCTTTGCTTCGCATTATGCTCTGGTTCAACAGTCAAGAGATGATGCAGCCTTTGGCTCAGCAGTTTTGCATTCTGCCACATCTCACTCTGACTCCACCACCTAGGTAAGTCTTGGGAATCACCTAACTGGAATGGATATGAGCAAGCACTCAAAGAAGAAAAGATGGTTACTCACCTTTGTAACTGTTGTTCTTCGAGCTGTGTTGCTCATATCCATTCCAAACCCGCCCTCCTTCCCCTCTTTCGGAGTAGCCGGCAAGAAGGAACTGAGGGGCAGTTGGATCGGCAGGGGTATATATCCGGTGCCACTCCAGGGGGCGCCCAGCTGACCCACCGAGTGTTGCTAGGGTAAAAATCTTCCGACGAACGTGCATGCGGCACGCAAACACCTAACTGGAATGGATATGAGCAGCACATCTTGAAGAACAACAGTTACAAAGGTGAGTAACTGTCTTTTCTTCTTTTTTTTTCTTTTCTGAATTTGCAAGTAGCATTTTTTTTTCTCCCACCCAGGAATTTGGATACTGTGACTTTTGGGAATTTCCTTTAGAGCAAAGGTCCCCAAAATGTGAGGTGTGGCCCCTAGAGGAGCATGGAGGAACATCTAGTGGGGGTGTGGCATCCTGGGGCTGGCAAGGGAGCACTGCCCAGCCCCTCCCCAAACCAAGTTTTGCTCCAGTCCCACCCCCAGCTGCATCCTAGGCTCCTGGCCCCAGCCTCGGCATAGCTCCATTCCTGGGCTGGGGCTGAGGCTGGGAGCAAGGCTGGTGACAGAGCCTCATCTGGCCACAGGCTCGGCTGTGGACCCGCCCTCCTACCCTGGCTATGGCCACACTCCTGGCCCCATACCCACCCCCAGCCTTAGCCTCCTTATCCCTGTCTGCATCTCCCCCCACCACCACACCTGAGCTGCAGTATAGGGGTTAAGGGGGACACAACTCTCCAAAGTAATGCTTTAGAGCTTAATAATCCCCCCCAAAAAACACCCAACAACCTAAAGGTGTGCACCACCAATTTGAAAATCACATTTCTGCCTGAAACTTTCATACATACTATGGCTACAAATAACCTCTAGTACTAGAATAGAAATTAAAGAAAAAGAAGGGTTTGTTTGTGCTTGTGACAGCACTTTGTTAATAAAAATCATTGTTGCCAACTCTAACAGTTTTACTGAGAGTCTTGCGATATTTGTGAAGTCCCTGCTCCTGGTGGCATTTGATTAGATGAGAATCTCAGCATTCTTTTAAAATAAATTAAGTTTCTAGTTCTCATGGTTTGGAGAAAAGATTGAAAATGTGACTTGAGTGTATCCTAGAGATTCAAATATCAGAAGGCAAGTAAACTCCAGATTTTGTGCTTGATTATATTTTATTTTGCTTTTTGTGCATAAAATCCTTTATTTCTGGATTTTTTTTAAAGTGTACCATAAAGTGTGAAATTAGATTGGGCCAAAAGAAATTATTGGTTTTCCTTTGAGTGATTGTCTGTATGCACATTCCACTTAAAGTGCTCATGCACCATGTGTGCCTGAGATTGAAATCTTTTGGTCAGCAGTGCCCACTGTGGCAATGCATGCTCCCTGAGTGTCCTCATGTCCTGCACTGAGGGCAATAAAAGAGGGCATTGGGCCAACTGCCACTCACTTTCTTTCACTTTCTTGTGACTTCCAGATGGATATGCATGCAGTCGGTTGTTTCAACAAACTGCTGGCCTTTTTCGTCTATCTCTGGGGAAAGGGGTGTGTGCATGCATGCCTGTTGGCATTTTGTTAGTATATAGACTTGGTTTAATTTTATTTACCAGGAAAATGTTATTGTACTCCTGGTACTGGGATGGCTTCTTCTAAGTTCCCCAGTTTTATGTACAGCCCCTTCTGTGAGGATGCTATGCACGTTAATGATGGGCATATAAAGAACTTATTTTGTCTGGAAGAATTGTACATCCCTAGCAAATGTGCAATTTGTAAGTTCTTTACCCATAGAACTTGGAAATCCAGGGCGGCCCGCTTTCCATATATTTGTAATAGACAGATCCATGATATTGACTTTGGAGCTGGAGTCCTTTGACACCTCCTACCCCCTGGATGACGTGACAGGTCTAAGAGAGCTCCAGTTAGCAAGGGGTCTATGGACCTTCAACGTCTGTATCTACAGCTCCACCACTGGATTTGCAGTGTTATTTTTTTGTCCTCAGTGGCATCTGATGAAATAGGCACACAGTCACATGTACTCTCCTAGGATGTTTCCCCTTGCTTCGCCTGTCTCATAGACTCTAGAGACTCTTCTTGTGATAGTCACTCCTGCAACTCATCCTTTGGGGCATGGGCCATGGTTCCCAACTTTACAGGCTTCTTACCCTAGCATTTTTATATGGTCTTATTGCGGACCCTGGGAGTCATATGCATGGGAATGCTATCCTGAGAACTTCATGTTCATTAGAAATCTCCTACTCCTGCAGAAGCCTGCATAGGCTTCTCAACCTGAGGATCCTGCTGAGGAGATGCCAACCCTCTCAGCTGACATATCTCATTGTCTTCCCTGGACAAGGCTGTGGTTCCTCCTGCTGCACAACAGCTAGGTGATTTTAAAGGTTTCAGGACTTATTAAAAAGGTGTAAGACTCTTTGCTAATCCCTTTCAAAGAGGTTCTGGAGCCCACTCAAACTTATTGATGTTCTCCAATCTTCGACTGCTGATAGGATAGTCCTTCCAGTTAATAAGGCCATTATAGGTCCTGCAACAATTCTTTGGCAGACTTCCACTCAAGAAGCTACTACATCTTTGAGAGCAGACAAGAAATAACCAAGTTCCATTTAGACTAAAATAATTAATTCCCACTCCATGCTGAGCTCTCTCATGGTGACAGCCAAGTATAAGAAATCTAGGCAACCATTCAACTACACCTAAAGACAAGGAGCCCTTCATCAGTTATCTTATAGTTCAGGATTGTAAACTATCAGACTCTTGTGGGCAAATATGATTTTCGAAACTTTGAAGAATTGTCAAAAATATGGATAAACTTCCCCTGGATGCTAAGGCATAGATTTCTTCTCTAGTGACAGAAGGACAGTTCATAGCCAGAACCAACTTGCAAGTGGTACTTGATGCTGCTGACACTGGATCAAGCTCAATGGCTACAGCAACAGTTACGAGTAGAGCCTCCTGACTAAAGGAATCATGGGAAGTATAGTCTATAGCAGAGGACTTAACATTTGAAGGACAGAATTCCTTAGGGTCTAAACTCCAGCCCATAAAGGAAGCACATCAGGCAACCAGGTTTAAACATCACAAGAGAGCAGCTCCGCTACCAACCTTTTTCCACTACAGACCATTAGAACTACCTAGAAAGAGACAATGTTTTCATAGGAAGATATCATCTGCTTCATTGACTCATACATAGCAGACTGTGCCTAGTGGGAAGCATTCATTTTGATGAGTCAGTCAAGAGAAGTGTAACCACTTCCAAGGATCCGGAATCACCAGTGCTTCCTTTTTGGTACTCCCAGAGTTTCTTCAGCAAGCATGGTCCTCCATCACCTTCGACCATTGGGTTTTGGAGACAATGGCAATGGGTTGTTCTGCCCAGTTCTATTCTGTGCCTATTCCCACTCTCATTCTGTAATAAGGCATTCAGGTTTTCTGTATTTCATGAGGACCTATTAAGTAAGTCTTCTCACTCCTTTCTCTCAGCATAATAGAAAGGGTTGTTCTTCACTACAGTGGGATGAGATTCCACTGCAAATATTTTCTCATCCCAAAGAAGGAAGGAGGGATGGTGGTCAGAAAATACCTATAGTGAAGTTCTGGAAGATGCCTAAGAGACCCTCATATTGGAATGACTGAACTTGATCACAGATACCAAGGATAAGAAGAAATAGTCTTATACGGATTGTAAAATGGTGCAAAGAGATTATTATTATGTAACCTAAAATCCTGTGACACTGTCAGAATGATTCATGCCCTCCCCAACCACTTGCTGTATCATGTAGTATGTATTTGCGTACTTTGTATTTTTGATAGCAAAGATGAACTGGAAATGTAACACTCTTCAAAAGTTGAATTTTTAAAAAATTTTGCATGTGGTCCCACCATTGTCTTCCTCACTTCATTTTATATTTTATCTTTCAGTGTGATAACGTTTAAACCAACAAAAATAATGCTTAGCACTTACACAGAGTTTTTCATCTTCACAGCTGTTTACAAATATTAGCTAATTTATTAAACTAAGCTTCAGACTTATTCTAGTAAGTGCCACATTACTTGGGGAGATATTATGCAGCCAAGGACATTCCTTCAGTCTTTTAAAATGACAATAACAGTACTGATCCATCCTTCCACCTCCATCACTGTCATTATTGATATATATTATTTGTATAATGCCAGAGGTATGCATGGCTCTTAACAGGAGCCACACTGATAAAATGGACAGGTCATTTCCCTAAGGAGCTTACAGTCTAGGACCCCAATCCTGCAAACACTTACACACACGTTTAACTTTACTTCTAGATGAGTAAAGGTAAGCTTATGTATATATAGGACTGGGATCTAAATTAGACATAACTCAGCAAAGAATGACAAAAAGTGGGTGAAGGGAATGGAAAGGGGAGGGCTATAGCAGTGAGAGATTGAGATATGGATGTTACTTATGAATCTTTAGTTCCAGTATTTATAGTTAGTATATTAAAATAAAGAACATTATCTAGTAAAGAAGGAGGGGGAGAAAGATAAGAATTATGAGACTGACCAAAAAAGAGTGATTATTGAGAAGGATTTCGCAGGAGGAGAATCAGGGTGCCTGGCATAGAGGGATAATATTCCAAGCATAGGGGGCCTGTATGAGAGAAGGCAAAGTGTCACCTATGAGAGATGTAAGGGATATATAACTTAGCTGGATTGACAAAGCGTAGGTAAAGCACGATACACTCTGCAGTAAGTTGGACCTAGATTCTATAACAAGGCAATCAGGTTTTCTGTAGCACTCCAGTACAGTAGACTGATACAAGTGGACTCAGGAGTGAATCTGTGAAGCTGAGGAATTTGAGTTTGATAACAGAAAAAAGACTGATGGCTAGAATATGTTCTCATGAGGTGGAGGTAACTTGTGGAGAGCTTAGGAACACAGGAATTGCTAGACTGGATCAGAACAGTGGTCCATTTAATCTGATATCCTGTCTCCAACAGTGGCCAGTAGCAAATAAAACTACTTGAGTCCCCGTAATAGGCAATTAGGGAATAACCTATCCCCAAGGCCGGCTGATTGGAATACTGGGCGGCGGTCCAGGGCTTCGGCAGCACTTCGGTGGCGGGGGCTTCCCTCCGGATTTTCCCCTGCACCGAAGGACCCCCCGCCGCCAAAATGCCACCGAAGACCCCTAGAGCGGACCCACTGCTGCCAAAATGCCACCACAGGCCCCTGGAGTGGGGCCCCCTTAGGCGCAGGCGTGGGGCCCGCTTCCAGGGAATCGGGTGAATCAGCTTAAAGCCGGCCCTGCCTATCCGCAAGATAAATTTCTTCCTAATCCCAGGCGGTTAGTGATTGGTTTATGCACTGAAACTGGGTGGTTTTATAACCTTATATTTTTTTATCCCAGCTAATGTAACTGGATGTTCTTCTTAGAGTGCTTGCTCATATCCATTCCAGTTAGGTGTGCGCACACCACGTGCACGTTCATCCAAAGATTTTTACCCTAGCAACACTTGGTGGGTCGGCTGGGTGTCCCCTGGAGTGGCGCCACTATGGCGCCGGATATATACCCCTGCCGACCCGACCGTCCCTCAGTTCCTTCTTACTGCCCATGTCGGTCGTTGGAACAGTGGAGCGCAGCTTAGCTGATCTCCACCTCCCTAGCAATTTGCTCGTTTCTACTTGTTATTGTGTATATAGTTCAATTTTCTATAGTTATAGTTAGTTTTATTAGTCCTTTTAAGTAGTTCTTGTATATAGTTAAGGGGGATCGAGGATTAGCCCCTTCCCCTCACCCGGTACCAGGGCCCATGCCCCGTTCACCAGACTTCAAACCGTACTCAGCCTGTCATAGGCCGATGCCCACAGGAGACCCTCACGACTCTTGCCTCAAGTGCTTGGGCGAATCCCATCTCACAGACAAGTGCCGCATCTGCAAGGCCTTCAAGCCCCGGACGAAAAAGGAGCGGGACTTTCGTCTCAAGCAGCTCCTGATGGAGGCAGCTTTCACTCTTCCACAGTCGGCACCGACCACCGCACCGGGAAGAAGTGCCTCTTCCGCACCACAGCGCACGGGCACTGCGAAGGCCCCTCGGCACCAGCCATCACCAGCCAAGGATCCTGCCTGGCACCACCCTCTCTCCCCAAGGATCAAGAAACGCAAGACTCCTGCGGCTCCCATGCCTATGCCGCAGTCGGAGCGCCCACCTAAGTCGGACCACCTGGCACCATCAACTGCCGCGGCACCAGCATCTTCTGCACTATTGATTCCGGTCTCGCAAGAGCCATAGAGTCCGGTGTCCACCAGCTCCCCGGCGCACGCCATGGTTGAGCTTATCGTGCCCTCCATGCCGGAGACATTCTCTACGGCAAGGGAGTTGATTTCCCTGATGGAGCCGGAGCTGCCTCAACCCCCAGCACCGCCGGTGCGGGTTGTGCAATCAATGGGCAAGCCTGCCCTGCTGAGACCATCCTCGCCTGGTACTGCTGAATGACACTGGTCACGATCGAGGTCCCGCAGACATTCTCGGTCCCGTCACCAATCCCGGTCCCGACGCCGCTCGCAGTCCCAGTACTGCTCTCCATTTAGGTACCGGTCGTACTCGCGGCACCGTTCGAGATCCCGATCGCCGACCCGATACTCTCGGCACCGATCCAGGTCCCGGCATCGCTCACGCCACTGTACCTCTCGCAGCCGATCTTGATGTCGTGATTCGAGGCCCTGGTCGACCTCCTGGCACCGCACCGGTCGCAGGTCCCGGTCTTATTCTCGGTACCGGTATGACTCCCGATACCACTCTCTGGTGCCGTGTGAAGACAGATCGACCAGACACAGAGACCCTCCCCAAGCGGTTTCAGCTCCTCCGTGGCCATCTCGGCATGCCTCTGTATCATCCCATGCGGACAGTGCTTCCTATGGTGATTCAGATACACACAGCCGGGTCGTCCAAAGGACGCACGGCCTGGACCAGGGACCTCATCAGTGGTCCTTTTGGACGCCTTGGGCATATCACCAAGCCCAATCTGCTGTACCACCATGCTCCGTTCCTTCAGAGCATTGCGTGCCAGAGGCCACTGTCAGCCGAGCTACGCCTGCTGGTACAGAGGAAGCTCCCATCCACGCACTGGACCCACATGTCCCTCTGGCCCCAGATGTCCCCCATGATCAGAAGTCTGTCCAGGACCCACTCGTCCCAGGACTTTCATCATCTTCTTCCCCGGATGAAACGGTAGCGGGGACATCATCATCGGGCCTGCCTCCAATTGACCTCAGGTCGCACCAGGATCTCCTGCAGCGTGTCGCCCAGAATATCAACTTGCCAATAGAGGAGGTTCCAGAGGTTGAGGACTCCGAGATAGATATAATGTCAGTGGAGGCACCAACCCGAGAGGCCTTACCGTTTATTCGTTCCATCCAAGCTAAGGCAGATACCATCTGGCAATCACCGGCATCTATCCTGCCCACAGCCAGAGGGGTTGAACGGAAATACATGGTGCCCTCCAAAGGGTACGAGTACTTATATGTACACCCTCTTCCCTGCTCATTGGTTGTACAGTCCGTCAATGAACGGCAGTGTCATGGTCAGCAAGCCCCTGCCCCAAAATCTAAGGAGGCTAGGCAAATGGATTTGTTGGGACGTAAAATCTGTTCAGCGGGAGGCCTCCAACTCAGGGTAGTGAATCAACAAGCTATGCTTAATAGGTACAATTACAACACCTGGGAGGCAGTACGGAAATTCACAGAGCTGGTCCCGCAAGACTCCCGCCAGGAATTCACGGCACTATTGGACGAAGGAAACAAAGTGGCACGGACCTCTTTACAGGCCTCACTAGACGCCGCCGATTTGGCAGCTAGAACGGTTGCCTCTGGAATTGCCATGCGACGTATATCGTGGCTTCAGGTGTCAGGCCTACCACCTGAACTTCAGCACACTATACAAGACTTACCATTCGATGGCCAAGGCCTGTTCTCACAGAAGATGGACCCTAGGCTACAGAGTCTGAAAGACAATCATGTGATTATGCGTTCACTTGGAATGCATAAGCCACAGACTCAAAGGTCCTTTCCCACCCAACCTCAGCTCCCTTACCCCATACCTAGGCCAAGACAAGATTTTGCCAGAAGGCGAGGTCGTGCCAACCGCAGGCATCACTCTGGACCTCAAGGGGTAACCATACCGGTCCCACCAAGCCAACGACGGGACCCAAATCAAACTTTTGAGGGTGCACCCGAGAGCAGTGTACCAATTGTCTCCCAGGATCCTTTTCTGTTTTACAACCGCCTTTCCTCATTCCTCCCTGCGTGGTCCCAATTAACCTCGGATCGTTGGGTCCTACGCACGGTGGAGTTGGGATACCACCTCCAGTATATTTCACCCCCTCCCTTCCGACCCCCTTCCTCGTCCCTCTTCAGGGACCCCTCTCACGAGCAATTCCTCCTGCAAGAGGTACAGAAGCTCCTTACAATAGGAGCTGTAGAGGAGGTACCAAAGGAATTAAGGGGCAAGGGGTTTTATTACCGATATTTCCTAATCCCCAAAGCGAAAGGAGGCCTCAGGCCTATCCTAGACCTGCGAGGATTGAACAAGTTCATGAAAAAGTTCAGGTTCTGCATGGTATCCCTAGGGACCATCATCCCTTCCTTGAATCCCGGAGATTGGTACTCCACTCTCGATATGAAGGACGCATATTTCCACATTGCAGTTTACCCTCCACACAGACAGTATCTACGGTTTGTGATGAACCATCAACACTTTCAGTTTACGGTCCTGCCATTTGGCCTCTACAGCCCCTCGGGTATTCATGAAGTGCATGGTGGTAGTCGCCACCTCCCTCCGCCGTTGTCGAATACATGTCTTCCCATACCTGGACGACTGACTCATTCGAGGGACCTCAAAGGCGCAAGTCACCAGTCATGTGGGCATCATCAAGGACCTATTCATGTAACTAGGCCTGATGATCAATCTGAAGAAATCTACTCTAGTGCCTACACAAAGAATGGAGTTCATCGGGGCCATTCTGGACTCCAATCTTGCAACGGCCAGTTTACCACTACCCCGTTTTAAGGCAATAGTGTCACTTATACAAAGACTTCAAAATTTCCCGATGACCTCGGCTCGCACTTGCCTCGGCCTCCTTGGTCACATCGCTGTATGCACATTCATGACAAAGCACGCCAGACTGCGCATGCGCCCCCTTCAAACTTGGCTCGCCTCAGCCTACCGCCCAGCCGTCACCATTCCTCTGAACATCTAGGCTCCCTCGACTGGTGGCTGACGCCATCCCTAGTGTGTCCAGGCCTTCCGTTCCATCCACTACAGCCCTCCACGTCCGTGACAATGGATGCGCCATCTCTTGGCTGGGGTGCTCACCTAGGACACCTTCGCACTCAAGGCCTTTGGTCGCCTTGGGAGTTGGTGTTACACATAAATGTCCGAGAACTGAGAGCAGTCCGCCTGGCGTGCCAGACGTTCCAGCGCCATCTAAGGGGTCGTTGTGTCTCAGTGTTTACGGACAACACAACGGACATGAATTATATAAACAAGCAGGGAGGGACATGATCCTCCCCCCTTTGTCAGGAGGCGATACAATTATGGGACTTCTGCATAGCCCACTCAATAGACTTGGTAGCGTTCTTTCTCCCAGGAGCCCGGAACGCTCTGGCAGATCAACTGAGCAGATCCTTCTTCTCTCACGAGTGGTCGATCTGTCCGACATTCTCCATTCTGTCTTCCGGAAGTAGGGGTTTCCCCACATAGACCTTTTTGCCTCCAGAGAGAACAGGAAATGCCAGATGTTCTGCTCCCTGCAAGGTTGCTCCCCGGGCTCCCTTTCGGACGCATTCCTAATTCCATGGAAAGGGCACCTCTTGTATGCCTTCCCTCCATTTCCACTTGTCCATAGAGTCCTACTCAAGCTCTGCAGGGACAGAGCCCACCTAATCCTGATCGCTCCGGCATGGCCGAGACAGCATTGGTACACCCTGTTGCTCGACCTCTCAGTGGCAGACCCGATCCCCCTGCTACTCTGGCCGGACCTCATAACACAGGACTTTGGCAGGCTTCACCACCTGGACCTGCAATCCCTTCATCTGACTGCATGGCTGCTGTCTGGTTGAGCCAGTCCGAATTGCGTTGTTCCGCACCGGTACAACAGGTGCGATTGGGAAGCAGAAAGCCTTCCACGTGAACGACATATCTCGCCAAGTGGAAGCGCTTCTCCCACTGGTGCGCTCAGCATAACTTTACCCCCGGACGCGTATCTGTCCCCATTATCTTGGATTATTTATGGACCCTCAAAGAGCAGGGCCTGGCAGTCTCTTCTTTAAGAGTGCATCTTGCAGCTATTTCCGCCTTCCACCCAGGGGAAAGTAGCAGTTAAATCTTTTCTCACATGATAGTTTCCAGGTTCCTTAAAGGATTGGAGCGATTGTACCCTCAAGTCAAACACCCGAGCTCTACCTGGGATCTAAACCTGGTGTTAGCTAGGCTTATGGGTCCCCCCTTCGAGCCTCTAGCCACATGCTCGCTGCTGTACCTTTCCTGGAAGACAGCCTTCCTCATCGCTATCACCTCGGCTAGGCGAGTCTCGGAACTTCAAGCTTTGACAGCGGATCCACCGTATACGGTCTTCCACAAGGACAAGCCGCACTCGTCGCGTCAGGAACAACAGCTGCATACTTTGGATGTCCGCAGGGCTCTCGCCTTTTATATCGAGAGGACCAAACCCTTCCAACGTTCACCTCAGCTCTTTGTAGCTGTCGCAGAGCAGATGAAAGGCATGCCGGTCTCTTCCCAACGAATTTCATCTTGGGTGACATCCTATATCTGGACATGCTATGACTTGGCTTACGTTTCGGCTAACCATCTCACCACCCATTCTACTTGGGCTCAAGCCTCATCTGCCGCTTTCCTGGCCCATGTTCCCATCCAGGAAATATGTCGCGCTGCTACCTGTTCTTCCATCCACACCTTTGCATCACACTACGCGTTGATTCAGCAGCCCAGAGATGATGCAGCCTTTGGCTCAGCGGTCTTACATTCCACAATGTCTCACTCCGACCCCACCGCCTAGGTAAGGCTTGGGAATCACCTAACTGGAATGGATATGAGCAAGTACTCGAAAAAGAAAAGATGGTTACTCACCTTTATAATTGTTGTTCTTCAAGATGCGTTGCTCATATACATTCCAAACCTGCCCTCCTTCCCCACTGTCGGAGTAGCTGGCAAGAAGGAACTGAGGGACGGTCGGGTCAGCAGGGGTATATATCTGGCGCCACCCCAGGGGGCGCCCAGCCGACCCACCGAGTGTTGCTAGGGTAAAAATCTTTCGACGAACGTGCACGCGGCGCGCGCACACCTAACTGGCATGGATATGAGCAACACATCTCGAAGAACAACAGTTACAAAGGTGAGTAACCATCTTTTCTCATTATCTATATAAATGTCTAATCCTTTTCTGAATCTTGCTAAGTTCTTGGACTCAATGCTGTCTTGTGTCAATTAATAACTTTATACACAATGCATAATTTCCTTGTAACTGTTTTAAATGTGTTGTCTTTCAAGTTCATTGCATTCCCTTTGTTGTTTTATGAGAAGGTAAACAGGAATGCGTGGTTTACCTTCTGTATTCCATTAACAATTGTATGTATCTCTGTCTTCTTTCATTTGTCTCATCTCTAAGCTAACAATCCTAATCTTTTCAATTTCACTTAATATAAAAGATTTTTCATGCCTGTATATATTTTGATGCTTTTATCTGGACCATTTCTATTTCTTCTTGTGATAACTAGAATTGAACACAATGTTAAAAAAGAGCCCATTCCATTGATTTATATAATGTTAAAATCAGTATCATTTGTTATCCCATTCATTGTGCATCCTAACTTTTGTGTGCTCTTCATTGTGCAGATATTTTCATTGTGCTGTCTGCAGTGACACCTCAGCCTGTTCCCTGAGTGGTTATACTTAATTTAGAAGCCAGCAATATGTATATGTATTTCAAATTATTCCTTCCAATGTGTGTTTAGCCATCATATATTTCATCTAACATCATGATCCTTGTTCACCTAGCTTTGCTTGATTCCTTTGGAGTTTATATAGTTTTCTCAAATCTTGACTAACCACAGCAGTTTTGTATCATCTGCAAATATTATCACCTCACTCTTCATTCCCTATTTGAAATCATGAATGGATACGTTAAATAACATGGGTCCTAGTCTGTGAGGCACACCACGGTTAGTCTTTTGTTAAACGCTTTCTGAAAATTTAAATAAATTTAAACTGTTTCTCTATTATTTTGTTGCCTGGGTCAAAGAGGTCTAGTAGACTGTAGAGGCACAATTTCCCTTTACGGAAGCCATTGTATTTTATCCCTGTTATATCATGTTTATCTAGGTGTTTTATAGCTCTCTCTAATTATTGTTTCAACCAGTTTTCCTGGTACTGAATTAAGGCTCACTGGTCTGCAATTCCCAGGATCACCACAGCACTTTTAATAAAGATAAATACAGTATTTGCTACCTTCTAGTCTTCCAGGATTGTCATTGATTTTAATGAGATCACATATTTTTGTTGTTGTTTCAACCACTTAGTTCTTAAATTCCTTTAGAATTCCTGGATGAATGCTATTCAATCCTACTTTATCAGTTATTTTAGTATCTCCTCTTTTTTTCAGTGGCTGACAATGTCTTATTGTTGTTATAGTAACTCCTTGCTTAATGTTATAGTTGTGTTCCTGAAAAATGCTACTTTAAGTGATTCAGTGTTAAGCAAATCCGATTTCTCCACAAGACTTAGTGTAAATGGGGGGGTTAGGTTCCAGGGAAATTTTTTTTGCCAGACAAGAGACACACACACACACACACTCTTTCTCTCTCAATATCTATATCTATATCTATATCTATATCTATCTATCTATCTATAAAATACACCGTATAATTTTAAACAAACAATTTAATACTGTACACAGCATTGATGATTGGGAAGCTTGGTTGAGGTGGTGGAGTCAGAGGGTGGGATATTTCCCAGGGAATGCCTTACTGGGGGGAGCAGGAGCCAGTGCCGCAAGATGCATGCAGCGGAGCCCGAAGACCCGGATGTGCTGGGAAGCACCGAGTGAGTGCTCAGGGGAGCGGTTGCTCCCCCCAGCTATGCTACTGCTTGTGTGTGAAAGAGAGATGCGCATTGCCCCTTTAAGTACGCTGATCCCACTCTAAGTACACTGCCCTTTTAAGTAGATCAGCAAGTTGAGACAACAGCTGCTGCCAGCAAGGTCCTGAGCCTTGTCATGTCCTCTGCCTCCCGCTCTATGGAGATGGGGGGCAGGAGAGAAAAGGAGGGGGACACTCTGACATTAGCACCCCTCTTTCCCCCCCACCCCCGCACAGTAAGCAGGAGGCTCCTGGGAGCAGCTCCAAGGCAGTGAGTGGGAGCAGCACAGGACACTGGGGGGACAGACAGCTGAACTGCCCAGCAATTGATAGCCTGCTGGGTGGCTGCTGCACAGGGAACTTAGGGGAGCTAATAGGGGGGCTGCCATTCCATCCAGCTTCCAAGGCCCCCCCCACTAGCTCCAATGGGCTGCTCTTTCTGCAAGCAGTGGAGAAAGCAGGCGGCTGCCAAACAATGTTATAAGGGAGCATTGCACAACTTTAAACGAGTATGTTCTCTAACTGATCAGCAACGAAACAAGGTTAACCGGGAAACTCAAAGTGAGGAGTTACTGTACTTGAAAAGATCGGGTCTGGAGTAGGTTTCACCCCAACATCTTCTATGGTCAAACTGATGTAAGAAATTGTTTGACTTGTCTACAGTGTCCAGAAGTCCGGCAGACCTGTTCTCTTGCAAGCTTCCTGCTTCTGATATACTTAAGAGAATTTCTTGTTGTTTGTTTTTATGTCCTTGGATAATTGTTCTTCATATTCCTTCGTTGCTTTCCTCATTTTCATTTTGAATATTGTGTGTCATTGCATTTTGCTGATTTTATTTAAGCAGAAGATGAGCACGATGATTTTTGGTGGCATCATGTTGGATAGCGCTATGGAGTGTCATGTGAAAATTGGAAAAGCCAAAGGTTGTAGTAGTTTAAGGAAGCAAATGACAATTACTTGAAATACATTGAAATGAAATAATTGATTCAGTAGGACAGTAATAAAATTCACTGTTTTCATTTTCAAGCTGCATGATCAGAGGTGTAACCACAAACACCTTGCCAGCCTTTTTCACAGCAACTGTAGTGTCAGTGTTTTTCAGGTCTTTCATTATAGTTTATTGTGCATATCCACATTCTGCAGATGTTGCACCCTATTGTAAAGTTAATTCTTCCCAGTCATTTTCAATGTACTCTCATAGCTGAGTGTAGGGTCCTGAAAATTGAATCCTAAATGTACTATTGTGTTCCCAATAGATGTTAATCAAAGATAACTGAATTGGTCCAAAGAGAGTCTTACTGGTATATTCTTAGTTCAGCGCATGAGGGGCTTGACTCCTACAACTCCAATTAATTCTAAATGGAATTATGAGTAAACTCAAATGCATTGAATCTGGGCACATGATTTCACATTTTTCTTGTCCTTATAGATTATAGAAAGAATGATGAGGTTACCATAAACTCACTCTCCAGCAGGACACACAGAACATACCCCATTTTAGGAAGCAAGATGAACCAAGTTATTTATAAGCTTAGTTCATCTTATTGACAGTGGATTGCACTGCCACAGAACACCCGAGGCCACCCAGAGAAGATCTTTTCTTTTTTTAATAAATAATGAAAATAAATTTTTGCATAAGTAAAAAGAAATATGCTAAAAAATTTACTCTGCAGCAGTGTTTGAACGATTCCAGATTTTTCTGTGTTTCAGGCATATTGATAGTTGTACAATATCCTTCCAAAATAAAATATGCTATTAAGTGGGCTTTCTCCCATTAAAGAATCTTTTCTTTTTGTTGTACTGGAACATAGAATAATTAATTAATATTGAGATAAATCAGCTACCTGTTGCATTGTGCTTCAAAACCTGTGTCCCAAATTTGATTAATCAGAGTGTAATATAATTACTTGTGTAGGCACTGCAGGCATTTCTTCCCCCTTCCCGTACGCAAAATTGTCCATTTGGCTTAGATGAATTGAGGGAGAAGTATCTCTCTTTTCCTCTGAAGCACTGTGTATTGTCGACCCAGGGGCAAGGTATCTGAGCTAGATGAATCAGTGGTGTGATCATTCTTATGGCACATTTTCTTATGCAATCTAGAATGGGGAAAACACAGTTAAGAGATTCCTTAATCTACTTGGTATTATGAAATTGTAATTTAATTTAGAATAGCTCTGTATTTCAACTTTTAATGTTAGTGTAGCAGTGAAAGTTAAAAACAGAAAAAGTGTTTACAGTTGTCTTCCTGATTGTTTCATGCCATCTTGGAGAAACTTTACAAGTAACTATACCTACAGTATATTAATTAAAGATCTTGTTACCCTATTTCCCTTATGATGAGATGGACAGGACAGAGGGGTCTAATCAGTTGTGTAATTTGTGTTTTGGCAGTAGGTTACTGTCTGAAGAGTGATTCTAAAGCAAGTCTTACAATTCTTTAGTCAGTTATAAATAATTGCCTTCCCATCAGTCATGTAAGGTTTATGGTTCTCTGATGTTCTGTAAAACGTTCATTTTGTTGTCTTTTGTGTAGTTCTCAGCACTGGGGAATTCTGGCTGATAGACAAAATGATCACTTACAGTACTTCCCATTTGTAGATCTCAAAGGTAGCCAAGAACCATAATAACTATAAAGTTCCAGCCTATATACCAGGGATTGGCAACCTTTCAGAACTGGTGGCCAAGTCTTCATTTATTCACTCTAAGTTAAGGTTTCGCATGCCAGTAATACATTTAAACCTTTTTAGAATGTCTCTTTCTATAAGTCTATAATATATAGCTAAACTATTGTTTTATGTAAAGTAAACAAAGTTTATAAAATGTTTAAGAAGCTTCCTTTAAAAGTAAATTAAAATGCAGAGCTCCTCCCCTCCCCTGGACCAGTGGCCAGGACCCAGGCAGTGTGAGTGCCCCTAAAAATCAGCTCGCATGCTCAGGTCGCCTACCCCTGCTATATACAATGGTGATTGGGCATTTGATAAATACCTATCTTGAGAGAGAGAGGCCTCCCCAAGCACACCCCAAAACCAATCCCCCACCAAAAAGCACCCAAAATATTAACCGTCTAATTACATGGTTAGAAAAATATGAGCATGTTTATAGTAAGTGCATACCAATAGCTACTTCCAGACAGTACATCTTAAGAGTAAAATTGTGGTCGCTTGTAAGCTTATATGAATAACATTAGTATTCAGTTTCTTATTCATTTCAGGCATATTACTCACAAAATAAGCAATGTAATCCAGTGTATATGACATCAGATTAGGAGTGAGGAAAGCTGGGTTTGATTTCTGGCTCTGCCAGTGACTTGACACGTAACCTTGAGCAAGTCATTTAGGGGCTGTGCCTCAGTTTTCCCCTCTGTAAAATGTGCTTAATAATGCTTACCCGTCTTTGTAAAATGATGTAAAATGTATGGATACACTATATAAATATTAAGCTTTTATTATTATATCCAAAGCTCTGCTGTAACACTACTAACGTCATACATATTTATGCGTGTTTCACACCTCATTGATAAAACCTGCATGATTGCTCAATACATTGTACTTCTGGGTGCTGTGTGTATATATATAAAGTGTGTGTGTCTCTGCATACCTTAACTTAGGACCATGTCTTCTCTGGCAATAAAATTGTATTACCTCTGCTGTAGTCTCTAAACACAACAAATTTTGCAATTAGCTTCACTTTGGAGTGTCTTCACTTTGGAGTTGTACAAAGGAGCTAAACTTGGCAGTTTATTTGAGAGGGAGGAGTTAGACTGGCCTTTCTCTCCCCCATGCCATAATAGGCACGTGCCACATCTGTTTGGTTTCACAGTTATCAATGCTAGACCTGCTCATATTTCAGCTGCCTATATGAGTCAGTGAGTTATGCCTCTGAGTGGAGGATGGAGCAGTTTCAGATGATGCCCCCAAATAATAGAAAGGTATGTATGGAGTTGGGGGATTTCCAAAGTTATTCATCATAATCTAAAAATTAAAAGAAAGGGCTGGAGAAGGTCAGACATCAAAATAGATTCTGTGTGAATTTTCTTTGTTTTTTGTTTTTGTTTTTTTAATTTATACTTTTTATGATGACCTGTGCACACCCAGGTCACTCTAATCTGTGCCTCACAAAGAAAACTGCACAGGCAAGGCCTAGTGGTTTTGTGGTAGTGTTATGAACTCCCATCCAGGAAACCTAAGGCCATGGCTACACTTACAGTTCTGCAGCGCTGGTAGTTACAGCTGTGTTCATACAGCTGTGTAGGGCCAGCGCTGCAGTGTGGCCACACTGACAGCTACCAGCGCTGCAGCGTGGCCACATTTGCAGCACTTGCAGCGCTGTTGGGAGTGGTGCATTGTGGACAGCTATCCCACAGAGCACCTCGTCCCATTTTGGCGCTGTGGCTTGTGGGAAGGGGAAGGAAGTGTGCGGGTCTTTCCGCTTCCTGTTCCAACGCCCCGTGGTGCTTTGCTACACATTCCGAGCAGTTTGGCGGCATTGAGTCTGCAGCGCGATTTCTGAGATTTCTGTTAAAAATGGAGCCTGAGCTGCTGAGGACCTTGCTGATGAATGTTGCCAGCACATCACGCATGGCAGTGGAGCTATTCCTTCAGCTGCAAAGTGACAGTGAGGAGTCAGACGATGATATTGAAACGCCTGACGCTCAAGACACTCAATTGCTTGTGGCAGTAACAGACGTGCTCAGCACCGTGGAATGGTGCCTTTGGGCTCGGGAAACGAGCACTGAGTGGTGGGATCACATCGTCCTGCAAGCCTGGGATGACGAGCAGTGGCTGCAGAACTTTCGGATGAGAAAAGCCACTTTCATGGGACTGTGTGCTGAGCTCGCCCCTACCCTGCGGCGCAGGGACACGAGATTGAGAGCTGCCCTGCCAGTGGAGAAGCGGGTGGCTATTGCAGTCTGGAAGCTGGCAACTCCAGACAGCTACCGATCGGTGGCGAACCAATTTGGAGTGGGAAAGTCCACCATTGGAATGGTGCTGATGCAAGTTTGCACAGCCATTAATCACACCCTGCTAAGAAGAACTGTGACTCTGGGGAACGTGTAGGACATTGTGGATGGCTTTGCACAAATGGGTTTCCCTAACTGTGGAGGGGCAATAGATGGGACGCATATTCCTATTCTGTCACCACCCCACCTGGCATCAGAGTACGTTAATCGCAAGGGATATTTCTCCGTGGTTCTGCAAGCGCTTGTGGATCACTGTGGGCGTTTCACTGACATTTACTCAGGATGGCCTGGAAAGGTGCATGATGCACGCATCTTTCGGAACAGTGCCCTGTTCAGGAAGCTGAGGGCCGGGACTTTTTTCCCAGACCGCAAGATCACAGTAGGGGACGTCGAAATGCCCACTCTGATCCTTGGAGACCCCGCTTACCCCTTAATGCCTTGGCTCATGAAACCATATACAGGGAAGCTTGACAGGAGCAAGGACCGGTTCAACTACAGGCTGAGCCGGTGCAGAATGACTGTGGAGTGTGCTTTTGGCCGTTTGAAAGCCCGCTGGAGGTGCCTTTATGGGAAGCTAGATTTGAGGGAAAGCAGCATCTCCGCTGTTATATCCGCGTGCTGTACCCTCCATAATATTTGTGAAGGGAAGGGTGAAAGATTCAGTGAGGAATGGACCTCTGAGGTTCGACGCCTAGAGGATGAATTTGCACAGCTAGAGAGCAGGGCTACTAGAGAGGCCCAGGAAAGGGCTTCAAGGATTAGGGATGCCTTAAGGGAGCAATTTGATGCTGAGAGCCAACAGTAATGTTTGGTGCCTTTGCTGTGCTCCTTTCTACCTTGGGGTACAGTATTTACCACTTTCTGCAATAACAAAAAGTATTGTAAAAGCCATAAAATCCTTTATTCAAAGTACAGTACATAAAAGGCCAGGGGGTTTAGAGTGGTGGACTGTACATTCAGAGGTTTGAATATGTCCTGTTTGGATTGCTGTTCAATGTCTGTTGCACTTCAGGATTACTATGCTGCAGAGTAATGGGGGTGGAGTGCACAGGGTAAGGATTGTAGTTATCAGGGCTGGTAGGTGATCGTACAGGTGTTGCGGGCAGCTGGGGGTAATAAGAAACTGGCTGCTGGAGAAAGGTGTTTTGTGCAAATACTGGGGAACAAGAAAAAGAGCTTTGGGAGGGTTGTGGGTTACCACGGTACAGATCTGCCTGCATGGCTACGAGAGACTCGAAAGAGTCAGTTTGGCGAGCAAGGAGGCTTATCATGTGCTTTGAGGTTTCTTTGGTAGCCAATTCCTTTCTCCTGCTTTGTGTTTGCCTCCACTCATACATTTTCTCTCTCCATTCCTGCGTCTTCCTACTTTCTCTGTTGTAGTGATTCATAACTGCTTTGATCAATTCTTCTTTTGATTTTCGTGGATTTTTTCTCAAGTTCTGCAAGTGACGTGAGGCCGGTGATCCGGCTGCATTAGTCAAGGTCACTAAAAAAAAAACATAGATAGAAACATGTAATACACAGAGACTACATTGTTTATTATCACACAGTGAAGGAGTTTGTAGACTTTTTGTAGCATCATTCCCACATACCTAACATAACACAGAGAGGCCAGGGAAGCGAAGGCATGGCGAGCAATGGGATGAGTGTTTCTGCCCCGACTTCACCTGGGAGGGGGAACTGACTGATGGCTCACTGGGGTTTATTTGCACTGGGTAGAGGAGGTAGCTGGTGGCCTGCACAGGGGACAGTAGGGAACATGAAGCTGGCGAGCTGCTGGCGGGGGGGGGGGAGGGCCGGTCTGCGGAACTGCTGGCCTGCTGGGGGGGGGAGGAATGCACCGCGGTGCTGGCTACCTGCTGGAAGGGGGTGGGGAGACCAGAACGCACCGCGGGGATGGCTACCTGCTGGAAGGGGAGGGGGAGACCGGAACGCACCGTGGGGCTGGCTACCTGCTGGAAGGGGGGGGAGACCGGAATGCACCGCGGGGCTGGCTACCTGCTGGAAGAGGGTGGGGAGACTGGAACGCACCGCGGTGCTGGCTACCTGCTGGAAGGGGGTGGGGAGACAGGAACGCACCGCGGGGCTAGCTACCTGCTGGAAGGGGGCGGGGAGACCGGAACGCACCGTGGGGCTGGCTACCTGCTGGAAGGGGGGGGGAGGAGACCAGAACGCACCGCGGGGCTGGCTACCTGCTGCAAGGGGGGTGGGGAGACCGCGAACCTGGCGCCCTGCACTGAAGTATCCCTAAATTCTCAACAGGGTTTCCTACTGCCAGATATATCACTGCTGCGTTTTACCTGGGAAGAGAGGGAGGGTCTTCTACAGCAATGTGGATTCCGCCCTGGTCCCTATGCAGCTTGCCTGTGTGCAGCCATGGTCCCCCCACCCCTCGCTGCACAGTGGATCGGACGAGTTAGCCTGACTGGGACAAGGACCACGGTGGCTCTCCCTATAAACTTGCGAAAGCACATTGCCCACGCTCTGGCTGCAACTTTTCAAGAGATTACCGAGGCCAATTACAGAGACGTGATAGAGCAAATCAATGGGCTATTCCACGTTTAGGCATGCATGCAGGCAGCCATAACCCAAACCGTCCTCTCCCAAAACATAAAATCTGCTTACCCCGAGCACGCTCCTCTGCTTCTTCTTCACCAGCAACTTCCAGCTGCTGCGACTGGCTAGCCTCCTCCTGGCTTGAGAAGAGCTCCTGGCTGCATGCCTCCTGGGACTCTGGGGTGTCTCCCTCCACCCTAGTAGCCTCACTCTCGGCTTCCTCTACACCCTCCCCCACTTCTCCCTGCTCTGAACTCTCCATTGTGCTCCTAGGATTGGCAGTGGGGGCACACCCAAGTATGGCATCCAGCTCCTTGTAAAAACAGCAGGTTGTGGGGGCAGCTCCTGAGCGGTGATTTCCCTCACGGGCTTTGCAGTAAGCACTGCGCAGCTCCTTAATTTTTACCCTGCACTGCAACGTGTCCCGTTCATGGCCCCTTATCAGCAAGGACTGTGATATCTGCCCATAGGTATCATAATTTCTCCGGCTGGAGCGCAGCTGTGCTTGCACAGCTTCCTCACCCCAAACACTGATGAGGTCCTGCAGCTCGGAACTGTTCCATGCTGGGGCTCGTCTGGGGCGTGGAGGCATGGTCGCTGATTGATTGATTGATTGCACTCCACACCTGGCTGAGCAAACAGGAAGGGGGGTTTTAAAATTCCCAGGGCATTTAAAGGTGGGGTCAGCTGAGCCCAGGGCAGTGGAGTGTGCAGGATTACCAGAGAGGCTTAAAAGGTATGCTGGGATACCTCCTTATACCCCGGAGGTCAATAAAAGCGCTGGTGGGGTCCACACTTGCTGACCAGCGCTGGATCACCAGCGCTGGAATTGCTACACCCGAGGCTCGACCGGGTGTACAGCCAGCGCTGCAACCAGGGAGTTGCAGCATTGGCCGTGCTTTGCAAGTGTGGCCACATCCTAAGTTGCAGCGCTGTAACCCCCTCACCAGCGCTGCAACTCTCTAGTGTAGCCATGGCCTAAGTTGGATTCCTATTGCACATTTCCATGGGCTGCAAGTGCTGCAAAGGCAGAGTTCTCTGATGGTTGGAGGGTGGTGAGAGAACAATATGTTGATTACTGCGGAGGCTTGTGTTGATTACTAGTTAAATAACTGTCAGGAGAGAATCTTGGTGGCTGCAGCTCTGTCTGAAAACTAAGAATGGTGAAATTCTCCCCACAAATGGGTATGCTGAAGGTAAACATCCTGTCCCCAAAAGAGGAAACACAAAAATAAAACTGTACTTTGATATGAAGTACCTAATAATCAAAAGTGATGGTATTGCAATGGCAAATGATTGAAACACATACTTGTCCATATTGCCACTAAATGTAACAGACACTCATTTAAGAGAATTTTTTTGTAGCGTAGAGCATTGAAAACACATGTCTAATAGGTGCATTCATTTTAACATATTCAGTGAGCAGGCCTGATTAATTAGTACATGTCACCATCTGCTACTTACTAAAACTATTCATTTTTAAATGTTGAAATTGTAGGGAATGGTGCACACCAATTATGTTCTTTTTAACTGAATTATGTTGGTATAAAGTTTTAGTGGAGGAAGCCATCATTGTGATTCAGCCAGCATTCATCTAAGGGAGCACTGCCAACCTGAAATTATTTAGAACAAAGGAAAAATGCCTGAAATACATTGTGGAAAGAGAAGAAAAATGCCTGAAATGCATGTATTACTATCTTTAGGCACGCAATTGAGAAGAGGTCAATAAATAAGAGCCATAAAAATACCTCTGCATTTCAATGAAAGGTTCAAGCACCTGACATCAAGATGTCTCAACAGATCATCTCTTCATCTTTATACAAAGGCCTTGAATCTGTCATCTTGCACCATACTGCACTGATAAGTGGAATAGTTTTGTTACATTTTTTCGTGAGCTTGATTTCAGCATAGTGGGCCAAATTCAGCCCAGAGGTAAACAGTTGCATATCTGTTGAACTCAGTAAAGCAGTACACCCTTGCAGAGGATTGAATTTGGTCTATAGTGTTGTCAAACTGTTGTTTTACTGGTTCATCCATCTGGTGAACGAGGAAGTATGATCCAGTGGCTAGAGCACTAAATTATGAGGTGAGACATGGATTCTATTCCGGGCTCTTCCATTGACTTGCTGTGTGAATTTTAAGTTATTTAATTTCACTGAGCCTTAGTTTCCCCATGTGTAAAATGTGGATGGTAATGCTTGCTCACATTTCTTAAATGCTTTGAGGTCTATGGATGAATAACATATTAGCTTTAAGTATTATCTTTTACTTGAGAAGCCCAATTTCTGATTATAGTGAATGTCTGTTCAGGTTTTAATTAGCCCTCTTATCATTCATTATAGTGATCCCTTAGGGACAGGAATTTCCGCAGAATTTTTCTCATTTGCTTCAATGGCTAGGTAGCTTGTTGAGTGGTGGCATGTAAACTATAGAGGGAGAGACCGAATATGTTCTTTTGATATCTGAAGAAGAATAATATTATCAGGGCAGGGGTGTGTCAGTTTCCTGAGCACCTTTCTCTTGAATAGTAGAGCAAAATGGATTCAAAAGCGATTGATGTTAGATTATCTCAATCAAGTGAAATTTTAAATTATTCCTTTTTTTAACATGATGTACTTTGTATATGTGTTTCCATTAGCTTCAGTGGACTCTGCTGCACACTATCAAATGATAGCTCTTGCTGGTAACAGGTACCAGAACAACATTCAGAATGTGAGGACAGCACAGTAGCAAACCTATAGTTAAAGTTGAAAGAGTTCAGCCATTGTCATTTTAAGGGGTTAGGAAGGGGGACAAGGACGTTCAGCAAAATATGTCAAAACATTTTTGAGTTATATACCAGTGAAGAAAGGAATAGACTTTTTTCTATCTTTATAGAGT
This sequence comes from Gopherus evgoodei, assembly GCF_007399415.2. Taxonomy (NCBI): domain Eukaryota; kingdom Metazoa; phylum Chordata; order Testudines; family Testudinidae; genus Gopherus; species Gopherus evgoodei. Next base: position 37,009,163 of record NC_044331.1, on the reverse strand, counting down.
TCAAACACTGATTTTTAAACTTCAGGTTTGCTATAAATTTAGCTCTTAATATTGCAAAGTGCCTTTGGTATTAAAATAAGAAAGTGATAGATATTTGAATTCCTTTACTTTTTCCAGCCCGCAAACAACACAATTTTCTATGGTTTGAAGGTGCAGAGTTCCCTTCTCACAGCTGCAGATGATTTCAGAGGATGTTACGCGGAGTGCTCAGAAATTGAACATCCTGTGACTGTCTAAAACCAATCCGTGACTGTCTGGAAACCAATCTGTAGTTTATGAACTATTAACTGAATGACTCTTGCCCATTTCATAGGCTATATCAGAAAACTATGTCATGTCATGAGGTTGTGTGTAAACCATTTATATTAAGTGTTAATGTTCTAAATTATTAATGGCTAACGTTAATGGCTAGTATATGCCTAATGTGAGCTTGATTTCTATACTGGTGCCTTTGGGATATGCAAGCATAAGTTTATGTACAGTTTGACTATATCATTTTAATATTTTAACTTGAGCAGTGCTTTGTGAATATGAAGTTCCCTGGCTTCTGCCAATTTCTTACATCTAACATTCAGATTCATTTTTCAGTATGTAACTCTAATTTGGAGGAGGAAAAAAGTTGATCAGTTTCAGCGTCTGTGGACAAGAGGGAGTAAATAAAATCAGTAATCGAACATTAAAACCTTGTAATAATCCAAAGTTATGAAATATGCTAGTCTTCATCATTTTTTCCACAATCTTTTTAGCAGAAAATGTTTGAACTAAAGGGGACTGATCCATAAAACTGTCCTTTTTGTGATAGAATTTCAAAGCAAGTGTGTCCTGTCTGTCTCTCAGAGAGGGTAGTATAAACCAGCTAAACCTTAAAAACTACATTCACACTTACTCTTTTGTTTTAATTATTTGCTCAGAGATTTTATGGAATAGAAATGTATTAACTAAGAAAACATTTTGTTTGGACTCAGAACAGCATCTTTTTTTCCCCCACTTTTACATAGTGGATACATGAAAGCAGGGAGATCACGAGACTGAGAGATTCTAGCACTTCCTTTCTTTCTTGAAATATTTAAGAGAGACTCATTTCTTGAATGTAACTTTTATAATAAGAGTATATGATGAGGTTGTTTGGGGTTGGGCTAGCATAGTTGTTTCAAAGAGTTCAACAAAGAAGGAAAAATCCCCCAGTGCTATAAAAACCAAAGGCTTAACATTTGAATAGATCAGTGTCTGGCAAAGCTAATATCTGTTAGATCATGTAGAGAAATGTTTGGGGGACTGTCTTCAAGGGAAAAAGCTTTGTCTCTCTATATCATTAGTCAATGTATGAAATATGAGAACTTACCATGAATGTGCTTGATGAAACTGTCTAGTGCTAGACTGCAGCCCCATCTGGTGTTTGAACAGGGGTTCTTATGTAGCTCTCCTATATCATCGCGTGAAAAATAAGGCACCTTGCTATACTGTACTTGAGAAAATTGACATTTATATAAATGCCTGATTTTATTAATAGCTTCTATTGTATACCATATTGTGATGAAAGCCAATTGTGTTTTTGGTGAATTACAGCGTAGCAGTCCTGTTGATAACATGCCATCCACTAAATCAGGTTGAGAGCTGTATTTACTGGGTAGGTTTATTTACACAGCTTGCATTTATTTCTGTGATCAAAAATGTATATTGATCATTCAAATGGTCTAACAAAATAGAAAGAATTACCTCTTGTTTCTTGTATTTTTACATTAAAAATGATTCTCTGAAGTTACATTGGGATTAATTTGGCCCGGCGGCTTTAAACTGGTGAGACATCAATTCATGGAAGACTCAAATCCTACATATTCTGAAGGCTCACATTTAGTGGGTTCATATTTGGTTTTTGACATGGGGCTAGTTATTTCAGGAACTGATCAAACTCATTCTCAAATAGTTTTCCAGTAAGCTGAGGGAAATTTCTACTTGTATTGCGGATTTGGTAGGAAGAATATAAATGAAACAAACCTGTGACTAAAAGAAGTATTGCCTTGCATCATGCAAATGTTTTAAGATAGTTTTATTGTTTCTGTTCTAAGTTGACTAAAGGTAATGCCATGGAGAAACTGGAGCGTGTGACTTTCTGCATATAATGGACCAATGTCTTTTATCCAGCTCTCTTTTTTGAGTAACCATTTTCTCTTTGGCTAAAGTATCTACCCAGCAATAATTTGACCTTGATGGAAACATGACTGAAAGGCTTTTTTTCAGATAACTATGAATTAAATTGAATTGTTCGGGCAGGTTTTCTCAGTCAAGCAATAGAACATTCACCTTTGAACCTAAATCAAATGCTTTAAATCACATTTGAGAAAACTAAACATATTCTTTCACCATCCCTATCCTGTCTGAAATTTTGAAGGATATTTCTGTGGCGACATGCCTTTATTTTTTAGTTTTAGGTCCCATCTTTCTCGGCTTCCAATTTATCAGGCAGAACTGAAGGTCAATAGCACTAAATTAGTAGAGATTTAACACTATATATTCCTAATCATTGTCACTTTTCAGGGACATGCTGGCCGCCACTTCCCGCAGCTCCCATTGGCCGGGAATGGCGAACCGTTGCCACTGGGAGATGCGGGCAGCCATGCCTATCGATGGTCGATGTAAACACTGTCTTGCGGCCCACCAGTTCTATATCTAGGGCCCTACCAAATTCATGCTCTATTTTGGTCAATTTCATGGTCATCGAATTTTTAAAATAATAAATTTCATGATTTCAGCTATTTAAATCTGAATTTTCATTGTGTTGTAATTGTAAGTGACCCGATCCAAAAAGGAGTTAGGAGAGGGGGTTGCAAGGTTATCGTAGGAGGGATTGTGCTACTGCTACCTTTACTTCTGCACTGCTGCTGGCAGTGGCACTGCCTTTAGAGTTGGGCACTAGAGAGTTTTGGCTGCTGGGCAGGAGCCCAGCTCTGAAGGCAGAGCCACCGTCAGCAGCAGCACAGAAGTAAGGATGGTATGGTGTGGTATTGCCACCTTTACTTCCACGCTGCTGCAGTCAGGGTGTGGCCTTCACAACTGGGCACCTGGCCAACAGCCACCACTTTCCAGCCACCCAGCTCTGAAGGCAGTGCAGAAGTAAGGATGGCAATAATGCAACCCCCCTAAAATAACTTTGTGACACCCCCCCCGCATCTCGTTTTTGGATCAGGACCCCCAATATGAGAAATGCTGGTCTCCTCTGTGAAATCTGTGTGGTATAAGATAAAAGCACACAAAAGACCAGATTTCACAGTCTGTGATGCATTTTTCATGGCTGTGAATTTGGTAGGGGCCTATCTATGTGTAATTGTTTCATATTTCAGATATTTGGTTTTAGAGAAGTCAATAAAGAGCCATAAATTGTCAGATAAAGACTACTTGGTTCTTTTAAATCATTGCTAAGAGTGTTTACTCCTGGGAGAATTCTGTGCTACACAAAAATTCTGTGCACAATATTTTAAAATTCTGTATATTTTATTTGTGAAAATACTACAGTCTAATCATGCCAGTTTCAATTATTTTGGTAATTTATTTCAAAATACTTGTCAGAAAAAATGTAACAGTCCAGATGACAAAATAGATTCCCCCAGGAGCAGAACGTTAAAGGAACCTGTATGACAACCCAGTTTCTGTTTTTCTGTTCTGTTTTTGTTGGGCACCTCAGTCTGGGTGTGTCACATGCCAGCTGAGCACATCTTGGGGAAAAACTCTGCCACTCCGGTCTTTTGTTAATTCTTGGGGTTTTGTCCTGCCCCCATAGGATTACCATATAGAGGCTCCCAAATAGAGGACAATGTCAGGGGGATGGGGAGTTGGGAGGGGGGTACAGCTGGGGAGTGCTGGAGGCAGTCTGTGTGTACTAGGAAAGAGTATTTGGGGGGGGGTAGTAGAGGGGGCTGCATGGGGCACCCCCTAGCCCAGACACCTGTACCCCCTCTTCTCCAGAGCCCAGCCGCCAGGCCAGGCATCTCCACACAAACCCCCAGAGCACAGCCACGGGGCACCCCCCATCCCAGACACCTGCAGTCTCTCCTCCCAGAGCCTGGGGATCCATAGGGAGAAACAGCCTGATGCTGGTCAGATCGGGCTTGTATGGAGTTTCCTGTGGTGATTTCAGTATTGGGCGGTGCAGGGCTGACCCTGCACAGGGCCTCCATCTCTGCTGGGCTGGGCAATCTGCTCGCTGTGAGGCCAAAATGCCACCTCCTTCCTTCAGGGTAAGCAGGGAACCACAGTTTCCAGGAAACCTCCAGTTCACCCTCCATATCCCTCCAACAATGTCCTCTATTTGCAAGCTGGGGAGCCAGGCTCTGCCAGGACCAGTTGCCCCTAGTGGCAACCAGCAGCTGTGCAGCACCAATTCTGCAGGAACAAATGAAATTCTGTGCAGAACATTAATTCTGTGTAAATTCTGCTTTGCGCAGCAGCACATTATTCCCCCAGGAGTAAGTGTTTGTAAAAGGAGAAACAGTCAGAATATGAGTATAAACACAGTCATTCACTTGTCACTGAATGTTGTTGTTTTTCCCCATTCTTATCTTTTGTTTTCTTTTATTTTTTAGAAAGATCACTATTTGAAAGCGTAGCCAAGATAAATGAGCAGAGTGAAAACGAATGGATGAAGTTCTTACCATGCACTGAACAGTGGAGCATCAGGTGCAAAGCTCTGGGAAAATGTCTGCTTGCAACACCTTTACTGAACACGTCTGGAAACCTGGTGAATGTAAAAACTGCTTCAAACCCAAAAGCTTGCACCAACTGCCCCCAGCCTCTGAAAAGACTTCCCTCTCACATGGCAATCTGAAAACCAATGCAAACCACAGCAACAACCACCGTGGTAGAAGTACAGGAAATTTCCGACCCCCTGTAGCAAAGAAACCCACTATAGCTGTGAAACCCACCATGATGGTGGTAGATGGGCAGAGTGTCAGTGGTGAGATCAGCACACCTGATCATTGTGAGAACAAGCCAGTAATTATAGGGTGGAACCGAAACAAGACTGTTTTAAACAAAAAGCCACTGAACAATAATAATGAAGATGAAGTTGAAGGTTATAGCCATGTTCATAGGCCTTATGGCAACAATGATAGTGCGGGTAAGATACCAAACAATAATAATAATGGACTGACAGAAGTGTTGAAGGAAATTGCAGGTTTGGATACCACACCTCAGCTAACAGGAAATGAAATGAACTCAAGGGAAACGTTTTTGGGAAGAATAAATAATTGCTATAAAAGATCATTAGAAAGACAGATCCCTCCAAGCTGCATGATGGGTGGAATGAAGGATTCACATAGTAAGCATGTTATTCTGAGTGGAAGCACTGAAGTGATAAGTAATGAAGGTGGGCGTTTCTGTTACCCAGAATTCTCCAGTGGAGATGAGAGTGAGGACGATATGTTTTTTGGCAGCATGCAGGAAGAGCATGAGAGTTGGGATGAAAGTGATGAAGAGCTGCTAGCAATGGAAATTCGCATGCGGGGCCAACCTCGCTTTGCTAACTTTAGAGCTAACACCCTGTCTCCTGTCCGGTTTTGTGTTGACAAAAAATGGAACACTGTGCCTTTAAGGAACAAGTCTCTCCAGAGGATCTGTGCTGTAGACTATGATGATAGCTATGATGAAATTTTAAATGGTTATGGAGAAGAAACTGTGATCCTCTATGGGCAGGAAAGCATGCAGAGTATGGTATCATCTGATTCCACATCTCCTGATTCTTCTTTAACTGAAGAGTCTCGGTCTGGAACAATCAGCAGCTCAGCTCAAAAACTCTGCAATGGAAGGTTATCTCCCAGTACCCCTAAGGAGATCAAGTTGATTGAACCAGATTATGAGAGTCTTTGTGATAAGCAGCAAGTGAAAGACATGTCAAAAACTTCCAGAAACACTGCAAACATTCTAGAGACTCACAAGGCAGTTCTTGCACTTAGATTGGAAGAGAAGGATGGCAAGATTGCAGTACAAAGTGATAATCAAGAAAGCAAAAGTGCTGCAGATGTTACTGGGCAAGCAGTAACTATAAACTTGGTACCAATGGAAGATCAAACCAAACCTTATAGAGTTGTAAATATGGAACAACCAGTTTGCAAGCCTTATACTATAGTAGATGTGTCAGCAGCCATGACCAATGAGTGTGTGGATGGTCAGACTGAAAGCTCAGAAACCAAAAATACGCCATCTAACCCAAATTCACCAGGAACTCCAGGTGCATCGCTTATATCTACTACTGCATCATCTGGGCAAGTAAATGCCAATCTAAAAAAATCCAGTGCAGTTAGATACCAAGAAGTATGGACCTCTAGTACTAGCCCACGACAGAAGATACCTAAGGTGGAATTAATCGCTAATAGTTCAGGACCTTCTGTCCCTCCAAGGAAAAGCAGCCACAAATCTGCTCCTACTTCACCTACAGCCACAAATATTTCTTCAAAAACCATCCCAGTGAAGTCACCCAATTTGTCTGAGATAAAATTTAATAGTTACAACAATGCCGGCATGCCACCTTTCCCAATTATCATTCATGATGAACCTACATATGCTAAGAGTTCAAAGAATGCTATCAAAGTTCCTATTGTAATCAATCCAAATGCGTACGATAATTTAGCCATCTATAAAAGTTTTCTAGGGACCAGTGGAGAGCTATCCATCAAAGATAAAACTACAAGTGTAATAAGCCACACATATGAAGAAATAGAAACAGAAAGCAAAATCTCTGAAAATATACCCAGCAAATCCACTGAATTTACCCAACCCAAGGGGGTAACTAATAGCACAGAGTGTAAATTGGGTTCTGTGGCTCAGAAAATTCAAGAGTACAATAGCTGTCTCAGCAAAGTTCAGACACCACCACAAAGAAGTCGTAGTTTTGACCACAGCTCCCCAACTAGAGTTCAGAAGACAAGTCAAGAGCCTGCAGCCAAAATGGAAGGAGCACAGGAGACTTCTGGTGGCAGCAGCAATAGGGAAAATGCAAACACGGTGCTTTCTCAGATTGTGGCTTCTATCCAGCCCCCACAGTCTCCTCCAGAAACACCTCAATCAGGACCCAAATCTTGCAGTGTGGAAGAATTATATTCCCTACCACCTGATGCAGATACCACTAAAAGCAACCTGGTACGACCCAAATCTCTCCTTACCGCACAACCCATCAATGATACTGAAGTATCCAGTGCCACAGAAAGCACTACCACTAAAATGCAGAAGGATACACTTTCAAAGCCACTTACCACCCATTCGTCAAAGCCAGTAACAGGCACCCATAATACCACAAGTCCCAAAAGAGAGCAAGCACCTCCATTTCCCCCTCCACGTTCCACTTCTTCACCTTATCATGCAAGTAATTTGTTGCAAAGACATTTCAGCAACTGGAGCAAACCAACCAGTCCCATTAGATCAACAGAGGCAGAGTCAATACTGCATTCAGAAAGTAGACGAGCTGCTGATGCAAAACCCAAGCGCTGGATATCCTTTAAGAGCTTCTTCCGCCGCAGAAAGACTGATGATGAGGAAGACAAAGAGAAGGAAAGAGAGAAAGGGAAACTAGTGGGTCTTGATGGAACTGTTATACATATGCTGCCCCCTCCTCCAGTTCAACGCCACCATTGGTTCAGTGAGTCAAAAACAGACTCCAGTGAGAAGCCATCCATTGTTTTCATGTATAGATGTGAACCAGCACAGGCTGAACCAAATACCGACCAGAACAAGACTGGAGTGGAGTTTCCAAATGAAGATACAGTGACAGAGGACAAAGCAGAAATGGAAGAGATGTTGACAGAGGATTCTGAACAGAAAATTAAGAGTTATTCTTCACCATCTCAGATTCCCAAGAAGATCCTCAGGTAAACTGCTGCTAATAGCATATGTCTTTTTAACTCACTCATTCAGTGTTGTAGAATGTGCTGTATATTTTTCAGAAATGGAAAGTAATTTAAGGGCTTTACATAGAACTTTATATGTGCATGTGTAATGTTTTTACAGTCTTAGCATTTTACTGGATAGTTGTTTTCATTAGTGCCTTTCTTCGTATGAACAGCATCCAGTATTTTGAACTGTCTTCGATAGGTTGATCTTGTTCTACTGAATCAAACACACATGGCCCTGAATTTTTAGATTAATGTGATATTTCTATGCTATAGAAGACTAAAGAACTCTGGTGTAGAAGTGGAGGGTAAATATTTAGTGGAGAAGTAGAAAGTGTACTAACTATCTATCTCTCTGTCATGTGCCCCTCCAGAGTTAAAAAACACGTCTCCAGCTGTAACACCCCATATTGATAGTCCATGTCATTGCACAAGTTGTATTAGCGTGTATTTTATTATGCTGATGGGAGGGAGCTGTCCGTCAGCATAGTAAATCCACCTCTGCAAGAGGCAGTAGCTATGTCAGTGGGAGAAGTCCTCCTACTGACATAGTGCTGTCCACACCAGTGCTTAGGTTGCTGTAACTTACCGCGCTTAAGGTAAGTGGTAGTGTAGACCAAGCCTTATTGAAAGCAGGATAGCAGTATATTGTCAAAAGATATTTTAAAACTTTTGTACCTATTTATTTTTTTAATTGTACCCTGCCAGACAGAAAATTATAAAATCATAGACTTGTTCCTTTCAATGCAATGTCTGACCCTCACCAAAAACAAGGTCAGGTCCTAAAGTTCCCTCACCCAATTTGTTCTCCATACTCTTGTCTGTACAAGAAAAATGCACTGATTTAACTTTAAATAGTTTTTAAACTGATTTAAAATTATGGAAACCTATGTGTGGACACTCTTATTTCAGTTTATCTTAAACTGATTACTAATCAATGTAACCTAAAGTGAAATCAGCCTTTTTAAACTGCCCATAGGAGTGTCAAACTCACCCTTTTGCATGAGTTTAAAATCACACCTTTATTAAACCTGGTGCAATGAGGACTTATTTATTGTTTGTTTTTCTGGTATTTTTTCATAGTTGGAAAGTTCAAGTTTTTGTTACAATGTTTCTGATGAAAGTTAGGGATATAAAGTGGGTGCTATAATACTAGGAAGTATCACCATACTTGTGTGCAGTATAGCACCTGGCTGAAAACAAAGTGTCTTCAACTACCCTAGGGATGGTGCTGTTGCTTTGTTGTATCACACCTGCCTAGAGTATGTTTGTACTGTTACTGTTTGCAGTAGTCTTTCTCTTTCCTGTTTTTCACCCCCTTTTAGAGAATTTTTCTTTATTTTTTCCCCACCAAGCTGTGGTGATAGTGTGAAATCATAGCTCAGAATTTTCAAAGGGTAATTATATTTTATTTGCTATTCTATTTTAAAAAAGTACTAACTCCATTATGATCTTTCTGAGAATATTTTAAAAAAGAAAAGAATGAAACATTGAGAGTTTTATGGGCAGAATAAGATTTGGTAGCTTTCTGTGGCATTTGGCTTTCTGTAATTTATTTTTATTGCCTTTCATGCATTTTGGTGTATTAAGGTAATTGTTTTTACTTGATTTTGATTGTGTTAAGGAGGAGGAAAGGAGAGCCAATACGGTTCAAGAATTTTGATTTGTCTATTTTTACGTTATTTATGAACCAGGCCTGGCTGCTTGCAGTTTTGCACCAATAGGAAGTATATTTGATTTACCAAGTGATGCTACGCTTGCTTTGTATTAACTCATCATGTGTTAGCTAAAGGTTAATGCTAATTCAGGCTAAAATGTGTGGAATGGGAAAGAAGTTCAAAATCTTCAGTTAACGACTGCAGCAGGCTTAGAGAAAAATTGAAGACAAGAAGATAAAGATCAATGAACATGACACTTTTCTAACTGAGAATGCCAACAACTGTAAAGCTCACTGAGAGATTAAATTGATGACCTGAAAAGTAAGACAGGATTAAGAAATGTCAGATTGGTGGGGGGTCCTGAAGGCATATCAACAGGAGAAACTGAACTTTTTCTTTTATCCCATAGTGGATTATGAAGGTGGTAGAGACTAACTTTTAATTCCTTTAGCACAGTGTTGTGGTTATGATATTGCTGGAAAGGTCAGTTCATAACCCAGAACAGCACTTGCAGAATATTCATCTTTTGAAATGAGGAATAAACGTTTGAAACTGAATGCATTTGAGTCTGTGATGGGGCCCCCAAGTGTTTTATCCATGTGATGGTCTTGTTTTTCTTTGGCATACATAGTAGTTAAAAAGATGCCAGCAAATATGAAATTGGCATCTCAGTAGAGGATTTTTCTGAAAACCAAAATTAACTCCCCCCCCCCCACCGCCTCAAGAATAGAAAAGTCTTTCCAGTAAAGGTTTCAAATTGAGATAGTATATAACCTTTCCTACTGTTTTTTGTTTGTTTTTTGTTTTTTTTTTAATTTTTCTTTAAAAAAAATCATAGTAACTAAGTTTTACCAAATATTTGTAAATAAAATTTATTGTGTTTGGTGGTGTAGTAGTTAATCTTGTTCACTGTGGAAATTTGAGTGACTCTCTTGCAGGAAATTGCATTTAAGGCTTTGTGTTATGTCTGTGCAGAATGGAAGATGACTAGAGATAGTTTCAAGGGGAGAGAGAAAATATGGAATGTAGAGCAAAGATCATCTTTATTCCAGAGAATTGTGGAATACCTCCTCCACCTTTCCTCACACTCACTCCTCCCTCAAAAGCCCTCTATCACAGCAGTCCTCTCTGAGGATATCTACATTGCAGCTGCACGCTAGCATCCCAGCCCAGGTAAACAGACTCAGGCTAGTGGGGCTAGAGCTAGCACTAAAAATAGCTGTATGGACATTGAGACTCTAGGCTTGAGCTCAAGTGGATAGCCTGAGCTTCTGATGCAGCTGCAAGGCCCACGCAGCTATTTTGAGTGTGTTAGCTTAAGCCCTGCTAGTCGGAGTCTCTGTGCCTGGGCTGGGAGGCTCACTCCCAGCTGCAGCATAGATATACCCTCTGGTTCAGAGAAGGGCTAGCTTCTCTGTAGAGCAAGTCAATACTGCTTCTTGAATTGGCCTCAAGGAGGAACGCTAGATATCAATGTGAGTAGTTCTCAGCCCTTGCTGTCTGGATTATGTTGTGAACCCCTTTGCTGCCTCTTGATATGATTTACAAAGCTTTTTGTTTTTACTGATGTAGAGTATTTTAGTAGAAGGATTAAGTCTCGTTGTCCTCAGTTTAGGTTAGGCTAGATGGCTGAATGTCACAGCTGATATGAATTTTATGGAGTGGGGAGGAGAGTGTAGCTAGAGTTACAATTTTCTTTTGTTATTTATCACAGCTCATTCAATGGACTTCTACCTAGAGGAGTTGATTACCACAAGATCAGTCTTGGTAAAGATATTTTCCAGAGTACTAAGGTCCAAAACCTTTAGTCTTCTTTGGTTTTGAGGGAAGAATATAGAGATATCAATCACTGGCTTAGAAATGAGGCCGTACTGGTACGCACATCAGGTATATCCAACATATGGGAAAGGTCCAAATAATTATCACTTATCACTAGACACTTTTATACTTTCTCTGATCCATTCTCCACAACTACACAAGGTAGCCCTCTCACTGGATGTCAACCTGTTGCTAAATGTCCCCATAAGATGTTTTTCTGAACTTATAAAGGAGGTATTCCCTCTCTAACAATTGGGTTTTTTTATAGCAATTATGTCAGCCTGATGGGCATTGGAATGAAGAGTTCTGTCCACAGAACTCCAGTACTCTATTTTCATGTTGAGATAGTGGTTCTCAGGACAAAGCAATCTTTCATTCCTAAAGTCTCAAAGGAGACAGTACTGCAAGCTTTCTGTCCCAAGTCACTGTGTCCAAGGGGAAAGCTGTGGAACAGCTTTGATGTCTGCACAATAATAAAAATATATCTACACAAAACTGAAGTATTCAGAAGGTAGAGCTCATAATTTTGTCTTGTCGCCTAGCTGTAAGGAACAAAAAGACTTCAAAGACTTTGATATCTAGGTGGATCAGATTATGAATATCTGAGGCATACAAGATAAAGACCTCATCATCATCTGAACTCATGCAGCATTGGCTCTTGGATTGAGACATACAATCTTAAGAAGAAACATACAAGGCTCCCCAACTTCCATACTAGAAGTTATATCATCTCTTCATCAGTAAGGTCGTAAGATGTGCCAGTGATTGACAGATCTGAGTTCCATCAAGATGCAAACAGACCTCAAGCCCATTATAAGATCTATGGATCTTACTGCTTGAAGAAATGAAATGTTTAGATATGTCCATATAAATGTTTGTAATGCTTTCTGAATTTAACAGTAATATCTGTCACTCCACTGTAAAGTTATACAATACATCAGGAATCCAGTTATAAATTCTGGAGATTTTAATATTAGGTTCCATAACTGTGAGAGATTACAGATGTCAAGACTTTTAGAAATGCCTTGCTATCCTTAGGATTTTATAATGATATCATGTTCACACATTGCACAGAGAGTTTGCCTTTGAAAACTGCCCACATGGATTCCTTTTCTTGGGATTAACCCTTGGAATGTGAACTTGAAATCTTGTGGAATACTGTCTACTGGGATCAGTATCTTTACAAACTCCCCTACGCCTTGTGCAGGGTTCCAGCAGTGTAAATAGGCCCCAGCCACCCTTCAGTTCTTTCCTGAAGTGTAGAAGATGCAACGAACTCTGAAAACACTCAGTGTCCTCAGTACTCCCCTTGTCCTTTTGGTCCATTCTCTTTGGTCTGTGGATATTATTTTTATTAAAATATTATTTTATTATTTTGTGTTAAAAAATAAAACAGTTTTTCAGTGCCCATGTCAGCTCTCTTGGGGCCAAACACCAAAGGAAGCCTGATATTGCCAGCTATAATAGCAGACTGTCTTGGTCTAGGAGGGGAGCACCTGCCATCAGTTCATTGTAATTGCCTTTTATCTCCTGGGAAAAGAAAATGTCTTAGCAGGTTTTTAAAGGCAAAATACAATCAGTTGCAAGAACAATCCCCTAAGGACTCAATCCTGCCTTTACATTTCTGTAAATGGGGCAAAGCCCTAGCTAATCACTTTTCCACCAGAGACAATACCAAATATCTCTGGATCTACTCCAAAGGCAGGCAGGACCAACACTGCTAGATGCCATTCTCCTGGACTGGGGCCAGCAGTTACTCGTTCTCTCAAATCCTGTTGATCGCAAAGACCATCTGGAAAATTGTACAAGAAAGAATCAGAGTACTGTTGAAAGTCCCAACTTGGGGCCATCTAGAATTGATATAAAAGCTGCAAATCCATCTTCCCAATTTACTTGCTCTCTTGTCTCAGGATTGGGATGAGGTTCTCCACCTGAATTCACATTCTTTCAGGCTGACAAAACTTATCTTCTGGACTGCTAGAAAACTAATCAAGAATGTTCTGCAAAAGTCCAAAACATCCTCCTGGAAAGCAGGAAGTCCTCATCTACGCAAACCTATTTAGTGAAGTGGGAGAGATTCTGCATTAACGTAGATCCAAAGATAATAGACCTGAGATGATCCTCCATCACTTTCATCTTGGACTGTTTACTCTGCTTGGAACAATGAACAGTGTCAGAGTTCAGTCAAAGTCTACCTGGCTGTCACTTTGACTTTCTACCTTTCAAAGGGTGGATCAGCAGCTTTTGTTCACCCTGCTGTAACTAAGTTTATGAAAGGATTGTTCTGTATATTCCCTCTGGGGCACAAGCTACTTACATTATAGTATTAATATTTTTGAACCTTCGTCAGAATCTCTCTACCGTCTCTCTGTGAAAGCAGTATTCCTCAATGTCATTGCAAAAATCAGTGATATGCACTCTCCTTGAATACAGTATTCATTTCTGTGTGCAGTATTTTTGTAGGCATGTATTCATTTCTAGTCATCCTGTCTGAAAAAGGATATAACAGAAATAATGGGTGTTCAAAGACAGTCAGCAAGAGAATGAGACTGATTAGAGAGGAGATGAATAAGAAGGGACATAATATAATTATATGAAATAGGGAGTGGTGTACAGATGGCAAATCCAGCACTCCTGTATGTATTTTCTCAAAATAAAAGAACAAGGGACATTCAATTAAATTGAAAGGTGGCAAATTTACAAAAATATTGAAAAAAAGAAATACCTTTTGCCAGGACACGATTAAACTGTGGAACTCATTGCCACCGGATATCACTGAGGCCAGGAGTTTAGTAAAATTTATAAAAGGATTAGACCTATTGTATGGATAATGAGAAAACTATATTATATAAGATTTTAAAAAATAGAAGGGATTTAAACCCACATGCTTTAGAGAATAAGTCAACCTCTAACTGTCAGGAGCTACGAAGAAACTTCCTTTATGGGTTGGCAGTTTCAAATTGTCAACTATAGAGTTCTTTCACCTTCTACTGAAGCATCTGTTCCTGGCTCATGTCAGAGACAGGAAACTGAACTACAGGAGCTACTGGTTTGATCTGGCCCAGGGTTCGGCAGCCTTTCAGAAGTGGTGTGCTGAGTCTTCATTTATTCACTCTAATTTAAGGTTTCGCGTGCCAGTAATACATTTTAATGTTTTTAGAAGGTCTCTTTCTATAAGTCTATAATATATAACTAAACTATTGTTGTATGTAAAGTAAATAAGATTTTTAAAATGTTTAAAAAGCTTCATTTAAAATTAAATTAAAATGCAGAGCCCCCCGCCACTGAAAATCAGCTCGCGTGCCGCAGGTTGCCTACCGCTGATCTAGCTTGTCAGTTTGTTTTCCTATTCTCATAATATAAACCCATAAAGTTACTCAGATACAAACCTAGTTGTTGATCCTTCCTACACTGTTTCATGAAGATAAGATGATCCTTCATCCTGATTCTAAGTTCCTGTCTAAAGTGATGTTTGATTACCATCTCAGTCAGGTCATTAACTTGCCTGTACTTTTCCTCAAACTTTATTCATATTCAGGGAGTTCAGGCTTCATATCTTAGAAATCCAGAGGTCTGTATGGAACCAAACATATCTGTCGATTCCTTGGAATTTTTGCAATTCATCAGTAGAGGACCAGGGGCCTCAGTCCATCTCATGTATATGAGATTATGATCTTGCAGGTATCAGCCATTAGGGGATATCAGAGCACACTCAACTAGGTTATGGTAATTTTTATAGGGGTTATGTTTTTCCAGAAAGCTAACAATACATATTTAAAAGTTTTAAATGATCAGATAAGGCAAAAATATTGACAGGTTCCGAGTGATCCTTATGGGTTAATTAGTAGTAAGGAATTCTTTTCATTTTTCTCTATTCCTACTTCTGTCTTTTGTGGGTGATGGGTAAGAGTTGACCTTTCATTAAACAACTGGTTGAGTGTATTAGGTTGTCTTAGTTTGATCGCTCAGAATCTCTCCCTTTCTCCCATAAAAAGAGAGGTGCTTGCTCCCAGGTATCACAACGCAACATCTCATTGCTGCCATTTTCAAATAATTCATTTATTCTTTTTAGATATTAATATCACTTTGAATGCAGATTAAAATTTTTCGCATGCTTTTAAAGTTCAGTTAATTTGAGCTCTTTAAAGACTTACTGTATATTTGGTGTTAGCTACAGTTGAAACTATTCTTACTTGACTAGTTAATGTGATACTTGGCAGAATAAAATAGTGTTCCAGTAGAACTTAAACTATATTTCACATGTTACAGCAGTGAGAGAGTTAAGAAGGCTGGGCTATAACTTTGGTAATAGAACATTCCTTAAAGTATATTAGCACATCCATCAGACCAACCCCCTAAAGTAAACATCAAGGTGGAGTAGGTGATATCACTGTGCGCAGAGTTCAGCCTTGTTGCTCACAGCTTGCACAACTTGTAGCATACCAGAACACTGTGGAATCAATGGCTCACCAGAGTTTCAAGACATGATTAAAAGACTCAAGAAGGCCCTGAGAGAATTTCCTTTAATGGGGAATTGTGTGAGTGAGTATAGTGGGTGAGTTCATTTTTTTTCTCTCTCTTGCTGTGGATATTCTTTGTTTGGCAAATGCTTCTGAACTTAGATTTAATGTATGTGCATGCATGTGTCTGGGACAGGGAATTAGTGTATTCTGTACCTTGCTATTCAATACTAAAATTGTTTTATGAGATATGAGAATTTCTATTACATGGTAGCATCAGAATAGCAGACCTATTATAGACAATTTATTTTGAACAAATATATTTTTATTGGCAAGGTACATACAGGTATGTACAAGATTTGTTGGTGGTAGGATAACCTCAGGTCTTTAAAATGATTCCATTGGTTTTAAGAACGTTGTACCTGCTTTGATTTAATGTGTGTCTTAATTTGAAATGGCTTTGGTTAACTCTTTAATGCGCACATATTTTGATGCATATAATGTGCTGTCTGCACCATTCCCATGCACGTTAATAAAAAGTGATCAATGATTTTGACACTAAATGATTAAAATTACAGCTTTTTGAACTTTGCCATTTTGTCTCTGCTCTGTTACTAACATGTTTTGATCTTGTTTTTATACGTCTGCACTTAAAATTCCACAACTATGAAATTTGAAATAGCATGTGCATACTATACATGAAATTTAGTATTATTCAAAGTACAAGCATGTTTTAGTGTTTGTAGTCTGAGTATTGATTTGTTGGGAGACTGCATTTTGTCAGTTTCGAGTTGGTGTAGAAATGTTTTTTTACAATTTATAACAGGTCTGTAAGGGCACAGTCCTCCTTCTGATATGCAAATATAAGAGCATCAGTGTATCATGGAAAATCGGCTGCTGTGCTGTGTACACAAGCACAATGGGGCAGGTTTACAAAATACATACTCATGTTCCAGCTCATCAGAAGTTTGGATTGAGCTCTGAGTTTTCATTTTAAAAGCTACACTGATATACAGATATAGGGCCAGATCCTAGGAGGTTCTAAGTCTCTCCTTGGTGAAGTGCCTGCCCTAAACTTCTGTTGAAGTCAATGGAAGGTAGGGGTTCTTTGTATCTTTCAGGATCAGACCCAAATCATGAGAGCTACTGAGATTTTACTCTCAGAAGTTGATCCCTAATGAGTGTGTACATGTGTGTAGATACAGAAATGTCATTAACCAATGTCTAAAATGTTATAAATAGCACCATTCTTAACAATCGCTGATATAATTGCAATAGGCAGCAATTCATTGGGTAAACCTGGACATTACTAATTTTTATTTGGTATATATTTTGCATCATTTTGAACTATAGTCAATAAATATAACACTTGTAAAATGACTAAATAGTTGATTTTCAAAGTTTCATTATGATGTAAAGCTATGAGTCTTCACAATTTGATTAAGAAGACTCCCACCAGTTGGGAGCAGGGAAGGAGAAATATCCCCTAGCATTGCTTGATGCATTAGTGCCTGGGTTTTAATCCTCAGAAATATTTTGTGCAGGTCACTATAAGGAGACAGAATGCTTGATTAGATGGACTATTGGTCTGTATTCCAGTGTGACAATTCCTATCATGTTGCCAGAATTTGAAAATATAGCTTTAATGTTTTATGCATTTTCTAGAGAGTTTAGGAGTATATTCTCCTTTATGTAAATATATAACTCTCATTAAAGGAAAATCCTTCTAACTGGTTTAAAACCAAACCTTAATCACTGTTGTTGCCTTATAAAACCTACAGATGCTGTATGAAGTACTGTATTGTTATCTCTTTGTATTGCATGTACTTACATGTATTGACTATAGTCAGTTGTGTGAAACATTTTGTGATACTTTGGTATGAAGGATGTTTCCTACCATTAATATTATAGTAAAAAGTGTATGCACTTTAGTGAGGAGAAAGAAAAACAACTTGATAGAAAGTCATTGTAAAAAATTTGGAGAGGTGAAAGGGACACATTTCTGTTTCCATTTCCCAGTTCTTTGCCTTTTATCCAAAGACATTTTATTATTCTAAACCTAGTGTTTTACTGATAACATATGGCAGGTAGCTTTGGCCACCAGGTGAATTTTGTTTGTTTGTTTGTTTCAGTCAAGTGCCAGATGAGACCACGGTGGAAGATTTGTCTCCTCAGATTCCAAGAGCTGTGTTTGTGAAGCAGGACATTGGTGGCAATGCCTCCATCGTACCAGTGTCAACTTCCCATGTCCCACAAGGGGAGGAAGAAAAGGAGGAAACTTCAGATTCTTCGGACTTGAGCCCATGCAGTGCTACATACAGCAATTTAGGTAAGTGCATTTACAAGACAAACTTCAGCCTCCATCCCACTTAGATGGCTTATCTTGATTGTCTCTTAGATCAGTGCTTCTCAAAGTGGTGATCCGTGGACCAGTGCCAGTCCGCGAGCCATTGGCTGCCAGTTCGCAGCGAGTTTCCTCATAAAAGCGACGAATAGGATAATAATATGGCACTGGTCCCTGGCACACTGGGGGGAAAAAATTGCCGGTCCTCCACATCAGATAGCTTGAGAAGCACTGTCTTAGATCACCTGACATCCTTTTGAAAATTTTGCATTCTTGAGCAGACACTGACCCCAAACTTCACCAACTTTTTAAATATCAGTTTACAGTTCTTTGTTGAAAAAAGATGCTATTGTATCATGCTTTATGAGCAACCTGCAGAAGAAAGCCAGTGATAAAGTAAAGATTTATTCAAAATTCAGTAAGAATTTCATTTCTAAGCTTTCAAGAAATTATTTAAAACTGAGGAGAGGAGAAATATTTGTAAAATTACAAAAAATAGCCTTTGGGTTATATGTATTAAATGTCTTGTGTAAGAGATGCCTTTTGAGAGAGCCACAATTTTTCCACATTCTTATATTTTCAAAGCCATTTTACCAGAGAAAAGTTTTGAAATAACTACTGTATAGATTATTTAACTCTTTCAGAACAATTATTAGACTAAAATATTTTTCCTGATATCATCAGTGAAATGTAGGACTTTTTCTTTTACAGTCTAGATGATGATTCCTGGCATATTTTGAAGCATCTTTGTAAATAACAATATAATTGAATTTTATTCTAAAAATGTTAGTGATTTACTTTTAATCTTGCAGACCAATTGAAAAGATGTATGTTCTGAAGAACATGCTGCATCAGCATGCAGCCATCAATGAATTCCTGTCCCATTTTAAGAGCTGTAGCTGTTTGGGTTTTTGTGCAAGTTTTTCTGAGGCCAAAGGAGGGAAGTTAAATAATTCATTATCAACAAGTGTCACCAATATTATAGGCACAACAGATTTTTTTTTAAGGATTTTTATTTAAAAGTACTGCGAAAATAGAGATATGAGCATATAAATTTCCTAGTAAAACAAAAAGAATCAAAAACCACCTATTTCATACTTCCTTTATTTTTAAAAACATGTGATACTAATCAAAATACTGAAAGATTTTCATTAAGGCTCCAGTCCTGCAGACATTTAAGCACGTTTAACTTTTTGCATATGATGAGACTGACTGACTGCAATGGGGCTGCTCCTAAGTGTAACATTAAGCATGTCGACATGTTTTTGCATGATCAAGGCCTAAGTTTTGAAGCCTTCAGTTGTATAAATTCTATAGATAGGTGAGTGATAAATATTCAGTGAAAGTAATGTGCTGCTTGTTGGCTAAAGAGCAGACAACTAGCTAACTCAGTTCCACAAATGAAGCATTACTTAATTATTGTTTATAAATCACTTTGAAGATGAAAGGCATAATGTAACTCTTAATATTTATTTATTTATTACTAATCTAACAAAATGCTCCGGCTGAGAGGAGGAAACTCAAAGTTTGGGCTCTCCCATGGAATTGTTCGAAGGCATGATGGCTAGTTGTGGTTTTAAGTATGTGGGGTTTTGTTTGTTTTTTTAATAAATTAGGGCACAGCTGCACTACAAAGATAGCCAAGTCAGTGGATCTGGTTCACTAACATGTCTATACTATAGATCCATTTGTAGTGTGGATAGGACTTAGCCATATTTTAGCCATGTCCGATGATCAGGATGTCCTATGATCAGGTATGGCAATTTTAAATCCCTCAAGGTGTGAAATACCACTCACTGCCAGTGGCTGCTTATGTGACAGCTTCCATTCAGCCTTTAGGTTTCATTCTATTGAAGGACTACTTATATTAAAAATGCCTTTTAAATAGTGACATCAAGAATTTCCTTCTGAGCCATTTGATACATTTCAGCTTAAGTTTCTCATGAAAGGTTTTAATGCTGATGACAGTTATTACAGGGTACATCTACATTTAAAATGCTACAGTGACGCAACTGCGCCACTGTAGCATTGCAGTGAAGACACTATGAATGCCAATAGGAAGGGTTTTCCCATCAGCACAGGTAATTCACCTCCCCAAGAGGCGATAGCTAGGTTGATGGATGAATTCTTCTGTTAACCTAGTGGTGTCTACACTCGGGGTTAGATCAGCTTAACTATGCCACTCGGAGTGTGGATTTTTCACACCCCAGAGCGACATAGTTAAGCTGACTTAATTTCTTAATGTAGACCAGGCCTCAGATTTTAGAACAAACATGCCTCATGGTGTAAAGACTGATTCTTTCTTCAGTTAGTCACAGGATGCTTAATCCTTTTTCCCTGAGGAACTCTCCCTTGACGGCTCAGGGAGGCGAGAGAGCTCTCTGCATCTCTCCAGTGGTTCCCCCATCCATCACATCAAACATAAGTTGCTTGTATTCACTTTCAAGATCCTTCACAATCAGTCCCCACCCTGCGTATCATCTCTTATTCACAATCCTTGCTCACTTCTGATCGGCCTATGATGACAGCCTCCATTGCCCACTTGTTAAATTTTCAGACAAGCACTTTTTCTTTCTCCCATACTGCCCTTCACATTGGGGAGGTGTTCCCCATAAACATCTGAAAAACTACTCATTCTCCTTCTTCAAAATCCTCCTTAAAATTCTCCTTATCTGTGATGTCTGCAAAACACTTAACAATGGCTATGCTATTCGTGTGCTCAGATCCTTGCCTATCATGCTGGCAATATTGACCCGTTGTTTCCATGTACTCCCCTGTCTGTCTGTCTGCCTATCTCTTGTCTAATATACTTAGATTGTAAGCTCTTTGCAGAAGAACTGTCTTTTTATTGTGTGTTTGTTGGGTGCCTAAAGCAATGGGATCCTAGTCCATGACTAGGGCTCTGAGGTACTACGGTAATACAAATACTAAATAATGATAATAGTAATAGTAAAGAGGTGATAGACTCATCTGAAATGTAGTGATAGAATTTCAGTTCAATCAGTCTGTTGTTTTGCCAGTATATTTCCCAAACACTAATACCCCAGTATAAAGTTATGTAAAATGGTATCCCTTGGCTTTTATTTGGAGTAGACAGTATTTTTTTTCTTGGGTTTCTCTCAGATTTTCAGTCACCTAAGTTAGGTTTCCAGATGTGAAGGAGTTAATAGCTAACCTTAGGCTTGGTCTGGCAAGCCTAAGTTGTAAAAAGCAATGCTGCCATAAATGGCATGGAATTCTCTGGCTTCAATGCAACTTTTCTTTGCTGGTTTGTTCACCCATTCACTCCTTCTAGTACTGATCAAGTGAGGGCCAGGCTAGGAGGTTTTATAAATAATTCTTCTTTCTTTTTAGGTTTCACCACAGGCAAATGACAAATGTTGTTTATTTTATGCAGTCAATAAATTGTACTTGTATCTGAGTGGGAAGAGGAAAAAATGATTTGACTTAGTGTCTTCTTCACTGAAACTTGCACCTACAGTTTTATTTCTCTAGTTCAGATTTACAATGGAATGTTTGTACTGTAGATCATAGTAAATACATAAATAATTTTGACTTATTATGTTATCATAGTTGTGGTAGGGTTAGTATAGCTCTTCCATTTAAATAAATACATGTCTCTCAGGGTTTAAAACTCTAGATTAGTACTTACCTGGTATACTCCAAAAACTGAATTTGTTTAATTGGGAAAAAAAAAAAAGGAGTTTTGTTTCATTGTTTGTTACTTAAGTATTAAAAAAAAAAAATGAGCCAGATTCTGATCTCAGCTACAGCAGAATAACTCTACAGTAACTCCATTGACTTCAGTGGAGTTACTTCAGATTTACACTGATGTAACTGAAACTAGAATATAGCTCTTGTAGTTTACTAGGTTGGATGTTTTGGGGGGCACTTGTAAGTAGGATTATATCAGTTCAAAATACAGTTTGTGGCAAACTCTATAATGTAAACATGGTCTTCATACTGGGTAGACAAAAATAATAATAGCAATTTAACAGCAGCGAAGTTACTGAAGTTTAAAACTCATCTTCTGCAAATGCACACTACATTTTATTTTATTTTATTTTATTTTATTTACATATTCTTGGCAGGGTTTTTTTTGTTTTGTTCTTTACAGATAGCACACGTCTTAACTTTGTAATTTACATCCGATGAGAATATATGTACAAGTAATGCAGCTTTTGAAGTAATTAAAGACATACATTAACCCAAAAGAACTGTTCTTATGCATGCGCTACATAAAAATTAAAAATCTGTGTAAATATAGAGATATCTGGGACAATACCCAAAATGCTCCTTTTAAGGACTTTTTACAAAAATTTTGTATATCTATTTTTGAAAGAGATAGTATGCCCTTGTTTTTCTAAAAAGGCTCAACCTGGCCTCTGATTTTGCACCTGAAATTTTATGCCCAGAATAATTTTAGGCTTTACACATTTGCATATGCAGTCAGGCAGTTACACATGTAGAGTAGTATTTTCAAAAGCACTCAGGAACAAAGAATGAAGAACCTACCTACAGGATGGCAGAGTTTCCTGGGAAGCAGTGGCTCTGGAAAATACTTGAGAGTTGTGGTGAATAATTAGCAGAACATGATTCCCTGTGCAATACTCTGGCCAAAGGGCGAATGCAATCCATGGATGTATAAGAAGGGAAATATCAAGTACAAGCAATATTACCTCTGTATTTGGCACTGGTCTGACCACTGCTGGAATACTGTTTCCAGTTCTGATGTACACTGTTCAAGAAAGATATTGAAAATTAGAGAGGGTTCAGAGAAGACCCGTGAGAATGATTAAAGGACTGAAAACATGCCTTAGAGTGAAAGACTGAAAGAACTCAATCTGTTTAGCTTATCAAAGTGAAGGTTAAAGAATGATTTTATTGCAGTCTGTAGGGAATTACATAGGTTACAAAATGCTGATAATGGGCTCTTCAGTATAACAGATGAAGATGTAACAAGATTCAATGTCTGGAATTTTAAAGCTAGACGAATTTAGACTAGAAATAAGCTGCACATTTTTAATAGTGAGGGCATAAACGACTCGTGCCTCCCCATACTGGGGGGCACAATCTAAAGGGGAGGACATGTGACCATCCCACATGTCTCCTCTGCCCAGTGACCCCTCCCTCCCACCTTGCGCCCAGGCTGGGACTGCCACGCTCTCCCCATCCCACGTTACTGGGGGGGCGCTCTGTCCTTCTCTCCCTGTACCTCCCTCTGCCCCCGCACATTCAGCTGCTCTCCTTTGCAGCTGGGCAGGAGTGGATGGAGCCACTTCTGCCTGAGAGGGCCTGGCTGGGAGTCAGTTGGTGGCCCACTCCCTGCCTGGGCCCAACTGCTGGGGACAGACTGAGCGATTCAGAGGCTCCCCACTCTCCTAGCATGCTTGGACCCTGTCCCTGGAAGCCAAGGCCGGGCAGGGAGCGGGCCACTGCTGCCTCTCAGCCAGGCTCTGTCAAGCAGAAGTGGCTCCATCCCACTCTCCCCCCCCAGCTGCCAGGGAGAGCAGCCAAATGTGCTAGGGAGTAGCTGCAGGGCGAGAAGGATGAGCCCCTCTGCCTAGGTTTGCCAACCCTCCCAGTTTTGCCAGGAGTCTTCCAGAATCTGGCTGTATCTCCCGGAGGCTACTGAAGCCAAACCAGGAGATTTTAGGTGCTAAAAGTCTGGCGGCGCAGCAGGGCTAAAGCAGGCTCCCTGCCTGACCTGGTCCCGCGCCACTCCCGGAAGCAGCTGAAACATCCCTGCAGCTCACACTGCCTTTGCCCAGAGCGCCAACTCCACAGCTCTCATTGGCCAGGAGCTATTGCCAATGGGAGCTGTGGGGAAAATGCCTCCAGGCAGGGGCAGCACACTGAGCCCCCTGCCCTCCCCCCTAGGGCTGAAGGGATGTGCTGAGAGTGGCATGGGGCCAGGGCGGGCAGGGAGTCTGCCTTAGTCCTGCTGCGCTGCCGACCGGGAGCCACCCGAGGTAAGCACCACCTGGCTAGAGACTGCACCCCGAACCCCCAGTCCTAAGCCAGCACTCCAAACCCCCTCCCACACCCAAACCCCCTGCCCTAACCCTGAGCTCCCTCCCACAGCTTGCATCCCACGCCCTAAACCCAAGTCCCCTCCAGCACCCAAACTCCGTCCCAGAGCTTTCACCACCACCCCTTGCCTGAACCCGGTGAAAGAGAGTGAGGCGGGGGAAGAACGAGCAATGGAGGGACGGGGGATGGAGTGAGTGGGGCAGGGTCTCTGAGAAGAGGGATAACGGGTGGGGCATTGGGGAAGGGGCGGGCCAGGGGTGTATGGGTTTGTGTGATTAGACAGTTGGCAACCCTACCTCTGCCTCTTGCCCCAAGCAGGCCAATCTTGGTGGGAGCATTTGACCTCCCCATACCCTTCCTACTTATCACTTCACTGTGAGGGTAATTAACCACTGGAATAATTCGCAAAGGTTAATATTGGATTCCCCATCACTGGAAATTTTAAAATCAAGATTGGATGTTTTTTCTAAAATATATGCTCCAGTTCAAACAAGAATTAATTCAGCGGAGTCCTGTGGCCTGTGTTACGCAGGAGGTCAGACTAGACTATCTGACTTCATAGTGATTTTTGACTTTATAATCTGTTATCTCTCTGTGTTTGACTGTGTGTACGTGGGAAAATTGACTTGATCCAACTTGCTCATAGCTGTTACTTTTATTGGCACATGCAACCCATATATAGAACAGCTCTGTGCAACCTCTCCCAAATTGATGGTGAGGAACTGGGGATATATCATGCATATCAGTTACTAAATGTTACTTTTCCTTTAGCTAGAAATCATTTATTACTATTTTGGTGGTGGATTTCTCTCTATTAATTATTGTGTAATTATCTGATTCACTTAATTTGTATGTGGAGTAGTTTCACAGTATAGTAGCATGGATGCATTGACCGGGCATTTATCAGCAAGTGCTACTGTGCGTTTGTGAAAGGACTGATTATATTGTTGATAGTTATGTGTTTTTCTCATGGTTTGTTAGTAATTTGTATTAGTTATAGTCAGAGTGTGTCAAGGAGTGAATTATTGTTGTATTGATATTAAAGATCAGTCCAACTAATCTGCTAATTATACAGAGAATCTTTTCCAGAATCTACTTTATGATACAAATACATACATGCAGATCAGCTGCAATATCCAAGCCAAGAGAGCATATTTATAGAATCAAGGGCAATAGGGGGGTAATATTGCATCGGGACATAAAGTACATCTCCTGGATGTTAATTTTCCTTTCTTTGGGGGACTGAAAGGGTGGAATGTTTGGGGAATGGATATGAATAAGTTGGAGACTTAGTGGTATTCCAAGTAGTAGAATTGTCTTGATTAATTAACCATGTTGTGGAGAGCATGTGGTACAGGCATAGATGCAGAGGCCAGTTGTCAGGTTAGCTTTGCAGTCTCCTTTTACTGAGACCTTATGTACTTATTGAAGATTTTTCTTTGAAACTGTTGGTCCTCAAATTTCATTTCCTTCTTATTCTGGAAATAGTCCAGCACCAGTTCCTTGTCCTCTTGAATGAACCTGCCAAGACTCTTTCAAAAAGCAGACTTTATTTTCTCTTCAAATTGGAACATCCAGTTTGAGTTCCTTTTCATCCCCCTCTTCATGTTCAGGAATGGTTTTACCACTTTTGCTTGTTTGTGGACTTCATGTATCTCAGACATTTTACCTCTATGTATCCAGTTCACTTGCCTACATTACTGCTCTGGGAGATCTGTGATGCTGTTGTAGTCACTACAATGAAAAATAAGAAATATCAGCATTAATAAAACTAGCAATAGCCTATCCATCCCTTGGAATATCAAAAATTAGGATAAAATTAACACTTTCAATGTAGTTTTGAATTCCAATGTCTTTCCATAAAGCATTTTCTCTTTAGACTGAGATAGTAATGACATATAATTAGAACAAGACTTAAAAGAATAAAGGAGCATGAGATACAGATTATTATGAGAATGGGACAAAGTAGTGGGGCAGAAGGCCTGAAGGGCTCATCCTTATTCTCATACTGGAATAATAAAGGTTATTTCTTGCAGGCAAACAGGGATGTCAGAAATATGTCTGTGCACAGAATGATATTTGAGGCTGCATCAGACATTTTTCCACGCATTAGCTAATGATCCAAATATGTGACCAATTTCAGGAATTTATACAGAGCCTTGGTTTGAAGGAAGGATTCTCTGAACTACATTCAAAATTTCCTATTATTTTTATAGCACTTTATTTATATATAGTATCAGAGGGGTAGCCAACGAAGTGGGTATTCACCCACGAAAGCTCATGCTCCAGTACCTCTGTTAGTCTATAAGGTGCCACAGGACTCTTTGCTGCTATTTATATATAGTATCTCCAACTACTTGACAGTGGATGCTGCTGAACAGGAGTAACAGAAAAGAAAGGTATCATGTTGCAGCAGTATTAATATAAATAAAATTAGTGCATGTTATTTGCTAAGAGAAGATTTAGAAATAGAGAATAGAATGAAGTTGGAGTTTATGATAGCTGGCGTGTTAGTTGCATGTCCCTCAGAAACATGAATTCACTGCCTCCCATCAATAGTGTCCCCTTAGAAACAGATGTAACGGGACAAGAAGGCATGGGCTTAATCTTCAGCAAGGGAGATTTAGGTTAGATATTAAGAAAAACTTTCTAACGGTAAGATTAGTTAAACCTTGGAATAGGCTTCCAAGGAAGATTGTAAAATCACCATCATTGAAGGTTTTTAAGCACAGGTTGGACAAACACCTGTCAGGGATGGTCTACTTGGTCCTACTTCAGTGCAGGGGGCAGAACTTGATGATTTCTCAAGGTCCCTTCCAGCCCTACATTACTATGATTCAAACCTTATTCAAGAGAAGATTTCAAATCAAGGTATGAAGAATAAATGAGTATGTTGGGTAAGAAAAATTACAGACATTTTAAAGCTCCTTAGTGATGTTCCTAGTGATGACCTCAGAAGGATGTTGTGAGGGTTAATGCATGAATGTTCAAAAAGCACTGTAAGGGTCTCAAATGTAAGATGTGATGGCACTGCACTATTCCTTAAAGCTATCCTTAAAGCTGTCATCTGTATTCAGTTGAGAAAACTACTATAGACTTAACTTCTTTCCTCTTGCATAGTTTGGAAGCCTTTTATGGACTTTTTAAGTGGTAGTTCCTCCTCTTCATCTGCCTCCAAGGGTGAAGTTCCGACTGTATTCTGTAATATTGAAGAGCCTGTGCAGGAGTCAGTGAAGTGAAGGATGTTAAGAAAGCTGGGGAGAGGTGATAGGCAAGAAGGAGAAACGTTTGTTCTGCCACTAACTTCTGTTTAAAAGAACTTTTTTTCTTTACACAGAGAGAGGGGCAGGATTTAAAAGACAAACATTTTTCTTCCTCAGAGAGACTCTATGACATAAAAATGTGAGGCATGCAATGTTGCAACAAGCCTTTGGAAAGCTGAGCTAGAAGATTTGGCCTCAGAGTCATGAGAAGAATGAACAGGGTTAAGAGCTCAGCATAAAAACAGCACAGATATGAAGCTTTTCAAACACTTAATCCAGACGGATGAATTTCACTAGGAAAAACTTGTCCATGTGGGGAAGAAACTATATTCTGGCATGACAGATCTTACAGATTCATTTCTATGGACTGGGAATACGAGGCAGTGGTTTAAACTGGATCTGAAATGTGTGCAGTAACTGTTTTTGGACTTGTATGTAAAATGTTCTGATGGGTTCCATCATTACCAGCAGACATCTCCCTTCTGCACCAGATAGATGAATGGGCTATCATCAGCCTTCTTGCAGATGTTCTGCTGCTGGAAGACAAAGAAAGGAGCATAAATCCCATATAAATGCCCCAGTGGTACTTTGATGCCCATGATTCCAAGTAGCTGTGCAGGAGCCATAACTACTACAGTGGGAAGAGTCAGGTTCCAAGAGCCAACCTCCTTCCCATCTGATTAGCCTGTGGAGGATGGAGGAGAAAGTGCAAACAGGGAGTAGAGCAGCAGGGAGAGCAGTCATATAGTTTACCCTCACTGCAGGGGCTCCTGCTGTGGCTTGCGTGTGCATCTCATTCTAATATGTCTTCCTGTTACTCCCCAAGTTCCTTTTGCAACCTCTGGTTTAGCTAGCCATGAAAGCAACATACATTAGGAGACTGCATGCTGAAGTAGTAGCAGACAAGCAGCAATGGTCTCTTTCACCAACCAGCAGCAGATGTAGTAAGTAAGGAGCTATACTGTGGAAGAGCATAGGAATCAGGAAATGGACAGATGAACTTGGAGGCAGGGTGTAGACAGAGGGTGTAGACTTTGTCAACAGGCATTTGAGGGAGACTTAAGGAGAGGTGCATAGCCACAGATTTTGTAAGGGGGAATATAAAGAGATGCTGATGTAAGTTAAGATGGACATTTGGGTGAATGAGAAAAAAGGAGTAAGTGGAAAGGAAGGCACTTCCAAGTTGCTTAAGGGGGAAAGGGGAGCTCACTTGAATTTGTGCTTTGGGGACCCATCCAAATATTTTTATGACCCTGGCTGTGAACTGTGTCTCTTCTTTTTGTAGCCCTTGCCAAGACTAACCTTCTCATCTACTTCCTGTACTGCTAGGCTATTACTTGGATCCTCCACTGCCTCCTGTCTATGGACATTTTTATTTTGTGGGAGCTAAAATAACCTGAGAAAGCAGCCACAAGTGGCCTTTCCTGAAGATCATGCCAGACAGAGCTAGCCTACCGTCTGTGGACATAAATTGTACAGTTTCTTCCTACTCACAACTCAGTGCCTCTCTCAGTATTATCATGAGGAAATTATCAAAAAGAACTCCAGATACAGTGTTTTACTCCTTCTGAACTTCCATTGCCTATCACAGTCCCAAGGAATACAAACCTCCTCAATCTTCTTAATTAAAAGATCTTATCAGCAGTGTGGCCCAATATTCCAGTTGATAGTGCATCTTGGCCTGCAGAGTGGGGGGTTAATCATGGATTCTATTACATTAATAACAGCTGTGTTTATGTATTTTAAAATCTGAAGGAGGAAAATATTCCCTTGCAAAAGGTTCCATAATACATTTGTATTAGGTATGAGCCCAAGTAAGGAGGTTCAAATCTGAAGTATAACCTACACATAGTTCTGGAATGTTCGGACTGTGGGTTCCAGTCCAGGCCCATTTCTAATTTAGAGACCTTCACTGAGGCACCCCAATCTTATCTAACAATCAGATAGTTTCATTATCTTTTAACTTGTTATTCCCTTCTAGATAGAAATGCTCACTTGCTGAACTAGATAGAGTTCATTCCGTGCTTGCTCCATTGCATTTGTGGAAATTGGCTTCCTACCTTATCATTGTGGTCAATGATCCCCACAGATGTGGTAGAAAACTTACAAAATAAACTCCTCTCAAAATAGCAGTTGATTCATTAGAAACGAAAAAAATGCATCATTTTATTTTTATATAAGGAGCAGTTGCCTCACAGAGCAGTACGACTGTCACTCATCCTGTTTTTCTCCTCCCCACTCCCATTTTGAAGGATTCATAATTGCCTTCTCTAAAATCCACCCAAAACACATTACAGGAAGTTTTATCCTCAGGAAGCACATAAAATGTTTGTGTATAATCAGGCTCTCAGTGGAAATTCAGGGTTTTTGTGTATCCAAAACTGCAGCTTGCAATCTCTTGACTGGTTCTAGATCAGGATGTCTATGCATGTAATACTCCCAACACAGCAGCCACTGTCAAATAAGCAGGGAAAGGGGTGTCAGAGATAGTTACTATTTCTATTAATCTCTGATATTGGGGGTGCAGGAGAAGGGAAGTAAGCTTGTATATTTCTGCAGTCCCAGAACCTAGTCCTGCTTTTACTGAAATGAGTGGGGAAAATCTTCTCAATTAAACGATAGCAGACTTAGGCTCTTACTCTTCTGTTTGTTATGAAGTTACTAATGAATTTGCAGAGACAAACTTGATTATCTCTGATATCATTGTCTAGATATCTATAGTGTGCTATTTTTCTTGCAGGTTTCCTGGTTTATGTTTTATAATATTTTGAATGTATGTAGCACCTCTCAGATCAGATGATCCCAAAGTGTTTTACAAATTACCATGAGTATATACAAAGAGGGATCACTCCATCCACCACTGAAATGTAGACACCTCTGGGATGAAATACAGAAGCACCCACTCAAAGTACTTAATAGTTTAGAACAAGAAATGAGGAAGAATACTGCAATCAGCTGTTTGCAGGAGGAATTAAGGGAGACAGAATGTAATTACTCAAGATTGGAATTCAGCTAGAATGCTAGGCTTGACAGGCCATACTTCTGATTTGCATTCTCTTTCATGTTCTAAGTAAGCTCATGAAATGTAAGATGCTAGCATTGAAACCTGTTTTATGCACAGACCCAGTTAAACAAGTCAAGGTATTCTTTATATGATAGTATACATCGGAGCTTCTCAAAGTGGTGGTCTGCGGACCGCCTACTCCATGGCGAGTTTCCTCATAAGAGTGTCGAATAGGATGATAATATTGCACCCGTCCCTGGCACACTGGAAAAAAAATGTGCCGGTCCCCTACATCAGATAGCTTGAGAAGCACTGGTATACATCTGGTGCTCGTTTAGTCACGTTAGTTTTTGTCCCTTAAAGCACCAGCCTCACACCTTCACTTTTTGTCAGACTTGGATTTGAGGAGATTGTGGTCATCTGCATCATCCAGCTATTTTGTCAGTTGCCCACTTACACTTCTTTGTGAAGTGTGAATATGCAGTCACAGTAAATCCAAAGGGTTCTAAAGCTTTTGGGTTTGTTTTTTTATTACACAGGTCAGTCCCGGGCAGCCATGATACCTCCAAAACAGCCCCGGCAGCTAAAGGGAGCTTTGGATGATGCCATTGCCTTTGGAGGAATAGCAGACCAAGAGGCAACTAACAGCTTACAGCCAACACCACCTCCACTGCCAAAGAAAACCATTTTGAGAGCCAACACAGAGCCGATCCCCAAAGAACTCCAGAAGCAAACCCTGGAGAATAATCTCTGTGTTGTGGCCAACCCTACATACGACATTGACACCAACTGGGAAGCAAGCAGTGCCTGCTCTTCAGTCAGCTCAGAACTCAAGGCACTGGACAATGAGTCAGGAGATTCCTTGGACAGACCTTTAGAAAAAGGAAAAGCAACCAACTCAACAGCCAACAGCATTTCCAGCCTAACCGCTGCCAGTATTAAGGATAAGTATTCCAACAGCATGGAGTCTCTGTCTGGGAGATACATCTCTCAGACTAAGCAGAGCAAGAATATACAGAAGCCACAGAGGCAAGCACTTTATCGAGGAATTGAGAATCGAGAGGAGGTGGTAGGCAAAATCAGAAGCCTTCATACTGATTCACTGAAGAAGTTAGTGAACAAATGCGAAGATCTTTTCATGGCTGGACAGAAAGACCAGCTGCGATTTGGGGTGGACAGCTGGTCAGACTTCAGGCTAACCAGTGACAGGCCATGCTGTGAAGCAGGTGATGCAGTTTACTACCCAGCTTCTTATGCAAAAGATCCCCTCAACAATTATGCAGTCAAGGTAAGAAGGAGGTTTCAAAAACGGTTGTCCCAGACATCAGTAATATTAATAATAAAACCCTGTGTATTATAGTATAGCTAATTATGCTGTTTGCAATGGCTAATCCATGTACAGTAATGATCTGCAGCTACTGGCCCTTCTTTCTTTTAAGTGCCACTGTTGTCAATGGCATAATTAACCTTTAGCTGGATCCTCTGTTTGTTGTACATCTGGGACAATTTTTAAAAGCCAACAACTCTCTTACTAGTTGCTTAGCATACTTATTATGTATTGACGTAAGAGTGGTATAAACAGCTGTGTTTTAAATGTAAAGACTGCAGGCAGGCTCTTGGAAGCCTTCAGTAATAGCACCTTTACGTTAATTTGCATGCAGAGTCACCAAATTCTCATTTTTAATCAGGAGTAATTTCAAAGGAGTGTGTGTGTGTGTGTATATATATATATATATGGCTGTCTGTGAATTTTATTTATATGTATTCTTAATTAGCATACCTTTCCATTCCCTTACATTCTCACCAGCCATTCTGAAACCCTATCTTGCCATCGATGTGGCCTTCTGTGATATATTAAAAATGAATGGAACTGAGGAATGTTGATTGGTTAGTGCTGTATTTCAGTGAAAAAAAAGTCAGCTTTTTTCGTTGAATACTCCATTCCATAGTCCTGGTCAGAAAAACATCCAGGTACTTATTTCATATTGTGACATAGTTCCTCCTCTACCTTGGTGGGTCCTGCACTTTTTGGCAGATTTGCTCACCTCAGTGATCTTCCCCTCTGGTGGAACCCACCATCTGGGTCAACTCCTCCTGTGTCTGCTCAGGAGTTGGGAGGTTTGGGGGGAACCCGGGCCAGCCTTCTACTCCGGGTTCCAGCCCAGGGCCCTGTGGATCACAGCTGTCTATAGTGCCTCCTGTAACAGCTGCATGACAGCTACAACTCCCTGGGCTACTTCCCCATGGCCTCCTCCAAACACCTTCTTTATCCTCACCACAGGACCTTCCTCCTGGTTCTGATAATGCTTGTATTCCTCAATCCTCCAGCAGTACACTCTCTCACTCTCAGCTCCTTGCACCTCTTGCTCCCAGCTCCTCACATCCGAATCTCACTGACTAACTGGGAGGCTTTTAACTAGTTCCAGCCAACCCTTGATTTGGCTTCATGTGGCCCAATCAATGTAGCTATCTCCACTGCCTTCTAGAAAGATCTTAATTGGCCCCAGGTGTCTTGATTAACCTGGAGCAACTGCCATTTGGTTACCGTGGTACTAGGGATTTGGTTAGCCTGGGGCTAACATACCTGTTTCTTACTACTTTACTGTAGCCATCTGGCCTTGCCCAATCATAATATGCAAATGAACAGTTATCTTACCTAATAAAGGGGTTGTGTTATTTTATCATGTTTGCAATTCATATAGGAGATTTACTCACCCTGCCTTTGGGTGTGCACACCTCCACTGCTAATGAGATGATAATACTCATCTGATAAGATGTGCTCTAATATGAGGATGACTGGGAGCCAGGAAACCTATGTTCTTTTCGTTGCTCTGCCATAGACTTCCTATGTGACCTTGAGCATCTGAACATCTGTAACTCAATTTCCCCAAGTTTAAAATTAAAATTAAGATTTTTCTTACCTCACATGGGTATTGTGAGCCTAAATTCATTAATGCTTATAAAGCAAATTGAGCTTCTCAGAGTGATGGTACTACAGAAGGGCAAAATATAATTATTACTCCCAACCACCTTTATTTATTAACACAGGATGAGAAGCTAGAAAGTAAGAATGTAAGTGCTAACTTGATATAAAATAGGTTCTGAATTTGAAAAGGCATTGCTTTAGGAGGTTTTTCAAGGTTACGTATTGCATTGAAGTGTTGCCACATTCTATTGGGTTTATATTTGTTCAGCCATCCTGGTCCTCTATTGTTGCAAAGATCACAGATGTAATATGGATGCCATTATAAGATGATGAAGTGAACTGTCTGTTGACTCAAAGCAATTGAGAACCAGGACATGAATAACTTTATGATGTATTATTTGTCTGGCAGTCTTGTCTGGTTGCAAAATCAATGGTCTTCCATTGATTTTTTGCTTGTAATGATGCAGAAATAATCTGCCAAGAAGAGGTGGCAGGTGGTTTGCTATTTCATGCACTACGACTGGCCAGCAGATCTAGAGATGGAAGTGTTACATTAAACACTGAATAAAAATGTTTCATTGATGAAAGTGACTTAAAGCCTTTCCAAAGGTGCAGAAGAGCTTTTGAGTTTGTTTTTTAAATATGTTTTGAAAGGAGAGAGTGTTGCCAAATGTGTGCTGTTTTTTTTCTTTGTTACCTGAAACGTTATCATCTTGAAAATCAGTTCACAGACTAACAGGAATTTACCATACCCTAATAGGTATGAAGGACTCTAGAGTGAAGGATCCATAAAATGCCATTGAACCAGGGGTCACTATGGATTGTTGTGCTGTCATAGTGAGAGGAAAAGTTAGCTTGCAAACAACTTCCCTGGCAGTGAATGTGATCTAGGAAGATAATTTGACTACAGATGCTCACTGATTCCTTTGTAAGCAAAGCAGTGCTAGCTCAAGGGAATTGCTGTTGTCTTTTCATTTTCTCCCCTTCATATCTTCAAATATGATGCTTTCAGCCAAGCTGGCTCACTTTATTTGTGTTTCCTTGATGGATTTTTTTATTGCAATGCCATTCTCTAAAATATAGTCAAGGGTTTTACTATAAACTCACCTTTAAAGGGGTCTATAACTCTACCATGACATTTGACTCCAGATTTTTCAAAAATATATAATTTAAAAAAACAAGCAAACAAACAAAATCCATTGAACTGTTGTAAATTAAGAGTATTGGCAAAAATAGCAGGATTTTACTCTCCTACAGATTTTTTATCCTAACTAAATTTTGTAATCATCCATCTACAATGTGAATGTGCTATGCTTCTGGCATTTTAAACCATGAAAAAATACAGATATTGAAATCAAATCCTACAACGAACCCACAATGTCTATTACTGTTAGATAACTTATAGTAGCAGAAGAATCATACGTGATCTATCTTGAAGGTGTCTTAAGAATTATACACATGGGGCCGTATCTTCAGCTAGCATAAATATGTGTAGCTCCATTAACTTCAATAGAGCTATGCCAAACTGCATCACCTAAGAATCTGGTCCAGGGCTTGACAAACTCTTACTAGGTTCTCTGACTTTATATTAGAGCTGAAAGAGTTTCTAACAATGGAATATTTTTTCTCCTTTTGTAACTACTTTATAGAAAACAAAAGATAATGAACTGTACAAAACTATACTTAATGTTAAGTGTTGTTATCCATAAGGGATATAGTTTCTAATTATATTAAAAAGCAAAAACTATGTTCTAGTATTAAGAATTAGCCTTTGACCAATTGACTACTGCTGAATTGAGTCTCCAGAAGCATCCCAGTAGAATGCACCTTCTGTGTAGATGAGTATACCCAGAACATCCTTTGTTTTATTAATTTTAATAGATAATGACAGTTTAATAGGTGTGGTGGAAAACCAGCCTGTCCCCAACTCATTTGTTTTGCCTAGATATTGCAGGAATAAAACTGTTTATAAGGGTGTGCAATTTCAGTCATGGCATGTGTCAGGACATGCTTGCCTGCTGAATAAATGAGCATGCAGTTTTTAGCCATGGCATTTGTGATATAAATTTCCATTAATTCTCATCTCCCACTAACAAGTGTCCTTTGCAAAAAGGTACAGCAAACTATGTGCAAGTTGCTTTGACTGAAACAATGCAAACCAAAACAATGGCTCCAGTCAGTTCAGAATTACATTCAAACAAGCAAAAACAATGATCTCTTTACAAAGCTTTTATAAAATTCCTGGTCCTTTGGTATTTCCTCTTCACAAACAAGAACTAATCCATGTTCTAAATAATTGGTAGAGCTGGGTCAGTGTGTATGTGTGTGTTCCTCCATAGCAGTGGAACAAGATTCTTATCAGCAGTTCCAGATTTGTAGTGAAAAAGTCACAGTGAAATGCAAGTGAGCAGTGAGGACTAGCTTTTTGTAAAGTGTATGGGACAGGTGTCTCATCCCAGCATTGGGTGTTATCCTTGGATATACTGAATAAAGCAGCAGTATAGCAGGGACCTAAGTAAAAATGCATTAGCAGGAATAAGTGATCATTGAGAATCTTATCAGGTTTGGACTGTGAACATGGGTAATTACTGTTTCAGTGATGCAGTGGAGCAAACTGGAGTGGAAACTACTTCCACTTTTAAAATTCAATATCAAACATTATCAAGACTGAAACAGCACCAAAAACTATTGAACAGTATTATGCATACCTGAGATCATAGTTCAGACACCATCTTGAACAGTCAGGCAGCAGGAACCATTAAGGAGATCCTGGCCTGACATGTGTGTTTGATATTTTGGTTGCAGGCAGGTGCTGCGTTGTAGCTAAGGTGGAAGGGCGCGGGGACTATAATGGGGTAAACAAGATGGGA
The DNA here is from genome assembly GCF_007399415.2 of Gopherus evgoodei. Lineage (NCBI taxonomy): Eukaryota > Metazoa > Chordata > Testudines > Testudinidae > Gopherus > Gopherus evgoodei. Next base: position 36,972,913 of record NC_044331.1, on the reverse strand, counting down.
GTGTATGTAAATGCAAGTACCCTAATTTATGGCTGTATTCTATCTTGAGTCCATGCTTCAGGGTGGTGGAAGCTTTCCTTGCAAGCTGTATGACCTTAGAGTTCTTGCTAACATGCATTCCTCAAGCATAAAACATAACAAAACATAAGTAAAATGCTGGCTGGCTGCCTTCCACTAAAAATATGTATATTCCTATCTTTGTCTAGTTTGTTAGGGCATGAGAATATTTTTTGGTAACTCAGACTTTAAACTGAATGACCTTCCTGGCAAAAGTCTTACAGCAGATCATCACACTACCTTGTAGCTTGGTTCGAGCCACAGTTTTATACATTAAATACTTAATCCATTCTAAGTCCAGTCACAGTAGCATTGAGTTTTTATGTCTTGGCATACCAGCAAAAGAGCAAAGCACTACTCCCAAAGCCAGATCAGTGAAATGAGGTCAATGATCAAACTGGACTCTTAGAAAGCAGGTTGTGCCAAGTACAAGATATCAGTGTGGGATTAGCAAGATTTCATTTGGCACTGTATTTCATTTGCAGTTGTGCTTTTGCGTAATACAACAAAGTAGCACAGATGGTGCAGTGTTTGTGATCCTCAGTGTTTCTCATTTTCATCACTCTACAATTCATTCCCCACATATCCAGCTTGTTTAAGGTTTACCGAGGCCTTGTAAAATGCATAGGCATAGTAGAAATGAGATTCCTTGCTGCTAAAGTGAAAGTCCGCTGACAGTATCCTAGGTGACCCATAATAGAAAAATAAAAGCTAATCCAGAGCAATGTTTAGAGTCTTATAACATGAAATTCTTGCTTCCTTGAAGGAAAAGGATAGATAATGGAAATGGAGAGATCAAGGAACCTAGCTTTGTTGAACTAATGTACAGTTATAGACTGGATTTCAAGGACCTCAGTGTAGAGGCTATATATTGACATGGGTACCAGTGGAAAGGAAGGTGGACACATATAATTAGAGCTTAATATTCATATCTCCCTTATTTGCCTTTCCTCTCCCCATAATTTTCTGTCACAGTTGATCACTACTCTGCATCCTTTGACCCATTCTTTATGAGCTCTAAAAACATAGGATTTGCCATACTGGATCAATCAATTCCTTCTTCAAGTGACTGCATGTGTGCATGCAGTTCTTGAGGTTGATGCACCTAGCACGTGACCCTCAAACTTTTTTCCTCAGTGGTACCTGTTGAGTGGCTAACGCTTCCCCTCCTGCTGTGTGCCACTGCATACAGATATAAAGGGCAGAACTGCCCCTAGCCCACCTCAGTTCCTTCTCACCGCCTATGACAGTTGCTGGAACTCTTCTATACCAGAATTCTTTCTCCCAGCCTTTGTGACCATAGTGTATGTGTGTAGTTAATCTACTGTCTAGTCTTTAGTGTTGTTAGTATAGTTAGTAACATTTATATATACCATATATACTCATTCATAAGCCAATTTTTTTTTTTATTTTTTTTTTAGTAAAAAAAGGGAAGCACCAGAGAAGGGGGTCAGCTTATGAACAGGTATAGAGAGGGAGAGGTGGGAGACTGCCCCTCCCCCCAACAGAGGGAGCAAGGAGAGGCAGCACAGCCGGCGGGGCCAGAATCTCTCTTCTTCTGGCCATGCTGCTCTCCTCCCAGCCTCCGAAGCAGCTGCAGCTCCAGGGCTGGCAAGCTGCAGCCATGCCGCCCAGCTCCGCCCCACAGAGCAGGCTGTGGCCGCGCTGCCCAGCCTGCTGGCCCAACCCCCTGGAACATGCTGCGGCTGCACCACCTGGTCTGGCCTGCCGGAGCAGGCTGCGGCCACGCTGCCCAGCCTGCCAGAGCCGCTCCAGGCAGCCAGAGACATCCTCCCCAGATAAGGTGGGAAGGGATGGGCTGGGGAGAGTGCGGGGGTCCTGGGCAAGGGGTGGGGTCATGGAGGGGGTCACAGGGGTTACTCTCCCCCTCCTCAAAATTTCCCCACCAGTTACTGTCCCAGCCCATCAGGGTAAGCAGCTGGCGCACCAGGACACTTAATTTACTTAGGTTTACCTCCGTGCCTGTGGATGCTTGAGGTAGATAAACCATCTTGGCCCACCAGTGGCTTATCCTGATGGCCCAGGAGCCAAAGTTTGCTGACCCTTGAACTATAGGGTCGGCTTATGAACGGGTCATAAAAATTTTCCTTTCTTAACTTATCCCTCTTGGGGGGGGCGGGCAGCTTATAAACGAACTGGCTTATGATCGCGTATATACGGTAATATGTTTTTCAGACTTGTTTTCCCTGTTCAGGGGTTTTTCTATTCATGTTACTGAGGTACGACCCAGGGGTTTCAGGATAGATGCTTCTTGCTCCAGGCCTATGCCAGTGAGTGACCCACACAATAGCTGCCTGAAGTGCTACGAGGAAGCATATGTGAAGGACCAGTGCCAGATTTTCAGGGAGTTCAAACAAATAAAGGATAGGGAGGCTAGGCTGAAATTCCTGCTGATAGGCTCTCTGACCACCATTGGAGCCTTCCTGGTCGGACTCAGTGAGAAGTAAACCTCCAGCTTTGGTGCCAGGATTTAACTATTCTCCCTTATCCTGCTTTTAAAGTGGCACTGGCCAGGGGAACATCTCCACCCTCTATGTCTGGTAAGAGAGTTGAGAAGGAGTAGAGTAGAGTGCACCTGAAACCTAAGCACTCCTCCTCCAAATTGGTGCCTAAGTCAGCTCTACCTTCACAAGGGGCACTGTCAACTTCTTTGGCACCACAACAAGAGACCATCTTGGTGCCAAATTTCCCAGAGGTGTTTGCAGAGGCAAGAAACCTGCTCTGCCTCATAGTGCCAGTGTCTCCTTCCTTACGGAAGTCCAGTCCTTCAGCGCTACTGCCACTTCTGCCAGCAGTTCAACTTCCAGTACTGCAGTTGTCTGCTCCCCAGACAGGCAGCCTCTCTTTATCATCCAAAGGGAAGTCTTCTGTGATGGCATCACTCCATCCATTGTCAAGCTCTCTCACAGGTCCCAAGCACCAACTGGATCAGCCCAGTCATGGTCAGAGAAAGGAGAATCTTCAATATCAGACCCAGAGGTGGGACTTTGCATATCACAAATCTAAAGGAGTACCACCTTTCTGGACAAGATCCTCTCTTCTCACCTATCACCATAACCCTTCAACGTAGGGTGACCAGATAGCAAGTGTGAAAAATCGGGACGGGGGTGAGGAGTTAATAGGCACCTATATAAGAAAAAGCCCCCAAAATCAGGACTGTCCCTATAAAATTGGAACATTCTAGTCACCCTACTTCAATGAGACCTACCCTGGAAATATGGCTGGGACAGCAGGGCCCTGCCCTGTATCAGTGGTCATTCTGGAATCCTTGAAGTTTTCCCCCAGCTTCCGTATCTTTTCTACACCAGGCATACTCAGTGCCCTCAGGTAGTAGGCTTGAATCTACTCCCAGAGCAGCTCTATCCCCAGATCTGGCACCAGACTCAGTATGGAGCATCAAGAGGAGGTTCCTGAACCAGAACAACAGCTGATTAGAAGAGATTCTATCCCTTCCAGTTTTGGCTTCTTCTTAGTCCTATCCAAATGAGGCCATTTCATCTGGCACGACTACTTCTCCTTCTGATGATTTTTGAAGTTTACCAGTTGTTAAAGAGAGTGTTTGCAGACCTAGGTGTACAGGTCAAAGAGGTCAGGGAGTCCTCATGTCTCCTGGTTGGCATTTTATCATTGATGGGTCCCTCTTAGAATAGCTCTGCCAGTTAACAAGGTCATACTAGTGCCTATAAAGACTCCATCCTCTTTGCCTCCCACCTCTAAAAGGGCGGAAAGTACTGTGTCCTGCCAAGGGTTTGTATATCTTTATATTCACCCACATCTGGGCTTATTAGTCATCAGAGCAACTAATGAGAGAGAATGACAGGGGCATCAGGCTGCCATCCCCAACTTAGACAACACTAAGAGGCTAGAATTATTCAGCAGAAAGATTATTCAACAGGGGGTTTGCAGCTGTGTATCACTAACAAATAGTCTCTGTTGGGAGAATACAATTTTAATTCGTGGGGTTCCTTGGAAAAGTTCAAGGAGCTGCTTCTGGAGAATGCTAGCCAGAAGTTCTCTTCTATGATCAATGAGGGCAGACTAGTCTCAAGAACTTCACTGCAGGCAGCGTTGGATGCAGCAGACTTGGCAGCTAGAACCACAGCCTCTGCAGTGGTCATGTGTGGATCATCCTGGCTTATACTATCAAGTACTTGCCATTTGAGAGTCCTTCTCTATTCTCTGACCGGACAGCAAGTTCCACAGACTTACAAACTCTAGAGCCACCCTGAAATCCTTAGGTCTGTACACATCTGCCACAGTCAGGAAGTTGTATCAGTCACAGTAGACACACTGATATCCCACGCCTCCTTTCAAAAAAGAGGTCCAGGAGTTAGAGGCATAGGCCTACCCCTCCTGCTGCTTCAGCTCTGGCTCCAGGCTCCTCAAGACACTCCGGAATCGCAAAGCAGTCAATTTTGATGGGCCAGTTGAAGTCAACATACTAGTCTCCACATCTCCAGACCCGAACCCCCACACCTTCACGAATCTCCAGTTTCCTTTTGCCCCTAGCTGCCATTCTCCCTTCCTATCCCTCTCCAGGACCACTCTCACAAGAAACTCCTCGTCCAGGAAGTTTGTTGCTCCTTAGCTTGGGAAGCATAGAAGAGGTTTCATGCGGTCTCAGAGGGAAGGGATTTTATTTCCAACATCTCCTAAACCCAAAAGCAAAAGGGTGTCACAGACCAATTTTAGACCTGCATCACCTCAACAAATTCTTTAAAAGGATAAAGTTTGCATGGTCACCCTAGCTTCTATTATCCCTTTCCTACATCCTTGGTACTGGTATGCCTCTCTCGACTTAAAAGATACCTATTTCCATGTAGCAGTTAATCAAGCTCAAAAGAAATACCTCCAATTTCTTGTAAGTCAGAATCATAACCAGTTTACCTTTCAGCCTGTCAGCAGCTCCCAGGATCTTTACAAAGGTCATGGCAGTAGTAGCTGCATTCCTCAAAAGATTGGGAGTGTAGGTTACCCCCGCCTAGATGACTGGCTTGTCAAAGGCCAGTCCAGACGGCAAATGCAGAGCAGTATTGCCCATATGCAGTCAACGTTCAATTTTCTCGGACTGTTAATCAGCACAGAAAAGTCTGTCCTCTCTCCAGCTTAGAGGACAGAGATTTTAGGGCTGTACTGGACTCGTCTCAAGCCAGGGCCTTCCGCACTCCAGGTTCCGGGCAATTTGATCAACTGTTATAGATTTGAAGGTTCACCTATTCACAAAAGCTTTGAAGGTTCTGAGTCATGGCCTCTTGCACCTACATGGTTCAATATGCCAGACTACAACTCATAGGTACTCAGAACATGCTTGCAAATGCTCGCAGAAGGACTTTCATGACCAACCATAAATGAGAACTACACAACTGTGGTCTTCCATCCTTGGGGGACTCCAGTCATAGATCTCTCTGCCGCCCACACCAACACCAAATGCCCACTGCCAAGGCAATGCTCTGGTCATCAGCTGGTCAGGCCGGATCAATTGCTTTCTCTCCCCTACCACTCCTGCTCTGTGTCCTTCACAAGATTTGGCAGGAGAGAGCAATGGTCATTCTGATCACCCCGTTCTGGCCTTGCCAGTTCTGGTTTCCTCCTCTTCTTCCCATGTCAAACATCCTCCCCTCCCACTACCAGCATTCCCAGAACTGCTCACACAACACAACTGCAGGATCAGACATCCCAATCTGCAGATGCATCACCTGGGATCCTGGTTTTTGATGGTCATCTTCGCTAGTGCAAGAAAGCTAGTTCAGCACTGCAAGACATCCTCTCAAATAGAAGGAAGAAGTCGATGAGGTGGTCCTACGCAAGCCAAGTGGAAACATTTTACCTTTTAGGTCCAACAGAAAGGTCTTGCTCCTGAGACCATAGGCATTCCTCGCCTCTTGGACTATCTCCTATCCCTGAAGGCATTGGGGCTTGCTCTCAGTTCCATCCAGATGCATGTAGCAGTCATTAGTTCTTTCCACCCCCTCTGGGGAGGAACACTCTCATCTATTGACTGTTCGGTTCTGGAAGGCCTCATGCAGACATATCCTCCCATTCAACCCACCTCTACCCAGGGAGACCTCAATCTTGTCCTCACAGCACTGATGAAGTCTCCCTTCAAATCTCTGGCTTCCTGCTTTCTTTCCCTTCTTTCCATGAAGGTCGCTTTCCTCCTAGCTATTACTTCTGTGAGAACGGTGGGCAAATTGGAGTGCATGATGGCAGACCCTCCTTTCATCATGTTCTATAAGGACAACATTTCCCTGTGTTTGCATCTTAAGTTTCTGCTGAAAGCAGTTTCCTGCTTTCTCCTCAACCAACCCATATACTTGACCTCTCTTCATTCCTAAGCTGCATGCCTTAGAGGAGGAACGGCACTTCACTCCCTTGATGTCCGTAGGGCCTTTCCCTTTTACCTACAGAGGACGAAGCTGTTCAGGAAGTCTCCTAGACTATTTGTTGCTATAGCAGAAAGGATTACAAGGCAGATCATCTCCACTCAGAGAATTGCTAAATGGGTTTTGGGGTGCATTACACTCTATCAGTTGTTGGGATTGTCTCCACCCCTTGTGGTACGAGCCCATTCCATGAGAGTGCAAGCATCAGATACAGCCACACTTCACCACATGCCACTCAGACATAGGTAGGGCAGCCATGTGGTGTTCGGTACACACCTTCTCTTCCCATTATTCCCTGATTCAAGACTCTGCAACAGATACCTTGTTCACTGCAGCTGTCCTCTGTTCCACAGTTCCAGCGTCTTTCTCGCACCTTCGTCCAAAATAGGTATTGCTTGTCAGTCACCCTCAGTGGAATACAATAGGAACCATCACTCGAAGAAGAAGAAGAAGGTGGTTACTTAACGGTAACTAGAGGTTCTTTGAGATGTGTGGTTCCTGTCAGTATTCCAATCCCACCCTCTTTCCCTTGTGCTGCAGATCTGGTTCATTTGCAGTAGAGAAGATCAATCACTCTCCACTCAGAGAATTTCTTCCTGGATCACATCCTGCATATACATGTACAACAACTTAGATAATGTTGCTCTACCTGACACAGTCAAAGCTCATTTGACAAGGTCACAATTGGCAACAATGGCCTTTCTGGTACAAGTTCCAATTGCAGACATTTGTAGAGTGGCCGCCTGGTCCTTGGTCCACATGTTTGCCTCCCTCTATGCTGTGGCTCAAGACTCCAGCGACTATGCTAGAGTGGGATGAGTTGTTCTCCAATCTTTATTGAAATAGACTCTGATCCTGCCTACAATCTTATGTCATGTGTATCACCAAGAGTGGAATGCACATATGCAATCACTCAAAGAAGAAAAACTGTTAATAACCTGTTCCATAACTATTGTTGTTTGAGATGTGTTGCATGCCCCCATTCCACAACCTGCCCTCCTACCTCTCTTCATCGGATTTACAGCAAGAAGGAATTGAGGGAGGCCGGGGCACCTCTGCCCTTTATACACCTGCATGTTGTGGTGTGCAGCAGTGGAGGGAACCGAGCCACTCAATGGGTACTGCTGAGGAAAAAGGTTTCCAATGGCTGGGCGCACCAACATCGAAAGTGGAATGACTATGTACAATACATCTTGAAGAGCCACAGTTATTACGGAACAGGGTAATAATAGTTTTTTCCATTAAATGCATTATCACATATCATGCCTTCATAGCTCAACTACTGATGCTTCACTGGTCAAGATGCTAAATGCCCATCATCATAGCTTCTTTCAGTGCTTGTCTTTGATCAATTAATAAATCAGGATCCATCTTTTCACCTTACTGGACTCTGTAATAAAGATTCAGAGTAGCACATGGGTAAAAAGGCAGCAGGATTTCTACTATAGTCTAGCCTGTTATGATGGAAGGACGGAGTAGAGCTTTGGAAATCCTGCACAGGGAACGGCTTTGTTTATTTATTCTTAACTATGACATAGGAGTAATTGTTACTAATAAAGAAGAAGCTGCCCCTCTAACACCTTTGGCAGTTAATGGTGGTCTAGAACCTTTATTATCAACATCAGATTTTATCGATCATCACTGCTGTCCTATAAACAGTTTAAAAGGGGTACATAGGTATTTAGTTGTATGACTCTCATTAATGTTAATGTGACTCACAGAGTGAAATTCCCACATACTGTTTTAAAATGTTAGGTAATACTTGGGGATTATTATACCATATATAAAATGCACTACAATGTCATTGTGGTCATTGAAGTATGGAGACCAGTAGTCATTAGCTACATAAGAGATTAGACTCCTCAGCCTCGATTCCTAAATGGCAGCACACAGGGAAAGTTTGAATAGAAAATTCCAGATGGAAGATGATGAGACCCTATGAGGGCTTGGTTCACAGCAGCAATCTTGTAACTGAAGGTAGTACAGTGGATGCCTGTAAATATACTTTATGTTCATTAAACTGCCTACAGACAGGAAAACTTATGTGTCTCTGCTGATTTCACTGAATTTTCCTTTTACTGACAAAATATTTGCCAGTACTGAGGGAATCCGAACTGCTCTATCTAAAACTTGAGCATTTGTCCAGATTCATGAAGCTGTGTCTTGAAGCGTGTGGGGGGGGAGGAGGGGTCTGAAGAGCAATTAGACACTCCTCTGAATGCCACATTTTTGCTAGTTTCAATTCAGACCTTTTCTTAGGTGCAACTGCTTTATGAATTCAGATATGTGACTGATTTGTCTTCAGACTCTCATCTTTGAATGCTGTGGGAAGGCAGTCTGGCTTTTCATTTCCTTTTGTTATTTACACAGCCACTATATATTGTACAAATCTTAGTCAGCAGTTTAATCAACTTTAAATAGCCTACCTGCCTCTTTCAGTTTTCACATTATTTTGTTTGTAAACAAAGACCAGGAGCAGACAACACATCTCTAATCAGATCTGAGTTCTCCCCCTACCTTTTGTACATGTCACATATACACACACATACATTTTCTTCTTATAGAACAAGGACCTTATGAGAATTTTTCCTGATGTTTTCTCCCAATAGTGCCACTTAGTCTCAAAAGTGTCATTACATTTTGAAGTTTCATTAAAAGTGATTGGTTGTCATCTTTAACAAAATATTACAGGGAAATCTTTTTTCTGTTGAAGTCATTCATCATTTTGCCATTGATTACAATGGTTACAGGATTTAGTCTTAACTGTATATCTCCTTGCTACAACAGTAACCTATAGTGTTGCTGTACAGGAGAGTGTATAATATTTCATTCTAAATAATGATGGTGGCCTGAAACAATACCTCAGATCTAAAAAACTCTTGAACTTGGACGTTTGGATCTATATTTGGATTCAGATTTCCCCAGTGGCCGTGATCTCCCCTCACTACCCTACCCCCCTTACAATAAAACAAAACAAAACACAGATCCAAACACTCTAAACATTTATGTACACCTATACATCAAATTTGGGGAGAGATTGGAGCTGGATTGAAACTTCACACCTCAAGACCAACTCTAATTTTAAAGTCCATATTTTCAGAGGTTAATAGTTCATGCAAATTATGTTGTTTGTCTGCTGCTGTTCTAAACTTGGTAGTAATTAAAAAAAAAATTGAGAGGTGTGGCACGTTGACATCTTCCATTGGAGTAGTAGATGCCCATAAAAACTTCTGAATCAAAATTTCAAAAATAGTTTGGCAGTTTGGGGGAAAAAAAAAAAAAAGGCAGCTGCAAGGGGGAGAGGGAAAAGGGCTGCCTAGCAGTGTAATATGAGGTATTGGAGTTCAGGAGTTAGTACTGATCCCTTGTTTCTGAGCTCTTGTGGGATGGGGATTAAAATAAACCCATGTATTGCTATTTAGCAATCCATCTGTGTCATCCAAAAGAGACGCATAGATGGGTTCAAAAGTAAATGAATCCCAGATCACCTTTGCTTGAAGTAGCATCACTGTGAGCTAGTTAGGAGCAGGGTTGCCCAGAGGTAGGGGCAAGTGGCGCAATTTGCCACGGGCCTCATGAGCCCTGGCCCGGCGACAGTCCAGGTCTTTGGACGGCATTTCGGCGGCGGGGGGCCCTTCAGTGTTGCCGAAGACACAGGAGCGACTGAAGGGCCCCCCGTGGCCAAAATGCTGCCAAAGACCTGGACCATCACCAGCTGAGTACAAGTGCTGCAGCTCCCCTGCTTTGCCCCAGGCCCCCTGAATCCTCTGGGCGGCCCTGGTTAGGAGGCTTTGATGATCGTTCCAAGACACTTTGAGTGAAATAAAATGTGGTACAGTAGTTATTTACAGATGCTATTTTGTACTTTTCTTACAAAAAAAAGTTTGATTTTAAAATGAAACTCTTTTGGGTAAGTAGTTTATAATTTGGGCTAGGTAATTTTGGTATTAAAAAATAAAACCAAGTTATTAATATTTGAAAAATGGCTGCTGCATGAGCACAGTAATGATTTAGAATTAATGCTGCTATCTAAATTAACATCATAAGAAGTTCAATAATCAAGATTAATGAGACACCTATCATATGAAAAATCGTAATGTGGAGATCTGGAGATATTTATATATTTAACTGTAACTCCTTGGGTGAGGTAAGTGGATTATGAACTCTGTGTTACCAAACACACACACACAAACCATCCTGTACCAAAACCACCCTTCATTCTATTGCTCTTCTGAAAGTCACAGATGGAGAAAAATACAGTGCCACTTGGGTTGAATACATAGAACACCATTTCCTTGTGAAGCAGCTCAGATGACTTGGAGTGATGTATAATTTTGGTCTGCATAGATCATTTTGAGCCTTAATTTATACATAATCTTCTGCAAATGTCAGGATATAAATTCAAAGAGTTGCTCTCCTTTGATTATGATTATTTATTATAAACTTTTTTCCTAGCACAAGAGAATATTCTTCATTGGTGTTAAAGGCAATAAATAAATAAATTAAAATTCATACCCACACACACCTGGTAACACTGGTTTCACAGTACAACTTGTCAGACTAGTGGTAAATTTCATTGGCTTGGTGGAGTTAATCAATTTACTTCTCCCATCTCACTCTGAAAACAGTACATCCTTTCTTCCAATTGTTTAATGACAAACAGTCACTGAACAGAACTAACAAGTTGCTATTTTTAGCATGGGTAAAGTCAGGTGTTCATCTATCGTCATGAGAGCAGAAACACAAACCAGGTTACAAATATGGAAGCATGGAATGGAAATATAAAATGAAGGAAGATGCCTTGCATATAACTCAATATGGAAACTGAAGAGCCCTTTTGGATAGAAAAGGGACACACCACTTTACTTTTTCTAATCTCTATGGTTTTAAATTAAATTCAGGGGGCTGGATGGCTTGATGGATTAGAAATGAGGTATGCAGCCTTGCACCTCCAGGTTGCCAATTCCAATTCAGCAGTGACGAAAAGTTGGTCTGACAGCATTTTGATGGCCTTTGCAAAATGGACTGCGGATCTTTAGTTCATTTCTTATAGATAAGTGTCCCACATCATAGAGAAACATCACCCCAACTGGAATGAATTGCCACCCTTGCTGCCCATCCCAAGGAAGAGGCCAAAGACTTAACTGGTATGAAAACTGAACTACCCTCACACACCTTCAAAATGTTTTTCCAGATGAAGTTTGAGGCACATTAGTGATGTTGTGTGCAGCAAGCCACCCCTTTTGCTGCCTATACTGTACTAGTTCTTTAATGAAGCAGGGGACTTAAGTCTCCAAGACTGTCAGCTGACAGATTTCACTTCATGCATGTTTTCAAGGTCAGGGCTACGTAGTCACTATCACTTCCTGTATTTTTAAAAGACTTTGGGGAATAGTATATTGGTGAGGTTAGGATTAGCTCACCTTTCTCCAACCATTTAAAAATGCATTTCTGAGAGTAAATTACCAAGAGCCAGTGCTCAGATATCGTAACAATCAGCGTTCAATCCTGAAAGTGGTGCATTTTCCTTTTTAAATAAAATTGACTAGAAAATGCATTTTGTAAATTTGCTTTGCCTGTACACAACAGTGCTGAAGAGGCAATTTAAACTCCAGTGTGTCTGTGTTTTGGGAGGCTCAGGTATTTGTGATGTATTGGAACATTCACAGGATCAGAGGGAGGAGGATTGCATCAAAAATGTAGTCACCTAGCATATCTAATTGCATATGATTATCTGACAGTGCACTTTTCTGAGCAGCAAACACAGAGGACTTAATCTCCCAGTAATTTAGAGTTGCTAATAGTGTAAACACATAAAAGTTGAAAAACATACTTTTTTTTTTTATTAAGGGCCAGTCTGACTTGCCTTGCACAATAACTGAAGGAAAGCTAGTCAGAGCCCTGGACTCGTGGAGTGTAATTATTATGCATAGTTATTGAACTAGCCTTCTTAAAGTAAAATGGAGAAGCATGTTCTTCTTCGAGTGCTTGCTCATATCCATTCTAGTTAGGTGTGCGTACGCCTCGTGCACCTTCGTCGGAAGATTTTTACCCTAGCAACACTCGGTGGGCCGGCAGGGCGCCCCTTGGAGTGGCGCCGTATGGTGCCCAACCGCCCCTCAGTTCCTTCTTACCGCCCATGTCGGTCGTTGGAACAGTGGAGCGCGGCTTAGCTGATCTCCACCTCCCTAGCTATTCGCTCGTTTCTAATCATTATTGTGTATATAGTTCGATATTCTCTATTTCTAGTTAGTTTTCTAGTTTTATTAGTTTTTTGTAGTAGTTATTGTATATAGTTAAGGGGGATAGGGGATTAGCCCCTTCCCCTCACCCGGTACCGGGGCCCATGCCTGGTTCACCGGGCTTCAAACCGTGCTCGGCCTATCATAGGCCGATGCCCACAGGAGACCCTCACGACTCCTGTCTCAAGTGCTTGGGCGAATCCCACCTCACAGACAAGTGCCGCATCTGCAAGGCTTTCAAGCCCCGGGCGAAAAAGGAGCAGGACATTCGTCTAAAGCAACTATTAATAGAGGCAGCTCTAACTCCTCCATCTTCGGCACCGACTGAGGCACTGGGGACAAATGCCTCCTCTACACCGGAGCGCACGGGTACAGTGAAGGCTCCTCGACACCAGCCTTCACTGGCCCAAGCTCCTGGCTGGCACTGCTCTCTCTCCCCAAGGAGCAAGAAGCATAAGACTCCTGTGTCTCCCGTATCTACGCCACAGTCAGAGCGCATAACTAAGTTGGACCGCCCGGCACTGTCAGCTGCCGCGGCACCGACATCTTCTGCACCGTTGATTCTGGTCTCGCGAGAGCCGTCGAGTCCAGTGCCTACCTGCTCCCCGGCACACTCCGTAGTTGAGCTTATCGTGCCCTCCACGCCGGAGACATTCTCCACTGCATGGGAGTTGATTGCCTTGACGGAGCCCGAGCTGCCTTAACCCCTGGCACCGCCGATGCTGGTTGTTCAATCATTAGGCAAGCCCACCCTGATGAGACCATTCTCGCCCGGTACCACCGAACGTAGCCTGTCACGGTCCAGGTCCCGGAGGCGCTCTAGATCCTGTCATTGATCCCTGTCCCGATGCTGCTCGCAGTCCCGGTACCGCTCTCCATCTAGTTACCGGTCGTACTCGCAGCACCGCTCGAGATCCTGGTCGCCGACCCAATATTCTCGGCACCGATCCAGGTCCCAGCACCGCTCGTGGCACCATATCTCTCGCAGCCGATCTTGACGCGGGGATTCAAGGCACCGGTCGACCTCCCGGCACCGCGTCTGTCGCAGGTCCCTGTCTTACTCCTGGCACCGGTGCGACTCCCGGTACCGTTCTCTGGTGCCGTGTGGAGACGGATCGAATGGACGCAGAGACCATCCCCAAACGGTCTCAGTTCCTCCATGGCCTTCTCGTCTTCCATCCGTCTCATCGCATGCAGACAGTGCTTCCTATGGGGATTTGGATACTCACAGCAGGTTCGCCCAAGGAACCCATGGCCCGGACCAGGGACCTCATCAGTGGTCCTTTTGGACATCTTGGGCTTATCACCAAGCCCAAGGTGAACCCGCTGTACCATCACACTCCGGTCCCTCAGAACACTGCGTGCCAGAGGCCACTGTTAGCAGACCTCCCCTGGCTGGTACAGAGGAAGCTCCTGCCCACGCACCGGACACACACGATCTTCTGGCTCCGGAGGTCCCCCAGGATCAGAAATCAGTACAGGACCCACTCGTCCCAAGGTTTTCATCCTCTTCTTCTCCGGATGAAGCAGTAGCGGGGACGTCATCATCGGGCCCGCCTGCAATTGACCTCAGGTCATGCCAGAACCTTCTGCGGCATGTCGCCCAGAATATCAACTTGCCAGTAGAGGAAGTTCCAGAGGTGGAAGACCCGGTGATAAGTATATTGTCAGCAGAGGCACCAACGAGGGTGGCCCTCCCCTTCATCCGTTCGATCCAGGCTAGGGCAGACACCATCTGGCAATCCCCGGCATCCATCCCGCCCACAGCCAGAGGGGTCAAATGGAAATACATGGTGCCCTCCAAAGGATATGAGTACCTATATGTGCACCCTCCCTCCCTGTTCATTGGTTGTACAGTCTGTCAATGAACAGGAGTTCATCGGGGCCACGCTGGACTCCAATCTTGCAACGGTCAGTTTGCCTCTACCTCGTTTTCAGGCTATAGTCTCCCTTGTACAAAGACTTCAAAGCTTCCCAACAACCTCTGCCAGCACTTGCCTTGGCCTCCTCGGTCACATGGCTGCATGCACATTCGTCACAAAGCACGCCAGACTGCGCATGCGTCCTCTTCAAACTTGGCTCGCCTCAGCCTATCGTCCAAGCAGAGATGCCATAGACATTACACTCACAATTCCACCGAGCATTCTAGGCTCCCTTGACTGGTAGCTGATGCCATCCCTCGTGTGTGCAGGTCTGCTGTTCCATCCACCGCAGCCCTCCACGTCCCTAACAACGGATGCGTCATCTCTCGGCTGGAGTGCTCACCTAGGGCACCTTCGCACTCAAGGTCTTTGGTCATCTCGGGAGTTGGCGTTACACGTAAATGTCCGAGAACTGAGAGCAGTCCGACTGGCGTGCCAAGCATTCTGGCGTCATCTACAGGGCCGTTGTGTTGCAGTGTTCACAGACAACACAACGGCCATGTATTACATAAACAAACAGGGAGGAACACGATCCTCCCCCCTTTGTCTGGAGGTGATTCAACTATGGGACTTCTGCATAGCCTACTCAATAGACCTGGTAGCCTCCTTTCTCCCAGGAGTCCGGAACACTCTCGCAGATCAACTGAGCAGATCCTTCCTGTCTCACGAGTGGTCCATCCCATTCTGTATTCCGGAAGTGGGGCTTTCCCTACATAGACCTCTTTGCCTCCCAAGAGAACAGGAAATGCCAGGTGTTCAGCTCCCTACAAGGTCGCTCCCCAGGCTCCCTCTCTGACGCGTTCCTAATTCCGTGGAAAGGTCACCTATTTTATGCCTTCCCACCATTTCCTCTCATCCACAGAGTTCTACTCAAGCTCTGCAGGGACAGAGCCCAGCTAATACTGATCGCTCCGGCATGGCTGAGACAGCACTGGTACACCCTGCTGCTCAACCTCTCTCTGGCAGACCCAATCCCCCTGCCACTCTGCTTGGACCTCATAACGCAGGACTTCAGCAGGCTTCACCACCCGGACCTGCAGTCCCTTCATCTGACAGCATGGCTGCTGTCTGGTTGAGCCAATCTGAGTTGTGTTGTTCCACCTCAGTGCAACAGGTGCTGCTGGAAAGCAGAAAGCCTTCCACTTGGACGACATATCTCGCCAAGTGGAAGCGCTTTTCCCACTGGTGCGCCCAGCATGACTTTATCCCTGAAGGTATATCGGTCCCCATTATCTTGGACTATTTATGGTCACTCAAGGAGCAGGGCCTAGCGATCTCTTCTATAAGGGTGCATCTTGCAGCTATTTCCACCTTCCATCCTGGGGAAACTGGCAATTCAATCTTTTCTCACCCCATAGTTTCCAGATTTCTCAAAGGCTTGGAGCGGCTCTACCCTCAGGTCAAGTGCCCAACCACTACCTGGGATCTAAACCTCGTATTAACTAGGCTCATGGGTCCCCCCTTTGAGCCTTTAGCCACATCCTCGCTGCTGTACCTGTCCTGGAAGACAGCCTTCCTCATCGCTATCACCTCAGCTAGGCGAGTCTCGGAACTTCGAGCTTTGATTGTGGATCCCCCATATACGGTATTCCACAAGGACAAGGTACAGCTGCGACTGCACCCGGCATTCCTCCCTAAGGTGGTCTCTGCCTTCCATGTTAATCAAGACATCTTTCTACCAGTCTTTTTCCCGAAGCCGCACTCATCGCGTCAGGAACAACAGCTGCATACTCTGGATGTCTGCATGGGCTCTCGCCTTTTATATCGAGAGGACTAAACCCTTCCGACGTTTGCCTCAGCTCTTTGTAGCTGTCGCAGAGCGCATGAAGGGCATGCCAATCTCTTCCCAACGGATTTCATCTTGGGTGACATCCTGTATCTGGACATGCTATGACGTGGCTCACATTCCGACTGGCCATCTCACCGCCCATTCTGCTCGGGCTCAAGCCTCATCTGCCGCTTTCCTGGCCCATGTTCCCATCCAGGAAATACGTCGCACAGCTACCTGGTCTTCCATCCACACCTTTGCATCACACTACACATTGGTCCAGCAGTCCAAAGACAATGCCGCCTCTGGCTCAGCGGTCTTACATTCCGCAGAGTCTCGCTCCGACCCCACCGCCTAGATAAGGCTTGGGAATCACCTAACTGGAATGGATATGAGCAAGCACTCGAAGAAGAAAAGACAGTTACTCACCTTTGTAACTTTTGTTCTTCGAGATGTGTTGCTCATATCTATTCCAAACCCGCCCTCTTTCCCCACTGTCGGAGTAGCCGGCAAGAAGGAACTGAGGGACTGTTGGGCTGGCAGGGGTATATATCCGGCACCATAGCGGCGCCACTGCAGGGGGCGCCCTGCTGGCCCACCGAGTGTTGCTAGGGTAAAAATCTTCCGACGAACGTGCACGCGGCACGCGCAGACCTAACTGGAATGAATATAAGCAACACATCTCAAAGAACAACAGTTACAAAGGTGAGTAACCGTCTTTTCAGCACTTTCCTTCTGTACTAGCCATCAGAACTAGACTGGCACAGGAAGCTGCACATACTGTATCCTGTAAAAGGCATAACAGCCACTGCTCTGGCCTGCACTCCCAGAGCCTTTGTGTCTGTCTCTAAGATCTCCTACCATAGTGATTGGCCTCTACCATGGGAAGTGGATGTAGAGACACAATGTAGGCCTAAATGTTCAATGATTTAGCTGTTAAATAAGTAGAATTTCAGTGAGTCTCTACAGAGAGAATATGATTGTTGGGGGATCCATTGCCTTCATTACAGGCATTTATAACTTCCCAAAATGTCCAGAGCCATCACCATCTTAAAAAAAATCCTGATGATAATGGCACAGGCCTCAAAGATCGTTGTTTTCAGAGATAGTGTGTTAGCATTACAGAGCTGCTGCTGAAAGTGCATGAAGGGACCACAATCTAACATGAAGCTGTTTGAAATGGATTTTCTAATGACACCCCAGTTTTTTCCCTAATGTAAAGAGCATTGCTATAGCTCAAGCACTAAACTCACATACTCAGCACACCCTATCAATCTAACGATCCACTTTTTCCATTTATTTATCACTTTCAATCACAATCATCAGTAAAATCATAGTGATTAACAAATAGTAAAGACAAAATTCCAAAGAAATAATGATTTCCCCTTCCCCCCGTCCTCCCCCAAATTACCATTTGTCGAGTATAAGTCCTTAAATGACTTTGGATTCTATATTAGAAAAAACAGACAGCTGCCAAGTATTCCCAAAAATTGTAAGAAACTGCAAGAAATATATGATACCATACATTCATATTAATTAATATACAGAAAAATGCAACAACATATCAAAACATTTTATTGAAAATCTGAAAGAATACTGTGCCATAATTGTCCTCTGGCCCATCTATACTCTAATCACTCTGTTCTTCCTTCACATTGTTTAGACATGAGTTAAACCAAGCTTTAGCTTCATCGAAATCCAAAAACCAAGCTCTTCTTGTCTTCCCTCAATCTGAGCTTTGCACATGGGAAGTATTGCTGTAGTTATACCAGCTGATCACTTAGGTCCCAATCCTGCAAAGAATTAGTTATATGAGCATAGAGACTGTCTGCTTTGGCCAGTGTACATGGCAGTTACTTTCTTTGTTGGGCCTGTCCTGTAGTAGGTGACTTCTGGGTACTCTACTGGCTCTGTCAGTCTGTTTCTTCACTTCAGCAGGTGGGTACTGTAGTTGTAAGAATGCTTAATAGAGATCTTGTAGGTGTTTGTCTCTTTCTGAGGAGTTGGCGCAAATGTGGTTGTATCTTAGAGCTTGGCTGTAGACAATGGATCATGTGGTGTGATCTGGATGAAAGCTGGAGGCATGTAGGTAAGTATAGCAGTCAGTAGGTTTATACAAAAGAATAAATTGACACAAATCAGATGTCAAGAATTATAACATTCAAAAACCAGTGGGAGAACACTTCAACCTCCTTGGTCACTCAATTACAGACCTCAAAGTCGCAATACTCCAACAAAAAAACTTCAAAACCAGACTCCAACGAGAAATTGCAGAATTGAAATTAATTTGCAAACTGGACACCATTAAATTAGGCTTGAATAAAGACTGGGAGTGGATGGGTCATTACACAAAGTAAAACCTATTTCCCTGTGCTAATTTTTCCCCTACTGTTACTCGCACATTCTTGTCAACTGTTGGAAATGGGCCATCCTGATTATCACTACAAAAGTTTTTTTTTGCTTCTGATAATAGCCCACCTTAATTGATTTACTCTTGTTACAGTTGGTATGGCAACACTCATTTTTTCATGTTCTCTTGGTATATATATCTTTCTACTGTATTTTCCACTACATGTATCCGATGAAGTGGGTTTTAGCCTACGAAAGCTTATGCTCAAATAAATTTGTTAGTCTCTAAGGTACCACAAGTACTCCTCATTCTTTTTGAAAAAATTAAGTTTGTTTAATCTGGAAAAGAGAAGACTGAGAGGGGACATGAGAACAGTTTTCAAGTATGTAAAAGGCTGTTACAAGGAGGAGGAAGAAAAATTGTTTTTTTTAAAGTCTGAGGATAGGACAAGAAGCAATGGTCTTAAATTGCAGAAACCAGAGTTTAGGTTGGATATTAGGAAAAACTTCCTGTCAAGGTGGAATAAATTGCCTAAGGAAGTTGTGGAGTCTCCATCATTGGAAATTTTTAAGAGCAGGTTAGACAAACACCTGTCAGAAATCATCTAGATAATACTAGTCCTGCCACGAGTGCAGGGGACTGGACTAGATGACCTCAAGAGATCCTTTCCAGTTCTGTGATTCTATGAGAAGTATATAAAATAAAATCTCCTGTGGGCTGTGTCATCACTTAATACCTCATGATATGATATATCTCAAAAATAGAGACCTTAGCTTTCACTCCAAAAAGCAATCAATGTAAGATGCATAAAAACATATAACAGTTTCAACGTATGCTCCCATAGGGCAGAGGAGAGGGTTTTTAAGCTTCACCCTCCCTAATTTCCAGTATTTGGGGTGGGGTTGGCAGCAGCCAGCCCTGTGCACATTTAAAAAGAAAAAAACGTTTACAAATGAAAAGTTATAATAATTGACTTTGGTTTTGTGCTCTTTTCTGCCAACAGATTTGTAAGAGCAAAGCTAAAGAATCCCAGCAGTATTACCACAGCTTGGCTATCAGACAGAGTCTGGCTATTAACTTTAACATCCAACAGGACTGTGGCCATTTCTTAGCTGATGTACCTGTCCGCCTCCTTCCATGGGAGGATCCCAATGCACCTGAGGTGGAGGAGGAAGATGAACAGGAAGAAGAGGTAGGAGATGAGCAAAAGAACAAAGAAATCCCTTCCTGTCTGGAGGTTTCACAGAAAGACAACTCAGGCAGTGAGCGGACCATCAGCAAGCAGCGCAGCCGTGTTGTGGTCATCACACGGGAGGTACCATACCTAACAGTGGCTGACTTTGTGCGAGAGTCCACAGCTCGCCATGCAAATAACCCAGACTTCTATGAAAGACAGGTGTGTCTACTGCTCTTACAGCTGTGTTCAGGCCTGGAGCACCTGAAACCCTATCACATCACACACTGTGATCTGCGTTTGGAGAACCTACTTTTGGTTCACTACAGACCAAGGGGAGGCCTTCTGAACTATGAGCCTGTGGAGCCCAATCCCAACACAGCTTGCCCAGCTAGGCTAATTGTGAGCAATTTCTCACAGGCCAAGCAAAAGAGACATATGGTAGATCCAGAGGTGCTACGGGACCAATCCCGCCTGGCCCCAGAGATCATCACTGCCACACAGTACAAAAAGTGTGATGAGTTCCAAACTGGCATCCTGATCTATGAAATGCTGCACTTACCCAACCCCTTTGATGAGAATCCAGAACTGAAGGAGAAGGAGTATACCCGTGCTGACCTCCCCAGGATCCCCTCCCGGTCCCTCTATTCCTATGGGCTCCAGCAACTCGCCAGCTGCCTGCTGAATCCCAATCCTTCAGAGAGAATCCTTATTTCTGAGGCCAAGGGAATCCTTCAGTGTTTGTTATGGGGTCCACGTGAGGATTTGTTCCACACTCTGAGCTCATGTTCCAGCCCAGTACGGAAGGATGCTGTGCTGCAGAACTGGCTTGATATCAAACGGACGCTACTGATGATCAAATTTGCAGAGAAGTCTTTGGACAGAGAGTGTGGAGTCAGCCTTGAAGACTGGCTTTGTTCTCAGTATCTGGCATTTGCCACTACAGACTCACTCAGTCGCATTGTGAAAATCATGCAGCAACACTAGTTTGTACAAGCTGTTGCGTTTCCTCAACCCCCTACTCCTTGCTCTATTCTGCTCCCACCTTCTTTATTTCAGGGTTCACACTTTGCACAACTGCTGAAAAAAACAGCCTACATCTTAAAGCAAGCAACCCTGAGCAAATAGTTCTAATTGGAAATACTGTATCCGACTGAAGATACAATGGAGACTTTATTCAATTCCTAGGCCTTCCATGTTTAATCATATGTACAATGGTTGCAATTAGATTATATACCTCCTAGGTTGGATTAATTTTTCAACAGATTGAAAAAGGGGAGAGAGAAATCTTAAGGAGCCCACTATTTTTGTATTACTATAGAGAATGAATTCCCCATCTCCTGTGGATGGATCCTACCATTTCTAGTGGTAGCATCTGCAGAAAAAGCAGTGACCAGTTATGACTATCAACAGAGAGTAATTCATCATAAATGTGAATCAAATGATCCCCCAGAGTTAAGAGCCCCTGACCACAAAAATATTGCCTCTGCTCCATCCCCAGTGAAAGGTTCTGCCTCTCAGTCTAGGATGAGGCTCATCCACATAGTCTTCTCATTCAGGTAGATTTTTATTTTACTCCTACTCTTAAATTCTTTATTTTCCTCCCAACTGGGGTAGTCCTCTGATCCCGGCAAGTAATCAATAGGCAGCAATCATCAATGTCCAATATTGTTGCCTTCTCTGACTTGCTAGCTGTTCATATCCCTTCTGATCATGGGTCCTGGATTCCAAGGATCCTGCCTTAATCAGCCCATGATCATGTACCTGTAATATCTCCACTGAAAAGCAAACAGAACATGCACGTTTCTCTTCCCACCAGTATATAGGACCAGATAGTCATGTATTGTAGATATAACAGTGTTAAACAAGAGCAACATAATATACCAAGAACAACTGAAACATCCCTCCCACTCTAAAAGACACTAAACCCTGGGCTTGAAATGAACTGAAATTACATAACCAATCCTCCTTCAGTTGCTGCTATGCATCAGGTATCAAAATAGCAGCCTCCTTCTTTGTGTTTTATTTTGGTTTGCTAGCCACTTGTGGCATATTGCAAAGCAGGACTGAATTGGCAGTGCTGGTGTGTTGGCAGGAGATAGCTATACAGACAAGCACTAAACAATTCTAACAGGCCACATGGAGATGGTTTTACTTCAGATGCATTTCTCTGTGGGAGAACAAAGGGGCAAACACTGCTATTTAATTACTGAGAGACCTGTAAAGTTTGGCAGCTGTAACCAACAGTGACCTGATCTATTTTCCCCTCAGCAGTATTTGGCTACAAATCTTCTATCAGTAACTAATGTTTACTAGCGTACTAGCTGCTTCAGACAACACCCTAAAAATGGAATGGCTGTCAACATAGCTCAGAGATCATTGCAGATATAGTTTTAGAGTAAGGAGGCACTAGTAGGTATTAGGGTGACAGGTTTAAAAAAAAAAGTCCAACCTGAAGGAACTTTTCACCTTTAGAGGCAGTTGCTGGTTTCCTTCCCTGAGATAGCGACCTTTCATATGGAACGCCTACAATCATAGAGATGCTCTCTTTGCTCAGTATTGCTAGGTTCTCGATTGTCTCAAATATCTCTGAAGAACACAAAGGGGGCAAATGAAAGGGTGGTGGAAAGCATATAGGCCAAGTTTTGAGCCTGTGCTTCTCTCCTATGGATATATGTGCAATTCTTGTATGTATTTTTTAAAATCTGTATATTACAGTGTTTACATTACTTACCAGACTTTACCTGATGCTAGATCTGCAAACCCTTCCTTTACTTTCCTGGCACATAAATGCGCAGAGTTACATGTTTATATGGATTGATATTTCATTTTTCGTTGTTTGTTAAATCTGTGAGAAATCAGTTTACTTCAGTCTTGAAAACAAATAGCCACTTTTTATAGCATATGCATGCTTGGACCAGATGCATGGAAACTGAACAAACAGTCCTGCAGGCATGAGGTCAGTGAAACTAGCTCCATGTACACACCGCATATTTGAAGGGGCTGAAATTTTGCATCTGTCCGAGCCAAGCTTTGTGGTATGTGGAAGCCTACGTTGATTCTGCAGTAATATATAGAATATTTTTGTGGATTTTTTAAATGTTTTTAAGCTTTCTGATGAAATATCCTTTTGTCTGATTCATCTGCATCAGAGAGGGATCAGGCAAGGATAAGGATCCTGTATTTTAATGTGATATATATCACTTTAAAAAATCGCAAAGTTAATGGAGGCAGCAGCATTAATGCAAAAAGAGTGCAGTGCACTTAAGCACAAATGCAGTGCATGGAGTTGATGACTTCCACCACTTTGGGAAAGAGGCTTTCTACATAATGCTGAACAAACTTGTAGTAGAAGCCTTTACGAAGAATTGCACAATCATTAAATGCAGCCCTGTTTCATGTGGGCACAGAATTGTGTAATGCCTTGTGGCTTACATACGCTGAGCATGAGTTGACAGCTCACTTAAATGCTACCTGCGAATTACCAGACAGTCACCAACCCTTTAAGCTAAGCACAAGACACTGCTTCTTCTTGTTCCCCTGGTCTGGTTTAGTGTTTGTTTTTTGTTTTTTTGGTTGTTTTTTTAAGTGGCACCTATCTGCACATAACTTCTCGCCTAACAAATATATGCTGTATGAGCAGCACATGGACCACTGGCCATTGCAGTAGGCACATTCCTTTAGTCCGCCTGGTTTGGTTGGGTTTTATTTTTTTTGTGTATGTGGACACATTCTCAATGTCACTTTCATGTCAACACACACATGCAAAGTTGAATATTGAACGTTTTACAACCTTATGTATTTAACACAGATGGTCCGAAGCCTTTATATGTCTTTGTTCTTTAGATCTCTAATTTCAGTTCATATTGTTTGTGATTAAATTTAAACCAATACTCATTTTAGTTCTGCAGTATAATCAAGCATGGATGAATGTTCACTAACGCTCTCTTTATTGTGCAGCACTGGGTAACCTTTAGCAATTTGTAAAATCAATGTGGTTTTTTTTTTCTTTTTTAAGAACAAAAGAATGGTCGAGGACAAACACAAACTGGCAAGAGCTTCCATTCCTTGGTGGTTCTGGGGCTGCTTTTGCAGACATCCTTGAGGATCATAATTCTGTTTATGGGGATCCTCCATGCTGATTAAGAACCACACTGCACAAATATCTGAGAATGTATGCATGAAATTGACTGTAAACAAACAAAAGCAAAAAAAAGGACGGGGGGGATGCTACAGCTTCATTTCTAAACAAATGAGAAAAAAACCTGTTCCCTTGTCAGTGGGATTCTTTATGTATCAGGAATGGGACCCCTACCTATGTACTTGCATGTGGACATATACATGCACAGAGTTTGGATTTTTAAATATTGTAGCACTTTTAGTTGAGCTCAAGAAATGAGAAGAGCTGCAATTCTAAGATAACAGTATTGACTATAAATATATATTTTTCTATTACTAAAAGCTGCCATTTCACTATTTTTTAAATATAAATTACACAGATTTTCAAGTTCAAAATAAGATCTGGAAAATCATGTATTTGTTTGATGAAGAATTAGAATTAGTGGTTCCTGAAGCTTTTAGAGCCACTAAAAATCTTTTTAACATTTTGGATGGAACAATTTAGATCAGCAATTGAATGCACAATGTATAGTGCCTTGTCAAAGAATTAGAATAGTAATAGAGAGAATCAGTCAGAATCTCTCTCCACCTGCTAACAGCCCTATAAATAATACTGCCTACATAAGGTATGCATACACACCAGCTGGGTACCACACAGGGTATGTATACACACTGTGATTCCCAATGTGGATAGACAGATAGGTGCTAGCTCAGCTCACGCTAGTGCCTAAAATAGCAGCTTTGCCACAATGCCTCAGGCTAGCTACCTAAGTATCATCCCGTCTGACACACACCTCCACATTCTCAGTACATACTCAGGCAACTAACCCAAGCCACCACCCATGGTGCTGTGGCTATACTGCTATTTTTAGGCCCTATCTTGAACCTTACACCTCCCAACTGCAGTGTAGACATACCTATAAATATAAAAAGATGACTACAAAATAAAATGGTGCACTTCATATGATGCTGAGTTAATCAATTTAATGAAAGGAACATTTTCTGGGAGGTCAGTTACATGAACAAGTTCCTTTGAAGTTGCTCACAGTACCAAAATAAACCCCAAATGACAGCAGGCCTCTGGATTTTTCACATCTGAAATTGAGACTCAGCGCTGGGTGAGAAATAGATGAGATGTCACTTGGTCTAGACATAATACACTAAAATTCAAGAGTCCTATTGCTTTGACAATCTATTACAGATATTCCAACTCCAGAAGATGAAGAGACTGAGTATCTTGGGAAGAAGAGAATGTGTGTAAGATGTGCAGCTCCTCATATTATATATAGTTGATGTGCTGCACACACATCTATATGCTGTGGAGGCATTGATGCAAACCACTGTTAATTTGGGAGTTTTGGAAAACAAGAATCTGTTATAGAATGTGGATTTCTTGTGTGTTTCCTAAAAAATGAATAAGTAAACCCAGTTTATCTTCCAAGCCTCAGATCTGGTCCAGTGAATATATATGGTTCAGGTGAACATCTAGACAGAATATAGATGCCACAGCCACTACAAAAACTCATATGGAAATCTCCAGAAATGAGAGAATGCAGAATTTTTTCTAAGGGCTCTGGAATGTCAGAATAGAGACAAGGCTTCTTTTTAAAATTCAGATGTCAAACGAAGACTAAGAAGTCAGTACTGAAGTAAGAAATCTCAGTTTATTGGAATACTATGGTGCTGGAAATCCCAATCTGCAATCCAGTGTGTACATAGTATTTACAGAAGATCTGACATTATCCTACCATCTTTCAAGCTCCAACATCCACTCCAGATTTTCTTTAGGGATCTGCCAACAGCACCACAGGATCTGCATGCATCATCTGGACATTGTAGACCAAGGGGATTCTGATAGGTTAGAGGGAAGAATATATATTTTAAATAAATCTAGTGTATGTTGGCAATCAAACACTGGGGAGGTTTACCCAGATGTTTCCTACTCTCGCTCCCTAGCTTTTGTCTGAAAAACTTGTCAGTTGTTGCTGAAATAGAAATATCTCAAGGGCATTACCCTATTCAGAAGCCTTACCTAAATGAGTATATTTTAACATTTTCCTGTTTTTAACTAGGGACCTAGTCCTTCTCTCCCTGAAGCCAATAAGAGAGTGTTTTGCCTTTGGGAGCAGTTATAGACAGCTGTATCAAACCCTTCAGCACATTTCCCCACCCACCCAACTCAATACAGATTGAACATTGTTTCCTGGCAGGTGTAGTAAATGGGTAGTACTCCCCACATCACTGGGTCATCAAGTTTACACTGATTTAATGGAAGTGATGCTGCTGCAATTCCTGAAATCCCAGAGTACACTCTCAGCCCTTCAGTCAAATCCTGTCCATTTAAAGAGGAGCTTGCTGTGTAGTGAGCCCATATACACTGCTATGAGTGGAACAGAATCTGTGGACTGCAGTGTGGCCGCTGGAGGCCCAGGTGCAGAAATTCTAAACCTATGGTCAATATTCAGTGTAGATGCGCAGTCCCTGGGCTTGCAAACCCAGGGTCTCAGTTCCTGAATCCCACTAACCCTGGCCTTACATTGCAGTGTAGACATACCCTGTGAGATCTGCTGCCCCAAATCATTCCCTTAGATTAAACCAAAAGAGGCTTTTATATTGAGATTATTTAAATATATAGTAGATAATACCAAAGAAATGTAGAGCAGAACTTTAAATGCTTCATTAATCATACTGTTCCCAAAACTCAGTTCAGTGGAGATAGCCCATAAACCAGCACATACATTCCAAACAGATTTCAAAAGCAGGGGAAAAAACAATTAAAAACGCTTCTGTAAAAGAAACTCCGAGCAGAACTTTTAATGTAAAGTGACTATAACTCTGAAAGAACCATAGAGAAGTCTCATAACCCCTCCTCCTGACTATTTGTTGTTATGAAGAATTTCTACTAGATGTTTGTCTAGACTATATATTCACTTTGAGGCACTATTTGAAGGATTATGGTTTGAATAGACATAGTATAAAGAACTTTGTGCTTGGGAGATTTCTTTTATGAATTTAAATTATTTTCTATAAGCCTCCTTGCCTTAGACCAGTGTTTTTCAAAGTTCAGGTCACAACCCAGTAGTTAAAAGTCCCATCAGCAGTGCTGCCCAGCTAAGGCAGACCAGTGCCTACCTATTCCGACACCACGCTGCACCCCAGAAGCAGCCAGCAGCAGGAATTTGGCTTCTAGGCAGGGGAGCCACGGGGCTCCATGTGCTGTCCCCGCTCTGAGCACTGGCTCCACACTCCTATTGGCCGGGAACCAGCCAATAGGAGCTGGTGGGGTGGTGCCTGTGGGCGAGAGCCATGCGGAGCCGCTTGCATGCCTCCACCAAAAAGCCAGGCCTGCTGCTGGCCACTTCCAGGGGGCAGCACACTCCGCAGTGCCAGGACAGGCAGGTAGCCTGCCTCTGCATCCTGACTGCACCGCTAACTGGGAGCCACCGAAGGTAAGCCCACACCCCAATCCCTGCCTTAGCCCTGAGCCCCCTCCAAACCCAGAGCCCCTTCCTGCGCCCCAAACCCCTCATCCCTTGCCCCAGCCAAGACCCTCACCCAGAGCCCTGACCCTTCCTGGACCCCAATCCCCAGCCCAGAGCCCCCTCCCACACCCTGAACCCCTCCTTCCCAGCCCCACCCTGCAGCCCTCACCCCCACACCCCAGCCCCTCATCCCTGAGCCCCTCTGCCTCACCTTTGCCTCAGCCCTGAGCCCCTCCCACACCCTAAACCCCTCATCCTCAGCTCTGTTGGGTTGCAGGCATTAACAATTTTCTTCAACTTGGTTGCCAGGAAAAAAGTTTGAAAACCACTGAATTAGACGTTTGGCACTCCACTCAACACCTAGTTAGAGACTGAATTAAGTCTACAGAAGATTTCGGAAATGTCTGTGGGGCATGAAATACTCAACTTATCTGTACCTAAGCATCTCGCTATTCTAAAGAACTTGTTTTATACTTCAGTTTAAGAGGAGCCATCTCATCCTTTGTTTTCTTAAATCCAGGAAGAAGGTTTCAGGGATTTAGAAGAGATTGGAATGTTTTTTATATGAGAGAAATATATGTTCATATATATTTATAAATTTTATTGTACTACAAAAGATTCACTTTGCCCTTCTTTTGTTTTGTGTGTGTGTGTGTGTATATATATATTATATACAGCATATAATATATGCTGTAAATTTGCTTGAATTTTAGCATACCAGTTTCATAAAACCAATGACACCTCTTTATGAAAAACTATTTCAAAACTCTGGTTCTTTTTCTTTGCTTTGTTGGTTGCAGAAAGTTTTGCAGCTCAAATCCTTGTGGTTTTTTTTCTTTTAATTCTTAATTATGCTGAACATTTAAGTGTAAAAACACCTGTTTTTCATAAAAGGAGATAAAATTATTTTTAAATAAAAGATTCCTAAACTGGTGATCTTCTATAAATGGGATTTCTTTAAAATTCCTCAGATAAGAGATTTTTATTTTTATTTTGACTCCATTGTCCTGGGTAAGCTTTGTGTTTGGAATTCCTGATTGCATTGCTTTATCTGGTGTTTCATATCTATATTGACACATTCTATATAAATAAGTGTATAAACTCCAAGCCTTCCTTTGCCATTAGGGGGCAGTTACACTCTGGTTTGCTGTGGTACTTTGCTGTGTACTTTGTGGCATTCATGTTACTGTGTAAATAAACTAGTTTTATTACACTGAAAGTCAAATGTGGTTGTCTCACTTTTCTATCTTTCTTTCCTCTTTAGGTTTTCAGACACCAGGGAGTTGCACTGGAAAATACTGTGTTTACAGTAAATGTACCTGAACATGGCCTCGTGTTGAATTATGGCAAATGCAGAAAAAAATGTTTTACTGCAAGGGAACTGACTGTCCTTTAGTAACATCCATTGTATTAACAAGGCAGATGTAATGTTTAATGTCTCCTGGTCCATACAGAGAGATCAGACATACCATAATTAGGGCAGAGAATAATTCAGTCTTCATGTTCATTCCTCCCTGTGGCTTCTTTGCACTGTTCTATCAGTGTACTCCAACCACGAGGGATTAACCTTTTCTGAAGTGAAGAGAATTCACACTCCATATTCATTTGGTCTTGGGCTTCCCTCTGACTTCTTAAAACATTTCATTTCTGCCATCAAGGGAGACCTACTTCTTGGGAGTGAGAGCCAGGGGTTTCCCTAGACGCCCCTTGTCTTAACCTAGTCCCAGATTTGGACCTTAGTGTCCAAAATATGGGGGTTAGCATGAAAAACCTCCAAGCTTAGTTACCAGCTTGGATCTGGTACTGCTGCCACCACCCAAAAAATTAGAGTGTTTTGGGGCACTCTGGTCCCCCCGAAACCCTTCCCTGGGGACCCCAAGACCCAAACCCTTGAGTCTCACAACAAAGGGAAATAAAACTTTTCCCTTACCCCCTCCAGGTGCTTCTGGAGAGATACACAGAAGCAACCTCCGTGAATCTAAGCAGAGGGAGTCCACCCTCTGTAATTCCAGTCCTGGAAACAAAAGCACTTTCCTCTTCACCCAGAGGGAATGCAAAATCAGGCTAGTAAATCTAACACACACAGACCTCCCCCTGACTTCTTCCTCCCACCAATTCCCTGGTGAGCTGCAGACCCAATTCCCTGAAGTTCCCCACTAAAGAAAAACTCCAACAGGTCTTAAAAGAAAGCTTTATAGAAAAAGAAAGAAAAATACATACAAATGGTCTCTCTGTATTAAGGTGACAAATACAGGGTCAATTGCTTAAAAGAAATATGAATAAACAGCCTTATTCAAAAAGAATACAATTTAAAGCACTTCAGCAATTATAAACATGTAAATACAAAAGAACATATAAATCCCTATCTGATCTTTGGTACTCACAACTGGGAAACAGAAGATTAGAAAGCAGGAAATAGAAAAACTTCTCATCCGAGAGAGCATACAGGCAGAAGACAAAGAACTCAGACACAAAATTCCCTCCACCCAGAGTTGAAAAAAATCCTGTTTCCTGATTGGTCCTCTGGTCAGGTGGTTCAGATTACTTCTTTCCAGGTGAAAGAGACGTTAACCCTTAGCTATCTGTTTATGACACCCCCCCCAGGGGGGTATACACCTGAATTTCCCCAATACCCCTCCTCCCCAGTTACATGCAGTGTTGCCAATTTAGTCGTTGGTTGGAAATGTGAATTGAAATTGAAACATTAATATACACTTTAAAAGAATACACAGTATATAAGAAAATACTTGTACCTGAGAAAGCATAATAGATTTGAAAAGTATGAACAAAGATAGCTTCCGCATACAGTTTATTTATGACAATGTTGGCACATTTGTTTCGGCTATATTGGCCTACATAATAATTTCAAATTATGATTTAAGCAAGGTCTGAATGAGCTCTCCTTGACAGCTAGTGATGAGCCAGGCGTAGTTAGAAAGGCTTCAGGACCAGACTGTATTTACATGAACACACCAACTCTGCCTAGGTATCCGGTAGACAGAGTTGTGTTGCCCAAGTGATCAATTTTGGCTGGTGTTGGGTTACAAATCACTTAAGTATTAAATGTGGGGGTCATGAAATGTTTTCTTTATTGTATGAGTAAAGGGCAGCAGAACGGTACTTAGCCTGACTGAATGAGGGGGTCTCCCTCTGTGCTTAATTTGTGCTAGGTCTTGCCAGGGCAGAGCCCCGGCACCTCTGGGCTTGGCAGTTCAAAGCCCTGGAACCCCTGGGCCTGGCAGTTCAGAGCCCTGGCACCTCTGGGCTTACCACATCAGTTATGAAAGTAAGAAATTTGCTTGAGCCCTGGCACCTCTTTCATTACAAATTAAGCACTGGTCACCCTCAACTGAACTGCACTCTCTAAGCAGGAGGTTTGGATGCCATATCCTAGTGAAGAGAGAGAGAGAGGGTGGGGCACAGGTGTTCTGCTTGGTGGTGTGGGTTCTGCCTAAGAAACACAGGCACTATTTGACCTGTCCCTCTCTCCTGTTTAGAAAGAGAGTTAATTAGGCTTCATAGGGAGTCTTTTGGTTTGTTAAGTGACCACTAGAGATGAAACCACTGATAATCAGATCTAAGTGCTTAGATCTGCCGTGGGACAGTGTTTCTGTGGAACAGACAGCCCAGCCTGCACTAGCAACAAAGTTCCCCTACTTGAGCACTGGAATCACTGAGAGCTAGGTGGAACCTCGAGAGACCAACTCACAGAGGTCACAGTAGCAGGTAGCAGCAGAAAGTGACAGTGCAGGGCCATTGAGGATGGAGCATTAGAGTGAATGGTGGCACGACAAACAGCGGCCAAAACATTGAACTATGTTTTAGTGACTTCACTATAGAATGCTAGATTTGTGACTGGGAAACTTATATAAATATGTTTCCTAGTAGGCCAAAATTTTTAAAATGTATTATTTGTCAAGGTCATTATCTCACATCACTATCTTGAGAGAGGTCATTATCTTGGGGAGTTTCTGTACAAAGCTTTATTATTATAGGTTTCAGGGTTGTAGCCATGTTAGTCTATATCAGCAAAAACAACGAGGAGTCCTTGTGGCACCTTAGAGACTCTATGCAAAAGGATAAATGGACACAGATCTGACATCAGGAATTATAACATTCAAAAACCAGTAGGAGAACACTTCAGTCTCCCTGGTCACTCAATAACAGACCTAAAAGTGGCAATTCTTCAACAAAAAAACTTCAAAAACAGATTCCAATGTGAAACTGCAGAACAGGAATTAATTTGCAAACTGGATGCCATCAAATTAGGCCTGAATAAAGTCTCGGAGTGGTTTTAATAAATAATATATGGAAATGTACACCTATCTCATAGAACTGGAAGGGTCCCTGATAGGTCATTGAGTCCAGCCCCCTGCCTTCAGTAGCAAGACCAAGTACTGATTTTGCCCTAGATCCCTAAGTGTCCCCCTCAAGGACTGAACTCAAAACCCTGGGTTTAAGCAGGCCAATGCTCAAACCACTGAGCTATCCCTCCCACTATGGTTGGGTCATTACAAAACATAATATCCCCCATACTAATTTCCCCCTACTATTATTCACACCTTCTTGTCAACTGTTTGAAATGGGCCACTCTCATCACTATAAAAGTGATTTT
Source organism: Gopherus evgoodei (assembly GCF_007399415.2). NCBI lineage: Eukaryota > Metazoa > Chordata > Testudines > Testudinidae > Gopherus > Gopherus evgoodei. The sequence goes on along the minus strand of NC_044331.1, from coordinate 36,940,780 downwards.
TCCTCCTTTGGTATCCTGCTGTTAATTGAATTGTCGTTAGACTGACCTCCCACTTGATATATCAATTCCCATCTTTTCTGTGTAGTGTATTTATACCTGCTACTATAGTTTCCACTCCATGCATCTGATAAAGTGGGTTATAGCCCATGAAAGCTTATGCCCACATAAATTTCATAAATCAGTCTCTCAGGTGCCACAAGGACTCTTCATTGTTTTTATTATTATAATTATTTTATGTCAGAACAGCCATATTGGGTCAGACCAATGGTCCATCTATCCCAGTATCCTGTCTTCTGACAGTGACTATTCCAAGTGCTTCAGAGGGAATGAACATGGAATGATTCATCCCTTGTCGTCCACTCCCAGCTTCTGGTGAACAGAGGCTAGGGACACTCAGAGCATGGTATTGCATCCCTGCCCATCCTGGCTAATAGCCATTGGTGGACCTAATTTCCATGAACTTATCTAGTTCTTTTTTGAACTTTGTTATAATTTTGGCCTTAACAAGATCCCTGGCAAAAAGTTCCATGAGTGACTGTGCATTGTGTGAAGAAATAGTTCCTTTAGTTTTAAACTTGCTGCCTATTAATTTCATTGGGTGACCTCTAGTTCTTGTGTTAAGTGAGGGGGTAAATAACACCTCCTTATTCATTTTCTCCACACCAATCAAGATGTTATAAGCCTCTATCATATCCCCCCCTTAGTCATCTCTTCCAAGCTGAAAGTCCCAGTCTTTTTAATCTCTCCTCATATGGAATCTGTTCCATACCTCTAATAATTTTTGTTGCCCTTCTCTGTACGTTTTCCAATTCCAATATATCTTTTTTGAGATGGGGTGACCAGAACTGCATGCAGTATTCAAGATGTTGGCATATCATGGATTTATATAGTAAAAGTGGAGGAGCTTGGTTTGCCAGACTGATCAGCTAAGCCAGTACTGGCAACCTGTATGAAAAGATGGCAAAGCACCATGCCTCTGGACTGCACCAACATGCAGAAAGCCTTATAAGCCAGTCACTATCAAAGCCAATTTTAGAAGAATTTAATGAGGCTGTTAATGCTGGAGACACAACTCAGTTTATGTGAACCAGCATGGCTGTTGTATCTCTTGCTTAAATAGAAAGTATGATGCCACACACTACAAACTGGAGACCAACGTTAAGTGCATTGTCACCTGTTAATCCTGAAGCTAGACACTGGTTTCAGACAAGACTGGCAAATGCTCACTATCCTTCTGAAAAAACTCAGCTTACTCTCTAGAAGCAAACGGTGCACTCAGCAGTTGAAAAAGTGAAGAACTCTCTCACCATATTCAAAATATGTGCATACATGGCTGATGAATGCACCAATGCAAATAGGCATCAAGTATTAAGTCATTGTGTATGTTATCTTGATGTCTGTGGTAGGCCAGTAGATGCATTCTAGATGTTCAGGTTATAAAAGACACATCAGCTGCATCTGTGACATCTTAGAAGAGTTAAATGCTTATAAATTGAACCCCAAACAGATGGCTGCTTGTGCATTTGATGGAGCTACAAACTTATCTGGAAGACATAGTGGAGTACAAGCTTTTCTCAGAGAAGAGTGTAACCCTAACCTCTCCTATACACACTGCAAAGGCCATCTACTCCAGCTAGCGCTAGTACAAGCTGCAGAATCTTCAAAAGACATTATGGCTTTTTATCCTCTTTTTTTCAGCAAGAGTCCAAAAAGAGTCCAGCAAGAGTCCAAATAGAGTCCAGAATGTCTTGGAAACAAATAGAAGATAAACTGGGATTGAAATCCAAATTAGTCCAACCAGGGAAAACCTTCTGGCTGTCTCATGAGCAATTCTTGGCTGTTGTCTTAAAATTACTGCAACAGTTATTACTAGCTCTGGAAAGTATCCACTAAGATAGGACAGATCTAAATAGTGAGGCTGGTGGACTAGTTTTGTTACTAAGTTCAGAGAAGACTATCACCATTCTCTCTCTTGTAAGTCTACTGTTGAAACCACTTGGTTCATTAAACAATGTCATCCATGCATCTGGTACAACAGTAGTAGATCTTTGTCCAGCAAGAGAAGCTACATTTGGATCAATCAGAGAAATATCCATTGAAAATGTACTGGAAAAAGCAAAGGCTTCAGTCCAGAAGTTGACTAATGAAGCCACTTATATTGACTCCATAAGTGAAGAGTACCAAAAGTGTTTGTTAAGTCAACTGAACAAATACACAGACTTGATTCTTACAAATCTAAAATAGCGTTTTCTGGATTCTACTCAACCTCCACGTAGCTTTTACAGATGCCTGTCTTATAAAACACCTATAGTTGAGTGGAGTGAGGCACTACCAGCAATAGGGCTGCTATGTGATCAGAATAGAGAATTTTGGCCACAGAGTGGAATATCATACAACCAACGAATGAAGATTTAACTTCAGCTTTTTTATCATCACTAGTGGCTCGACCCAATCTTTGTGCTGTTTTCTGGGATGAAAGAAGTAGAAATTCATCTCTTGCTACTCCCAGTCACAACAGTGACAGTTGAGCATTCTTTTTCTTCTGAAAAGAATTTTGTGTTCTGAAAGAAGTTGCCTTCTGCCTGATCCTGAGCATATCATGAAGGACTGGAAGTAACGGACACACAAGAAGACACCAAAGAGTGGAAAATTACAAGAAGAAACCAAGACAGATGTAGGTGTAGTGCTTCATAGTAGGCTTGAGTAGCCAACTTTAGTTTTTGTGATGATTTTAAAACGAGTTAAATTTAATAAAATGGTCGTGAAACATTGTTCAGTTTTTACTATGGTGCCATAGCCCACCTTTGCCCTCACAGTCTCAACCCTCCTGCTCTGCCCCACCACCAAATATTACAACACCACTCCCCCCCTCCCGCCCCCAATTTCAATTTCTGAGGAAAACACTGGTGAGAGCTAAAGCCTCTAAAGCCAACAGCTGTTTAGTCTTGTGTCTGAGTACCCTCTAGTGGCAACAATGGAAACTACATGCACTTATGTGGACTCCAGGCATATTTTGTGAAGACCAAGCCAACTCTAAAGTTCTGTCTTACCCTAGGGATATTTTCTAACGGTTTGTCACAGTTGCTAGCACCAGTTCAGCTCCACCAGTGTTAACAATGATGGGAGCCCTACTGTAAACCAACTGCTGCTGCTATATTAACCACCATGTTGATTAGAGCTGCTCCGAGGAAAATGACATGACACACCGCTTAAAATGGTGATGGCAGCATGCCTACCAAGGGCTCTCATTGTTGATAATAAAGCTGAGCCAGTGTTAGCAATTTCCCTAGTATGGACAGGGCTTAAACAACCTGCTGTGAAAAAAATAAAATGGCTTCAGTGATTTTTTAATATGTTGTGACAAAGCAGGATGCCTCCAAGGCATTCATCTGCCGCGGAATTCACATTTCATCTGATCTGTTACCTTGAAACATACGGCCGAATGGAGGGTCCATTCAAAAGCAGATGGGATAATATATGTCTTTCACAATCATGTAGACACACTTCAGTGACAGTGAGACAAAACAGCCTCGTTTCATAGAAAGATTTCATAATCAACAGTAGCTACAGATGCTAATTTAGTGTAGAACAGATGATCCTGCAACCATTTGGAGCCATTCTGTGGTTCTGCATGAGAATAGCACTATTTGCAAAATTCTGTTTTAAACCCTGAGGGCTTGATTGTTCTCATACCCTGGCTTTATGCTGTGTAATTCCATTGACTTCAGTGAGGTTACTCTAGATAGTAACTGTGATCAGAATCTGACCCCCCAAACTTTAACTTTGCTGTGCACTCACATGCATGTTTTAATGTGCAGACACTGTCTCAAAGCCCTTTCCAAAGCAGCAAACTGAATTCTAGCCATTGTCGTCATCCATTTCAAAAACACACTGCTAACCACAATTCTGTAGTCTGTCAGTAAATATGTAACATTTCTAATGAAGTGACAGAAGGCATTTTGGCATTGCTGAAGTAACCTCTATTCTCTTTAACAAACTGTCATGGACTGAGGTAAACAAAAACCTGTTGGTAGGATCCAGTGACAACTATAACATACCACTCAGGAAAAATGACAGCCAAAAAATGTCTTAGACCTTCTCCATATGCAGTAATTGTACCAGCTTCATTAAAATCTGTTTAAAAACCAATTTAGTTAAATCAATGCAAACCCTTATGTGGACACACTTATTTGATCTGAATCTGCCTATACAGGTTTAGCTTGTGCCTGTATATTTATCAACACAAGCTGAACCAATCTGAACCAGGTTTAAAGCAATATAAGGAGTGTCCACACAGGATTTTGCACCAGTTTTAAAATACGCCTTTAAATAAACTGGTGCAACTTCTGTGTGTAGAACTGAACCTCTGCACTTGTCAAGGAAACACGAAAACTCTGGGGCCATACACATGCCACAGCCCTTAGTGTCTTAGAAAACTCAGTTTGGCCCCTGCTGACCTCCAACTCATTTGCTGCTACCCTGTTATGTGTGAACCACCCTCTGTCTCCTACCTCCCCCACTCCTCTCTTTCCCCCTACGTAGCTCTATTGGTTTAAACCCTCAATCAGATAAAAGTAGTTCAGAGAGCAAACTGTTCAACTCACCCATTTGCTGTATCCCATCCAAGCAACTGTCGCATTTCTAGTGTCAATGGGCCAAATTCACCCCTGGTGTAGCTTCATGGACTTCAGTTCAGTACCCTGTCTGTGCAGCAATGGGGAATACAGCTCTCCTGAAGCAGGGCCATAACTGCAGGGCTTCTGGTTAAAAAATTAACTTCTGCGCTGAGTAAAAACTGCTCTGTAGTCACTGCCTGGCTGTTCACCTTGTACAGCCTGTACATAAAACAAGTTCTTTCAGCTGCACAGGAGAGGAAAGGGCCTGGGTCATTACCCCTCATAACCTACTGGGAGGGAAAGGTGTGTGCTATCTTATCCTCAGATTATTCTGGGTGCTGACCTGGACTAATATACAGTGAGTAGGTAGACTCAGTTGTTAGCACTTTATTGGATACAGAAGAAACTTCATTTTTGATTTCATTCAAACAAGTGATCCCTGTACCTGACAATAACAAAGCAACCAACTTAAAGAAGAGTTGACACTCAGAAACAGCTCAAATAGACATAGATAGCCCCACACTAAAGCACTGAAGTGAGTAACCTCAGCTGTTCCCAAGTTCAAAGGGGAAGATTCTATAATATAATGAGCATATCACACTTACCACAACCCAAACACACACAACTGCTAACCAGTATCCTGGCCCTAACAGCTACTACAGAGAGCCCAGTGTATGCATTTTTGCAGTATACAGTATATCTTACACCTTTCACATATTGTGTGGTACTTTACCTTGTGCAGGGGTGCTTGACAAGCAACCATCTAGACCTGAACTATTGATCTTCTTCCAGTGCTTGCACATGTCCATTCCAATATAGGTGTGTGCAACCGGGCACAGTTGTCAGAATTTTTTCCCTTGGTGGTATCTGTTGGGTTGGCTCAAGTGCCCCCTGGTGCCACAGGCTAATACCACCAGTATAAGGGGCTCTGCCAAGTCCACGCCCTTTTAGTTCCTTCTTATCACCTGTGATGGTTGCTGGACCTTCCTTAGTTGTTCAGGCAATCTTTTGTAGTAGTTTGCTTCTCAATTGTTGTGTATATAGTTATCGTAGTTAGTTTGAAAGTAGTTTTAGTAATCACAGTAATTAAAGTAGCTTAGACATCTCTACACTTGCCGGAGAGGCTTGTCTGCTCCCCAGTGCCGGGGTGTGCCTTGGTCACCGGGCTTTAAGCCCTGCTCTTCCTTTAGCAAGTTGATGCCACTGAGAAACCCACACTCAAGTTGCCTCCAGTGTTATGGAGAAGCTCAGAGGAAGGATTGCTGTCAGATATGCAGGGAGTTCGAGCCGTGCACCCAGAAAGATGGGGCAGCGGAGTTGAAGGTCCTCCCGATGGAGGCAGCCTAGAGGCCAGTGTCAGAGCTGCAATCAGACTCTGCACCAACTCTCAGCACCATTCCTCCTTGCCAGTGCCTAAGAGGAGGCACTGTAAACACCAAGACAAAAGTCACTTCCTAGTACCAAAAGGCGTTCTGCCTATTTAGTCTTCATCTGGAATATCTTCTACTTTTGAAGCAGCAAGGCCTGGCTCTTTCTTCAGTCAAGGGGTCCACCTGGCAGTTATTTCAGACTTTCATCCTAAGGTCGATGATAGATCGGTTTTCTCACATGAAATGGTAATTTGTTTTCTCAAAGGCCTGGAGAGGGTGTTCCCTCAGATAAAGGAACTGGTCCCCCACCCTCTAACTCTTGTCCTGTCAAAACTGATGGGCTGGCCCTTCAAGCCACTAGCGACATGCTCACTGTGGCACCTCTCTTGGAAGGTGGCCTTTTTGGTGGCCATTACATCAGCCAGGAGAGTTTCAGAGATCTGAGCCCTCACCTCGGAGTCCTTGTATACAACCTCTTCAAAGACAAAGTGCAGCTACACCCACTTCCAAAGTTCCTCCCAAAAGTGGTTTCTCAACTCCACTGCAACCAATCAATTTTTATACCAGCATTCTACCCTACACTGCACACAGACAGGGAAGAACAGCATCTGCACTCCTTGGATGTTAGACAGGTCCTGGCGTTCTGTGTTTAGAGGACCAAAAGGATCTGTAGATCACCGCAGCTCTTCATAGCAATAGCTGAGAGAATGAAAGGGCTCTCATCTCTGCTCAGAGGATTTCATCCCGGATCATGGTGTGTATCCGTATGTGTTATGACTTTGCAAGGGTCCACCTTCTGCTAAACCTGACTGCTCATTCCACAAAGTCTAGGCCTCTTCGGCGGTTTTCCTAGCTCAAGTCCCTATTCAAGATATCTGCAGGGCTGCAACCTAGTCATCAGCACACACATTTTCAGCACACTATGCCATTAATCAACAATCCAGAGACAATGCCTACTTTGGCCATGCAATGTTGTCCTTAAAGTCTGAGCCCACTTCCTATGCAACTGCTTGTGAGTCACCTACATTGGAATGGATTAAAAAAAAATGGTTACTAACCTTTAGTAACTGTTGTTCTTTGAGATATGTTATACATATCTCCATTCCAAGACCTGCCAGTTGTCCCCTTTCTTGGAGTGATCAGTAAGAAGAAACTGAAAGGGCGCGGCTCAGCAGGACCCCTTATACTGGCTCTATGAGCATGCGGCACCAGGGGGACAGCAGAGCTGACCTGACAGATACTGCTAAGAGAAAAAATTACGGCAACTGTGCTCGCGCCATATGCACATCTATATTGGAATGGACCAGTGTCATAAACAGATAGCTAAGGGTTAATGTCTCTTTCACCTGAAGCACCTGACCAGAGGACCAATCAGGAAACCGGATTTTTTCAACTTTGGGTGGAGGGAATTTTGTGTCCGAGGTCTTTGTTTTCTGGCTGCCTGCTTTCTCTGAGCTTTGGAGAAGTAGTTCTGTTTTCTAATCTTCTGTTTCTAAGTGTAAGGACAAAGAGATCAGATAGTAAGTTATATGGTTTCTTTTCTTTGGTATTTGCATGAATATAAGTGCTGGAGTGCTTTGATTTGTATTCTTTTTGAATAAGGCTGTTTATTCAATATTCTTTTAAGCAATTGCCCTGTATTGTGTCACCTTAATACAGAGAGATCATTTGTATGTATTTTTTCTTTCTTTTTATATAAAGCTTTCTTTTAAGACCTGTTGGAGTTTTTCTTTACTTCAGGGAAATTGAGTCTGTACTCACCAGGGAATTGGTGGGAGGAAGAAATCAGGGGAGATCGGTGTGTGTTGAATTGGCTAGCCTGATTTTGCATTCCCTCTGGGGGAATAGGAAAGTCCTTTTTGTTTCCAGGACCGGGAACGGAGAGGGGGAGTCACTCTGTTTGGATTCACAGAGCTTGTGTCTGGGTATCTCTCCAGGAGCACCTGGAGGGGGGGAAGGGAAAAAGGATTATTTCCCTTTGTTGTGAGACTCAAGGGATTTGGGTCTTGGGGTCCCCAGGGAAGGTTTTTCAGGGGGACCAGAGTGCCCCAAAACACTCTAATTTTTTGGGTGGTGGCAGCAAGTACCAGGTCCAAGCTGGTAACTAAGCTTGGAGGTTTTCATGCTAACCCCCATATTTTGGACGCTAAGGTCCAAATCTGGGACTAAAGTTATGACATGAGTGGCAGCGGGTGGGAGATAGACAGAATCCAGAAGCCAGTAGGAATATTATATTTTTCTTTTCTCTGCTAAGGGCTTTTAGCACAGAGAAAAAGTTTGGTTTTAAAAGGGAACCAGAGAGAATTTTTTTTTCTGCTCTCTCTGGCAGTGTGTGGCTTGCATGTTAAGCAAGAAGCCATTACCAGACTGTTAAGAGTCTTTTGTCACACAATAGCACTCCCATTGAGAGTCATACCAGCACTATATAAATGCAAATAAAGTGGTTTTTCAGGTTTACTTAACATTGAAGATTAGCTAAAGGCACTATTGCTAGGCAGACTTCAGGAGGCAACAGAGAGCCTGCAGTTCAGAAGAGAAACACCGGAGGGCACCCCAACACAAGAAAACAGGAACCATGTCTACCAAGGCAAAAATTGAGGCCGAAGACCAATTCAGAGAAGCTGAACACAGGCGACAACTGGAAATAAAACAAACAGAGATGGAAATAAGAGAGAGAGAAAGAGAGGCAGCCTACCAAAGAGAACAGGCAGCCAAAGAGGCGGACCACCGCCGAGACATGGAAAAACACCAAAAAGAAATGGAAAAACACCAAAAAGAAATGGAAAAACAACAAAAAGAGAATGAAGAGAAGGAAAAACAGAGAAAACATTAACTGGAGTTGGCAAAAGCTGGGCTGCATGTGCCAGCCAACCCTAATAACCCGGCGCCAACTATTGCTCCACAGCACAGGAAATTTCCCACCTACAAGGCAGGTGATGACACCGAGGCCTTCTTGGAAAATTTTGAAAGAGCCTGTCTTGGGTACAGCATCCCCGAAGACCAGTACATGGTAGAATTAAGGCCACAACTCAGTGGACCTTTAGCAGAGGTGGCAGCTGAAATGCCTAAGCAGCAAATGAATGACTATAAACTTTTTCAAACCAAGGCCAGATACAGGATGGGGATAACCCCAGATCATGCCCGTCGGCGCTTCAGAACCCAAAAGTGGAAACCAGAGGTGTCATTTCCCAAACACGCCTACTACATTGCAAAAAACTATGAGGCCTGGATAACAGGAAACAACATTCAAACCTTGGAAGAACTGAACCTCCTCATACAAATGGAGCAGTTCTTGGATGGTGTTCCTGAAGACATCACACGGTACATACAAGATGGGAAACCCAAAGATCTCGCTGAGGCGGGGGAGATTGGAGCCAAATGGATGGAACTGGCAGAAAGCAAGAAAGCTACTATCAAGGGGAACGATTACCCCAGGGGGCACACAGACCATAAACCCTACAACCGAGGACAGCCAAAGACCCCACATACCACCCAAGTAAAACCACAGACACCCTACCCTTCAACCTCACCAGTCTCCAGTAACTCACCTCGGCCCAGTGACCCATCAGATGGAAGATGCTTTAAGTGTAATGAACTGGGACATATCAAGGCCAACTGTCCCAAGAACACCATGCGAGTGCAATTCATTACACCACCATCACACCAAAGATCCCCAGGCCCGGATGCCTCTCAAATACCCTTGGAGCGGAGGGAAAATTTGAGAGTGGGCGGAAAGAAGGTTACTGCGTGGAGAGACACGGGGGCACAAGTGTCAGCTATCCACCAATCCTTCGCTGACCCCAAATTCATCAACCCAAAGGCCAAAGTTACAATTTACCCCTTCATGTCACAAGCTGTAGACTTGCCTACAGCTGAACTGCCTGTCCAGTACAAAGGCTGGTCAGGAATGTGGACTTTTGCAGTCTATGACAATTATCCTATCCCCATGCTACTGGGGGAAGACTTGGCCAACCAGGTGAGGCGGGCCAAGAGAGTGGGAATGGTTACCCGTAGCCAAACCAGGCAAGCTTCCAGACCCATTCCTGTTCCTGAGCCGTCCACAGACGCCCCGTCTGTGTTACCAGAGACCCAGACAGAGGTAGTGGACCCGGATTCCATGCCTGCCACTGAAACAACCACAGCATCTCCAGTCCCAGGCCCGGAACTGGAACAGCAACCAGCACCAGCAAGTGCAACCACATCTTCAAACTCAACGCCAGAGGGCGCCAGTGAGCCAGAACTGGCAGAAGCAACAGACAGCCATACCCAAAAGGCTCAGCCAGAGCCTGAAATACCCTCAGGTGCACCAGCGGAGAGCGGTTCACCAGCAACGGAAACAACCCCATCACCTACATCGCTTCCAGAGGGACCAAGCCCAAGTCCACAGTCTGAGGAAGAACTGGTGACCCCAGCCTCAAGGGAACAGTTCCAGGCTGAGCAGGAAGAGGATGACAGCCTTCAGAAAGCTTGGGCGGCGGCACGGAGCACCCCACCGCCTCTCAGCTCTTCTAATCGATCCCGGTTTGTTATAGACCAAGGACTTTTATACAAGGAAATTCTTTCTGGTGGACACCAGGAAGAATGGCAGCCGCAAAAACAGTTGGTGGTTCCAACTAAGTACCGGGGGAAGCTCTTAAGCTTAGCCCATGATCATCCTAGTGGCCATGCTGGGGTGAACAGAACCAAGGACCGGTTGGGGAAGTCCTTCCACTGGGAGGGAATGGGCAAGGATGTTGCCAAGTATGTCCGGTCTTGTGAAGTATGCCAAAGAGTGGGTAAGCCTCAAGACCAGGTCAAGGCCCCTCTCCAGCCACTCCCCATAATTCAGGTCCCATTTCAGCGAGTAGCTGTGGATATTCTGGGCCCTTTCCCAAAAAAGACGCCCAGAGGAAAGCAGTACGTACTGACTTTAGTGGACTTTGCTACCCGATGGCCAGAAGCAGTCGCTCTAGGCAACACCAGGGCTAACACTGTGTGCCTGGCCCTAACAGACATCTTTGCCAGGGTAGGTTGGCCCTCTGACATCCTTACAGATTCAGGGTCTAATTTCCTGGCAGGGACCATGGAAAAACTGTGGAAAACTCATGGGGTGAATCACTTGGTTGCCACCCCATACCACCATCAAACTAATGGCCTGGTGGAAAGGTTCAATGGAACTTTGGGGGCCATGATACGAAAATTCATCAACGAATTCTCCAATAATTGGGACCTAGTGTTGCAGCAGTTGCTGTTTGCCTACAGGGCTGTACCACATCCCAGTTTAGGGTTTTCACCGTTTGAACTTGTGTATGGTCACGAGGTTAAGGGGCCATTACAGTTGGTGAAGCAGCAATGGGAGGGGTTTACGCCTTTATTGGAATGGACCTGTGCAACACATCTCGAAGAACAACAGTTTTGATCAGTCGTCCCTGTAGTGGTTGGCAACCTGCATCATCAGCAAGATCCTATCACTGAAACCCCAATCCCCATCCACAACACAATATAGTTATGTTCTGAACTGAGCAAGTGTCAGTGCCGGAAAAGAAACAATCATTCACATTATCTCACTGAGCAAATAAGGGAAAATCGACATCCTGTGTTGTATCAGAAATTGCATTTTTCTCTCCTACATGATGCCATTGGCTTCTGTATGGTATAAAAAAGTGCTCAGCTATTGTGCCGATGGATATGATTTTGGAAACTAGATAGGCCTATTAGATGAGTTTTTCTTCACTTAAAATCAACATGACTCCAAAATATTCATATATGTATAGATTTTTAAGGCCAGTAGGGGTCATTAGATCATCTAGTCTGAACGCCCTTAGAACATAGGCCATAGAATTTCATTCAGTTACCCCAGTATTGAGCCCAATAATTTGTGTCTGACTAAAGCAGTCTTGATTTGAAGACAACAAGAGAAGGAGAATCCATCACATCCCTTGGTAGAAAGATAAGCATTTTGACTTTGAATGATGCTTTCAATCTTCTGAGGTTCACCTGTCACTACTGTTGCCATCCAGTCGGGGGATTGAAACCATGGCTTACAGTACTGTGAGTTCACCTTTCACCTCTGAAGACCTAGCCTCAAATTCTGCTCAGATTACCTACGTTTTTATCTTCTCTTAATTGGTATCAGTCCACCTCATTCAAACAAAAAAAACAACCCAACATGCCCTTAGTGTAGGCTCTACTGGGACTCTGATATTAGGGATGCTACAGGTTGAGATGCATGGTGACACTTAAATAGTGCCTGATGCAAGGCAGTACTACAGGTTCATGAGCAGTAAATCAATACACACAAAGAAACCAAAAATTATGTAAATCTTGACCTTCCTCTATCAGTGTCTCCTGCTCTTGTACCCTGAGCATATAAAGCCAGTTGTGGCTTTTCCTTTTGTTTTTGTTATGACAGGTGACTTTTAGTTTCATCACCACTAGAGCTGACTCAGGACACACATGGAGGAGGACTGCAAAGCCTAGTAAAAGTCATCTTAGCAAAAGGCACTGAAATAATTGCTACATTTTATACTAGTGTAATATTTGGCTGTAACTGGGAGATTTGTTGCAAATGTGTTTTTATACTTACTCCTCTTCATGGCCGCCAACAGACCATATCAATCTTTCTGCTCAAAACATAAATGGGATGCTGCAGCCTTACGGTCAGTGCAGTCAACCCATTTTGTGCTCTCCATTAATGACATCTCCCATGTTAATACTAGATTGTATCTTCTTAGTAGTATTATTTATTATTTGTATTACCATAGTCAGAGACCAGGATTCCACTGTGCTTGGTGCTGGGTAAACAGAAGAAAAAAAGTCCCTGCCTCCGAGGATCTTATAATCCAAGTGAAAGACAAGTGATAATAGATAGGAATAGCCAGGTAGATGAAGGAGTACAAGGAAACAATGGTTCCTACACATCACCAGCTTAAACATTGTCATGTTTTTTCCAGGCATCACAGCAAAGGAAGGATTTGAAGGTGGATAATAAGGCAGCTTTGCAGATGTTTACGGGGAACTCCTCCCAAGAGAGATGGACAACATGGGAGAAAACATGAAGGTACTAGTTTGAAAATTCGAGTGAGTGATGGAGGCTGGCTTCATGGGCTGATTAGAGGTGATTGACCACAAAGGGGCTGGCAAATGAATAGAGGCATCTTATCTCTAATGGAATAAAGGAGAAGAAACCAGGGAAGGGATGCAAAGCAAGAAGTAACATGGTCAAAGTGACGGGCATAGAAAATGATTTTAGCTGCAGCATTCTGAATGGCTCTGAGCAGGTTAGATAGGATTTTCAAAAGCCAGAGAGAAGGATGATGATGAGAACTAAGATAAGAGTTTTAGCTATGTGCATGGATAACAGAGCCATATCTTGGAGGTGTTATCCAGAAAGAATCAGCAAGGTTTAGACATAGCCTGTATATGAGAACCTAAAAAGAGGTCTGAGTCAACTGTGATGCCGAGGCTCTGGGCATGAGTGACTGGCAGGATGGTAGTGTTGTCCACAATGCTTGAGAAAGGAGTTAGCTTGCGGGGGCAGGTTGAGGCATGTTGGGGAGGGGGGAGATTAAGAGCTCTGTTTTTGCTATGTTGAGCTTGAGCTGACAGCTAGACATCCAAGAGATGTCAGAAAGACAGGAGAAGATATTAGTTCAGACAGGAGATAGGTCTGGAGTAAAGATCTACCTCTGTGGGTTATCAGCATAGATGGCAGTTGAATTTGTTTGCAGATGAGATTACTCTCAGGTAGTGTGTAGAGGGAGAAGAGAAGGGAACTAAAGACAGAGTTCTGAGGAATCCTCAGGAAGTTGGATGATGGAAGAGGAGGATCCTCTGAGGACATGCTGAAGGAGTTATTAGAGCAGTGGTCCCCAAACTGTGGGGTGTGGAAGAACATCTGGAGAGAGTTGGTGTAGCAGGGCCCAGGCCAGCCCCCATGGGGGGGTGGAAAGGGAGTGCCACCTAGGCCCGTTCTTCCCTCAGGTCCGCTCCCGGCCACAGCCCCACTTTCAGCCTGAGGGGCCCAGACACATTCCATTACTGGTAAGGAGGAGGCGTGAGAGGAAAAGTTTGGGCACCATTGGATTAGAGCGATGGGAGAACCAAGAGAACACAGAGTCATGGAAGCCAAGGGAGTATCATATTTCAAGAAGAGCATGGTTGATGGTGTCAAAGGTAGCTGACAGGTCAAGGTGGAGGAAGGTGGAGTACTGTTCTGAGCTTCAGTGAGGAGAGGTCACTAGACACTTTGGCAAGAGCAGTTTCAGTGGAGTGCAAGGAACGGATGATGGATTGGAGGTGGTCTAGGGTGGAACTGGAGCAAAGGAACTCCACACACTGCACAGTAAATGAGCTTAGAGAGAGCAGTACCTGGAGAGGCATGTCAGGGTCAAGGATGGATTTTTTTAAGATAGAAGAGACTAGAGCAAGCTTGTATTGTGAGGAGAAAGAGCTAAAGGAGAAGCAGAGGTTAAGGAGAAGTGTTAACCTGGCATCACAAAAGCTAACTATGTCTCATCCTCATGGTTTTATTGTGTCAGAGTGATCCAAGGTATTTTGGTTTGGGTTTCTTTGAGCAGGGGTCAGAAGGTTTAATATAATTCAATGACCAGTAATTTAAAAAAAAAATCTACCAAGTGTAGTATCATTCTGCCATCTAGAGGACAAGATGATAAAAGCAGCTAATCTAAAATAAATCTGATTCTCTGTAGTGAGTGAAGTGGTGAAAGCCTTTTAGAAAAAAAACAGTTTTAGTCTGTTACAGTTCTAATATCAAATCTGTGACTAGTGGTGAATTGTACTGGCCCAGGACCACATTATACTGATTCTACAGAATCATTTCTTCACACATCATAATAAGATTAATCTTAATAAGCCAAATTCATATGCAATTGAGCTGATGGACAATGAGTAGGGTTCTGCCTTTCAAGAGTGGGAACAATATATAGATTTTGACTAATGAAAGCACAAGGTCTGGAACTGAAATAAAGGCCATTAAATGATCCTGACCCCTTACATGAAGGATCAGATTGCTGTCTACTTATACCAATATCCTGCCTCCATCAGTGGCCAATATCAGATTCATCAGAGGAAAGGGAATATTCTCTAATCTACACAAAAATTGCCCAGCTGGCTGGGTATCTAGAGTGAGCAAGTCTTTCCAAACATTCACCAATTTATTCCTGAAAGCCTAAGATTTATTCTCTTCCCATATTAATGCTCTAGTGTGTGTATCAGTATCTGTACAGTGTTCACTACCAAAGAGCCAACAATTAATACATACTACAGTGGTACTGTACAAGAGAGACTGCATTATGGCTCAGAGGCCGTGGTGTGGTATCTCTTCAGAGACACTGTTTTTTAATGGCAATAACTGTAAATGCTTGATAACTTATAAGTTATAAAATTATTCATAGCTTTTTAAAATTCAGCCCCACAGTTTGTCTCTGACCTTCTGCAGCAGTGAATCCAATAGATTGCCTCTGTGTTGCATGAAGCATTTCCCTTTGAATTTACTGCTCTGAATGCCCCAATCTCTCTCCACCCATAAATTCTGCCATACAGTCCCACTATCTTCATCACCTTTATCTGGACTTTTCAGTATGTACAGTTTCTTCTCAGACGAGATGACCAAAACTGAACTAAGGATGTTAGAAAAGAATATACTATTGTTCGATAAAAATATTGTAATATTTTTCTTCTCTCTCTTTATTATGGAATCCAAGTATTCAGTTTGCCTGATGCTGGGCAGACATCTCTATGGCAAGCTGCTTATGAAGATACCTAGATCTTTTACTTCTGAAGATTCTGTAAACTCAGAGTATTAAAGAAAAGTTTAGAGTATGTGAATTAGCCTGTTTAACCAAGTTAAATCTCACCTGCCATTTTGCTGCCTGACGCTCCAGATTGCTTGGCTCCATTTGGAGGTCTCATAACCCTCTTCTTACTTTAAACTAGTCATTGACAGATTTCACCAGTAGACCATTCGCTTCTTCCTGCAGATCATCAATAAACACCTTAAGCAACACTGATCCCTAGGCACTGTTAATGTCTTTCCTCTCCAAGGAATATGTACTCATTATGAATCATTGTTTCCTAGAGTTTGTGTTTTTTATTTCACTCACACTGGGTCAGAATCTATAAAATGCGTGCCTTCCCCAGTCCCAGACAAATTGCTATTGATTATAGTAATTATTACATGGTTCTTACATAGCACTTTCCATCCACAGATCTCAAAGTGCTTTATAAAGGAAGGCAGTATCATTATTCTCATTTTACAAATGGGGAAACTGAAGCACAAGGAAGGGTTATGACTTTCCATGGTCACCTAAAAGGCCAGTGGCCTAAGCCACAGTCCAGTGCTCTATCAACTAAGCCAGACTGCCTCCTATAATATTTCCCATAACTACACAAACACTAATCCACACAAGGCCACCTTCGATACTCAACCATTTCTGGACATAGCAAAACTACCTATAACATTGTAACCCCAATTTACAAGTATCTTCTACGAATAGTTGCTTGAGCAGGAAAACGGTATCATTATGCAGCTTCCAAAAGGCAGATGAAATTCCTGAGGGCATTTTAATAGTTCAGTTCTGCATCAGTTAAATCATTGGGACTTTTGCTACAGATTTCAATGGGACCAGACCAGACCAGACCCTAAAACAGAGATTAGAGAAACGTACCTGTCCTCTGCCAACATTTTTCTGTTTCACTGTTCCCTTCTGTCTAAGAACACAGCCATATGTGTTCTGTTTTGCAGGAATCACCACAGGCTTTGAAGTTAGGATGGAATACCTCTCTTGTGACAGCCCGCATGCTTCAGCATTACTGAACAGACTCTTATCAGGAGGCCTTGGAGACCAGATTTCAGGTGCTCAGCTAATCTGTCAACATGAACGGATCCATGCCACTAATTCCCTAGGAACCTCTATGAAAACGAACATATGTTTGCCTATGGTGTAGAGGAACATACTGAGCCTCAAACCTTTTGATACATTATTATGCTGATTGAGTTATTCAGCATCTATTGCAAGCTTCAAAGCACTTTACAGGATCACAGATTATAACCATTTAAGGTTCACGTCACTTCCCCCTCACTGGAATGCAGCCTCTATGGGGTAGAACGTTGCAGCTATTATAACCATAGCAGTCATACTACAAAGTAACTGAAGGAGAGAAACTGTAGATGAATTAGTATCCAATTAAAGCAATGAGAATTTAGGCAGAAAGAAATTACTCGGTTACTGAAATTTGGCTGGACACTAGTGCTAGCTACCTATCATTGTGAAACCTCAAATGGTCAGGACTTCTGCATTATGGCTTAACAAAACAGCAACATCTCCAGCAGCCCAGTGCAGCCCCCCATACCAAGTTGGGACTTGGGTACAGTATTGACACACTAGAAAGTGCACCCTCTACTGAGCAACAGACTACAGGACTCCCTTCGTCTTTGCCACTCAAGTGTCTGGGAGCTGATTACAATGGAAAATAAAAAAATCTTCTCTGGTGGGCACTTCCTGAACAGCTGGGCTTAAGACATTACAGCAAAACACATGCAAACGTACTGGTAGATATTAAAATAGGTTGGAAAAAGAGTATGTGTACATCTGCGTATAGTGTTTAGAATATCCACAAATATAAAGTTAGTTTTTAAAAGTCATATGATACATAATCAGCAATAACCCAAATTTAGGTGAATAGATTTAATAATATAGTTTAGATATTAGAATCCGAATATTCGGGTACATCAGTCATGAAAAGTTGTACAGGGATTTGGCTGTGGAAAACAAAATATATCAATGAGTGAAGATTGTCCCTCAATAACTGAGAATTAGGTTGGTTGTCTATTTAGAAAATACAATCCATGAGGAAATTATCTGTTACTTTCCTGACTGCGCTTCTCATCGGCACTCCAGCTCATCCCTCCTAGTATTGCCGACGTCCAGTGATGGGTTCTATGTAGATGTCCCTCAACCACCTGATTGCATCCGACACCATGAGTTGCTGCATCAGCCGAGCATAGCGTTGGTGACTATTGTAATAAACCAAGGAAGATATTTGACAAGCACATCAAAAAAAGTACTTGCTCTGGTTAAGCAGAATTATAAAAAGATGCATTACAGGTGCAGTAAATCTGTGGACAACCACTGTGCCTTTGGCTTTGCCACAACCCACAGTGACATTGCCACTGGTTCACATCCCATTTAGTCTCACTCAGGTGCTTTGGAGGTCTCAGCAGGCACAACTGTCACCTTCAGAAACCTAGGAGCAGAAGCTATGCTTCACACCCTGTGCCTTCCTTATACAGAGAAATACTAGACAGAAAGCCAGCTTTAACCTTTATGTACTCAACTGTCTAACCTTGAAAATGATAGAACATATAGAGCCAGAACTGGCTTAGACAGGCTTCAGTGAAGCTAAGCCAATTTACACCAGCTGAGGATCTGGCCTGCAAGTGCAGTTAATTAGTTGCAATTATTTTGAGGGGAAATCATGTGAGATTTACAGATTTTTTCTGTATTTCTGTCAATACTCTTCCTGTCACTATAACTAAAATAAGTGTCTGAACCTGTTATCCATATGACCACAGGCTGCATATCACAGTGACAAGGGCACAGAGCAGCTCCCATAATGCCAGTAACAGTGTCTGGCTAACACAACTTTTTAATATCACCTTCCTTCCATATGCTCTTTTTTCTTTGATTTTATTCAGAATTCCCCCCCCCCCTTTTATTAATTAAATGTCAACTTTCTATATATCTTGTAATCAGATTATCCATTAAACCAGCCTAAAGCAGTCAAAATTGATTAAAATAAAGGGTGGATGTTACATTATTTTTAATACAAATGATTTGGTTCATGAGGCTTGGATTGAATTAAATGTGAAATCAAGTTAACTAGGGAATTAATTAAATTGGAAGAATCTGATTGCAATATTTCCTACCTCTCCAAATAACAGAAAGGGGCTGGTGGTATTACCATGTATTCACTTTCTTTCCTGAAAACACAGAAGAGGATTTGGTTATTTACTGTTTATGGGAAGAGCTGATTTATGCCAGAGATTGTGTGATGAGTGCTCAAAATCCTAAGCAATTTTTAAAGGAATATAGCATAATAGCAAAGGGAACAGACTGGGTAATAGCCACATGTTAACACTGTAGCTGAAGAATAAGCTCGTTTCTGGGTTCTTATAATAATGCACAATATGGGCTGGAATTCCAGAAGTCCTGAACAACCACAATTCCAGTGGAAGTCAACTGAAGCTGTGAGGGCTCAGCAGCTCTGAAAATCAAGCCGTAGATCTTATTACAAATGGCATAATTTCCCATTTTGGTTGTCCTCTGTGTATTTTGTCCTCACTTTATGATAATCCCATCTTTCCAGTCACACAGTGAGCTCTATCTAAAGTGCATTCATGATTAATTTCATATAAAAACCCATGTAATGATTTCTAATTTGGATGCATTTACTGGCTCTGAATAGCACAGTATTTTAAAGATTCCAGGTTGCTGTCCTGAGCAATCAATAGATCTATATTGGCTCGGGGAACTGAGTTTTGCTTCTCAGTTTTAAAATTCACCTTCCCAGAGCCTGCAACATGTCAAGAATTCCATCCCTGTTCTTCTCTTTGAATTCTGCCTTTGCATAATAAATGTGTGGGCATGATGTGCTTTGTTTTATTCTTTTGGGTGAGCTTTTAAACTGCTTTTGGAGAAATATTTTAATTGACTTAGATGGATTGGGTTTCCCCCCCTGCTTTGTGATAAATGCTAATTATTTAGCTCAATAGATTGGTTGGTCCTTATGGCTATTTGGCTTCCCCTATAAATGTGTAAAATTACATTTTTCCTTATTTAAATGCATTCCTTTGTACTAACAAAGTGGTGCACCAAGTGCAGTGAGCAGATTGTTCCTGCCCTGCAAAAGCTATAAGCAAAGGAAAAGAAAAATCTTGGCATCCTGAAGTTGTGACCTAATTCTCTCCTTCTTGTCTCTAATGAGATTCCTCTTCCTCTCTCCAAAATGTTTTAGGTTCAGAATAGCTGCCCTTATACAGAACAATCCTTCCTCTCTGCTCCACATAGGTCACTTCAAGAACAAAGGAAATAATTGTGAGTAACCGTCTGGAACACAAAACAGCCCCAGTGCTTACCCTGATGGTGAGTGCCTGGGTTGTGAAACACTTTAGATCTTTAGAAAAGGCTTTGCTTATGTAAAATACAGCTGCATTTCAGATGATAGAGAAGGAATGACTTTACGCAGTTGATTTTTTATAAAGTTATCTGTATCCACTCTCAACCAAGAAAGGGTACCTGTATCTGATAATGGAATGGAATGCACAGTGGCTCATTCCTGGGGAAATGCTCTAATGTGCATATGTCAGCTCTATGGTTGGGTGGTGTTAAATGCAGAAAGGTGTCCTGCATTTTGGAAGCTGGGGTGGCTTGGGGTGGGGAGTCATGCACTTCACAAAGAGATTGATCCCACTCTCATACATACAGGGCCAGATTCTTAGCTGGTGCAAATCCCCACCGTGCCCCAATCTCGGCCCCTCCTTCCTTCCCCCCTTTCCCCCCCCCATGCATATGCACTCTGAAGGCCATGGAGCTACACCAGCAGAGAACCTAGTTCATGGTGTTCAAACTGAAGGAGGGGTAGGCTTGTCACCTGCCTTTGGTAGTGTATTTTATGTATGTACACCTCTACCCTGATATAACGCTGTCCCTGGGAGCCAAAAAATCTTACCATGTAATAGGTGAAATGGCGTTTTATCGAACTTGCTTTGATCTGCCGGAGCACGCAGCCCTGCTCCCCTGGAGCATTGCTTTACGGTGTTATATCTGAATTCATGTTATATTGGGTCGCGTTATATCAGGGTAGAGGTGTACTATATCTTTTAAATGGTAAAACAGCATGATAAACCTAATCACACCTAGACCTTTTTAAAGGCTGCATTATAAAACCATAGAAACTGGAAGCTCAGAATGAAAGCTGGCAGGTCCTTAGCCACCTATAGATGGGATGGGGAGCAGCTAGAAGAGAGAGAATTCATAAAAACATGACTATGCATCTGTAATTCCAGCATATGTTAATCTCGTATGGGAGTGTCACTGTGTATCACCATTTCTGGTGAAATGCTACAGCTAGGAGCCACTACATCATGTCTATTTCCACTAGGACATACCACCCAAGGATTCCCCAGTTCATAGTTTATTATGATCCTTGTGATATGTGGCACTGCTGCATTCTTTGCCCCATTAGCTCTTAGGTAGTTAATGTCTGTGTGGCACTTTAAAAATGTGAAGTGTTCTATGCAGTCCTATAAATTCCCTCCTTTCCCCTAGGAAATTCACTGTCCTAAAGGGGAAACTCTATTGAATCATACTGGAAACCTGTTCCTCCCTTCCTGCAGAAGAGGTGGTATGTTACAGCACCATGACTGTGCTGCAACACACTACCTGTTCTGCAGGAAGCAATGAGTGCTAAGCAACAGTAATGAGCCAAAACATGAGAGGGGCTGAATATCTATAGCACTCAATGACTTCAGTGTGCTCAGCATCATGCAGAATATGGCCTGTTGTTGTTATCCATTCTTCAGCCTTTATCAAGCCTCTATGTAATAGAAGATCTTCACGTATTAGTACGAAGGGCAGTTATTCTGTTAATATGCTACAGTCAGCAGGGTGCATCCAAGAGCTTTAGCTATCTCGTGAGTCTCATTCAAACAAATTTAGGACATCCAGCAATGACATCCCATTGACTACCATGGCTGTACGGACCAAGATTCAGGACCTCTGTGCCCCCACACACATTATCCCCAAACTCCTGTGCTAGAATTGCTAGGGGTGAGTTGAAGGTTCAGAGCCGCTGAACTGGTGCGGGCCTCTGTAAGAGGAGTGTAGAGGAGCAGTGGATGAGAGGATTGCAGTGAATGACTTGCTTCATTTTTCCCCTTGGAAAGCTGCCCACATGTCATTTTCTGGCATGAGGAGGCAGCTTTGTCCTTATGGACAGAAAATACAAAACAACCACATTCAAAACAAGAAAGGGCATGAGATAGGAGGCTAATATGAGGGGGAAAGGAGTCCAGGAGAGCTGGCTGTATTTTAAAGAAGCCTTATTGAGTGCGCAGGAACAAACCATCCCAATGTGCAGAAACAGCAAATATGGCAGGCGACCAGCTTGATGTAACAGAGAAATCTTTGGTGAGCTTAAACACCAAAAAGAAGCTTACAAGAATTGGAAACTTGGACAGATGACTAGGGAGGAGTATAAAAATATAGCTTGGGCATGCATGGGTGTAATCAGGAAGGCCAAAGCACAACTGGAGTTACAGCTAGCAAAGTATGTGATGGGTAACAAGAAGGGTTTCTACAGGTACGTTAGCAACAAGAAGGTGGTCAGGGAAAGCATGGAACCCTTACTGAACGGAGGAGGCAACCTAGTGACAGATGACGTGGAAAAAGTTGAAGTACTCAATGTTTTTTTTTGCCTCGGTCTTCAAGGTCCGTTCCAAAACTGCTGCACTGGGCAGCACAGTATGGGGAGGAGGTGAACAGCTTTCAGTAGTGAAAGAACAGGTTAAGGACTATTTAGAAAAGCTGGACATGCACAAGTCCATGGGACCAGATGTAATGCATCCAAGGGTACTGAGGGAATTGGCTGATGTGATTGTAGAGCCATTGGCCATTAACTTTGAAAACTTGTGGTGATCAGGGGAGGTCCCACACAATTGGAAAAAGGCAAATATAATGCCCATCTTTAAAAAAGAGAAGGAGGAGAATCCGGGGAACTACAGATCGGTCAGTCTCATGTCAGTCCCTAGGAAAATCATGGAGAAGGTCCTCAAGGAATCCATTTTGAAGCACTTGAAGGAGAGGAAGGTGATCAGGAATAGTCAACATGGATTTACCAAGAGCAAGTCATGCCTGACCAACCTGATTGTCTTCTATGATGAGAAACTGGCTCTGTGGATATGGGAAAAATGGTGAACGTGGTATACCTTGACTTTAGCAAAGCTTTTGACATGGTCTCCCACAGTATTCTTGCCAGCAGGTTAAAGAAGTATGGATTGGATGAATGGACTATAAGGTGGATAGAAAGCTGGCTAGATCGTTGGGCTCAATGGCTCCATGTCTAGTTGGCAGGTGGTATCAGGCAGAGTGCCCCAGGGGTCAGTCCTGGGGCTGGTTTTGTTCAACATCTTCATTAATGATCTGGATGATGGGATGGACTGCACCTGCAGCAAGTTCATGGATGACACTAAACTAGGGGGAGAGGTAGATATGCTGGAGGGTAGGGATAGGGTCCAGAGTGACCTAGACAAATTTGAGGATTGGGCCAAAACAAATCTGATGAGGTTCAGCAAGGACAAGTGCAGAGTCCTGCACTTAGGATAGAAAAATCCCATGCACTGCTGCAGGCTGGGGACCGACTGGCTAAGTGGCAGTTCTGAATAAAAGGACCCGGGGATTACAGTGGACGAGAAGCTGTATATGAGTCAACAGTGTGCCCTTGTTGCCAAGAAGACTAATAGCATATTGGGCTGCATTAGTAACAGCATTTGCCAGCAGATCGAGGGAAGTCATTATTCCCCTGTATTTGGCACTGGTGGGGCCACAGCTGGAGTATTGCATCCAGTTTTGGGCCCCTCACTACAGAAAGGATGTGAACAAATTGGAGAGAGTGTAGCGGAGGGTAATGAAAATAATTAGAGAGCTGGGACCCATGACTTATGAGGAGAGGCTGAGGGAACTGGGCTTATTTAGTCTGCAGAAGAGAAGAGTGGGAAGGGGGAGGGTGGATTTGATAACAGCCTTCAACTACCTGAAGGGGAGTTCCAAAGAGGATGGAGCTAGGCTGTTCTCAGTGGTGACAGAACAAGGAGCAATGGTCTCAAGTTGCACTGAGGGAGGTCTAGGTTGGATATTAGGAAAAATTATTTCACTAGGATGGTGGTGAAGCACTGGAATGGATAACCTAGGGAGGTGGAATCTCCATCCTTAGAGGTTTTTACGGCCTGGCTTGACAAAGCCCTGGCTGGAATTATTTAGTTGGACAATCCTGTCTTCACACTGCCCATCATATATTGAAGATGTGCCAATTTAGAGAAAGCCTGACCCTGCAGTATTCTGCTATAGCAATTTGGGCTTTTTTTCTGAGCAATATGAGAGAGTCTGATTCTACTGACTCAAATCCATCACAGAAGCCCTCTCTTTAACTCTTCCCACCTGGAATAGTCTGCTGTGTGGGAGGACTGAGTGATCTATGCCTGACAGTGATGATAAAAGTATGAGTGGAACATAGCAACTATTTTTACTGCAAACTTATCATTGGATGAAAAAAAGCAAGAGTGGAAAAAATTGTGCAAGCCATTGTTTGTTTCTTTTTCATAAAATCCCAACAGTGTATTTGAAAAGGTTATACTTAAGTTAAGAAACTCCAAATTTGATCTTTTTCTCTTTTGTTTTCAAAGTCAGTGATTCTTCACATTATTTTTATTAAATAAAATCCTTCAATGTTTTTTTCTTGCCGTAATCAATCAGTTGCTGTAACCCAGCATCCATGAGCCACACAACCTTAATAAACCAGAGTGCATAACCCATTGCTTCTGAGTAACCCTACAATATTAAACCAGTGAATGTACATTTCTTTTGGTAAGGAAGCATTGCTAAGCCCTCAAGGAATTAGAGTAGACTATTCTGAACCTCCATTTATCACTAGCTGTTGCAAACAAAAAATGGAGAAAAAAAAGTAAGTTTTGAAATCGTTGAAAATAGCCTCTGCAATGTCTTTTTAAGCTTACTGGCCTCTTTGTAACAGATTGCTTTGATGATATTTCCGTTGAACTCTCAGATAAGACCACATGTTATTTTTTATCATTCAGAAAATGTCCAAAATATCCTCCCACCATCCTCGTAACTTTCAAAGGCCCAGGAGTCTGACACACACCCTGCACCTGACAAAAGATTCTCTCTGCAACAGCCCTTTGAAGCCCTTTACTTACTGATGAAGCAAACACATTAGTTCTACTGCGTTCACCCCCTGCTATCGTTTCACTAGCCACCCCAGCATATCCTTTGCTGTCAAGCTTCAGCAAAAAAAACATCACTTGTAAAACACAGAAGATGAGCTACTGAAGTCCTACTACCCCTTCCATTCTCCCTCTTCCCCTGTAATGCATCAAACTGGCTGAGTGACTCTGTAACTAGGTTTGGCACATTGCTCTGAAATGTAAAAAAGCAGCTCTCTAATGAATCAACAGGAGTGCTGCATGAGAGAGCATCCAATGAAAGAATGGCCTTAGTAACAGCATCCCATCCATGTTCAAATGTGCCTATCTTGAAGTCAACCACCAAAGACATCAGTGCAGCAGCAGAGCAACATGGCATGGCAGCAATGGTGGCATGTTTCAGGAGGACAGCACGAACAGTAGCAGAGACGTGACAATGTTGATAACTAGATCTACATTAGTTCAGTATTAAAGCTGGCATGGCAATATTTTATTCTGCAAAATTCTGCAAATTTTATTTGTCAAATAAATGTGGAGGCTCCAACATGGCATTGGGGAGCACAGGCCACTGGCTGCACAGAGGTGGGAGATCACTCCTCCCCAGGACACGGACTCAGTGGTGAGGCGGCACCCAACCCTGACACAATGCAAGAACCGGGCTGGCCCCAGAAACACCCCAGGGCACTGCCCCTCTGTGCCAGGGGCACCAGGTGTGGGGAGACAGGCTCAGCAAGGCAGGTTCCAAGTGTGGAGGGGCTTAGTGGGGGGATCCAGGTGTGGGAGAGAGGGTTCGATGTCAGACAATCTGGGTATGGCCAGCTCAGTGGGGCATCCAGGTGTGGGGAGATCTGGATCCAGAAGGGCTTGTTGTGGGTTCTGGGTACAATGATAATGGGACTCTGCAGGGGCGTCCAGGTGAAGGTAATAGATTTAAAAAGTCAAGTCTATACAGTTAGCAACAAGTAGGGAAACATTGGGCACTGAACTTTAGCATAAGATTAATATTCAGCCCTTTGTCCTGAGCCCCTTTTGGATACCTGCAGAGGGCTACTTCCCCACCAGCTCAGGTGGACCATATATACACTCATTACTCCAACTAATGCCAGTCAGAAAATTTTCATTGAAACAATTATCCATTTCAAAATGCCATTTCAGTGTAGCCATTTTGTGTGTGAAATCATTGATAAGATGATAAGCACTCAGTGTACTAATTAGATAACCAGTTATTTCCAATATCCTTGTGTATGTCTACAAATTTTTTCCCGCTAGTGAAAACAGCTGCTCCTGTAATTCGTACTTTCAGAGTTTATCTTATTTTGGTTGGGGCTCAGCAGGAAGGTGTCTGGGTGTTAGGGGGATAGAGATCAGCAGAGGGGGCTGGGTGTGGGGAGCTCAATGGGGGGGGTCTAGATGCTGAGGAAGTAGGGCTCAGTGGGGTGTGAATCCAGATGCAGATGGCTGGGGCTCGGTAGGGTGAGGATCCGGGTGTGGGTGGCTCATTGGGGTCGTCCAGGTGCAGGGGAAGTGGGGATAGTCAGGGGGTTCTGGGTGCAGAGGAGGGTGAGGCTTGGCAGGAGGATCTGAGTATGAGGGGATCTGGATGCATAGGGGTTGGGCAGATGGGGGAGCAATACAGTGATCCCTCCCCTGTAGCTGAGGAACAATGGATGTAGGAAGCGTAGGGGGGGAGATGATTTTGCAGAGCTTCTTACAGCCATGGGAGAAATCTAGGGGTGGGTCTGACATGGCCCTGGATGCCGTGCAGGGGAAGAGAAAGTTCTGTTCTCCCCAGCCCACGTTTGCTCTTGTAGCTTCCCTTGGCTTCCCTGTTAAAAAGTCATTTTTCCGTGGGGAAGCAAAGAAATCTGCAGGGGACATAAATTCTGTGCATATGCTGTGGTGCAGAATTCCCCCAACAGTAAACCTCTCTGTGCCTTTAGTATATTTTTATGGCAAGAGTCACCAGATGGCACTGTTACACACAGTCTTACAAGTTCTGTTTCTTAGAATGTCTTTGAAGAAATGCTGTATTATTGTTAGTTTGATGATGCAGCTTCTTTGGCAGGAGAGGAGATGCTGCAAACTAAGTTTTATTTCTCCCTTAATTTCTTCATCTAAAGCAACGGTTCTCAAACTGTGGGTTGAGACCCCAAAGTGGATTGCAATTTAATGGGGTCGCCAGGGCTGGCTTAGACTAGCTGTGGCCTGGGCCTAGAGCCCGAGCCCCACCACCTACGGCCCAAGCCAAAGCCTGAGGGTTTCAGCCCTGGGCAATGGGGCTCAGGTTCAAGGTCCCTTGCTTGGGTCTAAAGCCCCCCTCCCCCCCCCACACTTACTTGGGGCAGTGGAGCTCTGGGTTTTGCTCCCCAACCCAGGGAGGCTGGGTTCGGGCAGGCTCAGGCTTTGGTCCCCCACTCTTGGGGTCATGTAGTAATTTTTGTTGTCAGAAGTTTGAGAACCCCTTATCTAAAGATTCTTGATCAGTTTACTGAGAACTTGGGCCAGGGTGTTGGGCTGAGTTTTCTAAAAGAAGGGTTTGCCTGCCATAAGTGACCACACCAGTTAAGGAATGATATCTGTAGTGTAAATAAACAAGTTGCACGAAGAAAATACCCAGGTTTCACATAATTTATTTCACCCATAAACCCTCAAATATCACTCAGCAGAGCTGCAACAATACCAGTCTATAAAATGGGTACCATATAATAATTAACACCAATCTCCCAGTGAGGTGGTGAAGGTTAATTAATGTGTGTAAAGTAATTTGGGCTGCTCAGGTTAAAGTAATTATAAAAGTGCAATAAATTCCTATTTATTATTAATACAACTCCATTTAACTCCACCTTTTACATCTTCCATCTGAAATGCGACATACCACACATCTGCTTCAGTCAGGGGAAAATTTTAAAAGATAATCAATACAAATATTCATACTATAGATCCTTCCCTTCCCCCTCTTCATCACCTTTTTAAAACAGTATTTATCTAATTAAAATATATTAGGAGTTACATGCATAATTCTTTTGTGTGTCAGAGGAACAATAGTCCCCATGGGTTTATACACAGAAATATTTACAGCATTGGTT
This sequence comes from Gopherus evgoodei, assembly GCF_007399415.2. Classification (NCBI taxonomy): domain Eukaryota; kingdom Metazoa; phylum Chordata; order Testudines; family Testudinidae; genus Gopherus; species Gopherus evgoodei. The sequence continues at coordinate 36,912,711 of NC_044331.1, read as the reverse complement.
TGAGTCTTCCATGACGTATGTAGAAATGCCCTGTAGGTGGCAGCAAACAGAATGCATGGTAGTAAATATCGTCAAGTGAAAAAGTATAAACTGGTACAAAACATTCAACAGGGACAGTCAACGATGTTAGTTAAATGCATTTTTATTTAATCCATTATGAACTGACCTCATCTATTTTGTATATTATGGAGAGAGATACCAAAAACAGCCTGATTCAAAGGAGATAGCACATAAGGAACAGGATTAAGCATTTAGCAGCACAAGACTATTTTTGCCAATTTCATACAATTCTGAATTATTTGAACCATTTGCCCTGCAAATTGAAGGCTATCACTAAATATTTCTTTGAATAAATCAAAAAGGCCATTAAAATAATTTCAGCTGAGGGCAATTTGTTATGAAATGGAGGTCAAACTCATTAGATCATTGTGGCAGGTATCCTAATAACATCCTGACAAAAATGAGCTAACATTATAAAAACTGTATAATTATTTTGTTTGAAATATTAGATCATTGTTAAATGAGCGCTAAAATATATCTTATAGTGGATGACATAAATTCTTCCCCTGAAAAATTGGCCTTCAGATGCCACAAGGGTTACAGAGGGGCTGTGGACTCTGAACAAAGCCTGCCATTTCCATTTGGATGATGGTATTACCTTTTGCCTGCTATAACAGGGGTCGACAACCTTTCAGAAGTGGTGTGCCGAGTCTTCATTTATTCACTCTAATTTAAGGTTTCGCGTGCCAGTAATACATTTTAACGTTTTTAGAAGGGCTCTTTCTATAAATCTATAATATATAATGAAACTATTTTTGTATGTAAAGTAAAGAAAGTTTTTAAAATGTTTAAGAAACTTCATTTAAAATTAAATTAAAATGCAGACCTCCCCCCCGGACCGGTGGCAAGGACCCAGCAGTGTGAGTGCCACTGAAAATCAGCTCATGGCACGCGTGCCATAGGTTGCCAACCCCTGTGATATAATCTGCTTCTTTTGTTGCTACACATGTGTGGTGAGCTGTGATTGGCTGGCTGATGTTACCCAGAATACTGCATAGACACAATGAGAAACTAGAATGAGCTGGAGAGATGTTTTACTTTTCCTTGTAGCCAGTGAGGGAAATTGGCATTTGCCAACCAGAAAAAAACAAATATTGGTAGGGAGGAAGACACTTATTTTACAAACAGTGAGGGTAAACACCAGCATAGTAAAAAAAGCCAAATACTTAGCACTATCCCTTTAATCATCCCTATCACTTTAGAGAAGTTAGTTACATGAATCTCTCTCTCCAGATTTTCCTGCTCACAAACTTCTGAGTCTACGGTGGAAGCAGGTGACATCTAGATGTAAATAGGCAAAACTGTGGAAAAGGGCTTGATCTTGCAAGCTTGATTGTTCAAGATGCTGAACACTCTAGCTGGATCCAGCAAAACACTTGAAGCATGTGAATGGTCCTGTTGACTTCAGTGGAACTACTCATGTAACTCAGTGCAACTTTAAGCACAAACTGAAGTGCTTTCCTGCTCAGCACCTTGCAGGATTGAGCCCAAAGTGCAAACAGCATCAGGCAAAGATCACTCTGTGCTTGGCTTATGACAGGATGGGCGAAACTTTACCGACTAGGGAGATAAGGTGAGTGAGGTAATATCTTTTATTGCACCAACTTTTATTGATGAGAGAGACAAGCTTTCACAACGGCTCTTCTTCAGCTTTGGGAAACTAACTCAGAGTGTCACTGCTAAATGCAAGGTGGAACCGATTATTTAGTATAAGTAATTGACATATATTTCAAGGGACCTTTCAAGGTGAAGCAGATGCCAGGTTTTGGAGTACCTTGCAGCTGCTACAGATGGTGCTGGGGGTGACTAGTACAGCTGCTTCTCAGAAATGAAAAGAGCCAAGTCTATTTGTAACTGTCTTTTCTTTAAGATAAATTGTTTTACAAACAAGTAATGAGCTAGAGTAAGTCGCAATGGCAATGTTACTTAGGGATGGAAATTGTAAGAGTGCACTTGAGCTCCAGCCTATTTTATGTAATGAGCTGATGATATGATGAGAAAAGACCTCAATAGGCCATTAGTAAAAGAAAGATTCTAGGCATTAGGAGATCCTGGACCACTGGTTGCAAACTAAGAAGAAACACTGCATGAGGTTCTAATGCAGGGGTCGGCAACCTTTCAGAAGTGGTGTGCTGAGTCTTCATTTATTCACTCTCATTTAAGTTTTCGCGCGCCAGTAATACATTTTAACGTTTTAGGTCTCTTTCTATAAGTCTATAATATATAACTAAACTATTGTTGTATGTGCAGTAAATAAAGTTTTTAAAATGTTTAAGAAGCTTCATTTAAAATTAAATTAAAATGCAGAGCCTCCCGGACCAGTGGCCAGGACCTGGGCAGTGTGAGTGCCACTGAAAATCAGCTCACGTCCCGCCTTTGGCACCCGTGCCATAGGTTGCCTACCCCTGTTCTAATGAATAGGTTAGGCCCAGATCCTGCAAATACTTAGCCACATGCTTAACTTTACTCTTGATTAGTCGTATCAGCGCTACAGGCTAAACTGGGAAAATCTGAACTTTAATTCTCCACCAGTCCAGCTCTGAGTGGTACCAATAATGAAAGCTACAGTATAGCCAAGACACAGGTGTTTTTACTATCCTTTCATCTACTTGGCTCTGCACTTGTTTGGTATGTTCCTTTTATGATGTATTGTTGACAAATACAGTGCAACTTTGCTTGAGCAGAAGAATGTTCCTAGTACACAGTAATATAACTAAAAACAGAATACAGTAGTGGTAATTCATGTGCTCCACCTCAGAGAAAGCCTGCAGTGGAAGGAACTTTTCCCTTGCACTCCTTTTGCATGTTGTTTTTGTAGTTATGAAATAGGAACCCTGCAGCAGATCTTTGGCTTAAGATGTATATTTAATCAGGCTATTTGTCCTTTCATTTCTAGTAGACTGAAATGCAAGTGCTGGTGTAGACTGAAATTCTAAAAATGGTAGAACCTCATTATACAAATGTGGGATCCTGCCAAAAGTGAAGGGAGCTGATAGGAAGGTACTAGCTAAGCCCGTGTATAACTGTCTTTGCTTCCAACTGGATTCCTGTTGCTGTCAAGAATTTTTTTTTGACTGTGAGACATGTCACAGAAGCTATATATATTTCCCAGGAAGAACTGGGAGCAGCTCTGAAAAGGCTTTTATTCTCTCATGTTCAATTCACAGTAATGTTCAGTGTACACACTGGATCCTTCGCAGAAATAAAATCAACCCAGAAATCCGTTGCTGTGTCTTTGTAGATTTCTCTTCCAGTAAATATTTTACACAGAGTCAGGTATAAGTTAAAGAGTAGCGAGAGTTATAAAGGAGTATGTAAAGATAAGGCAGTGACTCACTGACAGGAAGAGAGACAGGAGTCAAAAAGAAGAAAGTAACCCTACCTTGTAAGCCCCTTCTCTCCCATCCCCATCTCAAGGTCCTCTCACAATCCAAGACAAGCTGGATGTTCTTGCTAAAATGATCAGCAGAGTAACTGCTAATAATGGTGACAATTCAAACAGTTATTAGGCTTAAGAGTTTACATCACATTTTGATTAATAGGAGCAGTTCACACTCTTCTTAGGCCATGTCCAGACTAGGTATTAAAATCGATTTTAGATACGCAACTTCAGCTACGGGAATAACGTAGCTGAAGTCGAATTTCTAAAATCGAGGTACTCACCAGTCTGGACGGCGCGGCATCGATGTCCGCGGCTCTCCGTGTCGATTCCGGAACTCCGTTCGGATTGATGGAGTTCCGGAATCGATGTAAGCGCGCTCGGGGATCGATACATCGCGTCCAGACTAGACGCGATATATCAATCCCCGAGCTATCGATTTTAACCCGCCGATGCCGCGGGTTAGTCTGGACGAGGGCTTAGAGATACCATTTTAGACTAACTCAAGCTCTGTCTATGCGATAAACATGATCTCATCAGGAGATCTAGTTACAACTATGCTGTAACTCAGTTACAAGTTATAGTGTAGATAGGACCTAACCATGTCCTTGTAACCAGTCATAAGCTTTAAAATGAAAGCTCAAAAGCTGCAGAAACAAATAGGGCCATCAGGGAAGTACCTGTGTGGGACACCACCTACTAATTACCTTCAGGAGACTCATTTCCAATAGATGAGCCAGCAGGAGCCTGAGGACATGTGTAAGCAGAAGAGAGATGAGGCCAAGACTGGATGAGTGAGCAAAAAGGGAAGGGATTGTCAAAGTGGTTACCAGATGGGAGACAGCCTGTACAGAACTTTGAAAACCAGGAGGGACAGTCCCAAGATTTCTCCCTTTTTCATAGCACTGAACAAGACGAACAAACGTCTGAAAAACAGATTAACTTGGCCAGAGAATCCAAAGCCAACCCAGATCTATTCCTAGTTAAACAAAATTCCAGAGCAGTAAATGCAGTGTTAATATACTTCTGGGTAATCTGCCAGCAAATGTAATTTATTTTAACAAGAGTGCTCTGTTTCTAAATGGAATTATTTGTTACTTTGTTTTTGAATTATTGTATTGGTTTGGCCTTCAGCTATAGACAGTATCGTATTAATCAGATCAGCCTAACTGTAGGCTTTTAACCTAATACTGTGGCTTTTGTGGTATTTCTCAGACCCAAAAGGATTGCCTGCAAAATCCCAACTCCTATCACCGTGCCATGGCTGTTGGCGCCAAAACCATATATTAGAATAAAAAGGGAACAGAAAGTCCAGTTAGGTTACAAAGACTGATGTTGAATCCTGCCACTTCTTGAAGTCACTTAAAATTAGGGATAAATTATATATCTTTGCTTTCCTAGGTGATTAAAAACACTGTAATTTTTTTTAATATGGTAGAAAGAAACCAAATAGATGGGGGACTTAATCAGCTAAGAGGAAAACCTCAGCCTTTTTATTGCCTATTGTAGTCGGATATGTTCCTTATTCTCTATAAATCACCTTTGGCTCTAAAATGGACCTCATGTACAGTATTTGAAGGGTAATGTGAACCATTCCTCCCCCATTTATGTTATCTGAAACTCGCAACTTGCAGATCCATCAAAGAGTGAGGAGAAGCAAAAACTTCATCTTGTAAGCATGGTGTGACTCCTGCAAGATAATTTAGTACAAATGAAGGGCAATTAAATTATTGCAGGTTCTAACCTGTGCTCCCACAAGTTGTTAAATAAGGTGGGTAGAGCTCAAACAGGTGAGAGGGTTCTTTTTCTCTAGAAAACATCAAAGAATATCTGAAATCATCACGACCCAGATACTTACAACTGAAAGCCCCAATATAAAACACCAACAAAACTGGACACCGGTTTTTAAGCTGATCATTAAAGACAACTGATCACTAGATATTGTGTCTGGGAAAACTAAATTCCACTGTATGTGCCTGACATTTGAAATAATTCCTAAGTGATCGGTGTGTTTAATTATGAGCCCTCAGATTCTCATGAACTTCCCCCAAATCCTACAAAATTAAAACCTTTTTGAATTGTTTAATCTGTCTCCTCAGCAGTTGAAGAATGTAGTTATTTTGTTTACATGATTAAAATGGATTAAATAGTATGAACAGTTAACTACATCACATTTATGTGACCCCATAAAAAGTCAAGTAGAAAAGAATTAGTCTTTGGTTTTATTAATACACTACGGCAGGTTCAAATTATCCTCTGACTCAGAGATTAGACTGCCATTTTGTTGTCTCCATCTTTTTCCGGCCACACAAATGAATTCAACAGATGAGAGGATAGAATTGTGTAGTCTCAAAATGGCTTGGGGAACTAGAGTGTGAAATGTCTGTAGATCTGAACATCATTTTTTCCTTAGATGATAATCCAGATCCCTGTTAGAGACAACACCTCCTTCTAATTTACTACCCACACAGTTTTACAGGTTTATCCGGGAAGCCCCATGTTATGGTCCCCATCCTTTCACATTAGGGTGACCAGATGTCCCGATTCTGTAGGGACAGTCCTGATATTTGGGGCTTTGTCTTATATAGGTGCAATTACCCCCCAACCCCATCCCAATTTTTCACCCTTGCTATCTGGTCACCCTATTTCACATGCAGAGAACTGCAGCAACTCTCTTCAAAGCCCCACAATGGCCCCTTAATCAGAGAGAGGAGTCATAATTGATGTGAGGGGCTGTATTCTCCTATGCCAAGGTCCTGTTATAGCATTTCAACCCCACCCAACCTCTACTAGTCTGGAAGGCATGAAAATAGGAACCCAAACCTCCAAGTGGCAGAGCAGTCTTGTATTATTATTATTATTTATTATAATCATAATAGCCACTATGGAGAACCACTCTGCTAGGCATACCCATAGTAAGCAACGGTCCCTGAGTTAAAGAGTTTACAGTCTAAATAAATCAGACAAGAGTGCAGTAAGTATTATTATCTCTGCTTACGGATCTTGCTTAGGGCTTGTCAACCCTGGGAACTTATTCTGAAACAAGGTGAGAATTTAAAGTGTTATAGCTATTCTGGAATAACTGCCCATATGGCCCCTTTTTTCCAGAATAAGAGTGTTCTAGTCAATTTTCTTATGGAGACAGACACTGATTACTGTAGGCCCACATCCACAAAAGGACTTAGATGCTGTGACATTCAGAATTGCAGCATGTAGAATATCACAGGAACAGCTCTACAATTCATAAAGTCTGAGTAAAGCACTTAGGCACCTACACAATGAATGGGAAGAGATAGGTGCCTTAGAATGAGATCCACAGAGGTGTGTATCTCTGCTTGTGCCTCACAAACTGGAAGAAAATAGGCATTTGGATGCCTAAGTTGCGTCTTGGGCCTCATATGATAGGCATTCTTAGAGGCTGTCTACTGGATTAGGCCCCTCAGTTGTGTTCACATAAAACAGCTGGGGAGAGAGAAAGAGGACCTCCCTTACAAGTTATAACCTTTAGCCTCACAGTTAGCATTCTCACCCAAAATGTAGAAAACCACTGGTTCAAGTCCTCCCTGCCTGATGGGAAGGGATTTGAATAGAGATCTGACATCTCTCAAGTATGTGCCCTAACCAATAGGCTATACAGCCATTCTAACTTTTTTTACCAGCCTAATTAATACTTATTTAATTAAAGTGGAACAACTTCAACAGAAGAGATTGAGGGAGCCACTGTACATCAGCACATTCCATAGCCTAGTGGTAAAAGCACTGTGAGCAGTTGTAGATCATTGTTCAAATACCTTCTCCTCAGGGGCATGCGGTGGAATTTATATTTGACCACTTTTGGAGGGGTACGTTATACCATATCAACACATGCACATACATCATATGCAAGGAAATAAATAACAGTACACGCACCATTTCAATGAAAATCCATACACTGTGGAGCCATCTGAATAAATGTATTCAGAAGTACCTGGCTGTGGCAGTGTCACAGAGCTCCTCTGGCCCCAGGGCTGCAGTGGGGAGAGAGAGAGCTTTTCCAGCCCCAGGGCTGTACAATGGGGAGGAGAGAGCTCCTCCTCTTTCTCCCCACACCTGTTTGTGTGAGCTTGCCTGAGGGGCCTGATCCAGTAGGTGGTCTCTGAGCACTCCCAGCAGATGTGGGCCCGCACATGACTTTAGGCAGCCGAATGCTTATCTTCTCATGCTGTGTGAATTGGGATTTAGACACCTAATTACCTTTGTGGAGTCCACTCTGAGGTCTCACTATCTTTAATGTACTTATCCACACTACATCTCTGATTTTACAGATGGGTAGCAGAGGCTCAGCGTGACATGCACTATTTGATGTTTTTCTTAAAGCCTCAGGGTACTTAAGAATCTTTCCTTTCTTGCCCTCTTGGTTGCAGAAAAAAGCTAGGCTAATGTGAATCCTAGAGGTTCCAACACTAGAGGACAAATTAACACCTTCCCCCGACAAAATAAAATATTTTAAAAAAATCTCACAAGTTTCAAGCCAATCTCATGAGTCTCAGAAGAGCTGATTTATTATTTTTGAACATCTGTGATTGGCAATGCTGTACATGCCAGGCTAACACCATAACAACTGGTCCATCCTCTCTCTATCGAGCTCCTGAATCCCACTCCCATGCCTTAACCTCAAAACCACCTTGAGCTTCTCCCGTGCTGCCAGTTCCCACAATACTTGGAGTTTTCCTTAAAGCCTCCTCTCCTGGAGTCGGGATTATGGGAAAAACTTCACTTTAACCAAAGGCATTTTCTGCTCCTCCTGAGTGTGGAGAAAAGCTTTAAACCATGACTAGGGTGTGTCCTAAAGGCAAAACCTAGAAGCCAAATAAAAGAATCCAAACTTCATTATTTTTTAAATCGCATGTTTTGAAGCTAACCTTGTGATTTTAGAGACCAGACTGAGTTGGTGATACAGGGTCCCATGTCCTGCCTGCTGCCCCCGGGCAGGCACCCAGTGCAGAGCGGCGCTCAACCAGCTGCTCTGTCCTCGCCCACCCTGACTGCTCCTTTGTGTCACATCACATCCCCCCGGCCATTCCTGGGTGTCATGTCACAGGCCAGGCCGCCCCGCCATGTGCATGGGCGTACGATAAGGGTGGGTGGGTGTTTGACCGACAAGGTCTTTCATCCCTTACATATATACTTTATCCCCCCCACAGGGTTGCGGCTCCCTTAAGAGAAGAAGGGGGCGCCATCTTAGGTACCTCCCCCACCATGTGACAAAGGCAGCCGCCATCTTAGGCTCCTCGCTTGTCCCTTCTCGGGTCACGTGAGACAGGCGGCTAGCTGGCGGCGGCGGAGCGGGGCAGCAGCGGATGGGCACCGGAGCCGGAGCGATGGGGCAGTGCGGGATCACCTCCTCCAAAACCGTCCTGGTCTTCCTCAACCTCATCTTCTGGGTGAGCCGGGGGGTCCCTGAGGGCTGCGGGCCCGGCTGACCGCTCTCCCTCGGCGAGGGGCTCGGTGCCTGCAGCGGGGCTGGGAGGCCGAGGGGCTCTTGACTCGCTCCCGTCAGTCCCAGACCCCGCTCCTCGGTTCTGTGGGTGTGGGGCTCAGCTCCGGGCCGGGTAGAGCCTTCCCCCGGGCAGGCAGGAGACGGGGGGCTGGGGCAGGGGCCTCGTGTAGCTGGGCGGGGGGCTGCCGCCCTGAGCTGGGGTGTCTAGTCGGACGCGGGCTTGGGAGCCCCATCGGGGCTGTGCCTGGAGGGTGATTCATGCTGGTGAGTGACCGGGTTGTGTCACTGCTCACATCTCCTTCCAACAGATAAACCCCCAGATCTCCCCACAGAGGGGAGAGGCTGAACACACTCTCATCTTCTGCGTTTTAAACAAGTTATGTCAGTTACCAGATACCGTTCCAATTTGGGGCCACAAAGATTCAGTAAATGCAAGTTAAGTGATAGGTAGGCTGCAGGGCGACAAGGACCTTAGAAGTACTCTAAGAGGTTTCTAAATAACCATGCTCGACCTGAGCCTGGTTATGAAGTTCTTGGTTAATTAGATCTCTATGCTGAATTCATTCACTTTTCTCAGTTCTGTGTGTGGCCATTTTAGCTATGAACTGTAGACCAAATAATGTATGGCTGGGGGGAGGTGGGCGCACACACTTCATTTAATGTGATAAAATAGTAATGTGCTCTTTCACTATAGTCTCAATATAACTAATCATAGACTTTTTAAATTTCTTGCAATAACTGCACTACTTTACCCTTCCCCTGAATGTTAACTCTGCTGTAACTAAAAACCGTGCAGACAGGAAGACAAAAGCTTTTCTGGGTTAGTAGTAGATCTTTGTAAGCCATATTTTTAATGTAGGTAGATGGGCTATATTGTTAACATAAAACCCACTGTAATTTTAGCTATATCAGTACAATGTAGCTAAAGTAAAGGAAATGCGATTTACAAATGTTATGGTGGTGTGTTTAAAGAGCACCCTTTCCAAATTGATGGTTTGGAACTGGGATTATAGTAATGCAAGATAGTTATCACAGCTGTTCAAAAATCTCAGGCTTTGGAAGGGGAAGGGATCGTGGGTAATAGAATATTAGAACAGAAATAATGTTGATATAAATAGTTTCACTCTTCAAAATGGGGTTGGTACTAAATCTAATATCTCTGTGTTCCATGGTGTGTGTTTTGGTCTTAAATTTTCAAGAAGAAATTTCTCACTAATTATATATTTTTAGTGACCCCTGGTGGTACTGCAAAATCTGTGTATATGTGCTGCCTCCTGTCCCACCATTTCTGACTGGATTTGCTTACTCTGAGATTTGTTTGATTTTTAAATTAGTGATGCATGTGCCATTTAGCCCAAATAGCCTCTTTAATATCACTCTTCATTTGGAGCACAGTGCATTGTTGAGTGTGGCTTTTAAAGGTAGGTTTGTGTTCTGTATTATGCTAAATATACTGTACCTTGAAGTAAATATTCATCCTGTGAAATTGGTTATACATGGTTGTAACTAGCCATGTAACTGTTTTATAACTGGTGTATTTTTAGAGAGTTTAAAATAGATTGTTCTTGGTTAATCATATCAGTTGGATTAGCTATAGATGACCACAGACTCAGTTCTGTTCAATCATATGACTGCGTATCGTAGGTTTAGTGATAATGTCTTCCTATGTTATGTACTTGAGAGAGAATTTTTTTGCACTTACTGCCTCCAAGTATATAATTGTATGGTGACTCATTTGTGTAGTGACTGTTCAAGTTAAACAGTGGTTGGACAGCTGACAACTGTCATGGGAATGGTTCTATGTAATGTTATGAGGTTACTGATTTACAATAATGCTATTACCTTGGTTTGTTAAAAACTTGAGCATGAATCATTTAAACATAGTGAAATAGTTTCTAGTACCATATGAAAATGTCTAATCATAATTGTTTTTAATGGGTTTGAGCTCCCAAAAGTTGGAAATATTTTTTTGATTGGGAGTGCATTCAGGGCAGATCTGCTATTATGATCAATTGATGCTGAGCTACCTGGAGAAGAGACTAGGTATGACAGAATTCTGAGTTCAGCTGGCTTGTATTATTGTGATTTTGTTTTCACAATTTGTGGCATCAAAATGGAAAACTAGAAGACCTTCCTTTGCAAACATCAATTCTGGGATTAAAAATCTGGATCTTCAATTCAATTTTAAATACTAGAAGATGGAACAAAAGCTGAATTTTTTCTTTCTCATCTACATATTACTTGTTTCCTGCTCTGGTCTTGACATATGGCATTAATATTTAAGGTCAGCTTTGTTGGTTAAGTAATATGTTCCATATTATCTCAGCCATCTTTGATTTTTCATCTTTTTGTAGTTCCAGTTCTGTTAATTAGATCCTCCAGACTTCCACTAAAACTTTGGCAGTAGATTACAGCCTGTAATCTGTCAGATTGCTTTTATAAATTTAGTCTATCACAGGAGATTTTAGAGCTATCTCTGAGTCTCTTATGCAAAATATTGTTAGCTCACAGTTTTCCTCATGGTCCATTCTCTGTACAGATACACCAAACTGCTGTTGGGTGTCAGTGTAGAACTCTCAGGGGGATTGTGTCTACTAACTTTCACCAGGGAGACTGGGTCATAAATTCTCTCCTCAATGAACAGACATGTGGTAGTTGAGGAAGAATTTGAACTTCTATTGTGTGTTAACTCTTGAGTAAAAACATTCCACTACATGCATCCAATGAAGTGAGCTGTAGCCCACAAAAGCTTATGCTACAATACATTTGTTAGTTTGTAAGGTGCCAGGAGTACTCCTGTTCTTTTTGCGGATACAGACTAACACGGCTACTACTCTGAAACCTGTCATCTTATTTTCAGTATCCCCAAACTGTCCATATTTTATTCTTCCTTTTAATTAGATAGTTTCATTTAATCTTGAAGAAACAGATCATGTACTACTTGATGAGCATGAATCTTTTTTATCTTGCTGTAACTCTTGACAAGGTTTACTTTAGTATTATTTTTACTATTTTAGTTTATTCCATTTCTTGTTTGTACCACTTACGTCAGTTATGCTAGCATTTCTAAGAACAGATCAGCATTTGTTACTTATAGTAGAATAAGAAAGTCACCTACTGAACACTAACAATGAAGACTGAAAAATAAGATGGGCTATTCATTTTCATGATGCCCTATGTTATCAAATCCCTTGCATCTTTCACGTTTTCCTAGAATCTAACATATCAAGCCTGCTAACAGGTAACCACTCCAGCCACTTCTAGTTCTTCATCCAGTAACTTAATTTCACCCACAAGGCTGCCTTTGTCTCCACTCACCAGTGGTTATGCCCGTTCCTCCTCCCCATTAAGCTTTTCGACACTTGTTACTTTCTTACTGTTTCCTAGTATGCATTGTAAGAACTTTACTGTGCTGTTATTAGATATTCTATGAAATGTTATCAACAAAAATGGTTCAGTCTCTCCTGAAAGCCTGCAATCCACCCTCCCCCATTATTAGGGTTCTTCCTTCATTTTATCCTGGTGATACCTCTAAACCTATATTCCCTTATTTTTTCATAGAAGGTTGCCACTGAGGCAAGTTTTAGCAATTGGGGATAGGTGAGCTGGTATGCACTGACACCGGTATTTGTACCGCTGTCATACAGCCAGCCTGTTGTATCGTTATCACTGGCCTTCATACTCCTTTCCAGGCCTCTAGCTCAGAACTTTCATGATATGCCTGAGCTTCATAGCATGGAGAACAAGAATTCAGAAGTGACTTTTGAATTGCTGTACTGTGGACAAATGCATTAAGTCAGGGGTCCTCAAACTGGGGGTCAGGACCCCTCAGGGGGTCATGAAGTTATTACAGGAGGGGTCGTGAGCTGTCAGCCTCTACCCAAAACCCTGCTTTGCCTCCAGCATTTATAATGGTGTTAAATATATAAAAAAGTGTTGTTAATAAGGGAGAGGGGTAACACTCAGAGGCTTGCTATGTGAAAGGGATCACCAGTACAAAAGTTTGAGAACCACTGCATTAAGTTAAAGCTAGGGTATTGAAACAAACCAGCATGATGACTTTGTCTTGATATGAAATGGTATATTTTAGCTGCCAATTATAACATTTATATTTTACATAATTTATATTAGGCATTCTTAAAAAATTAAAGGGAACATTAACAGGACATATCAGTTACCCTTCTGAGAGGATCAAGTTGTAAGCCCCCGATAAGTAGATATTGAACTGCTCTACCAATTATTAATGTTACCTTGCCAGAGATTAATCTTGGCACAAACATGAATAATGAAGGAAGAAAGCCTTGCATTATAAAGCTGTATCTCACCAATATGGCACAAGATTGTCTTGTGTAACCAAAGGACTGCACGTTCTTTTTTAAAAGCTAGATTAGCAATATCTAAATCTTTTGTATGAAGCCACGCTGTGAAGGAATTCAGATGTTCATTTATCTGTTCTAGCAAAAGCTGAAGTTAAACTGCATCCACCAAACTTTAAAAGAAACAATAGGAAATCACTAGTAAATATTTCCAGAGAATTTTAAACATAACTACAGTGGAATAAAGAGAGAGGATTTAGGAAATGGTATGCTCATAAGCATGACCTAATGAATAAGATTCTGGAACTAACTAAGAACACAATAGGGGAACACGCCAAGTTATAGTTTTAAGGACTGTTGCTATACTGCCTCACCGGAATTGCATCACTGTTAGCGAGACAGGATGCCTTTTACTAAAAGGCATGGATGCTTTTCTGTACTCAGTAGGCTGAAGTCCAGAAGCAGCTTTGCCTCTACCCCAAAATACCACTGGGGAAGGCTACACAGTAATAAAATTGCAGGAAATGCTGCTGACTTTGGAGAATGTGGTTCCTTCATACCAACTCCCTCCAGCCATTGACCTCAAACCAAAACATTGGTATATTCTAAATAGAGTGAGAGTTGGTATGGCAAAGATTGGTGACAGTATGACCACAGGAAAGCTGAGGAATGACCCCAAATGTGAATGTGGAGAATGCAGGCAAATATCTGAACGCTGCCTGATGCAGTGCCCTTTGTCAACATCCAGTACTCCTGAGCAATCAGTGGCCTCTTTCATTTAAATAAATATTTATTTCCTTTGCATCTGTCCAAGTAATCCTTAAACGCCTGATCATAGGTTATCTGAGTAGGTCAGGAAATGATAACTTACTTAAGGCTACCTATAAATGGGAATATTTCAGGATAGAAGGATATGTTCATACGGAGAAAAATATTTTGAGAATAGCCATTTTTATCTATTAAACAATATTTGCTGTTTATAATAGTAATGTATTTCTCATCAGGAAAAGAGAACAAGTTTCCTGGGGGTAAAAATGTTATTGACTCCTGATATACTGGGACCCTAGGCAGATAAGTGGCTTATGTAAATCAATGACAAATGAGGTCGGGGAAAAAAAACAAAGAAGGGGCGTGTATCCTCTAATGTGCAAGCATTTAGGACAGGGTTCCCAACATGGCGCCTGCAGGTGCATCTAAATGCGCCCGCATCCTGGCCGGCGGTCGAGCATCCGCTGAAATTTGGCAAATGCTCGACTGCCACCATGGTCCTTCATCTGGCACTCCCCAAACGAAAAGGTTGGGGACCACTGATTTAGGACATTGAAACATGCTACCTAATTTTTGTTAGGAGGTCTCCAGCATACCATGTGAATCCAGTTTTCAGTGAGGAAAGGAGCCTAATCTTAAGGAAAATGGGAACTTCATGCTGCCCGATCAGTTTCTAATAGCACTTTGTTCCTTTTTCCTTTCTCTTGAGCTGTCGTGTACCTTCACATGTCTGTAGATGCAGAGATTATTCTACTTCTATTCTTTCACTGTGACAACTCTGCTGCAGTAGTGGCAAAAGTAGTTTTTAAAAATTATTAGTATTACATGATGAGCAATGTCTATACTTGCAAGCTTACAGTGGCACAGCTCCGATACAACCGTGCTGCTGTGAGATCGCTTGTATAGCTGCTCTATGCTGATGGGAGAGAGCTCTCCCATTGACATATCAACCTCAGATAAATGAGTGGCGATAGCTACGTTTGTGGGAGAACATCCCCCACCAACTCAATGCTGTGCATACGAGCGCTTATGCCAGCAAAACTTTTGTGTTGCTTGGGGTGGGGGTTCATACACCAGAGTGACATAAATTTTGCTGACATACAGGGTAGTATAGACATGGCATTAGTTTCAAATGAGTGAGGCTGTTAAAAAGCTTTACTTTCTCAATAAAGTCATTTAGCTTAATTTTGCGTGAATACAGAGTGGATAAAAATTAAAAAACAGGTTTTTTCCTCAAAGCATTTTGTCAAAAAAATCTGATTCAAATAATTAAAACTCTTTAGATTTTTTGTAAGCTATATTATAGCTCAAAGATATCTCATCTTGGAATAGGGACAATAAATTCTAATTCTATAGTATGAAAATATATTAATGTAATGTTTAAGAAGTTTTTATTTAAATGAGTTCCAACAGTTCATGGATTAGGGACCCAATCTTATGGGCTTCCAGAGGCTTCTGTATAGATTTAAATTAATCTTTCTACCTACCCAATGAGACTCAGTGCTCAGCCTAGAAGATACCATTAGAGATGCTTAGTTTTGCAGTTCTCAAACTGTGGATTTGTGTGTCTGGAGATAACATGCTTGTTAACAGCAAAAATGTTTTTAAATAAATAATATATAGAGCTGAAAAATAGTTAAATAAAACAATTTAAATGTCTTTCACCAGTGGTGTTCTCCTCCTAATCCAGCATGGCAAGAAAATCCTCCAAATATTAATGATTAACCTGTTGAATTGGAGCTAGTTCATCTCCCAATGACTTCATAAATATCTGCTTCAATTACCTTTGGTAAATGAAATGACCAAACAATTGTTCATTTTCTGATATAGCTGTAAAACTAATCTGAAAAGTTTTCTAAATAAATCACTTAAATGTATCTTGTATACCTTCTAAAAATAAAACCTACATTTGTCTCTGAGTTGGGAAGAATATGTATTAAGCTTCTAACAACCAACAAGAATGCACTTTTATATAGAAATCCGTGATTAAATCGAGTCTTCCTGACTAGTGATTTAAATCAAATCCACCCTGCTTGATTTTTTTCACCTATAAGTGATATTCAAAGGCTTTGCAGAACAGCTCTCATGAACACCCAGCTCAGAGGAGTTAAAATTATATAGTGGTATTAAATCATATGACCTAGTTCTAATACCACAGAAGAAGCTGGGACATGTAGAATACAGTGCGAAGTCTTACACACTTTCCTTAAAAGAAGAATATTAAGAAAAGAAGGTCTGGGGAAAAACTAATAAATTAAGGGATTTAATGAGAAATGAGCTAAACAAGGGAAGGTTCAGCTGTGACTAAACTTATAAACTAGCTGGTTTGAAGTCTCCTCCTGTGCTGGTAGCTGGAGAATTGTTTCCATGTCTCTTCAGAAGTTAGAATCAGAATTAATTCTCAAGTGTCATTTAGTGAGCATAGATGAGCCACTGGGCTACCAGTGGGAATCATTCAACTGAAATCTTGCTCCTGGACCACTTATCATCTCTTGGTGTGAAAGTGGCTTAGTTTGTGCTGTGGAAGTGAAGATCAGCAGGGTACTTTTGGTGGGAGGAAGGAGTGTATTTTCTGGGAGTGTGGGTGTAAAAATAGATACTAAGCTATGTTTAAACTTTTTTTTTTAAAACTGATAATTTTTAAGGTGCACTCTTGAAACTGATATGGCATATTTGAATTATTTCATTTGTTTTATTTTGAGACAGATTATCAGGCAACAAATGTGGGCCCTGATCCTGAGAAGATGCACACGTGCTCAACTTTAAACCCACTAGTAGTCCCACTGAACTCCATTAAATAATCATGTGCTTTAAGTTGTTGCAAGATTAGAGGCTTAAATAGTTCCAACTTCTGAGAGTTCCTGCAGTATTTGTTTTCATAGTATTTTTTTTTTAATGGAGCTTATAGCCAGTAGCAGCAAAAACACGTTGGAAAGCTAAATGTGGTATCACTGAATAGTATATGAAGTTTGAAATATCATTTTATCCAGCAAAGGAACACTTTACTGCATGGAAGAATCTTCATTGTTCTTGTGCAGTGCAAGGAATCTGGAAACAATAGAGGATCAGGTCAAGTTACAAAGCTCACACACAGACACGCACTCCCCGTGATCCAGTGCATACAGGAAGAATGAGTGTGATAGGACACTCTGTATATTTGAAATTTTCAGGCCAATGATCCACTTACCTCTTGTAATAAGAGATTTTTGTACATATAATACCAAGTGCAAACAAATCTTAGCTCGGCCTTTTGCTTACGTGGCGAAAGTAATGTAATCTTTGTTCTGAAGTGCTGTGTTTACAGCAGCTACAGTTAAAGTTAATTTGGCATGTATACTTGTTATGTTACTTTTTTAGTTTTAAAACAGTCTACAAATCATGAGGATTGTTATTACCTTCTTTTCATACAGAAACAATTCTTTCTGCTTATTCAAACTGAGTGTAAGATCTGACAGCCGGTCTAACAGTCTTTCGAAGTATACAGGTTATGAAGGATTGTTAGGTTGTCAGATCTTGCACTGAAACAATTTGTTCAGAAGAGCTTTCAAATAAGCATCAACACCTCAGTATGTACAAAAGGTAGAAACGAGGAATATCTTAATCCCTGTAGGATTTATTAACTCTTGCATCTAGCAGTCATGTAAAGCCAGATCAGACCCTGAAAAAATGACTGATCCAAAGAACTCAGTATGGTTTACTTAGCTTTTCCAAGTAACCCAATACCTCAAAGAGTCATTCACAAGGTAGCCTGTGCAATTCTTGCAGTGTGGAGAATGAGGCACAGTTTAGATGGGTAGGATAGACACACCAGAACCCTAGGATGTATACCCTATGTGGCTGTCTTTGTGGGAGGCACTGCTTGGGCACATCTGTTCTTTTAACCATGTAGTGTCGCTCTGTCTCGCTGTTGCTGGAGCCTTTCACTGTGGTGTGGAGCTTCATGTACCCTACATGCCACCACAAGTAAAGATAATCATCCGTGCAGCACTGGTCACTTTGCCCTTTTCTGAACCCCCTCTAGTTTGTGGGTGTGTTAATCCATATCCACTTTGTCCAAACAGCTCCAAGTCTACTTATTGCAGCACACAAGTTTCATTGACTTTCCTTGATTTGAGTATTCATGAAAGGTTGATGCACGTATTTTCTGCAGTTCAATTTGTAATATTGCTTTTTACATTCTGGAGCATTATTTATGAAATACATCTGTGTGAATCGTATGCAGTGCGTATAACTGATGTCAATTTAAGTGATGTTACAGTAAGAAAAGTGGCTATCACTAAAATGGCATCGGTTTCCTCAACCCATCTGTTTTTTCAATGTATTCTGTGTAGCATCTGACTAGTGACTAAAAAGCTTTTACTAACTTTTACTGCAGAGCCATTGCAGTGCTGCGAGCCAGATTCTTTTCTAGCTCTAACGGCAGAGTTGTTAAAAGCTCTGACTACAGAGTCTGGTGGTGGTGATGTGAGTGCCAGAAAAAGATGACTTTGAGGTCCTAGATTGGGTTTGCAAACTTAGATTTTATTCTTCACCTATCAGAAAATACGTCTTTTTTCCCTCAGATTTTAAGCACATTAAGAGATTGTGTTCTTAAATTTAATTTGACAATGCATAGAATAATTCTGCTTCTAACTTTAGTCTTATGAATACAAGTTTTAAACTAGTATCTTGTTTAATCATTGTTAATTTAGGCTTATTTGGCTTGAATAAATATCTTTTCTAGCTGGATGGTCTTTCTCTGCTATATTGATACATACCCTGTCTTAAACGGGTTGTAAAAACACACAAAGCAGCAGCAATATGAGCTTGATATTGATGAATAAGGGTAGACATTTGGAAGTCAATATGTGAGATAAGTGAATCAGCACACTGCTCCACTCTAAAGCTGCATCTTCACATGTAAATTGACTTTAAAGAGTCTGGTGAATGGTAACAAGTGTTTAAATGTTCTTACATCTGCAACACCTGCTTTAGTTAAGTCTTCAGTTGCTGTAATTTAAGTGCTTTATTTAAAGTTTTTACTTCAAAATAGTCATGACATTACTTTGATAAGAACTGCAATGTAGAATCTTAACAAATCGCAAAGATCCTAAGATTATAGAATTGACAACTGCTTTGCAGCCAAAAAATATTTCCTTCCCAAATTATTCCTATGCAGCTATATGCTAAGTGTCAACTCCGCTTCTATGAACTGAGTTTTCTTGGGTGGGGGAAGAGAGAAGCCACTTAAAATTCCATTTAAAACACAGCAGAGGAGGACAAAGAGGCTCACAAATGGTGCTGATTTCAGTCTTCCTTTGCACACTCATCATATCTGGTGACAGCTGCAGATGGTTTTTCCCTCTGCCACCTTGCAAAATACCACACTTCTGACAAGCATCTTAATCCTTTGAAGTGGGGGATGACATCACTGGCACATTCACATGTTTCATTGCTAGGCAACACTTAATGTAATTCCTTTGTTCCATGGCTTCCCTTTGGTTCTTCACTTTATATCCCAAATGTGCATGTCTGCATTGTTCCATTCTGTACATAAAATGCTAGCGTATTAGAATTTAGCTAAAATTTCTACCTGTCTTCCCTGTGCCAAGCAACTAATTTTGAAGAAAATAAGCCATTTAACATAACTCTGCTAAAATGTCTCATTTTTGTGTTTTGCCCCAGCTAATTTTTTCAGTCTGTAGTATCTATATAGCATCTTATGTATTCAGTGTTGTGCAAATGTGAACTTATTAGATAACTAATTGCAAGGACTGTTGAGATTCCTATTACTTCCATTTTATAGAGGAAGAGGTGAAACACCTTGCCCAAGGCCACACAGTGAGCCACTAGCAGAGCCATGATTAGATTGAGTGCACCTGATTCTCTCTTCTTTTTATTCTTTCACACTTACTCTGAATGCAATGTATAGTTGGATTTGCTGAATTTTCTGCATTTAACCTGTTGACTCAACAGCCATATCTTTCATCCCTAACACTTCTATTATGATAAATTAATGTAGTTTGTGAAATGCAGTCAGATGCGTAAATTATAGTAAATCAGTTTTGCCTATTTTTCATGCTGCGACAAGGAGGAGGGGAAACTTTAAAAAAAAAAAAAAAAGCATACTTCAAAGGTCTTCAGATATATTATTGGTCATTTTAAAGAGGACAATGATCAGTTGTTCTCTATGTCCCTTGAAAGTAGTTCCAGAAGAAGCCCTTAATCTGTAACAAGGGATATTTTAAGTTAGATATCAGGAAAAACTACCCTTGTATTTAGAAAGTTAAGTTCTGGAGTAGGCCTCCAAGGGAGGTTGAGTTCCCCATCGAGGGCCAGCGCTACTGTTTTCGCCGCCCCAAGCAGCACGCCAAATTGCCACCGTGGACGGCGGGGGCAGTCTGTGCGCTGTTAGGGTGGCACGTGCATTTCTGCGGCCGTGGTGATTCAGCGGCAGCGTCTGTCTTCAGCCAGAAGACAGAAGGTGCTCCGCCACAGACAGCTGAACGTAGAAGCTGCCGCCGAATTGCCTCCACCACAGAAATGCGCATGCTGCTCTAACAGGCACATGGACTGCTCCCGCCATCCGCAGCAGAAACTGGGCACACTTCTTGGGGGGGGGGAGGGGCACAGATTGACGCCCCAAGCACCTGTTCCCATTATTGGTGGTTTTTAAGAACAGACTGGACAAATATCTGTCACAGATGGTCTAGGGTTTACTTGGTCCTGCCTCAGCACAGAGGATTGGAATTGATGGCCTCTTGTAGTCCCTTCCAGCACTACATTTCTATGATTTGTAAAACAAAAGTTGGTAGGGGAAACAGGCAGCTGTAGAACCAGAAGTTCCTTAGCTCATTTTTATCAAATATCAGCTCTGTAAAATTTGAAATACTCTGTTCAACCTAATGGTAACATTTGTACTTTACCACTACTGTGGCTCCTATTCTCAGAAAAGTCTAAGAAGTTGTTTGGGTCCCATGTTGTACATTTAAGAGGACCTGTCATGGTAAAAATTTTCCAAAAATTAGTATTTTCTCCACATGAGAATAAGACCTGTTTATGACAGCAGGAGTATAGTTCTCAAATAGTTTCTAAAACTTTGCAGCAAGTGGAAACTTCAGCTGAGACACAATTTGCTTTGATAGTAAAGTTTCACACTAGTTAAACTACAGATTATTCCTTCCTCCCCTCAACAGTTTCTATGTCCTACATCACCATGAAGTCTAAAATAAATTATACACAGTCAAAATTTGTAGCTTTCATTGTTAATGGACATGCTTGCAGATCAAGGCTAATATAGTCACTAATACCTTAGGTGAACAGTGCCATTTTTAGGCACTGATCTGGGACTTAAAATAAACTTATCCAAATACTGGCTTAACTTTATCCCTGTTCATATCTTACCATGTCTACCACATCATTTAACATCTCTGCAGTATCTCGTCTCATCTTCCTTTTCTGTTCATTTAATATCTTCCTAACAACTTCCCTTCTTATAAATGTGTTGGGGTTTTTTTTTTTTGTTTTTAAATCCGGGCACGATCACGTTTGTCATTTACATTATTCAGGTTGCTTGTATATTAGAACCTTCCCCACCGCTGCCCGCACACTCATTGTATTTAGACTGTAAGCCCTCCAAGGCAGGGGCTCGCTTCATTTGTGCAGTTCTTAACACAGTGGGGCACCCTAGGCCCACAGTAATACAAATAGTCGCATTAAGGTATAAATATTAATATGCATTTGCAGTTAAACTACATAGCACCAGGGTCCCATCAGAAGAGACACAAACTGGATAAACCCCTAGTCCTACGCTGCATGTGACTGCAAATGTACAGATTGTCAGTCGCCTATATTTCATCACTTTTATTCAAGTTCAAACCATAGTGTACTCCATGGGGAAAATGAAGACTTGGATTAACACCTTTTAGTATTGGAGACAATTGAATCAGAACTACAGTAACTCGCTTATCGTTGCATTTTTCAGGAACATAAGTACAACTTTAAGTGAAACGATGTTAAGCGAATCTAATTTCCCCATAAGAATTAATGTAAATAGAGGGGGTTAGGTTCCAGAGCAGCTTCCCCTACTCTGCAGGCACCAGAGGCTGTGGGGGAGGAGAGTTCAACCTTCAGCCAGCCCACACCACTCCTTCCCCTAAGCCTCTACCCTTGACCCGCCTCTTCTCTCCCCTCCAGCTCCTCCCCGTCCCCCCATCCCTTCTTAATGCCACAAGCCAGCTGACTGCTGAGTAGGGGACCAAGGGAGGAGGCGCGCCGGGTCCTCAGTCCTCCCTCCTGCCTCCAAAATGCTGCAAGCCAGCTGATTGCTGCTGGCAGGAGGCAGGGGAGGGAGTGGAGGTGTGCTGAGTCCTTGCTCCTCCCGCTCAGGGCAATCAGCTGGCTGGCAGTGTTTTGGCAGGAGGGAGGACTCGGTATGCAGGCTCCCCCTCCCTCCCCTGCCTCCTGAACTTGGCAAGCCAGCTGATTGCCCCGGGCAGAAGGGAGGGGGGAGGAGCGAGGACTTGGCTGTGCCTCTCCCCTGCCTCCTGAATACCACAAGCCAGCTGATTGCCCTGGGCAGGAGGAGAAGGGGGAAGGCACTGATCTGCAGAATCTCCTGGAGGGAGGGGGCCATAGGAAGGCTGCCAGCTGTGAAGAAAGCAGGCAGCCAAACAGTGTAAGAGTGGAGCATTGCACAACTTTTTAAATGAGTGTGCTGCTTAATTGATCAGCAACAAAACATTAAGCTGGACGACTTTAAGTGAGGACTTACTGTACTCCTAAAGTGAGCTCAATGTTTCTAGCTCACCAGAGCCCCTGTGATGAACTGTCTTGATCCATTTTAACTCAGTTTAGATCAGTGATTCTCAAATTTTTTTTTTTACTGGTGACCCTTTTCACATGTCTCTGAGTGTGACCTCCCCCTTATAAATTAAAAACACTTCTTTTTTTTTGTTATATTTAACACTATTATAAATGCTGGACGCAAAGCGGGGGTGGACGTTGACCACTTGCGACCCACATGTAATAACCTTGTGACCCCTTGAGGGTTCCTGACCCCCATTTTGAGAACCCCTGGTTTAGATAAATAATGATATTCGGGCTCATATAAAGACTCTCTAAAACCAGTTTCAATTAACCCAAAATGTTCTCAATGTTCTAAAGTGGTAGCTAGCTGTATTGAAGGAAATGGACTTTCCTGGCCTAGGGAACTCTGAAGGTTTTGGTAAAGCTTGTAACTTACTAAATGAATGTTAAGTGCTAGCCATATTTATGGCAGTATATTAATGTAGACCAGGAGACAGTGTAGTGACTATTAACTTCGCTTGGCTTAAGGGTGCCCTGTTGGAAGACTCTGAACAGATAGACTATTATAACTGAGTTCACAGCATCCATTATTTCAGTTGCATCAGCTTCCATTCCAGCTAGCATAGTTCTCCCATTTAAGCTGTTCAATGCAGAAGTCACCTTGAGCATTCTAGATGTTGACATGGGGCTGAGGGATGTGAAGAGAGAACAGTGGGTTCATTGTATAACTGGAAAAGGGAATACAGAGGCAGAAGTACTTGCTGCTACCGGTGTACAATGTACTATCTTTTGGGCCCAGTCCTGTGATTTTTTTGAGTGTAATTCCATTTAAGTCAATGGAAGTCTTTCTGCGGTCAGAATTTAGGATCAGAATGATGTTGTGCATGCAGCAGTTTTAATTTTGCAATAAGTTGCATCCCTACAGTTGTAGTAGAGTGAGCAATAAGATCTTCAGTAATCTGCCAGTAAGTTACAACAGTATAGGTAATGATTTCCTCTTTGTGCAGAAACTGGCTAGTTCGTACAATGATTCTTCTGAGAATGTTTCCTTTGAAGTTGAAATCTTACCATATATATTCTGTAGATATGCACCACACTGATAATACACAGTAATTGTCTGACTTGTGTACTGTTCATAGTGGAAAATTTTATTTGGACTGGAGATATTGGAAAGCTTGTTACATAGGTTTCACAAACGGTATCTTGGTTTTAATTTAATCTTTTCCTTACTAAATAAAGATAAAAATATTTACATGTGCACCCGTTACTCCCAGCAATAGAAATAGATCATATGCCTACCTCCATAGTTAAGTAGCAAAATGGAAGAAAGGAATACATCTTGGAATATAAAACCGTTCCTGTATCTGAAGGAAGAAATCTCTGGATTATCTGCAAGTAGTTAGCTGTTTGGATTTAACAGAATCTTAGGGCTTGTCCACACTGGCATTTTACAGCGCTGCAACTTTCTCGTTCGAGTGTGTGAAAAAACACCCCCCTGAGCATAGGAAGTTTCAGTGCTGGGAGCTACACCCTTCGTGGAAGGTGGGTTTGTTTTTTTTAGTTCAGAGCGCCACAGCAGCGCTTTAATATTACCAGTGTAGACTAGCCCTTAGGGTATGTCTACACTGGCAAGTTTCTGCACCACAAGTTATACCACTTCTATAAAAATGCTGGAATTAAACCGCTGTTACGTGTCCAGACTGTGCTCCTTGTGATGCTGCAGCGCATCCACATTAGCAGCTCTTGCAATGGCAGATAGCAGTGCATTGTGATAGCTATCCCACTGTGCAACTAGCCGCAGGGCTCTGGGAAGGGTTTGCAATGCCTCATGGGGCGGGCACAGCATCATGTGATGCAGGTTTCCCAATCCCATTGTTCCATGAGCATCCTACTACATTGCCAGCTGCTTTTCAACTGAAATGGGTTGAGGGAGTTTGTAAGTGTATGGAGGGGCGGGGAGAGACATTGTTGTGACATTGTTATAAGTTCAGACAGTGGCAGGAAGCAACCAGTCCTGAGCAAGGGGAGGGGGGAAACCCCAACATCAGCTCCTGCCTCCCTCCCTGGGCTCTCTGCACAGTACACACACACACACACACCTGCCTTGGTTCAACAGCAGGAGCATTCCACACTAATGGTTTGCTTTTGTCCCAAAGCAGATCACACAGCATGCAAGGGCTGTCAGAAATGATGCATTGAAAGGGGAGAGGTGCATGTCTCCAGGGCAGTCGGGTTCAAAACAATGAGCAGAGTGGTCACTTGAGGCATTATGGGACTGCTCCGGAGGCCAATTACAGCACAGAAAGCAATCAAGTGTCTGCACTGGCAATAGAGCGCTGGAGCCTCTGCGAAAATAGCCTTAGATTCTTGTCGAAGTGGGGTTTTTGCATCGCTGCAACTGAGGAGTTTCTGTGCAGAGTGGCTTGGCAGTGTGTACACATCTGCAGTTTGAGCGCAAAAAAGCTGCTTTACTGCACAGAAACTTGCCAGTGTAGACAAGCCTTTACTGTCAACAGTTAGACAATCAGGTTAGTTCATGGATGCATGTTTGGGAAGGGGGCACACAGGAGTGCAATGTTCACAACACAGCCTCTCTTCTTCCCTTATTTAAGGGTATGGAGGTTAGGTCAAGGTGAACTGACTGCAATGTTTATCTAGTTTAGATGCAGATGAGTTTGGGCTTAGACTTGGGTTCAGCCTTTCACCTAATCTAACCGATATATAGATTAGGTAAAACACTGGAGTTAACTATCCACTAACCTCCACTTTCCCTAGTCTAGATATAGCCAATACTTCACTAATCATTTATAGCTGTGGTCTTACCGAAGGGCTGTTTAATTGACATCAGAAATGCTTGCTAAGGTATTCATTATGAAATTATAACCACTTGTAGAGGATTGTGTTTTTGGTTTTTGTTTTAATTAGCTATTGGGATTTATGAAGAATTTGATCACCCTAATTTTGTTTTGTAGGCGGCAGCAGGCATTCTGTGCTATGTGGGAGCCTATGTCTTCATAACGTATGATGACTATGATCACTTCTTTGAAGATGTCTATACGCTTATTCCAGCAGTGGTTATAATAGCTGTGGGGACACTTCTCTTTATTATTGGACTTATTGGGTGCTGTGCCACAATCCGTGAAAGTCGCTGTGGTCTTGCCACTGTAAGTTGCTGTGTTTCACATGAATTTTTGAGGCTTTATTGCATGTTCTGATGTATATTTGTTTTCAGTGTTCCCTTTGAATGACTAGAGCGTTACTGACAGTGTTAAAATGGACCCTCAAGTATGTTTGGTTTTTTTAGCTATTTACTCTTGTAATCTTGTTTTACAAGCTCAGTATTTTTTTTCTTCACCTATTTTATCCTAAAATACTTCTTAATTTTTTGTTGGAACATATTAAAATCAGCCTTTTTTTTTTTTTTTTTTTTTTTTGGTACTGAAACTTTATATAAAGTCCTTCATTATCGTTCTGAAGAGGGACATTGGATCTACTTAAAGCAAAAAGATTAATACTGTGAATGTTCTTGATGGTACATTTGTATTCAGTTATAAATATTTCTCTTTAAAACACATTTGTGCTTAAGAAAGCTGAAACTTAAAATTAAAATTATGTGGCTGCCACTGGTGATGGAATTTACACTACCAGATACTTGTAGTGTAATATTAAGAATTGGGGCTGTGTTTTCCAAGTTGTACTTGTGTTTAAATTAGTACTTCAGTTTCTGGTGTCGCTATGTGCCATCTATTCACATAACATGTATTTGAGTAAAAAAATAAAATATATGTATATGATACTAATGTGTTTTTTAAAAAAAGTCACATAATAGATAAGTAACCTGTGGGCTGTAATACTTTGGTACAGTTTTGGTTGGATTTCATCTGCAGGTACTGGGTGGTGTGGTGGCCTGTTTATATACAGAAGTTCAGACTAGATCTAGTGGATAGATTATTTGGAATGATCCACTCAGTTGACTATTTCTATACATTACTTGCTAAATTAGTACTGCCTGGCAAGTTTGATAAACCCCAAAGGCAGAGTTTAGGTTCTCAAAAGGCATGTCAGCAAAGCTACATATTATATAAATATTTTGGATTGTATTTAACAGTTTGTGATCATCCTCCTCTTGGTTTTCATCACTGAAGTGGTGGTGGTAGTTCTGGGATACATCTACAGAGCAAAGGTAATAAAAACTGTCTTCTAAAGTCCAATAAATGTTTTGTTGTAGATTGTGATCAACTTGCTGGGTGTGTGTGGGGGGGGGGGGGGACTTCCCATATTTACTGCAGTATACTTATGTTTGGGATTTTCTAAAACTTCTGTAAAGATGTTTTGATTCTCTACATTGTATAAGGTCAAAGGAAGGTGCAGGCCTAAATGATAGCAAAGATGGAAAAAAAAGTAAACCTATATTGAAACAGACCTCTTCAGAGGTCTGGAAGTAAGTAGCTTTAAAAAAAAAATTTGGAGGTACTCCAAACTTGGATGAAAGATGGCTAATGACTTTTTAAAAAAAACCTGATAACTCACTTGCTATTTAACTTTATTCTGGCTTTACAACAGGGCTACATTTTTTTTTTTTTTTGAAAGAGAGTGTGGGAATAATTTTATATACAATTCAGCATGATGTTTAGCAGGCTTCTGTCACTAAAGAGTGGGGTGAAAAGCTGATACACAGTAAATAGGGTTATGCCATAACTGACACGTCTCTATTTGCCAAGTATTTGATTCTATTTTTAAAAGCATTTTGAATCTGTATGCAGCATAAGTTGCACTGCATTTGGGTATGTTGTATATCAGTGTTTACCCAACTTAATATCTCAGGTTTTTTTCCCTTTTTTTTCCAGTTTCTCTTCAAGGTGTCATAAAGTAAGCAGCCCAAATGGACTGGGTACTTACTGCAACACCCACTCCACTCCTACAGCCCCCTTTTGGGTCAGGACCGCTGCAGTTACAACACCATGAAATTTCAGATGTAAACGTCTGAAAATGTGAAATTGACTAATTTTCAAATCTTGTGGCTGTAAAATTTACCAGAATGGGCCATGAATTTGGTCGGGCCCTACAGGGCTCTGTAGGGTGAAATCAACACCTTGACTAGCCATTAAAAGTGTCATTATGCAGTTCCTGAAACTACCTAAACAATGATCAGCTGTGTTCTACATCAGCAGTAACTTCAGAGTAGTTTTTAGGGGTAGTTCCAAACAAAGTACAATGCAGTACTCTAGTCTAAAGATCAAAGGTATGGAGTACTGTTCTCAGGTCTGGGTTGAGCCTCAGCCAGCTCATTCTCTTCCAGATTCCAGCCTCTAAGAACTGGAAAAACAAAACCCAAATCATTCAGATCAGATGAAAATGACACAGGCCTGCCTGTCTGCTGCCTGTTTATGACCCTGGAAGCCAAATATATTTCTACTGTTGTCTCACGTGCCTTTAGACAGACAGGGCAACAAAATAGAGCCTAGATATCTGGTAGAAAAGTTGCCCCAAACAACCCTCTACCACTTTGGGGAGTGGGGAAGGAATGAAATCATTCTAGACTAGTAGTGTCTTTTCCAACCAGCAGCTAGCAGAGCATTAATGGCTATACAGTCTTGTTTTCAACAGCTGCTGAAGGATCTGAAAGTATCAGCCTAGACACCTGATCATTGTTTGCTGCCAGGAGGAGTTAATTAGCAAAGACCAAAGCTGTGTACATCTTATATTCAGAACAAGAGAGTGAACAGGTTTTTAAAAAATGGTGTCAGAATTGCCTTGTCACAGATTTCCACAGAAGTGAAGACTGGACAATAGTTGGCAAGACTGAGTATCAAATGAGACTGAGCCCAGTGACAGCTTATTTGGGGAAGCTGGCATTGTGGACTTCCAAAGGAGGCATAACTAACCTTTGGTGCATTTGAAACTTTCCTACATCCTTCTGTTAACCATGAGAGGCCTGGGTCCAATTTGCACACTCAGATTTTACCTAGAGCAATGATGTGTTTATCTGCTCCATGCATTCCACCATGACAACAGCCAGCCCATTTCAGATCTCTTTAGTTTTGTCTACTAAATGAGGAGAAATTTCCTCTTGAAAGATTAATTTCCGTATGGAGGTAGCTGGGATTAATCAGTCTGTCAGTCAATTGAACAGTTCCAGACTTGTCTTCTGGATAGGTTTAATCTTTGAGGATTTCCTCCCGAACACCCGTGCTTACTCTCCAGTCAGTGTGACTGCACCAGTGCCATGCAGGGCAGAAGGAGCTAGGAAATGAGCAGAGTTGAGAGAGAGATGCCAGTTGGCTGTCCTGAGCCAAATCCTACCCATGGTTACCCTTTAACAACAAACGGTTGTAACTGATGCCAGAACTTTGCCCCTCTAAGGTTTGCTATCCTAATTCAGTGTTCTAGGACAGAAGATTTCTGGTGCTGAGCATGTTGTCTGTCACCATGCTATAACTCTTGGTCTTTTCAAGAACATGCCCAATGATCTATCTTGTGCTCCATATCCAATTAACTTCAGATTCCTCACATTTTGCCTTGGGCCCAAACCTAACTTACAGGTTGAGGCTATTTCCTCATTTGCTGGTATTTTTGAAAGAGTAGGGTAGCACAATTCATGCTTCTTAAGGAAGCTTGTTGGCAAACATAAGTCTGTAGTTGGTGTAGCCTCAACCCCGTAATAAAAGTAACGAAAGGGGAAAGTGATGTCTCAGTGCAGAAATATTTCAGAAATTTACATTTTATAATACTGTATAGATGTTCTGAAGCAGCTTCAGGCCCCAAGTTCTGTGTAAGGTAGTTATCCATCTTAACTTTCTGTGCAGAGTATTCTTAATTATAGCTCTTAACCATTAGCATTTGTACAAAATACAAACCAATCAGAATTCCAAAAGAGAGACCATTTCTCCAAAGTACGATAACCTGTAAAACACAATAATTTAAGACTCAGCTAACAGGCAGTTGTCTAGGTTTACTCAATTATTTACAGCTGAAAAAAGGACTGTGCTGCCCAGAGTTGTACTACTTGTGCCAGTAGTTTGAAAGTGCACTAATGTTTGCTTTATAGGTGGAGGATGAAGTTGATCAGAGCATTCAGAAAGTGTATGATGCATACAGTGGGACGAACCCTGATGCTGCCACCCGCGCTATTGATTATGTACAGAGACAGGTGAGAGCCAACATAATGGAAAGTTGATTGTAATTGTAGATCTCATGAAGTCCATATTGTATAAGGAGCTGTGAACATTGTTACATTGCTCTGGGGCTTGTTAGATGCTGTCCACATTACAACCTTGACCAAGATTCTAAACAGTAGCTTGGTCACTATGTAAACAGAGTTAAAACTACTAGTACCCAGGACACTTAACTGTTCAGCTGTTTCAAGAGAGGTAGGCTGTCATATAACTGTCCTTCTGTAACCACTTCAATGTGATGTTAGGGGATTGTTTGCTATTGTTTCCTTTAGTGCTATGTCTCCCTTCAATATTTCTCTGCAATAGGACATCCCAGAATGCACTACCCCATCTGCTGCTAGCTCACTATAAAGGTGGGGACACGCATGCAGTTGTGGTGGCGTAAAAGATACTTTATTGACTTGAAGGGCCCTGATTGCCTTTATTTTATCTGTGGCAGGGGATTTTTGGCAGAAACAATCTCACCAAGTTTAGAGAAGATCCAGTGGCTTCTGGCATTTTTTACCATTCTAAATTTTTAAAAACTAGCCTCTAGAGTTCTCTACACTAGAACTCCAACCTGTGCATCTGTACAAAAGGTATCACTAGTGGGAGGTTTCAGCATTTTTTTCTGAAATTCCCTAGTGAAGGGAAAGTGTAGCCCAAAAGAATTGAGATTTGTAATTCACCACTGATGCAACTCCACTGCTGGGAATCTCACCAGGGCTTTTCCTGTCTACACTACAGCCTCAAGTCAGTTTTTCTTCCAACTATTTAAGAAGTTTTGAACAGACTTACAAATCTTTGTCATGTAGATATTGGAGACACAACAATACAGTTACAACAATATTTTTTTAAAAAAAGAGATTTGAGATTACTTTGACAGGGTGTTAACATGTTAAGGCTAGTCTACACTGGCAACCCTAAAGCGCTGCCGTAGCAGCACTTTTATGTGCCGTGTGTGGTTGCAGGACTGCTCTGAGAGAGCTCTCCCCGTGCTCTAAAAAACCACTTCAACGAGGGGAATAGCTCCCAGCACTGGGGCACTGTTTACACTAGTGCTTTACAGCGCTGCAACTTGCTGCGCTCAGGGGGGTGTTTTTTCACACCCCTGAGTGAGAAAGTTGCAGTGCTGTTAATTGCCAGTGTGGACAAGCCCTTAGAGTTAGCATCTGTATACTACCTCTGACATGATGTTTCTGGTGCCCTTTTTTTTTTTAAGTGAAATCTGACTACACATTTAACAAACCAGGCATATCTGTCAAACTGTAATTTCCAACTTTTTTGAATAGGTGTGCTTGTTTTTTGCAGGTGGGTTGACTGAGTATTGAATAAATGGTGACTAGATATTTAAGTATTTATTTGCCCTCTATTTTAATGGGTACACAACTGGATGTTAGGTTTTTCAGTAACTTCGTGTGATTTTTTTTTTTTTTACCATTCCCCTTGGTCTGTCTAAACTTGGACTATCCATATCTTTGCTAACAGATGAGATCAATTCTTCATTTCCTTTTGTGAGACCATTTGTGCTAGGAAGCCCCAGGAAGATCACCAAAGGATTATTTGGTGATAAATATCCAATATTTATTTGTTATAGTGGGTTACAAATTGTATCCCAATTCTCTGTTGCCTGGACATGTCCACCATATATGCATAAAATCTCCTCTCACCACAATTTCTCCTCTCCTTACTACTTCCTCTTCCATGTATGTAGATATTTAATCTACTTGTATGAGCCACTGCTGAAACATTATTAAAGACATTTTATTTTATCATGTTGCACCTTGAGGTTGCTGGTCCTCCTTTTCCAGATCAAATCCCATTCATCTGGGATAATTTGTCCAGATCCTTTCCCCAGGTGTCATACATGGACACTTTTTTTATGTTAAGAAAGCTATCTGCCGAGATTGATTATAAATTAGCTATTTTTTTAACTGATCAGATGCCATTGCTTCTATTAAAGTTAGCTTTCCGTACACAACTGTTGTAGGAAGCTGAGAAACATAATGCCTAACTTGAAAGTACTGGTACTATGAGTGTTAGTTATTTATGATCACTAAATTAGAAAAGTTTACTGAATAACTGGTCAACCCTAAGCATTCTGTGGCTCTTCCAATTTTTAAAACTGTATGGTTCACAATTTGGATTAGGATCTAGATTATTTGCAATAAATGTCATTGGCAAGGGGAAAAGTTATTTTAGCTCTAGTTCTGTCCCAAACCTGTAACAAAGGATATGCTAGAGGATGTTTGTAAATTTCTGAAGGGTCTGATTTTTTTTTAATTTAATCCAGAGTAACTCAACAATATTTACACTGCCACAATTTTCTTGTTCAATAAAGACCTATTGTGTGGTTGTGTTAGGGTGCCCCTATCCACTACTGCTTTGAGCTGGCTGGCTTGCTAGTACTGTGTAATATTTGGTATAGTGAGTCTCCATGTTTAATGGGTTTGTACAAATCTGCACTCACTCTTGATCTTTTTATTCTGTGTAAATTCTAACAGCATCCTCTGTGTTCCTGCTAGGATTTTATCTGGGATAATTACAGAATAATTGTGAAACAAGGAAGATCTCTTGGGCAAAAAGAACAGCTGCTGTCAAAAATGAACTTTCTGCCCAAGAAATCTTGCATTCTTCCTCCAGCTCTCCAGATGTGGTCGTCGTCCCCCCCGCCCCCTCCCCTCTTGCTTAAGTAGTGGTTTGATTATTTAAATAATAGACCTCTTCTAGGTTGTTTGAGATGTGAATTACCATTTATCTAACAACATTTGTTGCCCATTGATACCCAAATGTTTTCTAAAATAATGGTTTCTCTGTGTGTGGCAAACTTAAAACTAACATTTCGGATTTGGCATAATTTATTATGAATCCAGATGTTTTCCAAAAGTCCTGTATTTCTTTAGATACTAATTGTAGGGAAATGTTCAGGTTAACTTTATATACTGATGTAATATTTTTATCTATCTTCTGAAGTGTTCCTGCAAGTTTTATTCTTGTGATAAATTCGTTGTTCGTTATCCTCTGTGAAAGAGACTCCATGGCCAATACAAAAAGGAAAGGAGGCAATAAACATTCCTATCTAGACCCTCTGTGTAATTCAAATGGGAGATTTAACCTAATTTAAGTCACTTTTTTTGAGCTGGTATGAAGAGCAATTATCCATTAAGGAACTTAGGGGGACAAATTCCATATGGGACAGGACTTGAAGGGCTGCATTAGATTAGGACTTTCCCAGCCTTTGGGAGAAAAGTAGCTTCTTTAATAGGTTGTGAAACTTCTTCCCCCAACAGAATGTCATTGACAGTTCCCCTCAAGGGACCTACAAATACTGCTTTATCTACCTTGTAAAATTCAACTGGAAAGCCATCAGGTTCTAGATTTTTACCACTTTTCATACATGCTGTTAAATCTAAGGTGTCTTTATCAATTTTTGTTTGTCAGCAAGCCTGCTACTTCCAAATATTTTTGAATAATTTCAGGGCTAGGAATACCTGATATATAGAAGTGTTTCTAATAAGCAGCAACAGTAGCACACATTTCATTGGAGGAATATGTTCTTTAAGCTTTGAACCAGTAGCTTCTCACTTATTTCCTTTTTCATAAAACATTTGCTTTGTTATACCTAAGGGCTTTATTGATGGACTCTGTCATCAAAATATTCCGTTTCCTCCTAATAATTAGTTCATATACTTTTTTGAACCTGTTTGTTATGAAAGTTCTCCCCCATCCCGCCCCCCCGGAACTCTTTCACTTTTCAATAGAGGCTCTGTTTATACACTGAGCCTAAGTTCTGCTTTACCTGCCTCCCGAAGACAACCTCTTTTTATACTGCCTTTTATTTGAACATATTGAACAGTGTCCTCTTCAATTGCTGCAAACTGACCTTTGTCCCGGAGAAGTAAGCAGTGTTCATTTTTCCAAAGAATTGATCTTTAGCATTCATCCCAACTATCAAATACTGCTTCCAATGGGGCATGATCTGACCATGTAATGTACTAGTTTCTGCAGATTTAGAGATGAATCTAATATGTCCATGAGGGTGTGAAGAAAATGTGCCACCTCATTCCCTTGGAAGCGATTCTCTCCATCAGTCTGCAACTGAATTGTTTGCACAGCGAAAGCAGTGCTGTACCTTTTTTGCCATCCATCACCTTCTTTATCAGAACTAACCTCTTTTCTTTGGCTGAAGCCAAAAAGTCTGTTGAAACCAATTACCTTTCTTAGCCATAATTTGTCCCTCCTGAATGGAGTAAAAAAACCAACCAATTAAAGATAAGCTTGGGTTGTTTTTTTGGGGGGGGGGGTCCCCTTTAATGATTTTATTTAGCCCTTTGACATTCAAAGGTTCTGTTTTAAGAGGAAGAAACACTGAAAATGACTCAGTGGAAAAATTGAAACTGTCATTCTTTAGCTGTTTAATGGCATGAACACTTGTGTGACCAATGTTTGTCTTGTTTCTAATTATGCTGTATTCACAATTGTGTGTTTGAAGGCTTCGTTTCTTTTTGTGAACTTCCATATCAATTTTCTTGTTTAATTCCCTCCATTACTCTGAGTCTAAACCCAAAAATAAAATACTAAAGTAGCATAAGAATCATGCCCCAAATGACTGAGTTTTGCTGAACTTTCCCCATGAATACTTGGCACTGCAAGAGAAGCAGTCCCAAGGAAGTACCTTCTCCATGCATGGGACGTTAACCTTCACCCTTAGGAGTAGATTACCATCTGATCATTTGAGTTACGTGGGGAGGATTAAACAGAAGGCTTGAGGAGTCCTCCCTGTTCCCTCTCTATTTTCTCCAATCTCCTCTGTCCCTGGGA
Source organism: Gopherus evgoodei (assembly GCF_007399415.2). NCBI lineage: Eukaryota > Metazoa > Chordata > Testudines > Testudinidae > Gopherus > Gopherus evgoodei. The sequence continues at coordinate 36,877,947 of NC_044331.1, read as the reverse complement.
CTCACCACCCGGTCCCGACCCCTTATTTATTTTCTCTACTCGTTAAAATACAGAACATAGCTATGAGTTATGATCATCCCCATTAAAGCAAACATGCTATTTTTCTTTATAACATAGTTAAACAACGTCTCGTTCCTGGTGACTCCCAAGAAGTCCTTTCTGGTTAGTCTTCTTGTTACTCCTCAGGTATCAGAGTCCTCTTGTTCAGTTTCACATCTACCATTGCTAGTACATTCTCTAGAATCTCTTGTCTTGTCTTCTTATCCTCTTTCTCTTGGGTTCCATTGTCTGCAGAAATGTTCTCAGCGTTTTATTCTTAATTTCTACCACTGCAGTATCCTCTTGTACTTGATGTTTTGACTTCTATTCCAAGTATCTCTAGTGTGTTTTTCCTTGTGTAAAGTATTTACTATATAATGGGGGGTGGGTTGTTTTTGGAAGCTGAATGGGTTTAAATGAGAATCCCTCATCTCTAGCAGATATCTGCCCTCCTGAATAGTGCTGTAATTTCTGCCAGCTCTCTTCTCTCTTTTGTAAAGTCAAGGCAGTGAAGTCATGGAAAAAATTGCAGCTTGTGGTCTGAGTTCTGAATGCTGTCTGGCTTTCTCTCTCTTCCCCCACCTAGGGTGACCAGATGTCTCAATTTTATAGGGACAGTCCCGATTTTTGGGTCTTTTTCTTATATAGGCTCCTATTACCCCCCTTTCCCGTCCCGATTTTTCACATTTGCTGTCTGGTCACCCTATCCCAACCCCCCATGATTAAATCTTTCTGTTTTGACGATGAAATTTCACAATGAAATGTCTGGATTTGTTATAAGGTGAAGGAAACAGTGCCTTGTGTGCACTCTCCACTTTCACCTCTTTCAGAGCGTCCCTGGATACAGATGATCATTCTCACCCTGTTTTTCTATATCATTCAATTTAAGCTGCATCTTTCTCTTTGCTTCAGCAGTGCCATGTGGTTCTGCTCTCATGCTCTCACTTGCTGCTTTTGGTCTTAGGTCAGTCTCTAGGCATGGCTGACTCTTATTTTCCCAGTCAGTAACTTTCTTCTTTTGCTACTGAAATGCTGGATGTCATGCAATTTCTCCTGGCCTTAAACTCTGAGATTAAATCCCATGTGTCAGCTTCAGTGGGTATTTGATTTTCGTCAGCCCTGGCATTTCTACCTGACTTGGCTGCCATGTGTTCACTTGGAATCTGAAAGTCTTCCTACACTGTGAGTCCGAAACACTCTTCTTAGTGAGGTGTTTTTGTTTTTTTTTAAATTTTGGATTTCTTTAAGAGAATCTATTCTCTGCAGCCTTGTTCTCTAAAGTGTGCATGGGTGGGAGTGTGGTTGTGGAGTTCTGTAGATTTCTGGGGGCTGAAGGAAACAAATTGCTATCATCCCCTTAGGGCTCAGGCTTAAGGCTGCTATTTTAGTCCATCCCAATTTTAATGTAGTACAGTACTGCATTGGTTTAGATTTGGTTCACATTTTGAAGGCTTTCTTCACACCCATGAGGGCTAGAAACATACTTGTTTAAAATGAGAGATTAAATTCTGAAGCACACTTTCATAGCAAGAAGTTGACTCTGTAGTTGGCTCTGTAGCCATTTGAGCACAGGAAATGGCTCCAGGCCTTCACTTGTCTGAAGAAAAACCTCGTGGAATAGGGCTTTTCTTAAACTTATAAGGAGTCCCAAATTTTCATACGAGATGAAGAGCACAGAAAACTCAGTGTTAAACATTTAGCATCCAGAGGTAGAATTTTAACAGTATTTCATAGCTAGTTTTCAGGATCTGGACCATAAAACTAGTTTGAAGTTGCAAGTAATACTAGTAACATTCAATCTGTAGTTTGTTTTTTGGCAAAACATTTGTCATGGCAAGTGACAAGACCTACTCTAATGTTCAATATTTAAATAACACAGGCAGCCTCTTCTAATACATCTTTGTTCATGGCATTCTAATTAGTTACTGCATATTCTTAATTATTATCCCTTTACTAATAACTTTGATATACATGGTGGCCTTTTCTCTGTTTTTCTGCAGCTACGCTGTTGTGGGATCCACAGCTATTCAGACTGGCAGAACACTACGTGGTTCAAAGAAACTAAAAATAACAGTGTACCCCTCAGCTGCTGCAAAGCGACCAGCACCAATTGTACTGGCAGTTTTACCCACCCAATAGACCTTTATTCTGAGGTAAGCCAGGCTGGTGAATTCAGTTTACTACTATGTACAAAGCTGACAGTCATTTAAATTTACCTGTTTTGATGGCCAGAGCAGAGATTTGGGGTATATTTCATATATCCAGGATCTGATCTGGAGTCTGATAAATAAGTAACTTATTTTGCTCTTCTCCATCTCAGTTGGCTTTCCCATCCTAAAAGCCAGCCTTCAGATTCCTTCGTTTTTCTTGATTTAAAGCTGTTAGCACTATAACTTTCTGTCCATTCTACTTGCTACCTTTTGACATTTATTTCAGCTTATTAGTGGATATATAAGTAAAGCTTTTATGCAAAGTTATGACCAGGCTGAATACTTCCTAAATGGTACTATTTGCTTGTTTCAGGGGTGTGAGGCTCTAGTTGTAAAGAAGCTACAAGAAATCATGATGTATGTTATCTGGGCAGCTCTGGCATTTGCTGCCATTCAGGTGAGATTTCAAAACATTTACTCTTAACTGATAACCTTTCATATAAAAATGAAACTCTGGATGGTAATTCCAGGTTACCATGCAAATGCACCAGTCTTCAACAATTTTAGTTTTTTTATTTTGACTTTGAGTTCCATTGACCCAAGGGTCAAATAACCAAATATTTTAAATTGATGACTCATGGTTATGTCTAAATTCAGTGCCTTCACTTTTGCTGGAATGTGTCTTGCCTCCATTTTATATAAGATCTCCAATATAAATGACCAATGTATCTGAACACACCTGACATTCATGCTGAGCAAATACTTATCATGGATACACTTAATGGTAGTTTAACATTTAAATAGTTACAAGTTCTTCAATTTACAACTCCCTTCGAACAAATAGGGGCATTTCATACTAATGCTGCTGTCAGGAAATAAATGAGCAACTAAATCATAGTATCTCAGAACGACTTAAAAATATAGCCAGATTTTTTTGATAGCTAACTGTTACCGTGGCCTTTTGGAAAGGGGCATTGCACTGTGCTCTGAAGATCTGATTCAACTACTGGGCGATCAGGTGAGTGAAGTCCTGAGCTGAGGACTCTCCAATAAGAATTCTCTGTACACAAATCTAAGGCGTGTTAGCTCAAGCATCACAGCTGATATTTAACTGAAGTTCAGTTAGTGCATTGATTGTCATAATGAACATCTTTGTAACACTGCACTTATGTAGTGTATTCTGTTCTTCTTTGTGATAAGTTACATTCCTTAATGAGCAGGTGCAGTGTGGCCGACTTACAGATGCTGTGAATACCATAATTTAGAATCTTATAAAATTAAAATGTGTTAACTAGTTTCCATAGATAGATATTGAGATGCATATTAAAATATTTAATTCTCTAAGTAAAGGGACTTTGAAAAAGTGTTCTGACACCTACTCTTAAATGTGCCTGGATGTCCGGAATTCTGCTTCTCTGTTCTTTAGTTTAGGCAGTTAATACGTCTAAAAAATCAAAGCATTAATCAGGTGTTTTCTGATGTAGCAGTGATATTACAGTCCCAGTGAAAACTATACTGTGCATGCTGAGTGCTAAGATTTTATTTTTTTTAACGCTAACTGAATAATCCTCAGTCTTTTGCAGCAGAAAACTTTTAACTGGTGTAACACTGTCTGCCTCCAGAAATTCAAAACGGCTGAATAAAGTTATTAAACTTTTATCATTTAGCTTCTGGACTGACATTTGTCTACAGGTGAATTTTTGCCAGTGTTCAGCACCTGAAAATGCATCGAGTAATGGAACTCCATCTCAGTGCTAAGAGAAACTCGTAAACAAGATACATCTGCATATAGATGCTATGCATTCAATGGGGTTTCATTGTGTTGAGCTGGCTTATTTCAGATTTATGAAATGCTAACTTTTGCTTTTGGATAGATCTGGTTATTCCAACCCTTCGGAGGAAGGTTTGGATCTCCTGTTAAAGTAATGCATCTTGCCTTGGTGTTTGAAAAAAGTGCTCTGTCTTATACCCATCTTGCACTATACAGTATTATGACGTTCCTATGGAGAGAAGATTTCCCCTTGTGTAAATTTAGTGTATTTGAAGTCATATTGTTAAATTAAAAGTGCTTCTGAGTTGCTTGCTAGAATTAACCATTTTGCTCGAGAGATACTTTTGCACTATGGGAACCTAATGCTGGTTGAAAACTTCCATCCTTCTGCCATCAGAATTATTTAACTGTAAATATTAAAACCTATTTAAACTAAATCAGTGTTAGAGCAGAAGCAGTTATAAGAGGTGTGAGCAGTTGGTACTTAGAGATAAGTCAGTGTTTAAGAATAGTTCTGATTACTCTGGAAAAGTGCTCTTGAATATTCAGCTATTCAGATGGAAATTGTAACAAGCTGTGCTGGCTTTCTATAAAACAAAGTAGCTGCCTCCAATAGGATCAAAAATGGAAGTTTTTAGTTTCAGTTTTCAGCATCTTAACTGTCCCTTCTGATATCCTGGTTTCAGTTCTGTTAGTTTAGTGATGTTTCTTAGTATTCCATTTTTGTTGTTGCCAGGTACGGAGTTCTATGTTTAGCAACCATAGTTGACTTTTTTCTTGTCTGGGCTTCAGGTAGAATTCCCTCCCTCTCTCTCCTTCCCCCTCCCCCCTTAAGAAACATGTAGGGAGAAAGTTTGTTATGAAGCTGTGTCCTAATTTCCAAAATGAGCTATATTTCTTATTTTGGAGTCTGAGGTAGTGAAGAGATGCCAACCCTTCCCCTCCTCTTCCCCCCCCCCACCCCCCCAAAAAAAGGGTTATTAAAGCACTGTCAAAAATCCTAGCTCCTCAGCATGGGGGCTATAACCCATGCCACTCTTTCAGTCATGGATGCGTTTGCCTGTTGGTGTCCCACTGGCTTGCCAGTTATAAGCAAGCATGCTTGTTGTGTAGTCTCTGCATTTTGGGTGGCACTTGCTTTGTGGTGCCACATGGCACCACTCTAGCTATCAGCAGGGAGAGTCCAAATTATGTCTGTAGCAAAGACTATGTAAACACTTTCCAAAAAAGATAAGGAAACATCAGAGGAGGTTTTCTGCCCTTGCCGAGATATTGACGTAAGTTGTTTGAAATGTTTCCATATAGAACTGAAACCTGCAACACCCATTAAGCAAATAGATTACAAGATCTTAAACACATAGCTCTGGGGTTCGATAAACAGTTTCTGTTCTTAGACACTTCTGACATTTCTGCTTAGCCCTGACTCCAATAGGAACTATTGACTTTATTAAATGTTACATCATCTAAATGGTTTTGTTAAGATTTCAGTATTAAATAAGACATTGGTTTAATCTAGTTTTTGATATAGTCAAACTCTACTTTCCTTTAAGCCTGGTCCTAACTGGCTTTACTTTATTAAGTAAATCTCCAATAGACCACTGTAAAGCTGTAGCATGTAGTGTGGCCATGATTCTGTGTAATGCATAGAAATATAATTTCAGTACATACTTTGTGCATATGGCACAGCAAGACTGTCTAAAAATTAATTGAAACATGGACAAGAATGTAACCTTTAACAAATGGGCTTTGACCTAGTAAATGTGAATTAGAGCGGCAGTGATCTTCTCCGTTCATTAAAATTTCTGATCAAGGCTTTAAGAATGCACACAGAACCTATTATGACCTCATTCTGTTGTTTGTAATAGACAGTAAGAATAATACTTCTGGCAGCTCTGCTTACAGCAACTCTATGCTGGCGCTGTAACCTAAAAGTTTAACTTGTTTCCCCAGCTTAGCAAACTCAGTTTTGAATATTTATTTTAAAATGAAAAGACTGAGGCAATGAAAGGTTACTTACACTTTTTGTTTAAAAATAGCCCTTCTTCCTAAGAGCTGTTATTTTCCTGATATTGAGCTAATGCAGAACATTTTATTAGCAGAAATTCTAGACCCACCATTAAAATCATTAGAAAATTTTATCATTGACTGTTCCTCCTCACAATATGCATTAATCGGTATTTGTTCTGCAAACAATTGCTAAGAAAATGAAATTAATTTAATACTTGAACTGAGTTTGAGACTTTGAAGTCTTCTTTGTACTAAGTTATGACTGTTTAAAGAGTCATTGAGTGACAGAGTAATAGACTTCTTAGTCTATACGTTTCTGGATTGATTTTATGTATTTTTTTCTTGAATGGTTAATTGAATGGTTTTCTCGTCAGTTTTAATTAACATGTGGCTTTTAATGAATTGCTTAGAGACTTATTCTGATAAACATGAATAAAATGGCATAAAAGGATGAGGCAGAAATGTTACTTAAGTGATCATGTAAAAAGGACAATCTTAGGTTAAAAATTTGTATTTCAAAAAATCAGTAAAACTCTTCCATTGATTTCAAGATTTTAGAACCTTTTTTCTGTTAAACTTAGCACAGTTTCAGTCTTCAATAAAATGAGTTTGTGCTGTTCCACAGTTACTGTTTCTGAGAGGTTGGAGCAAAAACTGTTGGTTCTACAACAAACATAAGTGGCTTTTTCTTTAAAATCTTTTATCAGTTGCTTGGATTCTCTCCTATCTGAGGGGTTCCAATAAAGCCACCTCTTTGTTAATCCATTACAGTGCTGGTATACGTTTCTGAGAGGCAGAATCTAGGATCAGAGTTAATAGATTTAGGGTCACTTTTCTTTTAAAAAGTCCATTTGAAGTAGTGTTCAGACTTCCAGTCACTGGCTGGATCCTTTTGTCTGTGAGCATTCAAAGGTCTTAGCCATGTTGACAGTGTGGGCTGGTCTTCTGTAAACTGCAAGCAAGCTGAAAGGGGCAAATTCATCTAATTTCAGAGGTTTTCTACATATATTCCTGATTGGCTGGGAGACGATTTAATAGCTAGTTTTATATGCTTTGTTCAGTGGACAACTGGTGTCATCAAAGGTGGGAGTTTTCTCTTAAAGTATTCCTGAGCAAGTTCTACTTCCTGAGACTTGCTTGACATATTAAGAAATAAACCCAGGTTTTTAATAAACTGCAGAGTGACCAAACGGATCTAGTGTACTGTCAGCTAATGTGCACGCAAATTATAAAATGGCTGACATTAGGAAGTAGATACTGTGTAATGGACAAGCTAAGAAAACAACAGATCTGATCATGGAGGATAAGTGTAAAGTTCCCCAAGATGTTTTGATGGAGGGAGGTATGAAGATACAGCTTTCAGAAATAAACAGATATTAACTTGTGTTGAAGTTGAGATTTATTGGTCCAAGATGTAAGTACTAACTGCAGTGAAGTAGAGATCAATATTTTGGTGAATGTTAAGATTTTTAACACTGACCAAGGTTCTCTTGATGAATAGATAATACCAGTACTTTCAAGGTCTTTATTTTAAACAAAACACCGAACATGGAAGTCTTTTCTTCTGGCCAAAAATTTCAACAGCATGTTTTCCTTTGGATACTGATGTTCTAACAGCTGATGCTCTTGGAAGTCCATCAAACTTCTATGAAATAGTTGGCTGCATCCCACTAAGTGGATGTAGAATCTGTCCGACATTGTTCTAGACCTGACTTGACCCAACAATACATAATTTGACTGCTTTCACCTAGTCATAAGCTATGATTAGTTTTGTATGTAATGGTTGTAAACATTGTCATTCCTTACACTACACTAGCGTTTTTGAAATATGGTTAGTGAAATGGGTTGGCTTTTAATGACATCAGTCAGGAATATTTATGGCGATGGCAGTGATTGAAGACTTTCACCAAGACTTTATTCATTTTGAACTGAATCATGATAAATTTAGTTAACTTAATACTGACTCAGAACTGTAACACAAAGTTTAGCATTGATTCGAGCTAACATAATTTAATGTTACTGAGTTTCAGTGTGCAAGTATACATTCCTGAACACAAACACATTTAGTACATGACTTTAATTGTTTCAAATAACTGTCCAACTGTTACCCAATAGTATGTGTTCTTGGTCAGTAAATAATGCAAATCTAAGAGGTGTGAATTTCCCAATTCAATGAAACCCAGTGACAACATACATTCAGAATCTTCTTGATTTGTGCTGATGTATTCGTCTGCCTGCAGGCCTAGTTTCCATTAAACTTGAAGAAGCAAGGGCCAAATTTCAGCATGACTTGACTCTGGGTATGTCTACATCTAAAATTTTGCAGCGCTGGTTGTTACAGCTGTATTAGTACAGCTGTATAGGGCCAGCGCTGCAGAGTGGCTACACTTACAGCAACCAGCGCTGCAAGTGGTGTTAGATGTGGCCATACTGCAACGCTGTTGGGCGGCTTCAAGGGGGGTTCGGGGAACGCGAGAGCAAACCGGGGAAGGAGACCAGCTTCGCCGCGGTTTGCTCTCGCGTTCCCCGAACCACCCTGCAAACCGCAGGGAAGGAGACCTGCTTGCTCGGGGGTTCGGGGAACGCGAGAGCAAACCGGGGAAGGAGACCAGCTTCGCCGCAGTTTGCTCTCGCGTTCCCCGAACCCCCCTGCAAACCGCAGGGAAGGAGACCTGCTTGCTCGGGGGTTCGGGGAACGCGAGAGCAAACCGGGGAAGGAGACCAGCTTCGCCGCGGTTTGCTCTCGCGTTCCCCGAACCCCCCTGCAAACCGCAGGGAAGGAGACCTGCTTGCTCGGGGGTTCGGGGAACGCGAGAGCAAACCGGGGAAGGAGACCAGCTTCACCGCGGTTTGCTCTCGCGTTCCCCGAACCCCCCTGCAAACCGCAGGGAAGGAGACCTGCTTGTTCAGGGAACGCGAGTGCAAACCGGGGAAGGAGACCAGCTTGATTACCAGAGGCTTCCTCAGGTATGCTGGGATACCTGCTTATTCCACGGAGGTCAAGAAAAGCGCTGGTAAGTGTCTACACTTGATTACCAGCGCTGGATCCTCTACACCCGAGACAAAACGGGAGTACGGCCAGCGCTGCAAACAGGGAGTTGCAGCGCTGGTGATGCCCTGCAGATGTGTACACCTCCTAAGTTGTAGCGCTGTAACCCCCTCACCAGCGCTGCAACTTTGTGATGTAGACAAGCCCTGAGTTGCAATGTTCCATTCACTTTCAGTCCAAGATTTGTGAAGGAACCTACTGAATTTCTATAAATGTCACCCTGCAGGCAGATATCAAGTTATGTAAGAGGGCTGGTGGGCGGGGGAGGGGGGCCTCTTTGGGAAGTACTTACCTCTGTTCAGACTTCTTCCTTTATTCAGCCTTATGAACGAATCTAAACAATAACTTAACTGGCAACCTTTTCATAAGGCATCATAAAAGGGTAAAGCCAGACATTGTGGACTTGGGTGCAAAGAAGTTCCAACCTTCTCACTGTCTTCCTCAAGCATTTAACTTCTTTTTGTAAAGTATTTTACTTACAGCCATGAATACATTAAATCTCAGATTAACATCCCATGTACATTTATATGCTAATTAGCTGAACCCCCAGGTTTCTGGCAAGCTGCCAGAGTGGCCTTTGAGCAGCTGTGCACCAACCTTTGCAGCACTAACTGGATTTTAACAGGTGAAGACTGCAACCATGCACACACTTTGCCCAAATTGGGCACATTAGCAAAGAAGAGGATTCCAGCTATACCATGTCCTTTTTATTTTTTTTTAAACAGACAAGTCATATTGTGTTAATTTACAGTACAATCTGATTTTGTACATTCTGGATTAGAGTAATTTACACATCAATCATCAAATAGTATAGTTCTAATTTCCCCTTTTGAAATATTAAACTTCTGGCACTTGGATATCTTTCTTCTGTGGCAATTGAATGTTAAACCACTTCACCTTGATTTCAGTCTCTCTCTTATCCACTAATATAAAGTTTCTACCTTTTTAAAATTGGTCTTGATTTACATCTGTTTGCATAATAGAGGCAGAATACAGCAAATTATTTGACCAAGGAATAGCCTAAGGAAAGATACTCCTATAAGGTGATTTTTTGGGGGGTAAGAATCAGCTTGGAGCTGAATTTTATGTAGTGGATACAGTAGCTGGTAAAGCTTTCAAAAGTCATCTTATTTTGCCTTTCATCATATTTCAGGCTTGATGTACAGTAATTTGAAATATACTGGCCACTAGCTAGTGATTGGTTTCTGGACATTAATCTCTTGCAAGTATCTCCTGTGTACTCATTTTTGGTTTTCTTCTTTCCATAGCTACTGGGCATGCTGTGTGCCTGTGTAGTGTTGTGTAGGAGGAGCCGGGATCCTGCTTACGAGCTTCTTATCACTGGAGGAACCTACGCATAGAAGATAATGCAAACCTAAGCTTGAATCTCTTATTTACTTGGAAGGTGAATGGGCCTGGTCTACTGCAGTAGTTTTCCTGCCTATGTAGACTTAGCTGAAACATACCCTGCACAGATGAGAACAGCTGTAATGTACACTGGTGATGGGCAAAGCAACTTGGCTTTCCACATACCTATATACTTACCTGTGACTCGCTATTTTAGCCAGCTGTTCATGTATCTAAATATGTTTTAGTTTACTAGCAAACTTTCTAATTTCAGAACCATTTGCAGATCAAGATTAATTTGGTTGACATGAAAGTTAAAGGAAGTCTACCTAATTTGGTAGATTACCTCTAAGCATTAACTGGCTGGTTCTTACATATATATATGGAATCCTTTAAATCTTCACTATGTGGAACTTTTTTTGGCCAAAGTTGTACAAAGGAAGTCTGCTGTATTTAATTTGTGATGGTAAATATATTAATTCTTACCTCTCACCAGTGTAGTTTTTTTAAAAAACATAGGTGAAGTCCAGTACACTTTAAAGATAAATTGTAGGAAATGACTACTAACCAAAATAATTTTAGAATCACAAGCATGCATCTTTGATCTTCAATTCAGAGATCCAATCTTTCAAACTTTAATGTTTTAAAATAAAGCTGGCTTTTCAAGAGCAAAATGTATGCACTACTGTTCTATAATGAATTTTCATTTTTTCTATGAAGAGCTGTTTTATGTGTTGAGTGAACTATTCTATTGTAGATCTTAAGTCGGTTTGGAAATAATGTAGCCATGTAGAGTAGCAAAATAGTATGTGAAAGTGATCTCAACTGTAAATAATAAACCTGATTAAATAAAATCTCTGTATATCCTCCCTCAAAATGTACCTGCTTGCATTGCATTTTTTTAAAGATTTCAGTACATCCAGCCCTCTGTTGCTACAGCTCTCTAATGTGAGAGCATCTGTTTTTTATCAACATATCTGTATCTTCTGATGTCTGATGCACCATTCTCTGGATAAACGGTAGGCCACTTACATGTTGTGAATGCTTGAACATGATTCACCAAAGCTCTAGTACTTTAAACGGGGTGAGGGGGGAAACAAAGGTATTGTTCCCTTTTGGAGAGAGGATTTAAAAGCACCCCTCAATGGGAAATGCTCTGAAGTTGCCTTTTCAAAACTGATTTAGTCACTTAAGAGCCTAGTTCAAAATTCAGTTTTGAAAATGCGACTTAAGCATTTTTGAACATTTTACCCTGTTCTATTCAGAGTACTTACTTCCCACATTATCTTACTGCTCCCACAATCTTGTGTCCCCATCCCCCAGTAGGTAGTGATGCAGAGGCTCTGTAATTTTGTAACAGGCAGTGCTCTAGAGCAGGGGAGGGCAAATTTTTGGCCCAAGGGCCACATCTGGGTGGGGAAATTGCATGTAGGGCTGGGGCAGGGGGTTGGGGTGTGGGAGGGAGTGTGGTGTGCAGGAAGAGGCTCAGGGCAAGGGCTTGGGCTGGAGATGCAGTGCAGGGTGTACAAGGGGGCTCAGGGCAGGGGGAGTGGGTGCAGGGAAGGGTGTGGAGTGTAGGACGGGGGCTTGGCTGGGGGTTGAAGTGCAGGAGGGGTTCAGGGTGCAGGTTCCAGCCTGGCACTACTTACCTGGAGCAGTTCCAGGGTGGCAGCGGGGCTAAGGCAGGCTCCCTGGTCCCACGTCACTCCTGGAAGCTGCTGTCACCATGGCCTTGCAGCCCCTCGGGGGGAGGGGCAGAGGGCTCCTTGTGCTGCCCTGGCCTGTACGCACCACCCCCTGCAGCTCCCATTGGCTGCAGTTCCTGTTCCTGGCTAATGGGAGCTGCGGGGAGTGGTGCACAGGTATGTGGTGCTGACTGCTTCTGGGAGCAGTGCCATGGGGGTAGCAATCCTGTGGGCCAGATCCAAAGCCCTGATGGCCTGTAGTTTGCTGACCTGTGCTCTAGAGAAATCTGTAGTATCGCTCATTGGAGGAAGGTGGAACAGACTAAATAGCATTATGGAGCAAACCTAGCAAGATGATGTCAGACTGAAGAAATTGGGAGAGCTGATGTGGGGAATCAAAATGGAGGGAGAATTCAAACAGCAGTTTTAAAGATTTTTGGGAAGATACCTAAGGGCCTCTGGATGCAAGGAGAAAACTAACCGAAACAATGAAGAAAACGCAGGAGCCCCGTTTTACAGGTCTGAAAATATCTTTATGAAACGAAGGTTGCGAACAAACTCCATCATAGCCGCACACGTTCATGTGCGGTGGTGCTAATTTTGATGGAATAAGTGGGACTGTTTATTCCAAGGTATTAACATGACTATCACTGTACAATACTAAACAATTCAATGTGGTTCAGGGTTTTAAGTATGGAGAGGCTGGCCTGCCAACTCCCTGAAAACACACTTCATGCCAAAGCTTGGAAATGTATTGATTAGGATACACAGTATTAATAACTAAAGGTGTATTGGTTTTTGCATAACTCACTCAAATGTCCAGTTATGAACTTTCACTCACTCTTCAGCAATTGAGCTTGCAATTGTGGATGGTCTCTAGGACCCTCATTTGTTAGATATATCTCATAGAGCTGGAACGGACCTTGAAAGATCATTGCATCTAGTCCCCTGCCTTCACAGCAGGACCAGGTACTGTCCCTGACAGATTTTTGCCCCAATTATCTAAATGGCCGCCTCAATCATTGAACTCACAACCCTTGGTTTAAGCAGGCCAATGCTTAAACCACTGAGCTATCCCTCCCAGTATGATGGTAAAGCTCCCCCAATGCATTGTGGGTGGATCTCCAGTGAGCCCCCAGTGCATCTCCCCAGAGGCTGGCATGGGTTTATCGGGAAGGTACAAATCCACCATCATTAGTGAGACTTAAATGCTGTAGCAAAAGGGCTTAGGACAGGCAAACTTCAAAAGTAGTGTATATCTAATGAGTGTTAAGTACCCAGTAGCCTTCTTGCTCTCTTGAAGTATGTAGCTTGGGCATGTGGATGGATTTTATCATAAAATGCCTGGCATTAATCATGAAAATACTCATCATTTTACAAGAGTTAAGGCTTAACTGATTGCATATGATCTAATTCTAGTTTGGAAGCAAATGACATCTCCTTGGGTAGCTGGCTCTATTCTCTGTGTTAAATCCAACTATCTCACTGTCTTCCAGAACATGAGACATGCCTGTATCACTCTAGAGGCTGGAGTAGTGCAAGATAGGGCAGCTTGTAGTTTACTTCTAGATAGGATGACCAGATGTCCCCTTTTAAAGGGACAGCCCTGTTTTTTGGGACTTTTTAAATAGGTGCCTATTACCCACCCCCTGTCCTGTTTTTTCACAGTTGCTATCTGGTAACCCTACTTCTAGGCCTAGCTGGTCTAGGATTCACCTTGACCAGCTACATCAAGGTGAAACTACAACTTTGTCTACTGTGAGATTGTGTTGGTAATCTTTGTAAAAATATTTTTTTCCAAGTGTAGATATGGCCTGAATCATATACTCATTACATACATCTCATTGGTAGTATTCTGGTCTACAAGATTGGCTCAGCAGAAACAACAGTATAATCAGCATTAAAACTGTGTGCCTACATCTAAGAAGAAATGGAATGGAACATAACCTTCCACATGGAAAATCCAGTTATAGTTGCTGTATTATTAAAAATGCTGTATAAGAAAATCTGCACCTGGCTGTAGCTGGGCTTCCTCTGTCCATTTGGAGAATTTTTTTTTTTTTTTTTTTTTTTTGCTTTCACATAAAGAACGTTGTTACATATTTCAAGTTTAAAAGGAAACTTTCTAACCTGGATCCATTCGTATCTAGGTGAAAACATTCAGATTTACCAGCCTTCTGGCCATATTCCCACACACTCTGAGGTCAGTCTGTCTGGTATTAAATTCTGTGCCCTTTTCTTTACAAATTCATATGCTCCTAAGCAAAATTACAGGATCAGAAAAACAGACTTCTGTTAAGTGGGTGGAAAAGATGTGCAGCTGCTGCTAAGTGTCTGACTTTCAAGAGGCTGCTGAGATTGTTTTAGGTTCTTACTATGCCCATCACTGAAGTATCTGAGTGAGATTTACTAATTAACCACCTTCTTTCCCTCCCTCCCCCCATGCTTGGCGTCAGATCCTGACTACATGTCTGTGCCTTTCCCACGGCCGAATGAAGCTTCACCAGTATTAGAAGGAACAATGGGAAAGTTGAGCGTGGGCCCACATACTGAGTGATTGTCTAGTTCAGTGATGGGCAAACTTTTTTGCCCAAGGGCCACATCTGGGTATAGAAATTGTATGGTGGGCCATGAATGCTTACTAAATTGGGGGTTGAGGGGTGGGAGGGGGTGAGGGCTACAGCTATGGGTGCATGCTCTGGAGTGGGTTCAGAAATGGGGAGTTCAGGGAGCTCTGGGATGGGGCAGAGGTTTGGGGGGGGCTCTGGCAGGGGTGCAAGCTCTGGGGTGGGTCTGGAGATGAGAGGTTTGGGGTGCAAAAGGGTGCTCTGGCCTGGGACTGAGGGAAGGGGGGATGGGGTTGGGGTGCAGGAGGAGCTCAGGGGTGCAGGCTCTGGGCGGCACTTAGCTCAAACAGCTCCTGGAAGCAGCAGCATGTCCCTCTCTGGCTCCTAGGTGGAGGTGCCTCTGTGCTGTGCTTGGTCTGCAGGCACTGCCCCTGCAGCTCTCATTGGCCACAGTTTCTAGCCAATGGGAGCTTCAGGGGCGGGGACAGTGTGCAGAACCCCCTGGCTGCCCCTACATGTAGGAGCCAGGAGCCGTGCAAAGCGGGATATGCCCCCGACTCCATTCCCTGGCGGGAGCTTGAAAGCCAGATTGAAACATCTGGAGGGCCAGATGTGGCCCTCTCTTGTCTAGTTCCCTATTTATGTTAAAAAGCTAACAGCGTGTTTGACTTTTTCCATCTCCACTGGAGTCTGTTCCTGGGATAGCAGAGCTGTTGTAAGTCAGCACTGGAGTATATTGGCTGCACATGTCTACAAAGGAAGATTTGACTCTTCCACACTAGAACTGGGAGGAGGTGCCCTTTTGCTGCCTCACTTTGACTGTGTTGGTGTTCCTGTTTCCTCCCCATTCCAGTTCCCAGCTTACGGATGCAGCTGATTTCAGCCATAGCATAAATCTGTGTTCCTATGGGCTCTGGGCTGGGTGCCTGTCCCTGCCCCATTATTGACAATTCTCTCTCTTGGTCTGAGTTGTATATTCCAAGTCAGGCTTGTCTTCCCTCCCCACTTGGTCTAGCTTGTTTACACTCCTAAAGTAAAGGTGAGTGTGGTCCTCATTACCATTTAAGCATTGCATCGTCTTTGATACGAGTGTAAAATGGAATTACTTTGGGGAAATTCTATGGCCTGTGTTATGCAGGAAGTCAGACTAGATGATCACAAAGGGTCCCTTCTGGTCTGGGACGCTATGAAAGACCATCTTATTTTTCAACTTCAGCACATTAAAATAAGAAGCATAATCATTCCTGTCACAATATCTCCTTGTAGTCATGCATTCCTAGTGAGACAGTTTCTAGTTTCTTTCAATTAACATGTCACTACCGTGGAGGAACGTGGGTAGGAATTTGCAGAGAGCCCATCTACTTTTACACATGACTTCATAGCTGTGGATATTTGCAGTAGTGATGTAGCCATGTTGGTCCCAGGACACTAGAGGCAAGGTGGATGGACCAACTTCTTGTTAGGGAAGTTTTCGAGGTACGCAGAGCTCTTCTTGAGAAGAAGTGGGTCCAGTAAAAGGTATTATCTTACCCACCTTGCCTTTATCTGGTTACTCAGTTTTCTTTGCATGTTGATAATTGTTTCCCTTCAGACAGTTTGTTTTACCTTTTGCTTAATTGTTAGTTTTATCAGAATAGTGTATCTACATAATGCTTGTATATCCCATTACCATTTTTATGTCAAGTAGTTCCTCTTGGACAACATTCAGTCCATCAAAAATATTTATCTGATAACAGGATTACAATAAGCCCTAATTTTCTTGGTATAAAAACAAGGACTCGTAATTTACTTCCAATACAACTGTCCTAGTGGTAGCAACAGCGGAATGTAGTATAGGCAGTGTTCAGGCATGTTTTACCACTCTATGGTCTAAGGGTGGGCAAACTACAGCCAACGGGCCAAATCTGGCCCCTCAGGGCTTTGGATCTGGCCAGCAGGTTTGCGCGCCGGGAGCTGTGCTGCTCTCAGGTGGGGGGGGGGCAGAGGGCTCCATTTGTTGCCCTTCCCTCCAGGCACCCCCCACCCACAGCTCCCATTGGCCAGGAATGGGGAACCACGGCCAATAGGAGCTTCGGGGGAGGTACCTGGAGGCACGGCAAGGGCAGCACATGCGGAGCCCTCTGCCCCCCTTTCCCCAGGGCCGCAGCACTTCCTGGAGTGGCGCAGCATGGGGCCAGGGCAGGCATGCATGGAACCTGCCCTAGCCCCAGTGTGCACAGCTGCCACCCCAGAACCTGAACCTCTCCTGCACCCTGACCCCCAACTCCCTGCCCTGAGCCCCCTGCCACACCCCTCCTGCATCCAACCTCCTGCCCTGAGCCCCCTGGACCCCAAACCCCTCCTGCACCCCAACCTCCTGCCCTGAGCCCCCTGCTGCACTCCTGTACACCCCAATCCCCTGCCCTGAGCCACCTCCTGCACCTCACCCCCCTGCCCTGAGCCCGCTCATGCACCCCGCACCCCTCCTCTACCCCAATCCCTTGCCCTGAGCTTCCTGCACACCACACCCCAGCCCCCTGCCGTGGCCCTGCATACAATTTCCCCATCCTGATGTGGCCCTCAGCCCAAAAAGTTTGCCTACCCCTGGTCTAAGTGATCGTGGTCAGATGACACAGTAAGTACAGACAGCTGCCTGGAGCCCTCTTCACACAACCACTCCTACTGTTGATACCACCACTGGAGCTAAACCTGTGACAGCAACTGGGAAATTTTTGAAATTTTTTTGCAAGAGTGGAGAAGAGTTTTGGAAAAAAGTGTATTTGCCCCTAGATCGTATGACAGTGTTCCAGATTAAACTGGATATTGGTATTGTCAAGGTTCCTCCCCCACTCTGAACTTTAGGGTACAGATGTGGAGACCTGCATGGACACTTCTAAGCTTAATTACTAGCTTAGATCTGGTAACACTGCCACCATCCAGAAATTTCAATGTCTGGAACACTTCCTGTCCCCTCAAAACCTTCTCCTCCCTGGGCAGCCTTGAGAGTTTTTTTTCACCAAGTTCCTGGTGAACACCAATCCAACCCCTTGGATCTTAACACAAGGAGAATTTAACCCCCCCCTTTCCCCCACCAATTCCCAGTGAGTCCGGATCCAGTCCCCTTGGATCTTAAAACAAGGAAAAATCAATCAGGTTCTTAAAAAGAAAGGCAAAAATCATCTCTGTAAAATCAGGATGAAAAATACTTTACAGGGTAATCAGATTCATATAGCCCAGAGGAACCCCCTCTAGCCTTAGGTTCAAAGTTACAGTAAACAGAGGTAAAATCCTCTCAGCAAAAAGGAACATTTACAAGTTGAGAAAACAAAAATAAGACTAACACGCCTTGCCTAGCTGTTACTTACAAGTTTGAAACAAGAGAGTGATTCAGAAAGATTTGGAGAGCCTGCATTGACATCTGTTCCCTCTTAGTCCCAAGAGCGAACAACCCCCAAAAGAAAGAGCACAAACAAAAAACTTCCCTCCACCAAGATTTGAAAGTATCTTGTCCCCCCATTGGTCCTCTGGTCAGGTGTCAGCCAGGTTTACTGAGCTTCTTAACCCTTTACAGGTAAAAGAGACATTAACCCTTAACTATCTGTTTATGACAGGTATGTATGTTCAAATTCACCCTGACTGCACCACTGGAAAGGCTAATTCATCTACACACCCAGTTTTGGTGCCTTATTGCTGAAGGAACAATGTAGATTATTAATGTGGAGAGCAGAGGAGAAGTTGCTGTGAATAATTACACACACATTTATATTACTTGGAGCATGGCAACAAGCCTAATCCAGCCTGCAACCTGCCACCAGCAATGATCCTGAGGCTATTTCTACACTAAAATGCGAGAGCGGCACAGTTGCAGCTATACGATTGCAGTGCTTCAGTGTAGCCACTCACTACAGGAGTGGGAGGGGTTCTCCTGTCATTGTTAATCCAACTCCCTAAAAGATGATAGGTTGACAAAAGAATTGTGCTGTCTAGGGGGTTAGGTCAGCTACATCTTTCTCAGGGGGCGTGGATTTTTCACATCTCTGAGAGACATAGCTATGTCAGTGCAAGTTTTCAGTGTAGACTAGTCTTAACTTGATGTGAAGCATCTTGTCAACAGCTGTGGGCATTTGGGTAGCATCACTTTAAGTTTTTCACTTGTGATGGTTTTTACATTTAAAGGGAGAGGCTTACTGCTGTTAAAATGACTTTTAAATACCTTACAATGCATGTTCATGCACTGCCAGCTTCAAACAATTTAATGTAAGTCAATGCTTCCCTGGACGGTTACAGTCCAATAAGCAGTTATCAGACATGCAAACTTCATGTTAAACAGGCAATCTTTACATGCTGGTTTTCTTCTAACAAGCGCAATGTAATATTAAACTAAATACAAAATTGGTTTGTGAGGATAAAGGACTGAGGACTGTTGTGGGATCGTTAATACTCAAGGCCTTACATGAGCTCTTAAAGATAAGTGGTAGTCCTGGCAGTGCAGCAGTTAATAAACCTTGAAACTATATAAGTCTTGTAGAATAAATTTCACAGCATTTTGAAGCGAGCCTCCCAGTCCCTGTCACTGACCTGAGCTAGTGGTGCTTTGACTAATGCTCTTAAAAATAGGACTGTCAATGCAGCTTTAAAGTTGTGGCTTTCTTGGGCTGGGAGCCTCATTCCAGCTTGCTCCAAAGTGCTGTGTAGACAAACTCTTAGGTGCTGATCCAAAGCCCACTGAACTCCATTAGGAGTCTTTCTTTTGATTGCAGTGGGTTTTGAATCTGGTCCTTACTGTGTCATATATGGAGACCTGCATGTTTGAAGGTTTGCTTGCAAATTGTCATCTGGCCCTTACAGAGAGAGAGAGAGAGAGAGAGAGAGAGAGAGAGAGACAACCCCTAGGACTGGAATAGCTGCCAGTTCTCCACACAATAAGCACCATTCCTTCAAATCCCTTTTAAAAACTCCTCTCACTAATCCTCTCTGTACTGATCTCTGTGCTTTCTCAGCGCTGCCCTCTTTCCCCTAGTCATACTGAGGTGATGGAAAGGTCTTTGGGGTGGTATTTTAATCAAAATTTGGATACACTCAGGCTGTCTATAAAAATAATAGCGAGCTGCCAGCTCAAGGCACCAGTACAAAACAGAACTTTCCCAACCTTAGAAATTGACTGAACAAAACACAATTAACTATAAAATGGAAACAGTATATGCCCATTGGTGAGGGCAACACACAGCTGGTGGATGATAGGATACCAGCCAACGCAGACAATGGGAAATAGGATAACACATAAATTACTAATATGTCTCTAGCCTAGTGAAAGTAAATGCAACATCCACTGTAGCACTCTGAGCCTTGGATTTGCTTTGTCACTCGTCTGGCTTGAGTTGGTGGCACTGGTCTGTAAAGGGGCTGACTTTGGGGAAGGAAGAGATGATGGGAGTTGTCAGCTCTGCACTCGTGCTCCTTAACTGAGAGTTCAGGTGTCTGCTACATACACCAAGTCTGTATCTGTCAGAGAACTGACCCTTTGGTCTAGTCCTAGCATAAGTGCCCAATATGTCCACTCCAGCTGTATAAGTTTTGCCTGATGTCTACCCTTGTACTGTACTGCACCATTGCAGATGCACTGCCCTCTTAGCTCTGTTGTACAGTTCCCAGCACAACCCCGGGGTTGCAGGAATGTGCCCACGTTCTCCTGGTCCAGCTGTTCCAAAAAGTTCATGGGGCTGGTCTTCTCCAAATCTCTCCCCAGTGAGTTTCATGGTGCTGTCCAGAAGCATGTCAGGCTGGGAAGGGAGTGAATGTTGTGTTCAGTCCAGCTCTTCCTAAAGGGAGAGGTGTCCCATCATAGGCACTGACTCCTGCTCTGGGGCTGGAGCACCCACAGGGAAAAATTAGTGGGTTCTCTGCACCAAGCAGCAGCCAAGATCCCCTCACCCCCCCACCCCACCTCCTCCCCCTCTCCGAGCACGCCATGTCTGCGCTCCTCCACCTCCCTCACAGCACTTCCTGCTGCCAAACAGCTGTTTGGCAGCGCTTAAGACTTTCTGTGAGGGAGCGGGAGGAGTAGGGATGCTGCACACTCAGGGTGGAGGCAGAGAAGAGGCGGGACAGGGATGGGACTTTGGGAAAGGGGTGGAATGGGGGTGGGGTGAGAGCAGTACAGGGGCGGGGCCAGGGGTGGAGGTGGGGTCAAGCACCCACCAGGAACAGTGGAAGTTGGCACCTATGTGTCCTATGCCAGGCTCGACCAATTGTTATGGCAGTGGTCCTTCATCATCTCAAGATACTGCTTGCCCTGGCTGTTGCTGTCCATCTGGACCAGTTATGCCAACATACAGTGTGGTTAGCTTTGTTCCAAGCAAGTCTAATCCAGAGAGTGGCTGTGATGCCAGTGCACTGTTAGGAATGTGAATGTGTAGCATGTCCTAGACGTGCTGGGGGATCACAAAGCAGCTAGGACGCCATGTTTCTTGGGTCCAGATGTGGCCTATGAACCGTCCTTTGTCAGGAGGATTTTGCTGGTGCTACTGTCTGCTCTTCTTTGGGAAAGATGATGGTTCCCAGCTGGCTGTTACTGCTGCCCTCTTTCACAGGATCTGCTCCACCGAAATAGACTCCCTGGCCATAGCACTTCTTCCAAAAACATTTTTCCTCAACCACAACTAAAATAGGGGAGAGGGAAAGGAGCACATTTCCTTCCCTGCAGCACATTTGCTGTGATCACACTGCACAATAACTATAATCCCCAGGAGGGGATTCTGGTACGTCTTAATTTAGAGGTTTTTAGTGATACGTGGGCAGTGCCCTTCCCCAACCCCACTCACTGTCCTTAGCTGACCCAGACCGTGGCTGAGCACCTTTTGGGGAAGGTTGTGAGTTGATTTTGGGCTTGGACCTTCTCTTGCTTTGCCAGTAGTTTTCTGTAGATGAGAAACAAGTTGTAAAAGTGAAATGAGTGCAGAGCCGCAAGGCGATTCAGGGTGGGATTGTACAAAGGCTATGCAGGGCCGGTTTCACCTTAGATATGTCACCGTAGATATACAGCAGCCCCTATCTCTAGAGTCTTAAATATGATGAATGCTCACTCTACCCTACCTCCCTTGCTACCAGGACATAGAATGAAAAACTGGGTCTTTTTGCTCCACATGGGATACGTGCTCAAACAATACACTTGGTTTTGGCTGCACAGACGCTTCCACAGCAAGGCTTATGTGTAGGACCCGACCAAATTCATGGCCATGAAAAATGCATCACAGACCATGACATCTGATCTTTTGTGTGCTTTTATCCTATACTTATACAGATTTCATGGAGGGAAGACCAGCACTTTTCAAATTGGGGGTCCTGACCCAAAAGGGATTTGCAGGGGGAGTCACAAGGTTATTTTAGGGGGTCAGGGTATAGTCATCCTTACTTCTGTGCTGACTTCAGAGCTGGGTGGCAATACCATACCATGCTACCCTTACTTCTGCGCTGCTGCTGGCAGTGGCTCTGCTTTCAGAGCTGATCTCCCAGCCAGCAGCCACAGCTCTCCAGCTCCCAGGGGCGGCTCCAGGCCCCAGCACGCAAAGCGCGTGCTTGGGGTGGCAAGCCGCGGGGGGCACTCTGCCGGTGCTGCGAGGGCGGCAGGCAGGGTGCCTTCTGCGGCTTGCCTGCGGAGGGTCCGCTGGTCCCGCGGCTTCAGCAGACCTCCCGCAGGCACGCCTGAGGGAGGTCCACCAAAGCTGCGGGACCAGCGGACCCTCCGCAGGCAAACCGCCAGAGGCAGCCTGCCTGCCGTGCTTGGGGCAGCAAAATCCCTAGAGCCGCCCCTGCCAGCTCCGCAGTTCTGAAGGCAGCACCGCCACCAGTAGCAGTGCAGAAGAGTAGCAATAATGCAGCTTCCCCCCCACCCATAATCTTGTGAACCTCAACAACTCCTGTTTGGGTCAGGACCCCTACAATTACAACAACTGAAATTTCAGATTTAAATAGCTGAAATCATGAAATGTACCATTTTAAAAATCCTTTGACCGTGAAATTGATCAAAATGGACCGTGAATTTGGTAGGCAAGGCCGGCTTTAGGCCTATTCCCCCGAATCAGGCCACACGCCCTAAAGAAGAGCACCTAACTTAGGCACCTATTTAATTTTTCCTCACCTGGTGGTGCTCCGGGTCTTCAGCTGCATTTCGGTGGCAGATCCTTCAGTGCCACAGAAGACCCAGAGTCAAGACCTGGAGCACTGCCGGGTGAGTCATCCCTGCCGGGGCCCCATCAAAACTATTCGAATTGGGCCCTGCACTTCCTAAGGCCGGCCCTGTTGGTAGGCCCCTACTCATGTGGTTCAGTCATTAGAGCAAACCCAGCTAACGCATTGTGTCCTACTAACACTGTTCCACCTCAGTTTGCCTGCACAGTACCTGTGGAAGAGGCATCACTTTAACATCCTGGTCAAGAGTCACTTTTAGAGCACAATAGGCAAGGACCTAGTCCAGGAATTTGCCTTTAAACATGGATTTGAAACTGTTTCATTTTCCACATGAGCCAAGCAAACACTGAGGCCTTGAATACACTACAACAAATGGTTGTTACTGAACGTTGCCAGCAATCAGTGTAGCTGACAGTGCTCAACAGGCCTTCGCTGTCAGTGTAGACAAATCCAAACTCTGTTCAGTGCCAGTTCAGCTTAAACCAGTTGCCTGGCACCTGTGTTCCATAATAGGTCTGTTTTGTAGTATAGACAAGGCCTGTGTTACACCAGTTTCAGCATCAGTGGGGATGGAGCCAGTAGGGAAATAGCAGTGACCAGACCTTAGGGAGCTACATGAGTAATTACTGGAATTGAATCATAGAAATGTAAGGTTGGATGGGATCTCAAGTTTATCTAATCCAGCCCCTGGCACAGAGGCAGGTCCAAGTAAACCTAGATTATCCTTGACAGATGTTTAACCTGTTCTTAAACCCCTCCAGTGACAGGGATGCCACAACCTCCCTTGGTAATCTGCTCCATTGCTTACCTTTCCTTTAAAATCAGAAATTTTTTCCTAATGTTTCCATTCCTGTTTTTAGAGAAACTCATCCTTGTGTTACTGCTCCTTCCAGCAGGAAGGCTGCAGCCTGCTGCTGTCAAGGCTGAGGAAGGAAGTTCTAATGAAAACAGGAGGGGCCAGCGATGGACGCAGCTTTTCTTTAAGCTATGGCCCACCTGCTCTCCTCCTCCATATGGAGAGAGGGCACTACGTGGCCCCTTGTCAGCAAATAGGCAGGCTGGCAGCATGCTGTTTCCTTAGTAGGATAATGCTTGCAGAGAGTCATTTTCCTTCAGGCTCTCTTACAACTTCCACAGGCTTATTTTTTTCTTTTGCGAAAGTGAGACCTCAGACCAATCATGAGAGGAACCTGAATATCCCGTTGCCAGTGGAGTGGGAGGGAAGGGAGGACACTCAAGCAGCAGGTCAACATCTTGTCGGATTGGGCTCAGTAAGTGATTAATAGCTGCAATGCTGTGAGCTGTCCACCTTTACATCTCCCTCCATGCTCTCATTTGTCTTCCTTTAGGCTCCAGCTCCCCCCCCCCCGCCAAATTTCTGTCAGTCAGGAGGAGTCCATAAGTGCTGTACAGTGCTACTTTCAGCCTAAAATACCTAGCTGTCAGGAAACCTCTTTCAAGAGGACAACTGATTTCCCAAAACCCAGCCGCAGAAAGCACAATGGAGTACTGCTGTTTGAACACACTTCCAGGATTTGTCAGACATGCCAGTCCTGCAAGTGAGGATTGTTACAGTAACTGCATGGCTCTTCAATGCACTTTAAGAACCCAGCTCGCTCTCAGCTTGTCTGTGTTGCTATACCTTAAGCCTGTGTGGGAGACAAGGTGGGTCAGCAGCAACGAAATATCTAATTAACACTCCTGCCAGGACTCAGGACGATACACCAGTGAGGTGGGGAGAAAATGGGAGAAACCAGCCCTAAAAAAGGACACAGATCAAAGGTGGTGCCTGCCCTGATATGTGCTTGGTTAAAGGAGTTGGCACAGGGCCCTGTCCCTGCCCCCTCCCTACTCCCCATTCTGGCAGGGTGTAGGGATTTATCAAGACTCCTTACATCTCTAAAAGCAAGGCTTCTCTCTGTTTTTGTATCCCCCACATGGTGGCTGAATCAAGCAGTGACCGTAGTAAAAAAAAAAACTTTAGCAGAATAAAGTCATTGTCACTCATATCTTGGTCCTCTCAATGGGCTGAGACACAAGAAGGGCCCTGCACTCCTTTTCTAAAGACAAAGCTTTTCTCACGTCTATCAGTGCATTGAAGGCTCTTCCATTCACACTTGTGTTAATGTTCTTATCCTGGGAAGGTTAAAGTTCACCACTTTCCCAAGAAGCTTCTACACAGACTGTTCCAGCGTGGAACGTCCAAACAATTCTTTCTTAGACACAGCTGTTGGACACTGGCAAAGAGGAAGGGAATGCACAAAATTCCTTCCCCCACTCCCTGTATTGAAAGTGAATGGTATCTCATATGTGCAACCCCCTTCCTAAGAACTGTCTAATCTTGTTACAAAACAAGCCAGGGCATCATGTACACAGAATAATATGGTCTTCTTTTGTACCAGCTTTTCCACTGCAGATATCAGTCCAGCCATCACAAAAAACTGGCTTGTTTAGAGTGAGTTTGGGGTTGAATAATAATAATGATATTTACTACCTGAAAAGCCTATAGGCAAGCTAATCTAAAAGTGCTTTACAAAATTGGGGAAGCATTATTATTCCCATGCTACAGCTAGAGAAACTGAGGCACAGAGAGATTTTTTTTTTTTTTAGTGACTTCCCAAAGTCACAATGCAAGTAATTTTTTATTAAAATGCTTTGCTTGGGTTCTTTAAATAGCCCAAACAGAGTTCTGCATTTGCAGGAAATGTTAGTTGAAAATACGCTCAATTTTTTTTTCTAACTGTGTTGTGTGCTTGTATCCTCAATTATGGAGGGGTGGGGAAGAAAGCTAACCTCTCTGCAATCATGTCAAAGGAAGGTTGATCAAACTAAAATACCAGTAAAGCTCTCACTTAATATTGCCCACTCAGCCTTAACTCAGTTTTGGGGACTAACTGAATTATGGTGCTGGTTGCATAGCTGTGACCATACAGGCTGTGTGTAAAATGCATGCCATAGGACCTGATCCTGCTCTCACTGAACTCAGGAGTAAAACTCCTATTGACTTCCAGGAGCTTGTTAGGATTCTTTGGGAGCCCAAATGATTTTTGCATAATGCACTTGTATGCTCTTTTGCCTAAAGAGGTCTGAATATAAACAGATCATCCCACTCTGAGCAAAATTCTGTTTGGGTGTTTGTCTTTAGAAATATCAAGAATGTCAAGTCTGGTGTTTCCTGGAGAACATTTGGGAGGTCTCAGGGATGTTTATTATTAGCGTTACGTAGTCTTTAAGATGCCACCAGACTCCTTGTTGTTATTATTATTAGTGTTAACATCTTAACTGAAGGGAGTCAACATGTTGAATCTATAACAAAGACTTCCTTTATCCAAAATGTGAATTGGTCATTGGAGTTAAATAGTTTCCACTAAACCAAAAACAACAGTTTAAATTGTTGTAACTTAAAAGTTGTTTTGTCTTTTTTGATACTTGTGATATCATTTCACTAGTTCAGCAGGACATGAATTTCTAATGTAGAAGAATAAGCCAAAGTCCTCCCCTATCCTTTGGGAAACAACAAACAAACCCACAAGACCTTTCAGCCACGTGATTTACAAGAAGCAAAGAAGGACCCAAGCCCAGTTTTTAATTTTCTTTTGCAGGTTACCTTTAGGCAATGTTCTGTGAAAGCCACTCTCACTGGCCAAGGGGAAGTGAGGCAAAAGCCCAGCTCCTCTCTCCTTACTGGTGCTGAATATGCTGATCATGCTCAGTGCAGGTGCAATGTAACAGCTGCTGAGTAGAGTTTTTCCTTGTGTTCAAAAGGGCGGTGAGTGGTGTTGGCAGAACAACAGTAACTTATCCTACTTCTTCGTTCAGTTTTGCTAAGCAACAGCCTGCAATGTCTTATCTCTAAAGGGGCTTAGTTGCCCAGTGCAATAAGTAATACCTCCTATGGCAGCTGTAAGGGACAGTAAGAAACAACTTGCTATATAGGAGTCATGGCTGATTTTTCAGGCCCTGACAACTTGTCTGTTTTCTATAGCCCACGAATGCTTATACTCAAATAAATTTGTTAGTCTCTAAGGTGCCACAAGTACTCCTGTTCTTTTTGCGGATACAGACTAATGTGGCTGCCACTCTGAAACCTATCTGTTTTATGGTCTTCAAATTTGACACGAGCCTGGGCTAAAGGTGATACAGGAGTGGACTGCAAACTGCATGAAGTGCACTTAGAGAAGCATGGCTACTCTAAACTTGTAGTCGAGCCAGCTTGCTAGCCCTAATGACAGGGCTACAGCTAGCAGATGCTGTGTGAGCAGCTGGCTGACACCCTATTCAACATACACCAAACTGCTGGATTGATGCACAGGATATCTTCCCTGTAAGAGAAACAAAACAAACACAATCCTACAAGTACATCATGCCCTGGAAGTGTGTCTTAGTATCAGCTATTCTATCGACTGGTGCTCAGGCTCAGCTGCTCTCAACCTCCTTCCTTTTGGCCTGAAGTAAGCATCACCTGAGGCCTAGCTCATAATGAAATGCACGTTGATCTCCACCTGCTTTCACTTAAGCTGTATATAGCAATCAGTTAGTTTCCTGATGTAATTAGGAGTCTCCACTAGGGAAACAATTTCCAGAGATGGATTTTAGAGGAGGCAAAGATACTTCTGCTATGAAGGGGGAAAAATTGCTGGCTAGTAAGGAGAGAAGACAGATAAGGTAAGAGATGCTCTGTTCTCACTAAAGCTGAAGGTAACCTCTTCTGAGGTGGCAAACTGTTGGGGTGTCTTATGTACTTACCCTATTGCATTTCTGCTAACTGTAACAAGAGCTGCTCAACTAATCTGCTGTGTAAGGTGCTTTCTTAGGCAGAGGTGATTGTAAAAACTCCCTTGGAACACTTCTAGCTCTCTTAGCTAAAAGGAAACTGTTAGGCCAGCTGTTCAGGAGAGGGGCTGCCTTTGTGTCTTGTAGAGCACTGTGCATGTTGCTGTTTCTTTAATAACAGGGGTAATGGGAGCCAGCTGCTTCCACCCAAATGTCTGTTGCTTTTTATTACTGTACTTTATAAATGGGGGGAGGGGGTTGGCTTTTTTCTTCTCTCAAACCTAAACCCATTAGTTAAAGCTTATGCTGCTCATCTCTCCAGAGACCTCCTCTGTCCAAGGACTATTGTGGAACCATTGTGGTCAAGTACCATATATATATAGATATATATATATATATATATATATATATATATATATATATATATATATATATATATATATATATATAAATTAATCTGAACTTTCTAGTCTTACTCTTTTTAACTATGTATCTGTTTGAAACTGAGCTCATTACAAAGATGGGGCTGGCTGGCTTGATGCCCTACGTCAGGGGTGGCCAGCCTGAGAAAGAGAGCCAGAATTTACCATTGTACATTGCCTAACTGCTACAGTAATATGTTAGCAGCTTCCCTCCACCTCCCTCCTGATCAGCTGTTTCATGGCATGCAGGAGGCTGAGAGTGGGGGGTAGGAGTGAGGACACTGCAGGTTCAGGGGAGAGGCAGGAAGGGGTGGAGTGGGGGCAGGGCCTGTGGCAGAGCCAGGGGTTGAGCAGTGAGCACCCCCGGCCCATTGGAAAGTTGGCGCTTGTAGCTCCAGCCCTGGAGTCAGTGCCTATACAAGGAGCCACATATTAACTTCTAAAGAGCCACATGCAGCTCTGGAGCCACAGGTTGGTCACTCCTGTCCTACGTAATGCAGGATTTGCCACATTTCAGTGAAAATCTGTGTCCTTTATAAGAGGAGCATGTGACCACCTGTCAGTCTGGAACAGAGAGAGTTGGCTGGCTTCCTGGTAGCAGGACCAGGTTCCAGGAACCTGGACTCCTGCAGAGCTCCATAGTTCCATGAGCCAACTTGAAGATCCACTGGCTGCTGAGTTGAGGATCCCTAAAGAAGCATCTCTTCAGTTCTCCTCACCTTCCCTCTGGAAATGAGATGCCTGGCCTGAGGAAAACCTGCTCGTGCTTTCTCTCTCTTTGCAGCTATCCAAAAAGCCCAGAAAGCATGTGGCTTGTCCTTTAATGTCTGGCAGCACCTGTGCAGTAACTGCCTCTGGCTAACTCTTGTCAGGTTGAAGGGGCCTGTGCCCTCTGCACATCTTGCACCAAGACCATGACCCCATACACATTCCTCCTACTCTGGGGCACCCCAGCTGGGTATTGCTCAAACTCTAGTTCAGCCCTTCATTCCAGGGCTTGGAGAACTGTGTGGAGGAGGCATGCTCAGACAGCCAGAATAGGAGAACGTGCTTTCTGCACCTTCCTTTCAGCAGGGTTTTATGGGTAGAGGACCATGGCCCTCAGCAGTATCTTGTTGGGTTCCAGAAGGAGTTTCAGGTAGGTAACCTTATCTGGAAGGATTCTGGACCTGCTACAAGGGGGACAGTAAAGAGGAGGGAAATATTAGTCTGAAATGCAAGAGGTGTGAGGAACTTCTGGCAATAATTAAAATGCAGTGGGTGTTCTAGTTAAGACTGCAAGGGTATGTCTACATTGCAGTCAGACACCTGTGGCTGGCCTGAGCCAGCTGACTCGGGCTTGCAGGGCTGTTCAGTTGCGGTATAGGCACTCTGGCTTCAGCCTGAGCTCTGGGACCTTCCCATCTCACAGGGTCCCAGAATCCTGGGCTGCAGCCAAAACCCGAACATCTACACTGCAGTTAAAGAGCCCCTTAGCCCGAGCTCCATGAACCTGAGTCAGCTGGCATGGGCCAGCTGTGAGTGTCTAATTTCAGTGTAGACATACCTTAAGCATGTATCTTCACTGCAGAATTAACTCAAGTCAGCTGCAGGAATTAACCTAGCTTGAGTGAGAGACTTTTCCTGGAAACACTGTGAAATCTACACAGAGTGATTGTGTGGTCACATTGTAGTTATCTCACTGTAAAATCCTGCTGGAGACAAGGCACAGCATGTTTTACCACAAGGTAGCTGGAAGAGGTCAAAATTATATCCCTACCCATGACTGAGCTTGCTTAGCTACATCACTGTCAAAACTACTGTCGCCGGTCTCCAGTAGGATTTTACAGTGATGGAGATAGTATGCAGCAGTGATCCCGTTGTGTAAATATGCTTTTGGCAAAGTGAAGACAAAGCCCAAGTTGAAGAGTATGGGGGAACCTTCAGGTTACTGCTGCCTGCTAACTTGTATGAAAACTACACCTGGCTTTGTTTTCACTAGGATTTTACCATGTGATAGTTACCTTAAATGAAGAATATACCTTGTCTTTGTAGTAAAGACAACACCTTCATGGCTAGCTTGGAAGTGCTCAGAGGAGAGACTCAACAGGCTGTCAGGGGAAGTGCCCTAAATAGGGCTATTTGCCAAAACTTAAATTCAGAACCAAAAATCAACTAAATCCAGGAGCTACAATTGGGCTCCTGTGTATTGTGGTGTCCTGGTATTTCCTATCCCTTTGGGACACTGTCAGCTGGGTGGATTGGAGATGCCTGCAGGTTTCTTAGGGCCCGGTCAGGATATCTATGGTTAATAGTTACAGGTGTGAGAATGCCCAGCCAGAAAATGAATAATAGTCTATTGTGCAAACAGAACCCCACCCTCCAGAGCACAGTCTAACTCAGCTCAGTACATTTATTGCGTACCTGCCCTTTAATTATACTACAGGCTGCGGTGGTGCTATTGGCAGTTTCTCACTTACGAAGCTGTGGACAAAAGCATGAGTGTTGAGTATTTCTAAGCCTGCACCTATGAGAACAGATTCATGCATGTGAAAGGAGAACTCCATTCAGTCCCAGCCACACAGCTTACACGATGAAATGTGCAGCTTTCTGCAAGTGTCCCATGAAACAAAAGTTTGCTCTGAAACTATACAGCTTTGTCAATAGTTGTCATTTTGGCATTTCTGGTTGGTGGGAGCTGGCTTACTAAACCGTGATGCTGTCCAGGTGAAACCGGAAATTTTACAGTCCAGAACAGTTAAACAAGATGCTTTAAAGTTTAACAATCAGAGAAAAGGTGATGATTAACAAAGATGGCCAGTTTACCTGCAGGAATTTTTGCAGGGACAATCCCCTTTTGAAATTTTCCCATCAGGGAAATAAAGTTTTCTTTTAGGAAAACAGTTGTGTGAAAAAATACTTTACTTCCCCCTCCACCTGGAAAAAATGGGGGGAGGGGGAGAATTAAATTAGCAGAAGATAGGATTTTCTCCACTTTCTTACTCATTGACTGTTTCCCAACTGAAAAAGTCAGTGTTACTTTGTGCCTAAATGAACGTGTGTTTTTATATACACTGTTAAT
The DNA here is from genome assembly GCF_007399415.2 of Gopherus evgoodei. NCBI lineage: Eukaryota > Metazoa > Chordata > Testudines > Testudinidae > Gopherus > Gopherus evgoodei. The sequence goes on along the minus strand of NC_044331.1, from coordinate 36,846,910 downwards.
TTCTTCTTCTTCTTCTTATTATTATTATTCTTTTCTCCCTTTTATTTTTGTCAAGCAAAGAGGTTTTTTGAGGGGAGGGGACATCGTTTTTTGATACAGCTTGCTCCTCTTTTGGGACAAACTTCTTTTCTGAAAAGCTTTTAAACTGGTCAAAACATTAAATGTGTCTTTTACTGAGGCCCATTCCTTTCTCTTCCCTGAAAATAGGGTACTATGCCGTCTTACAACCAAATGTGAAACATCCCTTTTGCTGTACGTTTGGTTTGCTGTGAAAGCTCTGCACAGCTCTAGTGAGACTCTGTCTCCAGCCCAATGCAGCACCTCGAATTTTGGCCATTCTACAGATGTGGGTGACTCTTAGAAACTGCATGTGCTCAGGGGGCTGGGGTATTTTGACTGGTTTATCAGTGTTCTATTTCTGACACGTGCTACCAAGGTTGATGGGGTGAACTGTATAGTTACAAATATTTTTTGTAAGCAGCTATCAACCAAGCCCTTCTCTCTAAAGAAGGGAAGATAAATCATGAGACCATTGCAATTACCTTTCCACCTACAGAACTATCCCAAATTAGCACCCAATGCCCAGATACTGTAGTGATGGGTAGATTATAACTACCTACATTATAGACTGAAGGGGTTATGTCACTTAATCAAGGAATGACTGGTGGGGATTGCAAAGTATAAAATGCTTTTATGGGATGGCCAGAAGAGCCTGAGAATAGCAGTCCTCACAAAACTGGTAATGACCTCATGATTGGAGATGCAAGTAATACCTTACCCATAGCAAGAGATTCTGTGGACAATGTGGTAACCAGGAGGCGTGCTCCAATGCTTGGTGAAACCCTCTGAGCCCTAAGATGAATGTGGTCTTAACTGAATACCTGTGTTACTTATTTACGGATCAGACAAGATCTTTAAGGAAATTTTTTTTTTTAAATTGAAATCATCTACAAAATGTCTGCCTGCATCAATTCTGGCTGAAAGACTTGCTGTTAAAGGAGATAAGTATCTAAAATCACTCATACTTTAGGTTTCATTTCAAGATGGTTACCACACAATTGTTTGACTGACCACATTGCAGGTGTCAACTGGCATACGGTACAGGCCCTAGTTGTGGCCTATTGCTCTCCATGATTCTTGGGTTATAAAATTCAGATCTGGCCACACAAGGCTGTCCCGGGCATTGGCAAGCTGTAAAGAGCACTTTATTGTTACCATTTATACTGTGGTAGCACTTAGAAGCCCTGATCCAGGGACAAGCAGAAGAAAGATAATCCCTGCCCCACAGAGAAGTTGTCATAGTCACTCATGCTCTGCCTTTGCACAGCCAGCCCTGGGAAACAGCCCATCACTTCATCTCTTTGGTTTCTATGTTAAAATGAAACTGTAAGCGCCTATTCAAGGCACTTCTAGACATACTGTGTACCAGCTCTAGGAGCCGGGGGCTGAATTGTAGAGAAGCCTTCCTCAGAGGGGGAAGTGCAAGGGGTGACAAGTGAGGAGGAATGTGTTTGCAAGAGAGGATCCCCAAAAGGGCTGCACTACTTGGTTTCTCAGCACAAAACTGAATAACATCTGCTATGGGTTTCTATGGATTGACTCTAATTCATTAACATGCTACAATCCTGTTGACTAAAATGCTGGACCAGTCCTTATAGATTTTTCTCTGGCTTTAAAATCCTCACTCCACACCCACAATGCCTCCTCACTTAAAAGATTTACCTGTTAATGGTGATTATTTGTGCTTTAAATTGACTTTTTTTGATTAGATTTTAAAATCTGAAATTTTGGCAGTTAGTTCATTCTGTCCCTAGGAAGCAGTTATTTTTCCCCAAGCAAATCCTTGAAGGTTTGTATTGCGTCACTAATTACTGAAGGAGAATCTTATGGTCTCTATTGGGTAAATACTGTGGATTTTGGAAGTATTTCTAAATACTAGTCACCTGATAGACCAATTTCTCCACAGCATTCCTATTCTATGGTGTACAAAATAGCCAGCTCTGCTTATGAGAACTTTCATAAAGTGTGAGGCAGGGAAAAGGAACCTGGACAGACCCAGGACAATGATCTCAGAGATGCAGACACTGCAGGAGGGCTATCGGGATAATTGGGAAATCATAGGGGAGGGGCATCTGAAAGGGGTCAGGAGAAAATCGTGTAGGCTGGGAGATGGAAGGGTGGAGATTAAATCAGGTAACATATAGGCCAATTACATGTAAGGTTACCAAGAGATTGGCAGCTCCCTGATTAGTTCACAACAGGTCAGTCTGGGTAATACAGCTCTAGTGAAAGCCTTTACTTAGCTTATTTTTAAACATGACAAATCATATTAAGGTTATGACACAAGCCATTAAAAAAGGCAACTTCCAACAAAGATCAGGATTGGGCTCTATCCTGATCTCTTTGCCTTTGGATTCCACACCAGGATGGAGCAATAGAGGACTTGGGGTTTTATAGCAGGAGGAGTTGGTGGTGGGGTGGAAGGGCTTACACTTTCTTATTTAGCTCAATGCATGTCACAATCCTTTCTAATGTTCTTTAAAGCAGCGTTTCGTCTTTATGATTTGTCCTAGTCGCTCTGATGATAAAATAGGTGGGGAATCCTTACCCATTTCTCCCATTCATGCATTTGGGGATGGGGAGAGGGACTACATGAACTTCTGACTCGTCGTATAGCTTAGACCCTGGTATGTCTTCATCCTGAGCACAGCATACCCACACCACTGTCAAAGATGCCTATGCTACTTATGCAGATAAAGAAAGATAATTAATTGGTAGAGAATATGACTGTTAGCACAAGAGTGTCTTCAAGCCTGTCAGGAGGTGATACAGATTTACTGAGGGACACTTCTTATCTTCCATTTTTGTAAGCAATTTTTTTTTTGTGTGCAGAGAAATTTGTTTTTTCCATACTTGTCATAACTTTGAGGTGCTGAGGGAATGTATTCAATGCAATGTTGATGGAACAGTCAAAGGGATAAAAGCCTTTGTAAGAGGGGAACACCTGTAGTGTCTCTGGGAAGACTCCAATGTGGGGAGGGAGGCCTGAAGAAAAAGGCATGGACAATTTGTAGAAGACAATGATATGGCCTCCTCTTGGTCAACACTGGCTGATTATGTGTGCCATTTTAGAGAATAAGGTATTTTTAAGGTCTTAAAGCAGATGTATCTTTTTGTAAAAGCTTTTCGAGGTAAGACCCTGGTACAAATCCTTGTTGACCATTCCTTTCTGCTGTCCACCAGCCATCCTCGCCTTCTGCGATGATTGTTATGATGTCTCCTGCACTGATGTCCAGTTCATCGGTGTTCTGAAAGGAGAGACCCAAAATAGGGAGTGGAAATCTGGTTAGCCTCAGTATCAGACTCTTCTGCATGATGTGTGGAGGATTTTCCTAGCTCCCATGGTCTTAAAGCATATCCTTACGCATCACACTGTGATAATGAATCTGAAATATCAGACTCGCTCAGTGGATGGCTCCTTTTTTACTGAGCTTGTCATATTGGGACTACCAACTTTCTTCCCATCTCCTGAAGATCTCCGGAGTGGAACAGAAATGCACCCATCCTGCATTCGCTCCCTGTGCAGATTATATCTTGTATCATAGGAACATTCTCTGCCAGAAGAGACTAAAACCAGGTCTACACTATTAACTTACATGGGTATAATTATGCCACTTGGGGGTGTGAAAAATCCACACCCCTGAGCGATATAGTTATACTGACCTAATCCTCAGTATAGAGAGCACTATGTTGACATGGGAACTTCTCCTACTGATGTAGCTAACGCCTCTCACAGAGGTGGATTAACTATGCTGATGGGCAGTGCTTAATTTGTAATGAGAGGTGCCAGGGTTCAAGCAACTTTTTACATTCAGAACTGATGCAGAAAGGTGCCAGGGCTATGAACTGACAAGCCTAGAGGTGCCAGGCTCAGCCCTGGCACTAATGAAGCACTACTGCCAGGAGAAGCTCTCCCTTCAGCACAGCAGCATCTTCACTAAAGCACTACAGTGTTACAGCTGCATGGGTTTAGCTTTTGAAGTGTAGATCTGCCCTAAATGCAACTCTCTCCTGAACCAGCCAGTCATGCTCCTTCATTAGAGCAATACAAGGCTACATGCTCAAGGGATCTTAAACATTTCTCCAATAATCTCAGTCTGGGAGAGATGTCTCATCAGGACAATTGATCGGCATGGTAGAACGGAACCCTGTTGCTGAGAAATAGTGTTCAACAGTGGTATAATGATTTATTCATGAAACATGCTATTCTTTTTCCCCGCGCTCCCTAGGAAATAGCTAGACTGACTTGCAGTGATTTCCATTAGGTGATACTGTCCTGTTTTCTGTGGGATGGAGCATCAGTTCACTATCCAAAGAGCAATGAAATCAAAACAGTGATAGCACAGGCACCAAAATTTTTGCATTCAACAGATCAGATCAATCTAATTGGAATATAATGTTCAAGTGTGTGGAAATCTACTCCCAGGTTAAAAATAGTCCATCTTCATGACAGGAATTCAATAATTCCCCTCAAGGCAAAATGCCATGAATGTTGAGGTACATTAAAATGACCCTGAACAGGCTTTAAAGCAAATATTTCTCCAAACAGTGAAAGGGAGTAGAAAAAATAGGAAATTCTCTTCAGCTGCACTGGCATAACCCAACTTTTGTTTGGCTTCAGTTAGAACAGGGGTAGTCAATTCCCCCCCCCTCCCCCAGGTCCAAGTGTCTTGGTCAAGGAATAGTCAAGATCCAGACTCCAGATAAAAATGATACATGAGTTTAAAAAAAATGGTGGGGGGTCTATTCCAAAGCATCTGGTGGTCTGGATTTGGCCCATGGGCTGCCTATTGACTACCCTGAGTTAGAATCTGACTCATGTTGATCTCTTACGAAGAGTCTCCTAAGTGACATGTTTTCAATGTGGGTCTTGTAACACAAGAACAAGGGCACTTTCTATGGAGTCGAAAGGTGGCAAATTCAAAACCTAATAAAAGGAAATCTTTTTTTCCAAACACATAATTTGACTGTGGAACTCTCGTTGCCAGAGGATGTTGTTGAAGCCAAGAATGAGCAAAATTCAAAGAGATTTGCTATCCATACAAATGCCAAAGTATCCACAGTTCATGCTAAGGAAAAGAATATTGGAAGGGAGGTTAAAACCCTAGGGTGCAAACCAATCTCTTACTATTGAGGTTTAGGATGAGATCATGGGGGGCGGGGGCAGACTATCTCATATCTGCTTTCTGTGAGGCTTCTTGCACCATACTTTGGAACATCAGGCCATTGTCAGAGACAGGCTAGTAGACTAGATGGACCTGGCCAGTAGGATTACTCGTATACTTCTGTGTTTCCTGTGTAGGAGCATTAAGGGCAATCATAAGACTAGAGGCTCTTGGGCTGCTTTGGCATTCTAATTTATAAACATCTCCACTTTACCTCCTTTGAAAAGCAGTCTAAAATCTACAGCTGAAAAGGTGTGTGGTGTTAGTAAACTCTTGCTTTAGCAAATCAGCTTGTCTCTGTTGTGACTTTATTCATGATGTCTAATGGAATTAGGTCTGAAGTCAGGAACATTACAGTACCCTAGTTGAGGACACAGGTTGCTCATCAGCAGTGTCTTCGGATTCAGTGAGCATGTCAACCCAAGCTCCTTGCCATTTGCCCAAGGGGCCTGTACTGGGACTGGCACTTGGAAGGAGCAATCAACAGGGCACAGTGTATTTCCATGGGAAAAATGTGAGGGAGGGCTGTGCTGTCTGACTCTGTCAGAATATCTCTGTGTATGTGTTGTATCAGTAGTGCTTTCATTAATTTTTTTTTCCTCCTCCTGCATCTGTTTAATGGAGCTGGAATAATATAAGCTCATAGTATTTCCATCATGCAGGAACTGGAGTAGCATGACAAGCCAGATCTTGTGGTGGTGGTTCAGCTCCATTTAAAAAGTGCCTCAGGGGGGTTATTTTAAGTGGAAAATTGATACAAATATTTATATTGCAAATCCCCCACAAAACCATAACTAAACTGAGGCAAAGGCAGAAGACAGGCTGGGAGTCTGTATCTGGCAATAGTTATGAACAGGAAATCAGTATGACTTGTTCTAAAATCCTTTTGTGCAGTGGAGATTGTGTTGGAAGTCTGCCCCTGCTATGGAATACAGACAACACATCAATCTGGTCTTGGGGTAGGATTCTCCAGATGAGGATGGGGTCAAATGGAGAACAGCTTTTAGATAATATTTGACAGACTCTCACTCCTGTTTCCAGACTGAATAAAAGCCAGGGAGAATTTTATAACATGAGCTGCAACCATATTCCCTTGGGCTGTAATCTAAAATTTTTTACAAGTGAAGTAGAGTCAGAATGAGTCATTACTTGGATGGGAGATCACAAAGGAAAACCCAGGTGCTGTATGAAGTGGAGGTGCCATTCCCTGCTGACCTGCTCTAGATTCTGTGTCTCAGTATGGTTTCTGAGGGCACTGTGCTATGTGAGGTGCTGTTTTCCAATGAGCTGTAAAACAGGATCCTGACCATTTTGTCAATAAAGATCCTATTGTCCTCTTGAGCAAAAACAGTAAGAGGGGACTAGTTTTGCTATACTGCCAAGATTCCAGTTGGAGTACATGCATTCTTCTACCCTAAACTCCCTCTGCATTTGTAACTGGATACAGTATTCATCATTTCCTGCCCTAAATTTCTATCCAAATGTTCTGGATTGCAATCCTACATCAAGATCCGCTAGTGTGTACCTCTGTAGAGCCCCATTGATTCATGGGAGTAGGGGGTTGCACTAGCAAATTCTGATGCTGGATCAGGACCTTAACTAACTTCTTACTTTTTTTTTTTTTTTAATTGGGACTATTTTTATACATCTTCCTGTAAAGCCAGGTGGTTTAGTTACCATCAGTCAAAATGTACAAAGCTTCTGTGTTGAATGAGTCTCTCCTATCCCTAAAGAGACAAGGGTTGGGATGATTTGGCACTTATTGATTTAAACACATTAATATACAGCAAATTGAAATACACTTGGGAGCAGTATCATCTAGTGGCCAGAGCAGGGACCTGGGAGTCTCAGCTCCTGGCTGCCAAAGACTTGCTAGGTGACCTTGGCTAAGTAACTCTCTGTTCCATCCATTTCCCCATCTATAAAATGAGGATAATGCGTAACCCCTAGGGGTGCTGAGAATTAATGGGCTCTTTGAGTCAAAGGTACTATTTTAAGCCTAGTTCATTACGACACCCATTCTTTAATCCTTTGACTACCTGGGCTGTATAGTCGTAGAGCACTCTGTAGTCCTGGGATGGTGTGGTTGCTGCTTGTTCACCCACATTAATAGCGGCGTAGACTCCATCCACTTTCTCGTCTAGAAAAACAGTGAAAGAGTTCAGCTGCTTATAAATGCAAGGAATCATTTGCAAGAGTTCACAAACACAAAGGTATCTACTCTTCTTTCTGTGCACTGGGATGTGTGTGCCTAGAGAAACGGCTATGGACTCCAGGTAAAGCTAGGCACAACTGCTACTGTCTAGATGCACAAACAGCTGTGAGCAGATCGGGGAGGCATTAAGTGTGACAGATGCTGTTCATATGCTACTGTACAGACACATGGGACCCAATCCTGGGTGGCACTGAATGCCTTCAACTCTCATTCAAGTTGTATTCACAGGGACACCATTGAATTCTATAGAAATGGATGGCACTTCGGCTCCGACTGTGAAAGGAGCCTAAGTCTCATTGAAAGTCAGTGTGGCTTAGACTCCTAAGTGCCTAGTTCATTCTCAAAAATGAGACTGAGGCTCCTAAATCAGTGAGACATTACAACTCTCAGCAGAGCAACATCTACGTACCTTTAAAACCCCAGCCCTTGCTGATCTAGCCTGCATGAATGGCACTGAAGTCTCGCTGTTCAGGGACTCCAAACAAGGGATTTAGGAGAGACTGTGTTTCATTTCTGGGTGGCCGAGTGGACAGGCAGACGTAGTGAAGGAAACTGGTTCCAGCAGCAGTTTTTTTTTGTTTTGTTTTGTTTTTTTCATTAGGGAAGAATCGCAGTTTAAATCTCCTTAGCTGGTTTTAAATCGAGCCAATACAAATGTCACAAACCATTATTTCCTGTGCTGTCAAAATATTATGCTTTGCCGTCTGGGTGACACAAGTGGCATGTGCAGGGCCATCCTTAGGCATATTGCAATGCGGCTGTGTAGGGCACCTGAAAATTTGGGGCACCCCTGGGTCTTAGTATCCACCCATCCACCTCTTCCTATCCCTGTTCTGACCCTTCCTGCAGGCTCCCACCACTGCTATCTGCAGCAGCCTGGGGAGTCTTCCTCCAGAGGGGATCTAGTACTTAAAAGGTGAAAACGCCTTCCAGCCTGCCAGACCTATTAGCACAACACTGAAACTTATGTTATATTTGAGCTTATGCTCAAATAAATTCATTAGTCTCTAAGGTGCCACAAGTACTCCTGTTCTGTTCTTTTTGCGGATACAGACTAAAACGGCTGCTACTCTGAACACTGAAACTGTTAAAGAGCCATTCAAGTGGTAATGAAGTCATTTAACAGGCATTTGCCAACCCCCAGATATATACTGTCAGGTTCTGAATTTACTGACAGTTGTGCATTAATGTAATAGTTACTCAGAACATGTTAGTCTGCAGGACCTTAGTTTAAAATTTGCTTTAAAAATATTTCATTAGTGTGTTGCTGAAGAGTATAAAATTACATCTCTTAAATTGTGCATCTAAGTATTCATTTTTTAGACTTAAATGCTTGGACCTTCTGACATAGTTTTTTAAATAAATCCTTCAAAAGATCTAAAATACACATGCAAGCACAAGCTGCCGTCAGGCATAGGGGCACCAGTTTAATAATACTGCATAGGGCCCCATAAATCCTAAGGATGGCCCTGGACATGGGATTGGTAAGGCAACATAACATTTGAAGCAGTACGGATACCTGTGTTTGCAGGGACACCAAGCTGGGCCACAGGAAGGCTTGAGAAGGATTCCCCATACTCTACTTAAGTTGAGGGAAAAATTGTGTTCCTAGACCTTGAAGTCTCAGTCAGAATTTAAACTTCACGCATCCAGAAGATGATTTAAGAATAGTACAGCTCATATTAGTCTCCATGGTGGGGGAAGCTGCTTGCTACATGTTTGTGCTGTACTGATGTCTAGATTATAGACTCATGCTAGCTCATAGGATAGATAATCCATTGATGTCTTATCACATAGTTTATTCTCCATGCAACAAGCATGTAAACGATTGATTCATAGGACTAGATACATCTTTTGATTTACATGGTAAAACATACCTATTGGAGGGGCTGTGGGAATGATGGTTTCACTGGAGTTTCTGCTACTTCCATGTAATAATCCGGAGAATCTGTGGAACCAAAAGAAGCCGGTGATAGAATGTACAGAATGTCATCTAGTCCTCAAACTTCCAGAGCGCTAGTCCACTGCCATGTAATCTTCCTCATTCCTCCCATTTGTCACCAACACTTCTGGCCAAATGTTTCCTCTTTGGAAACTTTTATTTTGTTTTGCACTAGAGCAACAGACACACTTATTTTCATTTTAAACAAATCCTGGTAAACTAGCAAATCTTCTGAAGTTTTCCAGCCACTAAACTGTACACAAAATAATAAAATATAGTTTTATCTTATGGACAATTCAAGACAAATGAAGCAAAGCTAAAACCATCCCATCGTGACATGATGGATCTGTTGACTGGTCAATTGCAAGGGGTGGCATCCTTTTCTTTTCTCCTCATAGTAATGCACTTGAACATAGGAAAAAATGTTGGCTTTTGGAATGTTGTAGACTATAATACACTTGTCTAAAAACTGTCAGTTTTAAAATTATAGCAAACTATTTAATTTTTCTCCCTGGATGTTTCCCCAACCAGCATAAACTGTACTAGTATAAACCATCTTCTGCTGATATAATAGGGTCCACATTAGGGCTTTCATCGGTATACATGTTCCTGTATAAATCTCATCCTTAACCAACAAGGCTATATCACTGAAACTTTTAAGCGCAGACCAGGCTTAAAGCTATTTGCTAACCTGTGGCATAGTAGTGCACTATGGTCTAGCACAGAAGGTATTGCTGGAAAAGACCTTTGTCCTATCACAAAGCAAAATTAAGTGCGCCCCAATTACTTGCTGGCTGATCAGTTTCTTCCTTCCCCTCCCTCCCTTGCCGCCAGCAACAATGTGAATAGCTAATCTTGCTTCACTTTAAATTCTGCTAAATTAATTGGTATATGTATATGATATGCATGCATATCACATCTGCCTTTCACCATGATTATGGAAGTAATTTCTTTCAAGATTTGGATTTGTCACTTGCATGTATGTAACCATACATTGCTTTCTACACAGAAAAGCATTTCCACAAGGAAGCAATATACTCACCTTTTCATCATCCCACAAGACTGGATTGGGCTGTTACTACATCTAGGAGATTCTCTGGCATAATAATTCTCATATCCTATTGGAACTACAATGGGATAATTGTTAAAAACAAGGGTGTAAACAGGCAGACAATATCCATTTTTTCCCCCCTCTGCCAGCAATGCAACTGATTTGTTTCCATAGCACGGTGGTTAATCTTCTAGAGCAGGTGTAGCCAATGGAATTCAGCAGTGTAACCATGCTTCTCTTTAATACATAGATGCAGCCCATGCAGACATGTGAGCTGGTCTACTCTAGGAAAACTACTGTTGACACATGTCAGTAATGAGTACAACTGAGCTGATGCCTAATACAGTTCTGCTGCAAGTATAGACACATCCACACTCCATTCAGCACCATTTCAATAGCTATGGTCAAATCCTAATCAAGAAGGCTGCTGCCTCAATAATAGGACTTCTGCCATCTTTGTGTAAGGGGCAAAAGCTAATCACTCTGCAGCTCTCAGCTACTAACTAAGGATGATGACCCAGTCAGCTCTTCTGGATTTTTTAAATGTATAGGCAGAGATTCAGGAATTCCAGCCACATCTGAGGAAATTTTTGGCCCTGTTGTCAGATGCTGTAAAATAGGTATTTCCTGGTCTCCATGTGTACATAAATATCAGCCTACCTCTCTCGTCCCCAAAGAGAGAGAATTTTTGCTATTGACTCAAAATACCTATTCATTTTCCCCCTCACTTCTCACTGTCCACCATGGGGCTAGTCACACGACTTCACATCCACAACTCACATCAGAGTTAGTTTTAAGAGAGAAGGTTTCTTTTTAACAGCGAAGTCCTTGTCTGTGGTTCTTTTATATAACAATGCATGTGGTCGCCTCTGTGTCTTGTACTTTAAAATACTACAGCTTGCAGGCCAGAAACTTGCCACAAGCTATTCTGAGAAGTAATGAGCCACAACTGAAGGTGAAGAGGAGCATTCATACTGAGAAACTGCTGACATGTAAAGGTAAAGAAACGTGCCTCTGTGTCGTTTCTTCTCTCTAATGTTTAAAGGAGGTCTGAATGCTTTCTATTTTAGAAATATAGGCTTCATCTACACCAGGAGTACACAAACTACAGCTCATGGGTCACATCCGGCCCTCCAGCCAGTTTAATCCAGCCCTCGAGCTCCTGCTGGGGAGCAGGGTCAGAGGCTGTTCTGTGAGCACTCGCAGCAAGGCTTCTAGAAGGAGCAGCATGTTCCCCTTCCAGCTCCTATGCTTAGGGGCAGCCAAGGGGTTGTGTAGGCTGCCTCTGCCCCAAGTGCCACCCCCACAGCTCCCATTGGCTGGGAACTGTGGCTAATTGGAGCTGCAGGGCCGGCACCTGTGGACGGGGCAGCATGCAGAACAGCTTAGCCATGCCTCCACATAGGAGCCGGAGGGGGGACATGCCACTGCTTCCAGGAGCTGCTTCAGATAAGTGCTGCTCGGAGCCTGCACCCCTGACCCCCTCCCACCCTCTGAACTCCTAGGTCCCAGCCTGGAACACCCTCCTATACCCAAATCTCTCATCCCCAGCCCCACCCCAGAGCCCACACCTCCAGCCGGAGTCTTCCCCCTCACCTGCTCCTGCACCCCAACTCCAATTTCATGATCATTCATGGCCCACCATACAATTTCCATACCCAGATGTGGCTCTCGGACCAAAAAGTTTGCCCACTCCAGTCTACACTGTTTTTCATGGAAGATTTCTCACAGCTGGAGAACTGGAAAGCTTATTCATCAGAGATACTAACACCAGTCAAACCTGAGAGGGGAAGCTTAATTTTACTCCAGGTTTGTCTAAACACAAAAGTTGTAAAAGTTTAACCTACACCAGTATCGATAAAGTGGTACAACACTTTGTGCTGAGTCTGTACAGTGCCTAGCACAATGGAATCCTGGTGCACAACTAGAGTGTCTAGGTGCTATGATAATAAAATAAATATCAATAAGAAGTGTGGACACAGTTATAGCAGTGTAAATATACCACTATAGCTTGTTTCCATATGGGAAGAGGAATAAGCTACAGCAGAACCTCAGAGTTACAAACAACCTCAATTCCCAAGGTGTTCATAACTCTGAAATGTTTGTCACTCTGAACAAGTTATGGTTGCTCTTTCAAAAGCTTATAACTGAATATTGACTTCATACAGTTTTGCAACTTTACTATGCAGAAAAAAAATGCTGCTTTCCTCTTTATTTTTTTTAAGTAGGATTGTTCCATTTTACAACTGCTGTCAGTTCCACTCCACATGTCATCACCAAAGTCCTGATCCAGCGCTCACTGAAATCAATGGCAAGACTCCCTTTGACTTCAATGGATGTTGGTGGGCAGCCCCCACCCTGAGCTATAGGATTGTCTCTATATTCTGGCTCTCTCCAGCTGAGGAAATCTAGCAATGTGCCTCTTCAAAGCCTTCTATAAATACCATCTATTTAAGCTGCCTACTTTCCTTGTGAGGTCAGTACGTATTATTCCCATTTTACGGAGGGAAGAGAATGAGGAACAGAAACTCAAGTGACTTTCTAAGGCCACAATTAGAAAGGCAGCATTTCTGTCATTGGGACTCTACTTCTAATTGGTAACAAGGCCAAAAAAAACCTGAGATTTATTACCTGGTGGATCTGTTCCTGTCATTTTATTCTTAATGAAGTAATCCATGTCTGATTCTATGTTACAGTTCTCCAAGCTCACTCGAACCTCTTCATACATCTGCAAAACCGAAAAGAAGGATTTTAAGTTTCAGCTTTTAATGATGAGCTCTTAACACAGAATCCTCTGCTAGTATTTCTCTCCATCTTAAAGGGACACTGTCCACGTGAATCGTGCGTGTATATATAATACTATAAACACGTTTCTCTACTTATGCTGTGGACAACATCTTAGAATATGAGAAAGAAGGGAGGCCAGGTTTAAACCCTGGTACTAAAAAGATTCTTTTAATCCACTGGAAAGAGGCATCACAAGAACCAATGATTGGAAATTAAAGTCAGACAAACTAAAACTAGAAAGAAGATAAATGTTTTAAAAGTGAGGATGATTAGAACAAAGGAAGTAGTGGAATCTCCATCTTGAAGCCTTCAAATCAAGGCTGGCTGCCTTTTGAGAAGGAAGGCTTGAGCTCAGTAACTTATGCTGACTAAATATAGGGGTAACTGGGCCTGTGTTAGAAAGGGGTCAGACTAGATGATCACACAGTCCCTTCTGGCCTTTAAATCCATTAATGAGTTTCAGCAATTTATTTCCAAATGTTTCTCTGAACATTTTCTTGGGCCCCATGCTAGGAGACCCAGTCCCCGACCCTGTTCAAAGAACCAGGTCTTCCCCACTGAAGTCAGTAGAGCTCTGCATCTGTGCAGACTTATGTAGGATTACATCCAGATGTGTGGAGGAGGGGAGGCAGAAAAGATTTATTTTCCCACACATGCACTAAGAGTCTTAAGAAAACTGTATAATGCAAAAAAATTCCAGGGGACATGCCCAAAATTCTCATCCAAAGAACTCATGGGAGCAGGGGAAAAGGGGAGACAGTAGTTTGATGGTTCACACACCATGTAAAGATTTTCACTTTTAAAATGGAAGTAGTCAATTTTTCCCTGTATATAAGGAATAACAATAAAAAAATCCTTATTTAAAACTGATTTGGAGGTTTGAGATTCTACCTCATAGCGGGGGGAGAGGGGACAGACGCTTGGTGGCACCAAGTTTGCTATAGAATCTGAGTCTGTGCTGGCCTAAATATTCATTTTTATTTCAGTGGGGAGGGCAAACCTGGCTCATGGTTTCTTGCCCTGGCCAAGTGTGGTAAGATGGACATCACCATAGCTGGAGGCATTTTAATGTGGAGAGGGGCGAGACAGTATGGTGGCTTTAGAAGATCATTTTTCTCCATGCACAAGGACTGAGATTTCTTGGGAGTGGGGGGAAAAGCCTGTACCTCATCATCCTTCACACACTGCATGGACAGCTGGTTACAGTGAACCCAAAGGGAGTTACGGAGGATGGTGATACGATCACATTCCTGGAGCTGAAAGGCCTAAATCCAAAAGAAGAGATGTCAAGTATCATGGTAATTATTATTATTTATTATGTGGTAGCACCTAGAAGCCCAAGTCATGGATCTGGATCCTACTGTGCAATGTTTGTACACCTGAAAACCTTTCTGAAACATGCTAGAGTTAGGATGAAGAATTTAAAAATAAATCCACTTTTAGTCATTCAAATTGCAAACAGCAGATGAGGGGTTTTTACCTGACTTCTCTAAATTCACTCTGAGTATCTTTCCCAGACCTGAAGATGAGCTCGGTGTAAGCTCAGAAGGTTGTCCCTTTTCTCCACAGAAGTTAGTCCAATACAAAATATTATCTCACCTTTCACTAAGTTAAGGTATTGTTACCCCTTTTGACCCAAGCAGCTAGCCAAATGTTCAGGGTCTTATAGGTTGCAATTTTGGAAGAAGTAATTGATGGTGGCATTAGATACCTTTTTGATGCAGTTGTGTTTATTTACAAATAATGTACCAAGTCCTGTTTTACCTGAACACAAGAGGAATGAAACAGGAGATAATATCCTTGCTCCAAGCCTCTTTTAGCCAGCACCCAGCCCCAAAAGACCCCTCTTTAGTCTGTTCCAGGACCACACATACTGTGATTGATTAGGCTGTGTTTGGCTTTTGACTCCTTCTCTGGGCTGACGGATACTACACAGGCTTTGCTGGTATGGTTTTGCTGGCAAAGCTATGCCAGCAGCCCTCCCTAGTGAAGGTGCAGCATAAATCATCAAAGTAGTTCTGATGAGATATATATATACACTGCCTCCCCGAATGATACTAGCTATGCAGACAGAAGCACTCTTTGTTGTCCTAGCTGAGTGTACGCTGTGGGTTTCAGCTGCATAGCTATACCAGTAACACTCTGTAGTGCAGACTATCGCCATGTCTACATTACAGGCTAAATCAGCACCACTGTGATCGATGCAGTGGTGTCAATTTAGTAGGTCTGGTAAAGACACACTAAGTCAATGGGAGAGCACTCCAGTTGCCATCTGTACTCCCACCTCCCAAACAGGCAGAAGCTATGATGACAGGAGAGCATCTCCTGCTAACATAGCACCATGTGGATGCCCCTGGAAGTTGACCTAAGTTATGTTGACTTCAGTTACATAACTTAGATTGACTTACAGCATTAGTGTATACTAGCCCTAAGCCTCTATGGTGGTTTCTGTGCTGACTTGCATGCATCTCTTACATGTGCCTGTTACCCAAAACAATACCTAGCAAACCACCCCACCCATATAGCTCAAATTCCTTTGTGGCATTACACCCCATATTCTTCATTGTAATATTATTATGAGTATGGCATAATTATGATGTATGTTGTGCAAGATGGATCATGTGAGATCATTGAAAAGGTTGTGATGTACTGAATATGATTATCCTATTTGTATGCATGTATCATTTTTTGTAACTGAAGTTAGAAATATTGTCTGTGCATCTATTACAAATGTTTCTACTTAGAATATAATCAGTCTAGAGGGCTAGCTGGGAAGGGCCATTAAGGAGAACAATAGGTCTTAGAAGGTGAAGATCTCCCACCAGAGAACCTTACTGAGGATACTGAAAAAAGCCTCTGAGTCACGGCTGCAGTGGCCCTACAGAGACATGTGACCAAGTCACCTGGTACTGGACGCCATCATAATGCCAGTGTTTTTCCATTGGCTGGGGCTGGAAATCCAAACCGGGAGACAAAGGGTTCCATCATATGCTAAAACTAGTTAAGGCAGGGAGTGACCTCATCATGGTTCATTCTTTACTAACGCTCCACTCAAGAAGAAGGCTGCTGGAAACACCTGAGAAACAAAGACTGAGTTGGGGGAGAAGGGCTGAACCCAGGCTAGAGACTAGAGCCTGTGAAAGGGATAACTGGAGTTTTAAGTTGCAAGCAAGTGGAGCTTGCTCTACAATCTGCCTAAAACAACTTTTAGGGTGAGAATTTGCTACACATATACAATTTCTTCGGTATATTAAGCTTAGTTTGTGTGTTCTATTTGCTAGGTAATCTACTTTGATCTGTTTGCTTTCCATTATAATCACTTAATCTTTTTGTAGTTAAACTTTGGTGGGGTTTTTTTTGTCTAAAACCAGTTTGTGGAAATCATAACTTGGGGCAGAAAACTGTCTGTTCCTCTCCACATTGAGGGAGGGGGTGAATTTCATGAGCTAGCACTGCACAGAATTCTGTGCCGCACAAGATGGTATAATTTTGGGTTTACCCTCTAGAGGGGGTGCGAGTACGGGGCAGTTCCTTGCTAAGCCTTCCCATGCAGAGCTGATCTCAGCATCTGGGTGAAGCTGCAGCTGGATGTCCCTATGTGTATGTGTGCTGGTAAAGTGCATTCTAAAGCCTGAGGGAGGGCTTGCCAGGTATGCACAGCAATATAGCATAAAGGGAACTCAGGCAAGCTCAGTGGTACCTCAGGGTGCGGCCTGGAACTGGGGTGGGGGGGACCTATCACAGCCCTAGGTGTGCCTTTGGTTTGGATGATGTCACGAGCCTATATTTTGATTTGGAGACTGCTGTTATTTCATGAAGGAGCTTAACTGTTCCTGCTATCTTAATGAAAAGTAGTGGGTTACACTCAAAGCTTCAAGAAATTTTAACCCAACCTTTACCAACCTATCCCACTGGCACAAAATAAAGGGGGAAAGAGGAGAAGCGGATGGCACTGTGATTTGAATAGCAAATAATCCCAAGGATTTAGAACCTGGAATCCTGTTGTAACAAGATGAGTGGATGAGCTTTTTAGATTTCTAATACAGGTAATCTCCTAATGAAAAGCTTTGGGAAAATACTGTATGTAGAAATTATTGGATTCATACATTATTATTTCTAAGACTATTTGTGTAGCAGAACAGAGTTTTTTTTGTTTCTTCAGAGTTCACTTGCTCCTTTCTTCCTCTGCTTGAAGTTGTTATACTTTAGCAGAGCTGGGGTGCGGGGCGGAAGGAGCTCAAGAAGAGAAACTATTTTAAAACTTTTTTTACAGCAAAGTCAGAAATAAAATTCATCTCTAAGCTGTTCTTCTAAATAGAATGTGCTTATTTAGGTGTGGAAAGCTCAAACTCTTCTAGCCATCTGCTCCCTTCTTCTTTTTTTACTATTCGCATCCACACCAGCACAAAACTAAGTACATAGAATGTTTTACAAAATATTGAGTAAGATACATTCCCTGTTCCCTAAAGATCTCATCATGTTAGAAATAAGGCATGGCACAATGGAGGGAGGGTGTGGCAAAACCAGCTGGTGAAAAGAAAAGGGTAGGAAGCATTTCTAGGAGAAGTAGCTTTTAAGAAGAGATTGAAAGAGATGAGAGAGAATTTCATTTGGGGCAGCAACTCGGCAAAGTACTTAAGCAGTACAGGGACTTCAGAACACAAGAAGCCATTCGCAATGCATAACTATTCTATTGCTCACAAGTGTGTCAGTTCATTAAAACAGACACTATTATTCTGTTGTAGATGGTGAACTTAACATGCCAACTACATATGCACATGTGTATATAAACCAGTATTTGGACATCTTTCATAAGTTGCTAGCTTAGAACCCCCTTAAAAATGTAGTAGTCCTGGATTTAGACACAAGCATATCTAGAAAGGGCTGAATAACTCCATTCACTGAAGAGTGATACACCTGTACTAACTGCAGCAGGCAGGCTCTGGCCAGGTTCTGAAGAGCACTCCCAGGCTGGGACATGTATAGGAGTGGTGGAAAGTGGTGGGGGAGGGGAGAGGAAATCTGAATCTTAGGGGAAACTTCAGATTTTTATTTATTTTTTTTTTTTTACACCATTTCCATAGAATGGTTGCCATGCCAGCTATGGGACAATTCCAGAAAGTGAAAGTTACAGGGAGGCAGGGATGATGTAAAAATAGCTGGCAAGCATACAGAAGCAGACCACAAATGGATTCTCTGTGGGCTAAGAAGCATTGGAAGCTCCTGGACATAAACTGATATTCAGGCACTTTTAAATTGTGTGCTTCTAACCAGTCACTTGGGAAATAGGTTTAACTTGGCTTTGATTTAAATAAGGCAGTCCTAAAACTAGCAGGATCTTATATTCCACCATGGGTTAGATCCTCAAAATGGGCAGTGTACTGCTGTAACTATGCCAATCTAAACCAGCTGAGGATCTGGCTACCTAAATTTAATGGGTAAGAAAGAAAAGCATAAGCAAGTCAGAAAACTAACAGCTATACTTTAAATCCATGGTAGTGTCAAGTGTACTCTTGCAGCAGTCATCTCTAGCTAATCACAGACTATCAACAGTATGTAACAGATCCCTTAGTGGTAACACTGCATCTGGGACTGAGATCCGTGAGTGAGTAAAATAAAAAAATGCACAAACAAATTGTTCCAAAGGTCAAAATATTTACCTCACAGGTGCTGATATGTTCCTTCTCCCACTCTATTCTGGCCTTATCCAGCTGTTCTATATACTGCTTGTATACCCTTTCTGTAAATAGAAAGATGAAACAGAAACTTCCTGACTGACACAAAATGATGCAGGGCCCCACATCTCCTCCTGTTAGGTATGGTGTGACTTTACTTTGGTAAAACATAGCCCTAACCTATATCCTACAGAATATAGTACAATAGAGCCTGGTTAAGCAGAAAGATGCCTGGGTTAGCCCATAGTATTTTTACTGGAGATAATGATCTCTCTGCCCACAGGTACTCCACAAACATCTCAACTGGACAATGTGTATGCTCATAGCAGCTATGGGTTCTTAGGCTTGAGTGATATTGTAGGATTGCATTGTCGAAAGTGAACAGGGTGCCCAAGAAGGACACAGAAGGACCCACCCAATTGGCAGAGGGAATTTCTTGAGGGCTCAGGAGTGGAATGCTCCATTTCACAGTCCCAGAGCATATGTGAGTTTCCTGTGTTTCTGATAATGGAGTGTGTATACATGGTGGCTGGGAGTCATGTCTCCCAGCCTGAGGAGACAGACAAACACGTGAAAGCTCTGCTTGATTTAGCATGCTAAAAATCACACTGTGGCCTATGTGCAACAGGCACAGGTAGAATCCCACCTGACCCCTTGGGTATGTACTTCTGCAGCTAGCCTGAGCCGCCACTCATGCCACTTCGGCTACACTGCTATTTGTACACTGAGCTAGCACACATCCATCTCCTGAACTGGGAATTACACCTCCCTGCTGCAGTGTAGATGTACCCTCCCTGAGTTTGGGCTCGTAGCTGGATCCGGAGAACATAGCCATACTAACTTGCCCATGTGTAAGCATGCACACCTACATCTTCCTTGCCCTGAGTTAGGGTGGCTGAGGACCCAAACAATGTTAAAGAACAAACGGAAAAGAAACCCCATTATTAAATTGTTTTAAATACCCTTTATGTATTCTACAGTTTATCTCCTAAGTATATGCAGCACCATATTCATCTTCCTTTAATGGAATGTAAACTTGGGATCTAAAGTAGCTGACACTTGCCTTTAACTGCACTTTCACTAGTTTAGGTGTCTTTAGGAATCTGCACTTTTATATGTGGGTTGTTGAGGGTTTTTTTTTTTTTTTGGTGGTGGTTATTGTCCCCCCCCTCCCCGATAGTATGCCGTTAAATCAAGTGGGTGTTAGACTTTATGTAGAACAGTACCTGCTTCATTTGCTGTGTCTTTGCATTGCTTGGCTTTGTTCTGACTCTGAAATATAAAAATAAAACATTGAAATTAAGCCTTTTCCATTTTCATATTTTTTTTTCCCTCAGGTCACAAAATCCCCCAGCAAAATATTAAGTGTCTGTCCCTGCAAAGAATTGCTACGTAGTTTATTGCTACAAGTCATCTCATTGACTTTGCATTATTCAAAGTAGGGACCACATCTGCAGCTGCTGTAAATAGTCATTGTGCCATTGACTTGAATATAGCTATGACAGTTTGACCAAGGGGAGGCCCTGGTCCTAGGTACTGCACTTGCAAAGACTCTACTTTCTTATTTTGTTTTAAAAAAAAAAAAGTGTTTGCAGAATCTGGCCCTATGTTTGTTCCCACTGATAACTTCTATAGAACATTCAAAATACTGCTGTGTAATGAAAATTTATAAATAGAAATAAATGGCATTTGAAATTCCTCACTCCTCGGATTCCTCAAGTACCATTTAGAGATAAGTAACCAGACTTTTTAAAGGAACACTGTCAAACTTTTACACTGTGTTGTGGACACTAATGTTTCCTGGCTGTTTCCAATAACACTTTCATGACTGCAAGGCCAGAAGGGCCCGCTGTGATCATCTAGTCTGACTTCCTGTATAACACAGGCCAAAGAACTCCCCCCCCCACCCCCCCCAAAAAAACTGTCCTAAACTGTTTGCTGTTGCTGTGCAGAGTTAAACAGCTGATGTGTTCCACCCGTATGTATGTTTGAGTAGCAGCCATGTTAGTCTGTATCCGCAAACAGAACAGGAGTACTTGTGGCACCTTAGAGACTAAAAAATTTATTTGAGCATAAGCTTTCGTGGGTTACAGCCCACTTCATCAGATGCATGCAGTGGAAAATATAATAGGAAAAAATATATATTATATACACAGAGAGCATGAAACAGTGGGTGTTACCATACACACTATAAGGAGAGTGATCAGTTAAGGTGAGCTATTACCAGCAGGAGAAGAAAAAAGACTTTTTGTAATGGTAATGAAAATGGTCCATTTGCAGCAGTTGACGGCATTGTGAGGAACAGTGTGTGTGGGGGAAATAAACATGGGGAAATAGTTTTACTTTGTGTAATGACCCATCCACTCCCAGTCTTTATTTAAGCCTAATTTAATGGTGTCCATTTTGCAAATTAATTCCAATTCAGCAGTCTCTCATTGGAGTCTATTTTTGAAGTTCTTTAGTTGTAATATTTTGACTTTAGGTCTGTAATCGAGTGACCAGAGAGATTGAAGTGTTCTCCGACTGGTTTTTGAGTGTTATAATTCTTGACGTCTGATTTGTGTCCATTTATTTTTTTTTATGTAGAGGCTGTCTGGTTTGGCCAATGTACATGGCAGAGGGGCATTGCTGGCACATGATGGCATATATCACATTGGTAGATATTATCGCAATTTTACAACAAAAAAACTTCAAAAACAGACTCCAATGAGAAACTGCTGAATTGGAATTAATTTGCAAAATGGACACCATTAAATTAGGCTTAAATAAAGACTGGGAGTGGATGGGTCATTACACAAAGTAAAACTATTTCCCCATGTTTATTTCCCCCACACACACTGTTCCTCACAATGTCTTGTCAACTGCTGCAAATGGACCATTTTCATTACCATTACAAAGAGTTTTTTTCCCTCTCCTGCTGGTAATAGCTCACCTTTACTGATCACTCCCCTTAGAGTGTATATGGTAACACCCATTGTTTCACGTTGTGTGTGTGTGTGTGTGTGTGTGTGTGTGTGTGTGTGTGTGTGTGTATATCTTCCTACTGTATTTTCCACTGCGTGCCTCTGATGAAGTGGGCTGTAGCCCACGAAAGCTTATGCTCAAATAAATTTTTTAGTCTAAGGTGCCACAAGTACTCCTGTTCTTTTTCTGTGTGTGTGTGTAAGTAGTCACCCTAGGACTGTTCTGGGTGAAATCCTGACCCCATTCAAGTCAATGGGAGTTTTGCCATTAACTTGAATCGGGCCAGGATTTCACCCACTATAAATAAAATCTAATTTGTAACTTGTGGAAGATTTTTGGAACATTGTTGATATAAAATGCATATTTCCAATGCCATTTTAAGATTGCTCCTTCCCTGTCCCCTGCAAAAAAAAAAAAGAAAAAAAAAAAAAGGAGTTTGGATCTCTTACACTGCACTGAATTTATGGAGAAAAAGAGAGTTAGGTTATTTTTTTTTTCTCCATCTGCTTCATTGTAAAATGTTCTCATGAAAGGTTAGTAGGTTGTCAGCTAAACATGTAAGATGATGCAATGAGGGATTGAAATGCCTTGCTTTGCAATGATTTATTTTTAAGTTTGTACGTTCTGACAAAACTAAACTGTCTACCAGGAGAAAGTTTGATAAAGAAAGGGCATTTAATGTAAGGTACTGTACCTACTTTCGTTACCATGGGATCCGAAGGTGGAAACAGCAGATGAATATGTTTCAGACTTTTTCTTTCATTTTTATGAATAATTTGATTCAGGAAGAAATTGAATTTGCATTCTAATGATAGGCCAAACCAATTGTCTCACTAAATCTCTCAGCCTCCCGTGCTTTTTAAAAACACAGACAACTATGAACTTGTTCCAATTCTATTGATTGCTCAAAAGGCACAGCCTATCTGTGGAGGAAAATTTCCTAGTTAATTTTACAATGTTTATTAGAAATGTGCAAACTCTGATGCAAAGCGGATTATCTTTGAAAACCACAGGGCTGTCTGCTACCATTGCTTAAATAGCACAGCGGTCTAAGATACCTTTTCTGTTTGCTTTTGGTTGCCTGAAGCGCTTATCCTCTCGAAGGCCTGCTCAGCCTCATCTGCATCCCTGCACTTCTGCTCGTAGGTCTTCTTTGACTGCATTAAAATAAATTCAAAAGAATGTTTGTTTTATTTTGGGGCTAGATAACCCTCTCCACCCTGACACGACCTCTTCTGGAGGCAAGGGGGGACAAATCAGGCATTAGGTTGGAACAATTTACATTTAAAAAAAATTGATTTAAATTTTAAATTGAAAGGGGAACAATTTTAAATTGATATAAGAATGGCTATACTGGGTCAGACCAAAGGTCCAGGTGCCCCAGAGGGAATGAACAGAACAGGTAATCATCAAGTGATCCATTCCCTGTTGCTCATTCCCAGCTTCTGGCAAACAGAAGCTAGGGACACCATCTCTGCCCATGCTGCCTAATAGCCATTGATGGACCTATCCTCCATGAACTTATCTAGTTCTTTTTTGAACCCTGTTACAGTCTTGGTCTTTGTAACATCCCCTGACTGCAAGTTCCGCAGGTTGACACTGCGCTGTGTGAAGAAATACTTCCTTTTGTTTGTTTTAAACCTGCTGCCTATTAATTTCATTTGGTAACCCCTAGTTCTTGTGTTATGAGAAGGAGTAAATAGCACTTCCTTATTTACTAACTCCACACCAGTCATGGTTTTATAGACCTCTATCATATCCCCCCTTAGGCGTCTCTTGTTCAAGCTAAAAAGTCCCCGTCTTATTAATCTCTGCTCATAAAGAAGCCGTTCAATACCCCTAATCTTTTTTGTTGCCCACCTAATCACAGATGGACATAAAAGAGAGAAGAAAAAGTAACCTGGATGCTGACATATCAAATGAGCAGCACACCAAGCAACCCACTCAGCATCCCCATGTGTGGTACTGCCACTAGTCACTGTAATTATTTATTTTATGACAGGATGCCTAGATCCCCTATTGAGCAGGGCACTGTACAGCCACACAGCTCTTGAGGGCAGGGATTGTTTCTCATTACATGTCTAAATACTAGAGCTGGATTGGAACTGGTTTTTCCATTTCTTGGGAAATTCTGCAATTTTGGGGGGGAAATGGAACAAAACCAAAAAAACTGAAATTCTGTGAAAAACAATATTCAGGGGGAGGGAGAATATTGTTTTGGGTTTATAGAAATGTTTCTTTTTGATCAAAGGGAAAAGCTTTAAAAAAGGCATTTTGATAAGGTCAAAGTTTCATGTAAACAATAAAGCTTCATTTTTGAAGAATCAGCATTTTTCAACAGAAAAACATTTCATCTGAAAACTTCCACTCGGCTCTACTGAACGCACAAGACAGATGAAGGGTAGGAAAGGAAATGACTTGCCCAAAGCACACACCAGGTGAGTGTTAGAACCCGCAGCCAGGTCTCCTGAGTCCCAGTGACCAGTGTCCTATCCAGTAGACCACGCTGCCTCCCCTGCGTCCCACAGGATTGACCATGACCAGCTTAACACATTTTTAAACATGACTTGCCCTGTCCACACTAGGTGCAAAGTCCTGTTTAGAATGGTTGGTGGTTATTTGCATTGCAGTAGCATCTAGGTGCCCTACTCACAGACCAGGACTACACTGTGTGGTACAAACACAAAACAAACAGTTCTTCCTCCTGCCCCCTAGGAGCTTACAATTTAGGTAACAAGAAACACCAGGTGGGTATAACAAACGTCAGGAAGTCTAACAAAACAATACTAGTCGGCATGGTGGGCAGTGGCCTCAAAACACCAGCTACCTATCTATCAAGTTTTTTTGTGGCATCATGGAAAAGGAGAGCTGTAAAAAGGGATTTGAAGGAGAATAAGGAATTAATTTTATGGATTTGACAAGAAGCATCTCTCATGGATAGAGGCAGCATGGGAGAAAGCACAAAAGTACATGGTTTGAAAACTGAACAAGTGGGTAATGGCAGCTGGCATCATCATTAACAACACCATTTGCCTAGTTGTAGACATGGCATTACTTAATCAACAAAGCTGCTCTCCATTTTATCCAGAGTTATAGCTGCCAACCTCAATCACAAAATAGGTTTTCCCTGCTTTTCTCTCTAGTTAGCCCTCCAAAGATAACAACTCCAGCAGAGGGCACTAAATTCCTTTGTTGCTCAGGCATCATCATCATCATCATTGCCATCTAGTTCAACAGCTGAGCCAAATTCTCCCACTGGAGTTGCACAAGGCCTGTAGTATCTTCATTGATGGTGATGATGCATGAGACTATACGAATTCACTTGACTTTCAGATCCCCAGGCTGAGTAGGCCAGGCTGAATGGCAGAAAAAAAAAATCTTAGCCGGTAAACTTGTTGAAAACAGAAATAGGTCTGGCACTAACTCCAAGTTAACCCTCAAGGCGCTGTAAGAGACCTTTAACTAGGTGTGGCAGGGAAAACATGCTTCCATATCCTAACCTCACGGCTTGGGAACACATACTCTTCTTACTTTATTTCATCATGTTCTTGACATTCCTTTAAGATATTGTCTGTGATGAAAATTTCACCCTCCCACCCTAATTAACCACCTTGTGCAACTGAATGAATGTATTATTAAACCACATAACTTACCTCCATAGTTTTCTTATAAAGGGACACCTTGCTCTTTTGCGCACGATCCATTGCAGACTCGTACTGTAAGAAACACACAGGACTAAGCGTTTCTCCTTTTAGTGACAGGATTAGAAGAGCAATTGTTGCACCATTTCTAAGAACCATGTTCCTGTGCAAAAAATGCCTTGATGTTGCTTTTGTAACTCACGCCCTTCTAAATGACACAGTGCAAAGCTAGGAAAAATTAATCTGAGATCATTTTGCTTCAGTGGCTTCCATTAATAGCCAAGAGGATATGTCTTCATTTTCTCTCCTTATCTTAAGAAGCTTAAATTGCATAACACCCAGTCACACTGTACATAAGCTTTGCCAGCAGAGTTCTGCGTAACAGCACAAGCCCTGGGATAGGATCTTGTGTTGCTGCTGTGTTTGTGCAGGCCCCACCTTGCTGAGTAAGGACTTCTATCCATTCCAAATGTGACCAGATCCTGTATGATTAATAACAGATCCTGTTACCTCTGTCAAATGATTATATTCTACCTAATTTCCACGGGCATCAGCAAATTAGCTTGAAGGGCATTGGCCCAGCCTCTTCTTCAATTTGACATGGTTTGAAATACCCAGCTCCAAGCTTAAAAACAAGAGCGTTTCCTGTTCAGCGGCTAGACATGACTTTTTCATCCCCTGATGCAGTCTTTTTAACAGAGCTTGATCTGAACACAGATGGCTTTGTTTCAGATTATGAAATTTTAATATATGTAATGCTGCTCTCCCAACAGCTTTGACTGATCACAAGACCCTAGTTTTTCACGATTAAAAAAACCCTCAAATTTCTCTGATTTGTTTTAAAAAAAAAAAACACCATAAAAATACACATTTTTCTGTGATTAAAATGAAATGCTGAACTTGTATACATTGTGACTGTTTCCCTAGCCACAATGTATACAAATATCAGCTGAACACGATGCTTTACTGATATACAGTAGAAACCCATTTATCTGAGCCTCCATCATTTACTCCTCCACATTAACTGAACCACCAGCTGCCTGGGGCTGACAGCAACAGAGCTCAGGCAGTCAGCTTCAGGTGGCTGGTGATCTGGCTGTCAGCACCGCATGGGGCTAACTGCCCAAGCACCCCTCCGCGCACACAATCTTAAAATAAGGGATAGAAAGCTCTTTGCCAATTCTCCTGATTATCCCCTAGTCCCAGTTAGATCAGATAAATGGGGTTCCGCTGTAAACATGAAGCACATTCAAAAATGAATGACAAGAGTATCATAAACAGATAGCTAAGGGCTAATGTTCTTTTACTTGTAAAGGGTTAACACAGGGAACCAAACACCTGACCAGTGGACCAATCAGAAAATAAGACTTTTTCAAATCTGGATGGAGGGAAGTTTTGGGTGTGAGTCCTTTGTTCTTGGTCTGTTCTTCTCTCGGCTCTGAGAGTGACCACAGGAATCTCCAGGCTTTCTAATCTTCTGTTTCCAAGTTGTAAGTACAAGGATAGTAAGACAATAGGTTTATATTGTTTTGTTTTGTATTTACATGTGTGTAGTTGCTGGAGTGTATTCTTTTTGGATAAGGCTGTTTGGTTTTTTTTTCTTTAAGCAATTGACCCTGTATATTGTCACCTAATATAGAGACCATTTTATGTCCTTTTTCATTCTTTTTATATAAAGCTTTCTTTTTAAGACCTGTTGGAGTTTTTCTTTAGTGGGGACTCCAGGGAATTGAGTCTGCAGCTCACCAGGGAATTGGTGGGAGGAAGAAGTCAGGGGGAAAATCTCTTTGTGTTAGATTTACTAAGCCTGACTTTGCATACCCTCTGGGTGAGAGGGAAGAGAGATTAGATCTCTCGGTACTTGTGTTTCCAGGACTGGAAGCAGGGAATCTCCTAGGGTCGTCCAGGGAGGGGAGCCTGGGAGGAAGTAACAAGGAAACAAGGGGAAGGGGTTATTTCCCTTTGTTGTAAGACTCAAGGCATCTACAAAAAGAAGAGGTGGCCCACAAAATAAAACAAGCAGAAGAAGAGGCAGCCTACCGCCGAGAAATGGAAAAACAACAAAAAAAAAAGTGAAGAGAGGGAAAAACAGAGAAAACATGAACTGGAGTTAGCGCAGGCTTGGCAGCATGCTCCAGCCAATCCTAACAACTCTTCGCCAATTATGGTTCCACATCCCAAGAAATTTCCCATCTACAAGGCAGGTGATGACACTGAGGCCTTCTTAGAAAATTTGAAAGAGCCTGTCTTGGGTACAGCATCTCTGAAGACCAGTACATGGTAGAATTGAGGCCACAGCTCAGTGGACCTTTAGCAGAGGTGGCAGCTGAAATGCCTAAGGGGAAAATAAACGACTATAAACTTTTTCAAACCAAGGCCAGATACAGAATGGGGATAACCCCGGATCTTGCCCGTCGGCGTTTCAGAACCCAAAAGTGGAAACCAGAGGTGTCATTTCCCAAACACGCCTACTACATTGCAAAAAACTATGAGGCCTGGATAACAGGAAACAACATTCAAACCTTGGAAGAACTGAACCTCCTCATACAAATGGAGCAGTTCTTGGATGGTGTTCCTGAAGACATCACACGGTACATACAAGATGGAAAACCCAAAAATCTCACCGAGGTGGGGGAGATTGGAGCCAGATGGATGAAAGTGGCAGAAAGCAAGAAAGCTACTGTCAAGGGGAACGAATACCCCAGAGGGCACACCGACAATAAACCCTACAACCGAGGGCAGCCAAAGACCCCACCTACAACCCAAGGAAAGCCACAGACACCCTATTCTTCCACCTCACCAGTCTCCAGTAACTCACCTCGACCCAGTGACCAGTCAGCTGGAAGATGCTTCAAGTGTAATGAACTGGGACATATCAAGGCCAACTGCCCAAAGAACCCCAACCGAGTGCAGTTCGTTACACCACCATCACCCACAAGATCCCCAGGCCCAGATGCCTCTCAAATACCCTTGGAGCGAAGGGAAAATTTGAGAGTGGGCGGAAAGAAGGTTACTGCGTGGAGAGACATGGAGGCACAAGTGTCAGCTATCCACCAATCCTTCGTCGACCCCAAATTCATCAACCCAAAGGACCAAGTGACAATTTACCCCTTCATGTCACGAGCTGTAGACTTGCCTACAGCTGAACTGCCTGTCCGGTACAAAGGCTGGTCAGGAATGTGGACTTTTGCGGTCTATGACAATTATTCCATCCCCATGCCACTGGGGGAAGACTTGGCCAACCAGGTGAAGCGAGCCAAGAGAGTGGGAATGGTTACATGCAGCCAAACCAGGCAAGCTTCCAGACCCATTCCTGTTCCTGAGCCGTCCACAGATGCCCCGTCTGTGTTACCAGAGACCCAGACAGAGGTAGTGGACCTGGATTCCATGCCAACCACTGAAACAGCCACAGCACCTCCAGTCCCAGGCCCGGAGGTGGAACAGCCCCCAAAACCAGCAAGTGCAACCACATCTTCAAACTCAACACCAGAGGGCGCCAGCGAGCCAGAACTGGCAGAAGCAACAGACAGCCATACCCAAAAGGCTCAGCCCGAGCCTGAAATATCCTCAGGTGCACCAGCAGAGAGCGGTTCACCAGCAATGGAAACAACCCCATCACCTACATCGCTTCCAGAGGGACCAAGCCCAAGCCCAAGTCCACAGTCTGAGGAAGAACTGGTGACCCCAGCCTCAAGGGAACAGTTCCAGACTGAGCAGGAAGCAGATGACAGCCTTCAGAAAGCGTGGGCGGCGGCACGGAGCACCCCACCCCCTCTCAGCTCTTCTCACCGATCCCGGTTTGTTATAGACCAAGGACTTTTATACAAGGAGATTCTTTCTGGTGGACACCGGGAAGAATGGCAGCCACAAAAACAGTTGGTGGTTCCAACTAAGTACCGAGGGAAGCTCTTAAGCTTGGCCCATGATCATCCCAGTGGCCATGCTGGGGTGAACAGAACCAAAGACAGATTGGGGAAGTCCTTCCACTGGGAGGGAATGGGCAAGGACGTTGCCAAGTATGTCCGGTCTTGTGAGGTGTGCCAAAGAATGGGAAAACCCCAAGACCAGGTCAAGGCCCCTCTCCAGCCACTCCCCATAACTGAGGTCCCATTTCAGCGAGTAGCTGTGGATATTCTGGGTCCTTTCCCAAAAAAGACTCCCAGAGGAAAGCAGTACTGACTTTCGTGGACTTTGCTACCCGATGGCCGGAAGCAGTAGCTCTAGGCAACACCAGGGCTAACGCTGTGTGTCAGGCCCTAACAGACATTTTTGCCAGGGTAGGTTGGCCCTCCGACATCCTTACAGATTCAGGATCTAATTTCCTGGCAGGGACCATGCAAAAACTGTGGGGAAACTCATGGGGTGAACCACTTGGTTGCCACCCCGTACCACCATCAAACCAATGGCCTGGTGGAAAGGTTTAATGGAACTTTGGGGGCCATGATATGTAAATTCATCAACAAACACTCCAATAATTGGGACCTAGTGTTGCAGCAGTTGCTGTTGCCTACAGGGCTGTACCACATCCCAGTTTAGGGTTTTCACCATTTGAACTTGTGTATGGCCATGAGGTTAAGGGGCCATTACAGTTGGTGAAGCAGCAATGGGAGGGGTTTACCCCTTCTCCAGGAACTAACATTCTGGACTTTGTAAGCAACCTACAAAGCACCCTCCGACACTCTTTAGCCCTTGCTGAAGAAAACCTAAAGGATGCTCAGGAAGAGCAAAAGGCCTGGTATGACAAACATACCAGAGAGCGTTCCTTCAAGGTAGGAGACCAGGTTATGGTTTTGAAGGCGCAACAGGCCCATAAGATGGAAGCATCATGGGAAGGGCCATTCACGGTCCAAGAGCACCTGGGAACTGTGAACTACCTCATAGCATTTCCCAATTCCTCACTAAAGCCCAGAGTGTACCATGTTAATTCTCTCAAGCCTTTCTATTCCAGAGACTTACAGATTTGTCAGTTTACAGTCCAGGGAGATGATGCTGAGTGGCCTGAAGGTGTCTACTACAACGGGAAAAAAGACGGTGGCGTGGAAGAGGTGAACCTCTCAACCACCCTGGAACGTCTGCAGCAGCAACAAATCAAGGAGATGTGCACTAGCTTCGCCCCATTGTTCTCAGCCACCCCAGGACGGACTAAGAGGGAAAGTCACTGGTCACTCAGTGAAAAGGAATGCTTTGCCATTGTGTACGCCCTGGAAAAGCTACGCCCATACGTTTGGGGACGGCGGTTCCAGATACAAACTGACCATGCTGCGCTAAAGTGGCTTCATACTGCCAAGGGGAACAATAAGAAACTTATTCGTTGGCTCTCCAAGATTTTGATTTTGAAATTCAGCACATTTCAGGAGCTTCTAACAAAGTAGCTGATGCTCTCTCCCGTGAGAGTTTCCCAGAATCCAGTAGTTAAAAAGTGTTCTTAAAATGTAAAACTCTGTTAGTTATATATTTAGTGGTATATGTAAAGGTGCATGTGTTGTACTAATCTGTTTATTTTAAAGTTCTAGGAGGAAATCGCCGCCAGTGAGGTTCCCCACTGTCTGCAATTTGGGGGGGCGTGTCATAAACAGATGGCTAAGGGTTAATGTTCTTTTACCTGTAAAGGGTTAACACAGGGAACCAAACACCTGACCAGAGGACCAATTAGAAAACAAGACTTTTTCAAATCTGGGTGGAGGGAAGTTTTGGGTGTGAGTCCTTTGTTCTTGGTCTGTTCTTCTCTCGGCTCTGAGAGTGACCACAGGAATCTCCAGGCTTTCTAATCTTCTGTTTCCAAGTTGTAAGTACAAGGATAGTAAGACAATAGGTTTATATTGTTTTGTTTTGTATTTACATGTGTGTAGTTGCTGGAGTGTATTCTTTTTGGATAAGGCTGTTTATTTTTTTTTCTTTAAGCAATTGACCCTGTATATTGTCACCTTAATATAGAGACCATTTTATGTCCTTTTTCATTCTTTTTATATAAAGCTTTCTTTTTAAGACCTGTTGGAGTTTTTCTTTAGTGGGGACTCCAGGGAATTGAGTCTGCAGCTCACCAGGGAATTGGTGGGAGGAAGAAGTCAGGGGGAAAATCTCTTTGTGTTAGATTTACTAAGCCTGACTTTGCATACCCTCTGGGTGAGGGGGAAGAGAGATTAGCTCTCTCGGTACTTGTGTTTCCAGGACTGGAAGCAGGGAATCTCCTAGGGTCGTCCAGGGAGGGGAGCCTGGGAGGAAGTAACAAGGAAACAAGGGGAGGGGCTTATTTCTCTTTGTTGTAAGACTCAAGGCATCTGAGTCTGGGGGTCCCCCAGGGAAGGTTCTGGGGAGACCACAGTGAGCTAGGCACTGTATAATTCCTAGCTAGTGGCAGCAATACCAGGTCCAAGCTGGTAACTAAGCTTGGAGGTTTTCATGCTAACACCCATATTTTGGATGCTAAGGTCCAGATATGGGAAGAAATGTTATGACAAAGAGGAGGAGATTGCACACACTTAGTGATGCTGGTACTTTCCGTAAAATGTAGTTAAACGTTAATGTTTTTATTTTTTCACAAACTTTAAAAACTATAATGATTCTCTGTAAAAATGCAAATTCTGCATTTTTTCCATGGGAAATGGATTTCTACGGTCCCTGCTGATTACTGCTATAAGTGTCTGATCACTTTTTAACTTTGGGTAAGAAAGTTGCTTCTATAATATCCTGCCAGAGCACTAAAATATACTGCAATTGAAGTAGTAGCAAAGAGTTGGAGCCTTGTGTTGAACTCAATCTCTAGATCATCTCATCCATGATGTCAGGGAAATGCTGGGAATCAAGGTTACCTTCCTGGAGAAGGTGGCGGAAGGAGGGGCATGGATGGTGGGTGTCGAAAGCTGGGGAAGGCTGAGCCTCCTCAAACAGCCTTGGGTGGCCCTGCCCATGCTCTGTCCCCAGGGCCCTTCCAGCTTGTTCAAAGGATGCTGAATTTGGGAGGATCAAAGGGGACGACAGCTGACTTGAACATAGTTGAGTTCATACAACACCTCTGGTGAATACTAGATTAATTTCATTTATCTTGTGGATTTCTAACACACTCATCACCTTATTGCTTAGGCTTCAAGTTCAACACAATGCACAAACTTTTGTCACTGCTTCAATTTCAGTGTATTGCAATGCTCTTACAGGATTTTTACTGAAGCAACTTGCTTAGCAAGAGTTTTAAAAAGGGATTAAATACTTAGGACATGGCTACGCTTGCAGATGTAGAGTGCTGAGAGTTAAACCCGCCTTCAGAGAGCACAGTAGGGAAAGCATTGCAATCTGTCCACACTGACAGCTGTTTGCACAGTGGTGTGGCCACATTTGCAGCGATATTGGGAGTGGTGCATTATGGGTAGCTATCCCAGCATGCAAGTTACTGCAACGTGCTTTTCAAATGGGCATGGTGATAAAGTGTGACAGGCAGTGTGTTGTGTGTATGTGGGGGGAGAGAGAGTGGGGTTTTGGGGGGCTGACAGTATGTCAGCATACTATCTTGTAAGTTCAGACAACACGGATCCCCATTTCCCTGCCCCACCTCTCTCTCTCTCTCTCTCTCTCTCTCTCTCTCACTCGCAGCATTTCACACTAATGGCTTGCATGCCAGCTGTCAGAAATGGAGTTTTGAAAGGGCATTTCTGCATTCCTACAGGAGTTCAAAACAATGACAAGAGTGGCCACTTGACTTAAGGGATTATGGGACGTTTCCGGAGGCTGATCAGAATGCAGTAATCGAACACCTCATACACACTGACGCCTGTGCTTTATAGCCAAGGCGCAGCAAATGTTATTCCTCTCGCCGAGGTGGAGTACCAACAGCGCTGTAGCCATGGAGTCAGAGCGCTCTACGTGCCTTGCCAGTATGGATGTGGAGTGAACTAGGGCGTCTGGTGCTCCTTTATTGTACTGTAACTCATAAGTATAGCCAAGCCCTTACAGGAATAAGAATAGCATCTGCAGTTAAATTAGCTAGAAAGTGAAAGAGACAAGGGCTCTCAGTCTTCATAGTTCAGAGCATTATCTCATCACCAGCTGCGATCACAGAGAGACCGAGATTCCCCCCAGCATCAAGTTAGTTAGGAGCCTGGGAGGAAGGGGGCGATTATCATGCTCTGAAACATCCATAGCACACTGCTGGAGACAACCTATCAGAATAAATGGGCCCTTGGTCTGACAATTCTTATATTTCCTCACCTTTTTTCGTTGCTCCTTCTGTCTTTCTCTGAACTCCTCTATTCCTTTCAGTTCATCCTTCAGCATCAATGCCAGCTGGATATGAGAGTTTCCAACATTTTCAATTTCTAAGGCAGATGAGAATTTATAGACAGTCAATGAAAAGGCCTCTAATGAATACAAAGTCATGTTTTTCAGCAGGTATTTACTGGGAGGTGGCATGAATGTATTACTTACATGCACCTGGCAGTCTCAGAAACTTAAGGAGGGCTTTTTTTATTCAGATTGTTGTATTATCTCATCAATTAAAGGAGGATAGGACTCATCCCAATCCCATTGATGCCTGCAACATGGGGCCAGAACTGCTGCTGTTTGTGACACTTGCCAAGATTATGCATGGCAGGAGAATGTAAATAGAAATATTTTTAGCTGGCCCCCTTTCACTTCTTCATATTCCCACCACACACCTCCAACCTTTCCCCTTTCTTTCTAAGGGTTCTCGCTCTTCCCCCTCCATGTCCCTATTGACCCCAGGTTTCTTATCCACATTGTGATCACCTTCCCACCCATCACACTTCTTGACATCAGTCTCTTTTGTCAGCCACTTCCCAATTACAGCCAGGCTTGTCCCAGCACTATAGTCCAATTAGGGAGGCTGAAAATGGGCAGGGTTCATAGATTCATAGATTAAGGAAAATATCTTACTCTTGAAGTTAAATTCTAAAATGTCTGGCCAAGATTTTCAAAAGTACTTAGTGATTTTAGGGTGCCCAACTTTGAGAAGTCTTGAAAAGGGCCTGTTTGTCAGAAAGTGCCGGGCACCCACCTCTCTGAAAATCAGGCCCCTTCAAACCAGGAGTGACCTTAAATCTCTAGCCACATTTGAAAATCTTGGCCTCTTTATCTAAACTGTAGGCAGTGTGTGCAACTGCATTGCCCCACTGTATACTAGGTAATTATACTATTACGTCATAGGGGTGTAAAAACTTTAGCATTTAGAGAGTGCATATTCCGCTGTCTTGATGAGCCTGGGGCTTAGATGAGGGTTAGTCATCTGTGCCTCAAACCAGATACGACTGAGCAAGTGTTGGGGAAGCAGCCCAAAAAGTTGGCAAAAATTCCATTATTACCCCTAACTAGGGGAGTGCAGCCACTGTCTGTAGCACAGATGGACAATCTGAGTGTGTTAGATCCTGGAGTGTCTCTGCATGTCCAGGTTGTGACCATGGCGAAGGGTGCTTTCTGCCAACTGTGCTGGTGAGATGGGTGTGCCTTTGCTTACTGTCATTCATCGGGGGGATCTGAAGCACCTTACAACTGCAGGGGTGTATGACAGCCCCCATTTTACAGATGAGTGAACTGAGGTACAGAAAACTAAACATCCTAATTGCTGGAGATGCTGCCTTAAATAATTTGTTCAAGGTCACACAGCAAATTAGCCTGCTCGGGGTCACTCATTGGCCAGCTGGTCCTTTTTTATTATGTTTCAGCCATGTGTGGTCAACTCATTGGTGCGGGGTTGGGATCCTGTTTCCAGAAAGAGGAGGAAATCCCTTCCCTTATTAACTGGTTGGCCTGGGAGAGGAAGCATAGTTCCCAGTGCAGAGACCTGAGGACCTAAACTGGAGACAGTTTTATGGCTCTTTGGTTTCTTAGGAATTCAGGAGGAAGGGAAGTAACAAAGGAACTGGGATGGCAGCTTGGTTGTTCCTCTGCTGGTGGATTATAGTGGGTACAGTGCATGCTGTTGGGGAAGGGGCATTTGGACAAAATGTGGAGCTACTGAGGAGGATTGTGACCCAGGTGAATACCCATCTCTCCATACTGTGGATTAGAGTAATAAAGGGTGTAAATAACAGGCAGTAAAACATTTGGAATAGAAAATCCGTCTTCCTCAGTTATGGCTTGGCCCCAGGATGAATCAGCCATCAATGAAAGGACTCCAACAGGGATGGAAAGGCGAATATAAACTTACGTTGCTTTAGGACCTCGAATGCTGCCTTCAGAGTGCTGAGAAAACAAACACATACTTATTAGTATAGTGTCCTAATGACAGACTGTGAATCTAAAAAAAAAAAAAATCAAAGAAACACAAAAATAAATAAAACCTTTAATAACCCTATAAAAAAAATTGACCATGCAAAAGGGCGAGAGATTATATTTATAAGTTATCATTAGGCCATGCAATCAAATGCTTCATGAAGCAGGGAATTAACGACTTCTGAACTCCTGGTGCACTGGACTGTTTAACCCCTCAGTATTTGTTATAACACGTTAGTATTAACTTGTCTTTACCATTGTCTCGGTGAGAACATGAATACAGGGAAATACAAATTACCAGTATAACTGATGTTTGGAATAGTAGTCCAAAAGAGGAGATCTCTGAGGACAGAGAAAGGTAAGACCTCTGTAGTTAGAGATCAGTGCCGTACTAGTATATCTTGTTTTTAACTCCTTAGTAATCCTCACAGCAGGAGCAATGCATTGGCTGTATAACGTTACCTCCCTCCTGCACTTCTGTAGCACCCCCTTGTGGTACTGTCTCCAAATTCTTTAAAGAAACCAAATTAAGACCAATGGTTTTCGGAGCCATACACTCTAGGGGTCTGAAATCATGGACCATACAGTGGCTTTTCACAGCTGCATAGTGCAGTATGATTAAGCTCTGTCACCAGATGGAGACCTCAGCACCAGGCCATGAAACACAGGTGAGACTAGCAAGACAAAACATTACACTGGTCAATATGAGCAGCCAGATGGAGCTGGGTCAAAGTAAGAGCTGGGGCCTTATAATGGTGTTTCACAAGGGGCTGGCAAAGGGCATTGGCATATTGTCTGTTGAGTAAATGATAATCAGTCAGGCAGATGAATAGGGAACAAGCCGCAAATGTTTTAATGAAGCAGCAGAAAGAACAGCAAAGAGATAGAGAAGAAATTCAGAGCGAGTTGCCATAGGAATAGTGGCCACTCCCCACTTTACCATTCTGTTGCAGCATTGCTGCTCCAATTGCACACAGGTCTGAGGAGCCTGGTCACCAGTGGTTTTACTAGGGGCTGTACTGTGAACTTAGAAGGTAATCTTTCCAGGGCACGGACTGTGTGATCTCCCAAAGGCCTGTACAGGGGCTTGATAAAGGGAGAGCCTGATACGGCCCGTGAGAGGGGAAGAAATATTCAGCCAAGCCTGTGAGTGGCACTTCTGAAATATTCAACGGCTAAAAGCATAAAGTTTTGCCACTGAGAGAGTGGGGAGGGATGTGTGGCCCTGCCAACCCCTAAGGGACAGTGATTTATGAGGAAATCATGTACATCCTGGGCTACCTTAGGAGGCCAGAGAGACACATACTAGAGCTCACATTCTCTGTGGTACTTTGGGCAAGGTGCAGGCTCCTGATGGCAGCCTGGCTTCCAAAGGAGTGGGCAGGGGCGGCTCCAGGCACCAGCACACCATGCGCGTGCCTGGGGCGGCAAGCCACTGGGGGGCGCTCTGCCAGTCGCCACGAGGGCAGCAGGCAGGTTGCCTTCAGCGGCATGCATGCAGAGGGTCTGCTGGTCCCGCAGCTTCGGCGGACCTCCTGCAGTCATGCCGCCGAATCTGAGGGACCGGGGACCTCCTGCAGGCAAGCCGCCGAAGGCAGCCTGCCTGCCATGCTTGGGACAGCAAAATACCTAGAGCTGCCCCTGGGAGTGGGCCTGCAGGCACCTGGCTCAAAACCCACACTTTGTACCCTGTCTGGT
Source organism: Gopherus evgoodei (assembly GCF_007399415.2). Lineage (NCBI taxonomy): Eukaryota > Metazoa > Chordata > Testudines > Testudinidae > Gopherus > Gopherus evgoodei. Next base: position 36,809,494 of record NC_044331.1, on the reverse strand, counting down.
GCAGCCTCCTGCCCTCTCCAATACTGATGCTTCCTGTGGGAATTCCGGATGCTTTTCCTTTGGCTGAGTGGAGCTATGTTTAAAAACATTCTAGGCATGGCCTTCACATCAGTTTTAAAAAGAAAGCAAATCCCTGGTTTCTGCCTTACCACACGCAGTCTGTTAAAAACACCACCACCACCACACGCAATCTTGGCAGAGCTGGTGCTGAACTAGCCAAGTGGTAGCCCTCATCCTTTCATGTCAGTATCTCCAGTGCCTTTAGCGCTTACTGCTTTGAACATGTAATCCAGCTCTGGAGCAGAGGGGTTGCTATTTTCAGTCCTTGGATGGACTGTAGTTGTTAAGCACACTTGAAGATAGCTATCGACACTTGGGCAACAATTAGGTTTGCTTCGTCACATAGACCTTCATTCTGCTCTTGGATGGATGCATGCAGCTCTCATTGACTTCAGTAGTGCACAGATCCAAGGGCAGAAACTGGGAGAATTTCCCTTGGTACAATCTGCCTGTCCTACTGAACCTGAAGCTGTCATCTTTAAAGATACGCTGCCTCCCCATTCTTCATGGCACGTGCTTAGCCAGAAGGGCAAGAAGTATAGTCTATATACCTTATGCTAGTGTTTCCCAAACTTGGGATGCCGCTTGCGTAGGGAAAGTCCCTGGTGGGCTGGGCTGGTTTATTTACCTGCCGCATCCGCAGGTTTGGCCGATCACAGCTCCCACTGGCTGTGGTTTGCTGCTCCAGGCCAATGGGAGCTGCTGGAAGCGGCAGCCAGTATGTCCCTCGGCCCGCGCCAGGGCTTTCCCTACACAAGCGGAGTCCCAAGTTTGGGAAACACTGCCTTTTGCCCTTCCAGAGGGGCATGTTTAGAGTTTAAATTAGACGTAAAGCAGCAAAGAGAAATAGGATCCTTTTTCAGGTCTTGAAGCACTCTTGTGGACTCTTAGGGGAAAAATATAAAGGGAAATGGACACCATCATGCAGGTCCCAAAGAACATCATGAAAACCTTGAGTCTTGATTCAAAATTTGCTAGCACAGCTACCTGTAAAATGTGTGAACAAAAAGCCTTTCAGCCAAAAATGATCAATATACATCTTATTTTCAAACTGTTTCAGCTTTTTGTGTATAAACCAACAAAATATTTTCCCTGAAATGAGTTATGAATAACTGGTGGCTCTAAACAAAAAATTCTTTAAAGGCTTGAGTTGGTGCTCTCAAAATCCTCTGCTGTAAGAGGGGGCTCCAAGCTGGCCTGCAAAAGCCTGTGAATCTCCTTGGATCACCAGGACATAGCAGAAAGGATTGACTGTCTTTTAAAATATGCTTCTTTGTTGTTGTGAAGGTGCCCTTGGATTTAATTTTATCCCTATGTTCCCAAACATTTACACCAGCCAGGTTATACCTGATGCAAACTGAAACTTGGAGCATAAGGTCTCAGAAATGAAGGAGTCTTTTTACCAAATTTGAAATCAAATAATAAATTGAGTACATCAGGTGGCTTATCCATTTTTGTACTAGATGAGATGATTGAGATTTTTTAAAGAAGTAAACATAACTTACAATACAAATTGACCCTTGCTTTTATGTATATCTTATAGTGAGGGTGGGGCAGTTTATTAGATACCTCATCAGAGTAACATACAAATATTGATATAAAAAACAAACTCAGGACATTTGTTGTTTGCACATGTTGTTTGCACAGAATGTTGATCTATCATTTCCAGAATTTTTTCCTGGAGCCTGAGGTGTCAGTTTCTGCCAGATGTAGTTAGATTGCTGTATTGGATACTGAAGAAAGATATGATCTCAATACAAGGGGAAAAGGAGTTTACTCTCTTTAGTCTTGAAGTGGTCTATGCTATCAGAGTGGTTTATGAAAGGAAGCCAAAAGTTGTGATTTACTTTCTTCTGTGGGCCCTTTGAGTGGAGGAGGGTTAGTCTGTCTTCCAGTGAGCTGAATAATGCCCCTGGCTACAAGCAGGTGGGAGAGCTGAATCTAACCTTTTTGGGGGGAATAGACATGCACATAAACTTTGTAAACAGATAGGAGGGAGAATAGGTAGGTCAAATTTTAGGCCTAAGAACCTTCAAATATCTCTTTAATTACTTGAGTGCTGCCCAATATACCAGGTACAGTCCCATGTATCAGCTATGTATCACCTTCTGAAGCTCTGACATATAGCTGGAACATCTCATTCCAGTACACCAGGATGTAGCTGTGTGGGTGAAGGAAAGTATCCCATTTGGTAGAGATGTATGTGTGAGATGCTTGTAATTAAATTTTGCTAATACTCTTGAATTCATGGTAACCAAATAAAGTGTCTCATTTCAGAGCCCCTCTCCATGGGGGGATGATTTCCTATTGAGATTTGTAATGTTTTTGTTTTGATGTCTCTGAGGGTGGGGATGCTTCAGTTTTAGTCCGGCTGAACAAAATTCATTGTCCTCACATTCACGTTTTTAAGGGGGGAGGGAGGGAAGTGCCACTATTTCAAGTCAGGAGGGTTGTTAAACTAAGTTACAGGCAAAGCATCAGCCTTTGCCTTGAACCTCCCCACAGCAAGCCAGCTTGCTAGCATCCATGTGAAATGTCTATAGAAATGTATTGTGTGTAATTAAAGCCTTGCACTTAGTCACATGGATTTAAAGACCCAATTTTCATATGAAACTTTGGCAGAGAAATGAAGGGGCTGTACTTGGGGTTAGAGTCAAGGGAGCTGTGGCAGAAGGAGCAATAACCAAGCACCAACTTCAGGTGATTTTTGCCATCTAGTAGTTGAAACCTTTTTCTGTTAACTAGGCTACAGATGTACTAGAGATTTCATTCCTTACAGTATTTTTAAGACTTTTAAAATATTCAGCACATTGTTGAAAGAAGTAAGTGTTTCCTGAAGTATTTTGAAATGAGCACATTAAAAACATGAACATTGCTTTTCCCGGGTACTTGCTTATACCTTGTGTGGAAATATGAAGATGCGGGATATGGAGCAGGGAAGACTTTCACTATAATTAATAATAATAATAATAATACCTGGCTCTTACATAGTGCTTGTCATCAAAGTGCTTTACAAAGAAATCAAGTGACTTGCTCACAGTCACCCAGCAGACCAGTGGCTATACCAGGGATAGATCCCAGGGCTCCTGAGTCCCACTCCAGAATTTTATACATTAGGTAACAGTGCTTCCCCTTGTAGCTTTCTTGACATTGATAGACATTGCAGGGATTGATCACCTGAAAACTGACCCTGGTTTTCTTCCATCAGGGCCTGTTCCCTTTGCTGCCCACCCCTTCAAGGGTGGCCCTTGTTTGGCGCCTGATTTCCCATGGACCAAATGCAACTGCCGAGAAGAATTGGATCAGATTATAAATCTGTTTTCAATGCAAAGTATCCATTGATCAGAAGTAGGATTTTGTACTGGGATGTGGGATGGCGATCCTTAAAACCAAGCTCTGTCCCTTATTTTTCATATAAATGTCCTTTATTTCCTTGAAGGTGAGGTGGCTGCCCTGCAGCCCTTCTATTCTCATCCCTTTGCCTTATCTGCTGTTAAGCAGAGAGAGAATGCTTTATAGACCTAGTCTGCATTAGAAAATGTCATACCTGTTCTCCAGCAAAAGTGCAGCTGAACCACCGCTAGCAACAATGTGACGTTGATGGGACTCAGGGTGCTTTCACCACCGTGTCATGAAAGCCTGGCGTCATGATAGAGTGGGTAAAATCGCCTGCATCCTGTCAGTGCTGGTGTTTGCACCCTTGCTAGCACCAGTGCACGCTGCTGTGAAACAGCTACAAAACGTTCTAGTGTATACAAGATGCACTTCCTGTCGCTAGCAACCCAGCTCTCTGCTTAGCTTCTCCTGAAGCCCCAACCTCTCACTCTTTCTGCTCCATGTCCTTTTTTCTATGTCCACTAACATTTTTTGTCTGTGCTGTTTTTTACCCCTGCCTGCCCACTAAAGTGTGTTCAGCTGCATGTGAATGAGCTGTGGCTCAAAGCCTCAGCTTTCTTCCCCAGTTGTTGAAGGAAGAGGATATCTTAAGAAACGCTGGACCCAGACATGGATCCAACTGAAAAGTGGAATGTTTGCTGTGTCAGTTTGTTTTTCTGAATGTCTTGCCCCCTCCCTCAAGCTCAGAATAGCCTAATGCAGTAATTTATGAAGTGCCTTTACTATTGATACACAGGAAGATAAGACAGTGACTCTTCTGACAGGAAAACCACAACTTATTTTTTCCTTCGCTTAGTGAATAGGAGTGGAAAATACCACTGCCTCAATCATATTTCTTATAAATAACAGCAACACGATACACCATGTTCTCTTTGTAAAAAGTGTGGCTTTTTAAAAATGGAGAATTAGACCATTGCCTCTGCTATGCAGACTCTTCAGCCCTAAGGAGAACACTCCCCACCAGCTATGTGTACTCTGTGCCTAGGGATGAAAGCAGGGCTGGTGCAACCACTAGGGGAACTAGGTGGCCGCCTAGGGTGCCTAGTGGTTGAGGGAGCCTAAAAGCCCGCTCAGGCAAGGAGGTGGAATGGAGGTGAGTTGGGGCAGGGAGGCGCGGGGAGGGCTGCCCATAGTAATGGGGGGGCGCACAGGCGAACTGCTCCCTGCCCCAGATCACCTCCACTCTGCCTCCTCCTCTGAGCACACAGCCCCCGCTCTAATTCTCCTCCAATCGGTGCCACAAGCCTGGAAGGGGAGGAGAATTAGAGCGGTGCTGGCGTCCTCAGCGGAGGAGGCGGAGCGAAAGTGAGCTGGGGCGGGCTCCCCGGGTGGTGTTAGCTGTTGTGGACGGAGAGGGGTTACTTTCCACGGGGCGGGGGGGGCTCCCCGGGCAGGGTTAGCTTCCGCGGGGCGGGGAGATCCCCGGGCAGGGTTAGCTTCCGCTGGGGGCAGTAGCTGCTGCAGGGAGGGCTCCCTGGGTGTGTGTGGGAATGGTGGCGGGCGGGGTTAGCTGCCACGGCGGGGACAGTGTTAGCTGCCGCGAAGGGGGTGGGGTTAGCTTCCGCAAGGGGGGGGCTCCCCAGGCAGGGTTAGCTGCTGCAGAATGGGGGGAAGGTTCCCTAGGCAGAGTTAGCTGCAGGGAGGGTAGCTGCTGCAGGGGGGGTTCCCCAGGTCGGGGGGTGGCGGGCTGAGTTAGCTGCAGTGGCGGGCAGAGTTAGCTGCAGGGAGGGGTCGGTGGGCGGGATTAGCTGCTGTGGGCAGGGTTAGCTGGTGGTGGGGGACGCAAGGTGGAAGTTTTGCCTAGGGCACGAAACTTCCTTGCACAGGATGAAAGTAACTTACCGGTTTGCAGAGTGGCCAGGGTCCTGGGCAAGGTGGGGGGGCGGCTCTGGGCTCCTGGAAGAGGTGGGACTGGGGCCAGACTCTCCCAGCTAGACCTTCAGCGCTGCCCAGGCCACAGCACTCAGGGCTCCGGTGACAATTTAAAGGGCCCTGGGCCCTTTTAAATCACCAGATCCCAGGACATCTGCCCCTTTTGCTCCCCCTGGCTCAGCAGCTCTTCTGGTATAGTTGGCTGCGTACAGGTGGCCGCTTTCTTACAGGTATGCCATACCAGACCGTACCAGCTTACTTTCACCTCTGTCTGTGCCCCAGCTACATATCAGGAGACCAGTTAAATACCAATCCCCTCTCTTCCTTCCATGGCCATGGTAAACATCTGGCTTGGTTCTAAACTACCAGTATTTGGACTAAACTAGTTTTTAATTCATAGATTCCAAGGCCAGAAAATGTAATCTCCTGTCTAGTACAGGCCATGGAACTTCCCCAAAATAATTACTAGAGCAGATCTTTTAGAAAACATCCCAGTCTTTATTTTAAAATTGCCACTGATGGAGAATTCACCATGATCCTTGGTAAATTGTTCCAGTGGTTAATTACCCTCCCTGTTAAAAATCTATGCAGTTTTTCCAGTCTGAATTTGTCAAGCATCTGGCCAATGGATCATGTTGTTCTTTTCTCTGCTAGATTGAAGACATATTTTTAAATATTTATTCCCCCTGTAGGTACTTATAAACTGCGATCTAATCACGCCTTATCCCTTTCTTTGTTAAGCTCGGTAGAATGAGTTCTTTGAGGCTATCACCATAAAGCATGTTTTCTAACCTTTTAATCTTTCTCATGGCTCTTCTCTAAACCCTCTCCAGTTTACCAACATCCTTCCTGAATTGTGGATACCACAACTGGACACAGTATTCCAGCAGCAGTTGCACCAATATCAAATTCAGAGGTAAAATAACCTCTCCACTTCCATTCAAGATTTTCCTGTTTTATTCCTCCAAGGATTGCATTATCTTTTTGGCCACAGCATCATATGGGGAGCTCACATTCAGCTGATTATTTGCCACAACCCCAAAATCTTTTTCAGAGTCACTTTCACCAGAATAGAGTCCCTCATCATGTAAGTATGGTCTACATTCTTTGGTCCTAGGGGTATAAATTTAGCTATATTAAAATATATCACTTGCTTGCCCCCAGTTTACCAAGCAATCCAGATTGCTCTGTGTCAGTCTCTCCAAGTAAAGCATCATCATCTGCATACTGAAGATCCTCTAAAGATGAATCTTTAAATTTCACACCTCCAACTTTGGCCTCAGCCAGCTTTGTAATCAGATAGTCGATCTTTAGCAGTGATGATTTTAAGTTTTCTTCCAGGTAACTGATAAAAATGTTAAATAGTATAGGTCTAAGAACCACTCCTTGCGGGACCCAGCTGGAAACACACCTGTTTGTTTACAGTTACATTTTGAGACCTATCAGTTAGCCATTTTTTAATCCATTTAATATGTGTCATGTTAATTTGATATTGGTCTAGTCTTTTAATCAGAATATCACGAGGTACCAAGTCAAATGCCTTACAGAAGTCTAAAAGTTTATTATTATATCACCTCAACACTATTATCTTTAATCAAACTTGTAATCTCATAAAAATCGTTAGTTTGACAGGATCTATTTTCCATAAATCCATTTTGACTGGTATTAATTTTATTACTCACCTTTAATTCTTTATTAATTGAGTCCAATATCAGCAGTACATTATCTTGCCTGCAATCAATGTCAAATTGACAAACCTATAATTATCCAGGACATTCCATTTATCCTTTTTTAAATATTGATACAACATTAGCTTTTTTCCAATATTCTGGAACTTCCCCTGTGTTCCTAGACTTGTTGAAAATCAACATTAACTATCCAGAAAGCGCCTCAGATAATTCCTTTAAAAAGTCTTGGATACAAACTATTCGGGCCTGCTGACTTAAAAATGTCTGACTTCAGTATCTGCTGTTTAACCTCCTCATGAGATACTAATGAAATGGAAGGAGTGATAGCCTCATCATATGGTATAACTACAACATTAGTTTTTTCTTCAATAAATATTTCTGTTTTGTATTTAACGCTTCAGCCTCTTCTGAATTATTATTGATAATTCTACCATTTCCATCTACTAATGGTCTAATGAACCAATACCATTGTTAATATTCTTTTTGTTTCTAATACACTTTAAAAACTCCTTCTACATGTATCTAATTCTGCTGACCATAGAACAAACTACCATTGGGCACTTGCAAACTCAAAGTAGCTTGTTATTCAGTTGAAAAACCTTGCAGATTTAAAAATCCTTTGAGACATCCTTTCCCAGTTGTGTGAAACATATGGATGTTTTTCATATCTTTGCCACTTTTGCCCAGATATGACAATCTGGTGTCTCAGGCTTCAGAGTGATGTTCAAGTCCAAAGCCTGGAGAAAGTTAAAAGTCCTAAACCCGTCCTCTCTCCTCCCCCATCTAACATTCATGCAGATGAGACTATGAGTACAAATTTAGGTTGCAGACATGCAAATATCTCAGACTTTATTTTAATGAAAAGCTCTGAAAACCTTGACCATACTTGCACTGATATACCCTGCTCCTCCCTTTGAAGTTCTGGTCTGGTGGCCTCTTTTTCCAGTTCTTTCACTAGCGCCTCCCAACCCCTTGCATCCCAAATGCACCAGTGATGGGAGGTCCCAAAGTACACTGGAGGATGAAGGTGATTAAAGTATAAGAAGTAGCCAGCCAGTCTCTCCAATCCTTCCCTGTCACAAGAACCAAAGTGGACAGTTGAGAGTCTAAGGTGAACATGTTTAGAGAAAAGCTCATTGTAAGGGAGCCGGGATCAGGCCTCTGTCTCCTTTATTGTGTTGTAATAAATTAGCCAGGGCCCTGGCTAATGCCCCCACCCAATCAATGAGTTAAATTTGGACTACAAGGCTAGAGAGGGATACACTCACTCCACCCCAAATCGGAAGTAGCTTCCACAGCTGCAGAGCTCCAAGAACAAGAAGCTACAGTGACTACATTTGCCTGGATCAGGCTATCTGTATAAAATAACTTTATGCAGCTGGATATTAGCCAACAGTTTTTATTACCATGGTAACCAGCAGCAACTTCTCTTATATGAGGAAATGGAATTACCACAATAGGGCCCCCTCGGATCTCTGACTTAGAGAGGCTTCCCAACTAGTGTAGGCCAGACATGACCATCTTCAGTACCGGTTCACAAAGAGGGACTGGCACTTCCTGGAGCTCATTCCCACAAAGGCCAAGTCTCAACTGTGCTTTCTGAACTAGTGCTGAAAATGTTTTTGTTTGTCCTTCATTAACATAAATACTGAGGTCAGTACCAGAACAGGGGAATCTACCGATGAAAGTCACTGTTCAGTGTGCTAGTGCCAATGGGGATAAAGATGGAGACACCACATTTTCTTCTTCTTGCTAATTAACCGGTTTTGTTACTAAAATTCCGTTTAGCTCGCTGAGTGTCAGATCTCATTCTGCATTTGTGCTTTATTATAATGTTGTCCCTCTGCCAATCAGTAGCAGATGTTTGTGGGGGGATGAGGAGGGGAGGGGCTTAAAGGTCAGTTTACCAATGGAGGAGAAATCAGTGATGTGCAGTCTGGGGAAATTCTAAATATGGCTTGTCTTATTGAGACATATACACCAATATTGGGACAGAGGTGGTCACAAACTGCATGCAGGTTATCCCTTCTTCCAGGGATCATTTTAACCCCAATGCCCAGGTCCCAGAGAGTAACTGCCACAAGAATTAACTCTAATCAGACACCAGTACAGTGAGCACACTTTGCTGCTGGCACAGCTGCTTCTACCTAGAACCTTGTATTATCAAAACTCACAATGCACAGCATGTCTTCTTAAGACTGAACATCTGCTCTCACACTAAGACAAGAAACGTGGAAGACTGTATAACAGCATCACTTGGTGATAACTGCCATTATAACATATTTGGGTACACACAAAGCACTGAGAAAAGCTACAGGGTTGTGGCTGTATTTGAATAGGTGACCACACCTTCCCTTGGACTCATGGCGCAGCAAGTGGCTGGTAGGTACATAAGTAGAAATAATTTGGGGAGGAAAGCCAGACAGAGATTAGGAGTGCAGGTTGCTAGGCTGGATGAAAAGGACAATAATCTAGTTGAATAACTGCAGGAAGTGTTTAAAAAAGGGAATGATCTGTGAGCAAATTCTTCTTTTCTGTTGATAACAGACCTATATTATTATGATTTATGTTCTTTCAGAGGTTTTGTACCTTTATACAATTTTTATCATTTTGTTTAATTATTTCTACTGCTGAAAATATAATAGCTTTAAAAAGTTGATAAAATCAATCTGACAATTGTCACTATAATACTTAGCACATGCATGGTGCTTTTAATCTTCAAAGGGCTTTCTCATCTTCACTGCACCCCTCTGAGCAGCAGGAAGGGGTCAGTGGGCCAGCAGACAAAGTACTGATTTAAAGTTGTGGGCACCATAGAGAAAATTGCAGGATTGCTAGGGAGGGATGAGGTACTGTTATATTCCTGGCTTCTATTGCCACCCCCTTGGGGGGCAGAAGTGAGGTTGTGCAGGGAGCATCAACGTAATTCTGTGTTCCCAGCTTTTCAACAAGCTTTTCTGTTCTGGAAGGGCTAGTGGAGCACAGAGTGCTGCTGAGTACCTGCAACTTTAACTCCATATTAATGATGTTTTCGTGTGTGAATTAGATTAGAATTTGTGTGGGAAAGGATTAGAACTTGGCAATTCCTGACTCCTATGCCTGTGTTCAGACTGCGTTCTTCTTCAGGTTCATTTATAAATAATATTTTTGAACTAAAATTATATTTTGAAAACTTTCTGGCCTTGGTTATGGTAACTTTTCTGTTGTACAAATGATGCCACTGAGTTATTAGTAATAACTCAACTAAGTTTATGGCAAAATTCCTCTTCCTACCATTTCCCCAAACATGGCTTCTTTTCTGATTGTACAACCTTAGAATCCCCACTCAAGCCTTCTCACTGGCCAAGTAATTTGTTTGTGGTGAACCTGAAACAGTTACTATATTGAGTAACTAAGAAATCATTAGGTGTTACTTGTGATGCAGCCTCCTGAGCGAAACTGCTGCTAAACTCAGGCAAAAAAAATTGAATGTGTTATTAGAAGGCAAGAATGTCTCCATTATCACTGGAGGCCAGGCCTTTGTTGTGTTGGATCCAATTTAGGAGAGGTGAATCTTTTAATTTTACCAGGGAATTATCACAGCAGACTGTCCTAGGCATGTGATGCACAGGCAGGCTGGTTTGGATAAAATACGAGTAACTTCATTCAAAACTTTATAGGAGGCTTAAAAGAGTTTGGTTACCCCTTAAGAATTAGCCTTGAGTCTCTTCCTCTGGGGCCCAGTCTCTGCATGAATCTTTGGTTCTGAGGATCCATATCTTGGCTGCTTGGTCCTCCCTCAAGCCCGAACTGGGCAGCCAGCCATTTGACCAGCAAGTTGCCAGCCCTCGGCTCTCTCCTCTCAATGGCAGACAATGGTTAGCTGCAGGCTGTACTTCTATCAACCCAAGGTATCTGCTGTAAAGAGGAGGCAGCAAGCTCACAGAGGTGAACCCTGGTGACTGCTCCCTCTTACCAGTGTTCACTGGTGCTGCTTAGTCTCCTAGCCTCATTCCTTTCCCATCCCAACTGGGCTGAGGTGAAGACCTGATCAGGCTTTCCTGTACTGCAAGTAGTTTCTTCTTGCAGCTTTTCTCTAGTTCCCAGGCCACTTCTTCAGGTAGAGTGGATGTTAGAGAAGATACCAGTCTCTACATCTCCTGTCCCCAGGGGAGCTTAAAGTGCCCAATGACAACCACTGACTGTGAAGTTGGGCAGAACTGTTCATATTGGCATGGGTATTTGGGGCCCTATTCAGCTGTTTGCTGCATGTCACAGTTCTGCTATCTGTGATTTGGTAGATGCAATTGTGTCTGGAAGGAAGGTTCCCTTGGCTGCTTTTCTGTCTGCAGTGAGGGTCTGCCAGTGGTTCTTTGTCAGTAGGCCAGCTGTTCCCGGACTGGGGCTGTGTAGGTTTTATTCCTTAAGCACTCCAGCCCCTTTTGCCTTCCTGCTTCATTTCATGTAAGTTCTTTAGAGAATCACTGTGACTTGCGGGAGCCATAGGGATATTTTTCAACTAGTTCATCAGTCACTTCTGTCAGTAGTTGTTGGTAATGTTCCATCAAATTAAAATCTTGCCCTTGCCACTGTTTCTCTCTGGGGCCTTCTGGATGTTCTCTGGGATTGGGTATTTATGGGGGTAAATTTTCCTCCCTTGTATCAACCTAAAAAACTAGGAGTAATGGGATGAAATTAAGAGAGGGAACTTTTTTAGGCTGAATATCTGGAAAAGCTTCCTGACATTGAACTCTACTAGAATATGAAATAATCTCCTGAGAAAAGTGATGGAAAGCCCCTTCCCTAGAGACATTTAAAACTGGGCTGGACAAAAGACGAGTGCACAATCTTGTACTGGCAGAAAGATAGACTGAGTGACCTGCGATTTTTTTTTCTTTCCATCTCTAGCTTTTATGATTCTATATATGGCATGACACAGGAAGTTCACTAAAGTGTTCTGCAAGAAGAACTGAAGCTGTTTTTCCTGCTAATTGTTAAATATGAGTCACAAATTCAAATGCTTAGCAAAATCCTTAGGTTACATTTCAGATTTACTGCTGCCCAGATGCAGCTTCAAAAGCTACATTTGAACACACCGAGCCATTTTATTCCTAGTTCAGTCTAAATTTTGGAATACTATTGGGAGTGACAGACTATTCACTATTTCACATAGATGTACAAGTTTTGTTTAATTTCATGGCTAGGCAGTTAGAATGTGGAATATGAGGTTAGCTGTGGTGCAATTCTTTTAGAAACTTTTTGACTATCACTACAAAGTAAGAAAGAGTCCTGTGGCACCATAAGCTTATGCTCCAATACATCTGTTAGTCTATAAGGTGCCACACGACTCTTTGTTACTTTTTACAGATCCAGACTAACATGGCCCTTTGATACATGCCTGTCACTAGTATGTTTGTTCCCACTCTGAGTCTCTCTGACTGAATTGCTTCTTAGGTGCAGAGTTACTGTCTGCAGCATATATCCAGGCAAGCAAACAAAAACTTGATGTGGTGTCAAAATATAGGCTATAAAAACTACATATTATTAGTCATGCCATTATGTGCCATGCTTAGATCTCAGTTTTGTCTAGTTTATATCCCCATATTCTGGACAAGAGTCACTTCTCAGTCCATCTGTGTGGCTCTTTAAACAATCAGAGAGGATGCTGAGTGATGAAAGGCACTTTCTCTCTTTCTCAACCCCAATATACCACTACAGTGAGACATCTGGGACAACATGCATCATAGCGAAAAGGATCACTACCACTAGTCTGGCCATGGTTTTATAGAAACATTCCTTTCTAAATGAGTTTACAACACACTGTGACAATGTATTCACCTCTTCGTCCATGACAAAGTATTATAAATACCAGTATAATGTAGAGATGGGCCTGAACCCAAGCCCTAGATCTGAACATCCCTAAACTTTAGGGAAATTCAGATTCATATCCCAATGCTGAAACCTAGACTTATCTTTAGATCAAATTATTATAGTTACTGAGGACACAATTTCCATAGGTTGCCTATTGAAGTTCTAGGACAGCAGCCAAAGCCCTTCATTTCTGTATATACAATCTCTGCCAGCCCTACTTTGCCAGGAAGGAAATTTTGAAGAAATTTTCTTGTAAGTCCTGGACTTTTAAAAGGCATACAGATTTACTGGAGACAAAACAGTCCATCATTAATCCACTCTCTTAATTCTGAAACCACTAGTCTTTTTTTTTTTTTCATTTTCACTCTATGAAATGAACTATCAGAATGTTTAAAACCATCTTCAATGGAAATTGCAAGAATTGCAAGAAACTGATTTTCCCAGCTGAAAGAATTCTTCCTTTTAACTTACTGGATTTTCTTAGAGACCCACAGCAAAGGAAAGGGATAGCATGCGAAGAAAAATAATGCCAGAGATGTCCCTTAGTGTGAGTCCCTCGAATCTCTACGCTGCTTTTCACTAGGCTCATCTAAGAGTTCAAATTAATGGCCAGAGTCAAATTCAACATTTCCCCGTAGGCCCTTTAATCTGGGATATGTCACAGCATATGAGGGCCAGTGATACAGGTGATTGATTGGTACTTGCATGCTATGATGGGGCCCAGGAAATAATCCACAGGTTTGAGGTCAGATTTTCCATTAAAAACTAACCGAAATTCATATGCACGTTGGGGGAAGTGAGTGATAAATTGACCAAACCAGTAGGATGCAATTATGAAATCAGATCTGGGCTGAAGGAGGTGGGTGACCCTAGGGATCTTTAGTACAGGTTTGTGTAGATTGGAGTCCACTCTTTCAGCCCTAACTACTGTGACCCCAAATCTTCATCCTCTTTCACCTTAATACACCATTACTACTACTTATTACTTATAGCTGTAATGACAGGATGTCTCATTACTGCCGTGTCAATCAGAAATAGCAGCAGTCTTGCAGTGCTGTTTATGAAGTCGAATTCCCTGCCAACACATACCTCTCCTCCTTCCCACCACTTTATACATACTGTCAGTAGAGGGCATGGAGAAGCACCATGTATTGTTTTAGCATGCTGCAGTATATTAGTTAATAGAGCTGAAGAGTGAAAGCATTTCAAGTGGCTATAGAAGTTGGCCTATATCTCTAATATAAGCTTTACCAAGATTTCTAGAGCTGCCCAAGTCCAAATCTCTTTTCCCTTTCATCCCTTCACAGACCGGTTGCAGAGGTCACTAAAATTGAAATAAAAACTTGTTCAGGAAACTCCCAGCAACAACTGCCATTTTATTACCAAGCTGCCGAGAGGGGCCAAATGGAGAAAGAACGCTTCATGAGGTGAACTGAGCTTTACTGGATAATAAGGCTTCCCAAGCCAACTGAAATGTCATCTTAGTTCAGTGTGAAATGGACATTCCTGACCCTTTCTTCAGTGAAGCCATGTCTCTGATTATCAAACAGGAGGCACTTTAATGCAACAAACTCGAAAAAGACTTACTTGATTTCGGTTTGTCCTCCTGCTTTTCGAGCAATTTGAACCAGCTCTTTCCCATATCTCTCTTCTGCTTGTGCCCTGTTAACAAAATTTCCTTAGTTATTTTCTTCTGTTGAGGTTGGGCCCATGTTTGCAAGAATGCATTTGTAGCTGACTCTGAGATGCAAACAATTGGTTTGTAGCTGTCTTTATTCTCTGTCCCTAGTGCCACTGCTAGCAAGAGCTCATCTAAAAAGACACCCACTGATCTCCTCCTCTGACTTGGAAGAAGCTCTTATCTGCTTAGAGAGAATACATGTTTTTTATTAAATTGACTCTTCTGTTTTTGCTTGGCTCACGGTTGGGTGGAAAAGTTAGTCTATAGCTGAGTGGTGTATGCTTGGTGTAAATGAGTAGAGTCCCCAGCAGGTGCCTGTTTGCACATAAGTCCCATTTTCAAAAGTGACTTAAACTCTTGGTATCAGAGGGGTAGCTGTGTTAGTCTGTATCCTCAGAAACAATGAGGAGTCTGATGGCACTTTAAAGACTAACAGATTTATTTGGGCATGAGTTGTAATCAGTTATTTTATCACAGCAGCTGGTGAAAGGGCCTTGTTGACACTAACAATGGGTGCAGTGTTGCCACCTATATCACATGCAAACAAATTCTGTCCATAGCTATCCTGTTCTATGCACAAGGATGGCATAAGATTACGGGGAGGATTAGGACAATGGTTCTTTGGAACAAACAGCAAATTTAACTCACTCATTTTACATAAATGCTATGCGTGTAAGATTATTAGGTTCTTCCATCCCTAGTCCTTTCAGTCTGGATATGTTTTCAGGCGCTCTTCACAAAGGCTCAGAAACCTACTTTTTGTTTTAAATGAGAACTTTGGTTCTTCTTTATGGGACCCAAACTTGATTTTATTAACTCCTGTAAGTCCCCTCCAGCTTATCAGCAGCCTTGGTCAACCTACGCATAGATCCAGTACTGTCAAATATGGGAATTCAAAAGTCACATGTCATTCCCTCACCCCAGCCCCAAAACCATAAGGTTTAAAAATAATGCATTTTGCCCTCTGATTTTAGGACTTTTAAAGATGCACATTCTGTGCAACTTTCATTAAAAAAATGCATCTGAAGAAGTGGGTTTTTTACCCACAAAAGCTTATGCCCAAATAAATCTGTTAGTCTCCAGAATCCTCGTTCTTTTTTTAAACACTTAGAAACCCAAGTTGCTTTTGGAAATGGGACTGAGGTTCCTAAGTTAATTGGGCACTTTTGAAAGTTATCCCCTGTATCCTAAAGGAATTGCCAGACAAGTGTATGGCTATTTGGCCTGACAGGCCCCATTTAAATTAATGTTAGCCCCATTTCCCTGATTTGTCACTCTGACTTTTGTTGTTTATCTGGCACACGTACACCTCTACCTTGCTATAACACGACCTGACATTACACGGGTTCGCATATAGCGCGGTAGCAGCAGGGCTCTGGTGGCGCTTTAAAGGGTCCAGAGCTCTGGCTGCTGCAGAGCCCCAGGCCCTTTAAATCACCGCTGGAGCCCTGCCTCTGCTATCCCGGGGCTGCAGCAGCAGGGCTTGGGCAGCACTTTAAAGGGTCTGGGGCTCCGGCTGCTGTGGAGCTCCGGGCCCTTTAAATCACTGCTGGAGCCCTGCTGCTGCTACCCTGGTGCTGCAGCAGCGGGACTGCACCACCGATTTAAAGGGCCTGGTGCTCCCTACGGCCACAGCCCTGGGCTTTTAAAATCACCACTGCAGCCCTGCCACCGTTACCCTGATATAACAGCGTTTCACCTGTAACAGAGTAGGGATTTTTGGCTCCCCATGACCGCATTATAATGGGGTTGAGGTGTAGTACACTGGGTGTTCTCCATATGGATGCAGACAAGTCCCTGCCACAATGAGATGATTTGATTGATTCTGTCTTTAAAGAGACCTAGTTGCCTTTCAAACACTTCTCTGTATACACTTGCTGTGATAGGCCTTACTTTACAACCTGCTGTACTCGAGTTCAGATTTTGAATAAATTATTCTGCTGACGTTTCACATTTTTACCATCGCCCTGTGTGGTCTGCCCATTTAGTGCTGCAGTCCACCCTAGAGGTGAATGCCCTTCCCAAGTGGTGGTCAATGGGCACATGCAGCCTCTTACTTCCAAGTGGTTTTGGGATCCTCTGGGGCTAACAGGAACTAAATATCAAGTATGATCCCAGGGGCACTTCACTACCTTTATTTAAAACAGTAGATTTGTAAGAGATGCCTTCAAAGTGAAACTGACTAGTCTACTTTAATTGGATAAATTGAGAGGAAATGCAGAGTGAAGAGTGAAAAGTAAATTCATTTTTCATTTCTCTTTTAAAAATAAGAGATGCTGTCATTGCTCTAGATAAGAACTTCAGCTCCAATCCCCACCTGCGTTTGGGCCTTTTGCTCCACTGGAGCAGCACAAAGCAGCCCCACAGCCAATGTATCCAGCCCTGGGATGATCACCCAAGTGTAGGCGAATCCTCAGGTAGCACAGAATTTGCATAGTGGCTCCATACCACAGGCCCTTCCTTGCATCTAGGGGAGGGGCATGGCTGGGGAAAAGGGTTGTAGCCAGGACTCCTCAGTAATTCTCTACCTGCTGCAATGGCCCCTCGGGGCCAGACCTGCATAGGATCAGGGGAGTGCAAAGGTGGATTAAAGCCATCTTTCTGCATGTGCACCCTGGATGCACTGTGTGTTTCGTGGCCCCAAATGAGGATTGGAGCCACTTTATTATTTTTTAAGATATGATTTTTAACCTGGCCATCTCTCTTTTTTAAATACAGAAAATATCTACGTTTTAATTTGTAATTGCTGCCTTAATTCCATGTACAGGAAATTGGTTCAAGCAAATGTGAACATTACACACACTCCTTGTGTTTTAATCTTTTGCAAAGCAAAAACCACAGCACAGTTCATTGCAAAACCACTAGTGCTTATGCAACAAATAGAGGCCCTTGCCAGTAATGCCATGTCAGTGTTCAAAAGAGGGTGATGCCTGGACTACCAAAAGCTTTTTTAGTGAAAACTGGAGTTGCTAAGGAAGTATTGAAAACAAACATCTAAGGGCTCTGAGCCTTTACTGTTTGAAGTGGGATCTTGTCATACATTAGCTTATTGTGTCCCCTTGTATATGTGCAGCTCAGAGAGCAGATAATTGTTTAACATGGTGACAAGATTCTCATTCCCTTCGCTCTAATAAAGTCCTTAGAAGCCATTTGTCTTATGATTTGTATGTAATACGTGTGTGTTCTGAAGAAGAGGCTTGTATTTGAATAATAATAGTTGTACAGCAAGGAGCAGCCAATTAGACAGTTTATAGTTCTCCTCCCTGCGCATGGGAAAAGAGTGATTAATTTTTGTTGTGTTAATATAGTCTGATTCTTCTGTGATTATAGGCATGAAAATGTGGATAATCATCCATGAACAAAAGCTGCATGGTAAATTGAGGGGTTTGTGATAGAGCTCTTTGTTTGTTTGTTTTGAATTGGAGATATGGAATCTTCTTTTAAACTCAGGTGGCGCTATGGTGATCAAAGGGTATTGCCAGCTCTCATGTTACTGCTGTTTTTCCAAAAGCCCCAGGTCCTGCAGTCGGGTGATTTGCATGAGACTCTCAGCTTATGGTTTTTTTTAATGAAAGTTGCACAGAATGTGAACCTTTAAAGGTCCTAAAATCAGAGGGCAAAATGCATTTTCTTGAAACTGCATGGTTTTGGGGCCGAGGTGAGGGAATGACTTATGACTTTTGAATTCCCATATTTGACAGTACTGAATCTATGCGTAGGTTGACCAAGGTTGCTGATAAGCTGGAGGGGACTTACAGGAGTTGTTAATAGAATCAATGTTTGGGCCCCATAAAGGAGAACCATAGTTCTCATTTAAAACAAAAAGTAAGTTTCTAAGCTTTTGTGAAGAGTGCCTGAAAACATAACCAGACTGAAAGGAACAGGGATGGAAGGACCGAACAATCTTACATGCATAGCATTTATGTAACATGAGTGAGTTAAATTTGATGTTTGTCCTAAAACACCATTGTCCTAATCCTCCCTGTAATCTTACGCCATCCTTGTGCATAGAACAGGATAGCTGTGGACAGAATTTGTTTGCATTTGAGATAGGTGGCAAAACTGCACCCATTCTTGGTGTCAGCAAGGCCCCTTCAGCAGCTGCTGTGATAAAATCACTGACTGTGACTCATGTGGCTTCCAAGAATAAAGGTTTGGTTTGTCCCATCTTTCTCCCTCTTCTGTCCTTCTCACCAACATGCACTTGCATCACTCTTGGAAGAGGCGGCTCCAATGCATTTCTAGCCAAAAGTAAAGAGATTCTGACAGCCGCCGCACGTGTGCACATACTTACACATACACGACTACAGATCAGAGGAGTGGGTTGGAGGAGGGTGAGAATTCATGGAAAGAACAATTCTGAGAGATTTCTGCAGCTACTTGTTTCAGAATGTCTTTGAGATGAATCTTTCTCCTGCTTTGTGGAAAGTCCTTTTTGCACATACTGCAAGCCATGGTTAGGCGTATCCTGCAAATGATGGAAACACCCCACCTCCACCCCTACATAATCTCAATCACATACTATAATTCCTAGCCACTACAGACACATGCAAGAAAGGATTTGATCTCCAGGAGTTTAAGGAGCCACCAAAAATCACTTCAAATGGGTACAGTTCACCTAATGTCATTATGAGACTGCTGCAGGATTGTGTGACACAGGTAAAAGACATTTCCGATAGCGTCCAAGGAAATCAACCCAAACCACTTAAATGTTTTGGGGAGACTATTTACATTTCAATGAGTTAATAGCCTTGGGGTAGCACCATACAGCGTACATGGTGTCTTAGTTGTTAAACACAGCCAATTAAAACTGGAACTAAATACTGAATAGAACTTTTCTAAGTCTCAGCTAAAAATGAAGGACAAAAATTAGAATGAAGAGAGGCCTCTGTTTCTATATATTTTCTAAACCAAGAAACTAATGGCAACCACCACATGTTGCTGTGGGACAACCTGTGAAAAAAAGACTGCAAATGGACACACATGCATACAGTATGTTCAAAGAGGATCTAGGAACAAAGAGCTAGTCCGGAAAAGATGGTAGAATAATATGGTCAATCCTAGAATGCCTGGCAAAAGTCTACACAGAGCTACCATACATACCCCTGGTTACACCAAAAGAAAGATCAAATTTCAGTCATTATAGGAAATTGACCCACTGCGGCTAATAGCATACTATAATATGTGTGAAGCATTGGCTTTCTGTGAATGAGGGGAAAACAGTGATGTTTTGCTTCTGGATGTTAATAAAGAGGATTGCCGCTTTAGTCAATAAATTGGGCGTGTGTAGTTAAGTATGTATTTACAGACACAGAACTGATTAGAGATGGATCTGAATGGAACTCAGGATCTAAAGTCCTTCCAAACCTCCTCTTATTGCACCCCCCTCAAAAAGAATCTTTGGGAAAATTTGGATCTTAACTCTGAAACTCAGGTCTATCTCTATGTATAGTGCAAGGGGAAAAATCCTGCATTGATAGAGAGGGCTAGATGACTTAGTCTTTCCTCTTGCTCATGTCTGTGATTCCTCCTCCAAGCATTGTTTAACTGCATGACAAGGTGTAACTCTGACGTTGTTTATTTTCATTCATTTCATTTTTGGAAATATGTCTTAAATTAGCTATGCGGAGTGTGGGGGAGGGGGAAGGGGTCATCATTCAAATGATTCACATGCCAACGTGGTGTCTGACTTTGCTGCTAAGAACTCGTTGGCCCTCAGATCATTTCTGTACAGATTTCTCTATTAAAAGCATGTATGACTGTACTCTCCGAATCAAATTCTGAAGTGACCCGCAGAATCCTCCTGCATCTCTTGCAAGAGTGTTCAGGAGTAGGTGAGATGAGTTCATAAACAGTTTTTCATACCTCCTTCACCACCACTTCTTACCTCTGTTTGAGCAAGTCCTCCACATCTTTTGCCATCTTTCTCCCATCCAACATTCGCTGGAGAAGAACCTCATAGCCAGAGTGGACAGTGAATTCCTTGCACTGAAATCAGAAAGGCGAACAGTTATGTAAGTTGATTAGCAGACACCATTCTGAAGCGCACAAGAAACCTACTGTAAGTATTGCTAAACAAATCACTTTAGAAAAAACAAGAACCAAGTTTAACCCCTCCCAGAATGTAAACAACCAACAGAACTTAAACAAAGTAACTTTTCAAAAATTATTTTTCCTACTGCCTCTACATATAACGGTTCTCACCAAAGGTGGGTGTGCTAACTTACTACAAGAGAGTCTATTCTTTTGTTATTGTTGCTCTCCTGCAGAGCAGGAGCAGATGTCCCCAGGGTCTTGCAGGTCAATTTTGCAGTGGTGGAGAAATTCGTGATATGGTGTCTGGGAATGGTCTAAGCATAACTTGTTTTATTTACATGCATATATCAGTCCTGGACCAAACATGGTCAAAAGGCATGTAAGCAATTTCTTCTCTCAAGAATCTCAGCCCAACACCAATGCCTGGTTCCCAGGGAGCAACTCTACTTCAAGAATTGCTGCTAATTAGAGACCAAGTCAGAGAGCAAACTCTCCTGCTGCTCACAAAGTTCAAATATAAAAACACATAGTGTGTCTCTCCAAGACTGCACATTTGTTCGTACGCTAAGAAAGAACTGGGAAGACTAAATGTAACAGTGTCACTTGGTGACACCTGCCATAACATTACTTTACATCTCATCAGATCCAGACACAACAAGTACTGAAATATCCTAAAGGGAGGTAGTACATCAGAGATCTCCAGCCCAATTTAGCTGAATGAAAAGATCTGACAAGAGCAGAATTTGAAATGTATCTGAAATGTTGGCATTTATCAGAGAGGGAGAAATGGTTTTGAGCACAGATCTGAAAGTCAGTAGTTCCTCTGTCCTACCTCTTAAACTGACTCCCACTGTAACCATCAGCAGGTCATTTAACATCTTTGTCTCTGTTTCACCATAAGTAAGATAATCCTTAGGTTCCTTCCAGTGCTTTTGTGTGAAGTTTCTCTGGTTGTCAGATAAGAGCTGAAGCTACAAAGTGCTAGATAGAAGTAACGCATTAATATCTGAATTTCCAAACATTCAGAGGCTCGCCCTTCAGCAGGGCCAGCTCCAGGCACTAGCGCAGCAAGCAGGTGCTTGTGGTGGCCAACGGAAAGGGGCGGCACATCCGGCTCTTCGGCGGCAATTTGGTGGTGGGTCCCTCAGTCAGTCTTGGAGGGAAGGACCGGATGCCGAATTGCTGCCGAAGAATGAAGTGGTGGCGGTAGAGCTGCCGCTGAAGTGCCGCCAATCACGGCTTGGCTTTTTTTTTTCTTTCTTTCCGTCACTTGGGGTAGCAAAAATGCTAGAGCCAGCCCTGCCCTTCAGTATCTATAAGGGATGCACATTAGAAGCTACAGAAATAAAATTTTCAGGAAAAAATGATTTTTAGTCCTCATCACAGTCTGTGATGATGATCCATAAGCACATAAGAATGGCAATACTGAATCAGACAAATGGTCCATCTAGCCCAGTATCCTGTCTTCTGACAGTGGCTAGTGCCAGATGCTTGTAGAGGGCAACTGTAGAGTAATCCACTTCCTGTTGTCCAGACCCAGGTTATAGCAGTCAGAGGTTTATCGTGCAAAGTCAACTGGATTTTTTTCTAAAGCTTACCAATGGATTAGAGCGCTTCATTATCCAGCCTACCTCAGAAGATCAACCAAGTTTATTGAATAAAATATTGAATTATTTTAAAGCAAAGATGTAATGTAAAAATGAACCTAGTAATAGCTCCAAAGACAAGCAAATAATGCCTTTTTGTGTTTCTCTTTGGTTTTTACTCTAGTTTCATGGGGCAGGTCTTATTCTGGAAATCTGTCAATTGTGACCTTTAACTCTTTGGAAAAGGACTTCATGATTTCTCCTTATTCAATAATAATCTAAAACTTTCATCAGCTAAGCCAAGAAAGTGATATACAAACACTTTCCCCAAATCAGCATTATACCTGTGTTTTAAACATTAAGGGTGAAATCCTGACTCCACTGAAGTCAATGACAACATTCCATTGACTTCAGCAGGGCCAGGATTCTGCTCTAGATGTGTAGTTAGAACTTCATAACCTTTAAGTATATGTGGAGTTAATTTTTATGGCAGCCATACAATGTATTTTATTTGTACCTCAGCTCATTAGATCTACTATTAGGGTGTTTTTCCTCCTTTTGAATAGATAATTTAATTACTTGGATGCTGATTTTGTGTTTGTTCCAATACAACCTCAAGCTATTTGTCATCAGTGTATTGGTGGCATGAGAGCCCATGGTATTTCCCTGTCTCTCCAGGACGTCTCAGATATGCTGAAAAGGTGGAAAGACTATACTGATCACTGGTGGGTTCCATTTTGAGTACTATTGTGGAAGAGGAGCTACTGTGCACTTCTCTGAGAAGAATGGACAAAGGCAGTCCACCCGCAGACTATCCACTCCTGCCAGGGCTTCCCTGCAAGACAGCAACATGCTGTGATGCACTCAGTCTATGGCAACTTGATAGTCTAGTTATAAAAGCCTGAGGAACTTGTTTCACAGCCATGGGATTGCACAAATGATTTTAGCCTATCTTAGTTTTTACAGGGAGGCTCCATTAAAGCCAACACAGGAGAACAGCTGAAGTATTTTATCATCATGCCAACGTATCAGCTACACTATTTGTGTATTATCTTTGGAACTGCTCTAACTGCGAAGAATCTTCCCATCACTAAATCCATCTCTAGCTAAAGTAGATTCAGCATCTTATGCTCTGAAAATTTGCTGCAATGCATGGATGTGCAGTGAAACTAAGTGTGCACAGGAACCCTATGGAGTATTAAACTGGTCTGAAGCACCAATAGTAGCTGCCAAGAACCATCTTCTCCTTCACTGTTGCATGCAGTGATTATTTTATTTTATATTTTTTAATTGGAGGCTTTGCAGTACCGGGTCATTTTTACTTGCATTTGGCCACTTCTTACTGACTTTCAGATTTATATGGAAGTGTCAATGGTGAATTATATTCACAAAATTGTGAGGGCCACCAAACTAGGGAGAGTCCAGTTACCCCCAAAAAATGGGAGGGAAAGGGGGGCTATAAAACTGCCCAATGTCTAAAGCATAGCTTAGAGCATAGCCCTGGAAGCCAAGACTCCTGGTTCTGTTTCCAGGTGCTGCCACTGACTCACATTCTGGGCTCCATTTTAACTTTTGAGAAGTTTGATTTATCTGTCTCTATAACGGTTATAGTATAAAGATATGGTGCCATACATTACATGAGTGTTACAAGAATTAAATAGTAGTATTGCATTATGTAGCATATAAAAGCTTAAATGAGCTGTTGTACAAGCACACACAGGACATTACAGGTCCATCTACAAATTGCTTACTGTCCAACATGAAGATTCCAAAAGCATTCATTACTCTTATAGTTCATCTATGCCCAGACCTCAAAGGATTTATTGTTTTATAAATGCCTTGACATATTGCCTTTCCCCCAGAACTACCAAGAACTAGGTCCCTTTGGCAAGATTTGAGACTCCGGAGGAACCATTTGGCAACTAACAGCCAGATTCTTACATTTCATTTTAAAGCAAATACACTGAGGCTTCAGCTACTGACTTTAAGAGAAAGGAACTGAGCGACATTTAGGAATGAACTTCACAAACTGATTACTGACTTGTAGCCTTGTGCAACTGCTGTTATGCTTCTGAACTAAGGACCCTGCGTTTCAGTGGCTCCGAGCAGCATGTGGCTCCTTGGATTTGGAAGCCTTTGTTTCCCCCAGTGCTATGTTTAACTTCTGTGGTTAATCTTTTGCTACTACTAGCACTTTTACAAGCTTCCAATGCCACAGTTTCCTGACAGCAGCAGCTCCTTCCTCTCTAGTGGAAACTTATAGTGAGTCCCGGGATGAAGAGAAAGGGGGGAGAAGGCGAATGGCCCCTACGAGTCCCAGACAAGTGCCTATACCAGCAAAATACACATTCTGTAGAAACTGAGGCAAAACAACTTGCACAGAAGATGCTGGGAAGGGGATGGTGAATCCATCCCTACCACTGGTGTAACCACAGGAAATTGATATTGTTAGAGATGCCCATCTGATCCTTGCCAGCAAATTGCACCCTCCCACACGCTAGCATTATTTCTGTTCTGCTGTGGTGGAAATATGTTTAACATCTCACATATATTGAGCATATAAAACCCTAAGCCATTGTCCCAGTGATTAAAATAAAGAACAAAAAACAAACCTACACTTGCCATTTGAGGACCAAAGTAGGAAAGAGACTTAGTAACCCCACTGACAGCTGATTGCCACCTGCTTTCGTCCAATGTCTTGAGAATTCAGGTCCTGATGGAAGCTTTATTGCTGCTGTTGTGACAGAATCTCAATTTATCCTTCCCCTGGTCTCCTTCTGATAGAAATTGCTTCAGTCATATACTCCACACACAAGCCACAGCCCATAGCTGATTGAATTTTTCCAGGGAAGTTCCATCATATTATGGAGGAGCATTTCTAGGAGGGATTTTTTCTCTATATTTAGTTTTGTTGCGAGTTGCTCATTCTAACATGGTCTAGGGCTAGTCTACAGTCACTATCCAGGTTCTGCCGATACAGCTTATTTGTGACATAGCCCTGCTGGTAGAGCAACACCACCTCCCCAAAAGACATTAGCTAGGCCGACACCAGCACTCTTCTGTCAGCATAGCAGCGTCTACCCTGGGGGTTTGCCCGCATAGCTATGTTGGCTAGGAGGCGGGGGGTGGAATGGGGGAGGAGGGGTTTATATCCCTAATTAGCATAGCTGTGCTGACAAAATTTTGTAGTGTGCACTTGGCCTTAGGTCTTATCTATGCTCAAAAGTTGTACTATTTCAGTTATCCCAGTGTAGTTAAGGCTGCATAACCCTCCGAGTGTGGATGCAGATATACTAGTATAAGAATGCTTATAGCAATACAGCTTTCCCCCCATACAGGAAGAGGAATAAACTATATCAGAATAAGGTATCTTCATTATCAACGTAATTGCATCCACTGGGGTTGAACTGGATCAGTAAAAAAATCACAACCCTAATCAACATAGTCATGTCAGTACAACAACTGTGAAGGTGGGCCTTATTCACTGTAGCCTTCTGCTTAGATCAAGCAGATTGGGAGTCTAGCCTACAGCTGAGTGAAAATAAATGGTTTCGTTTCACAGGGTGTTCAGCATATTTTTACTCTGATTTATAAGGGATATAGACAAGGTGGGTGAAATAATATCTTTTATTGGACCAACTTCTTTCAAGTCACACAGCTTGAAGCTTTCAAGTCCCAGAGAGCACTTCTTCAAGTCTGGGAAAGGTAGTGAGAGTGTCACAGTTAAATACAAGAGACAACAGATTGTTTAGTGTAAGCATATATTGTAAGGGACCATTCAAGGTAGAGTCGCCCATTACCACCTCTGCAGTCATAGGACAAAAGAGGGGGTGAAAGGGTTATAGATTGCTGTAATAACCCATAAATCCAGCATGTCTGTTCAGTCCATGATTTTGAGTGTCTAGTAGCATCATGAATTTAAGCCCCTGGCTCATCTTTTGAAAGCCTTGTGCAGGTTTTCTTTGAGGATGAGGACTGAGAGATGAAGTATAGAGTAATTGTTTGTGAAGTGTTCCTCCATGGGTGATCTGGTGTTTTTATCTTCTATCATTTTCCTGTGTGAGTTCATTTGAGAGCGTAGTGATTGTCTGACTTCACCCTCATAGTTTCTATTGAGCCATTTAGTGCACGGGACGACTTACACAACATGTTGTGCTAGGCATGTGTAGGAACCATGGATCTTGAAAGGTGTGTTGTGGGGGAAGTGTTGATCATTGTGCCTGTGGTGATATGTATGCAGACATTCTATAATTGTCCATTACAGTGATTCTAGAGCCTTCCTCTGGAAGCATCTGACAACAGTCACTGCTGGACATGAGATACTAGACTGGCTGGCCCACTGATCTAGTAATCAGTATGGCAATGCCTACATTCTCTACATTGGGTCCCTTTTGTCTCCTTATGAGGTCTGTGCAGATCACTGGAAAACATGGAAGCCACCTCTCAATGGTTAGCTATGATCCCAGACACAGGACATTATGGGTCAAGTTCAGTGCTATCCACAGGAAAGGGAGTATCCTTACACAGCAAGGAAGTGAGAAATTATTCATCTGCCGTGCACCAAGCCAGGGTATACTGAGTACCAGGTGATCAGGGTTACACACAATGGGACATTTGGGCACACTTGTTTATCTCTCTGTAGTATTTCCTTAATCTTCCAAGACTGACATTCAACACTTAATATCATCTCTAATGCTGGAGATGCAATTAGAAATGCTGGGCAGCAGTGAACTGTAAAAAACCCCCGAAGAAGAACCAAAGCTCCTTTTCATGCCCAAGAAAAGCTTCCCAGAGGAAATTAAACAAATTGCACACATGGTGCATCCCCCCCAGAGTAACGCACAAATGCTGCAAATTGCAATAAGATCTTAAAAATTTAAGAAAGAAAAGTTGGGAAAATAAAGCCAGATCTTTAACACAAGAGTTAACACTCATAACAGCTGCCAAAATATTCTATGATAAATTCCCAGGCCAAGTGCCAGAGAGAACGTGGGCCTGTCCACATGGTGCGTTAATCCTCACCAGAGTGGTGTAAATTCTAGATCCTGCTGGCACATGCTCAAAGTTCCCGTAGTGCACATTAATGTCATCTCGTTTCAAGCAGACTGAGGAGCCACGTCAGTGGTTCTAGCTAATGTGCCTATCCCTCAACTGCTAGAAGTCAGTCAAGTATCTATTTGTAATGGAGTGATTGTTCTAATGTATGATAAATGTAAGAAAAAAGTGTTACCATATTAAAGACTAAATCGTGATGCTCTCTGCATGAGTAATCTAGATTCTAGGTAACAAGAGGGAGCCATGAGTTTCTGCAGCACATCTACCAAGAGACAGGCCAAGGTTCCCGGAAGAACTATGCTGCTTCAGGTGGTAGAGCCGGTCCATTTAGGGGCATGGGTATGGCACTGCTTAGCATTCTTGCTTGAGTCCCTCAGGTGGTAATGGGACTAGCATACAATATTACTTTTAATAGCAGTAATCGTGAGAGTGGACTGCTCACAGTGATTCCTGAAGGGCTCTGAGCTACACCTGGTCCCCTCCTTATTCCCCTGCCTCAGTACACGTCTGAGTACAAAGACCAGAATTCAGCCCTTAGCGTCTGCAGGAATATTTTATCCCATTAGTGAGACCACAGACCGTTCTTTGAAAGGACAGAGTAGCTATCAGCAGTAATTTGATTTGCATGGTTCTGTCTACATTCCTACCAAACAGCATGTGGAGGATGCCTTTGTCATTCACTTCTTTTGGAAAGTGAGTATGTACAGTGAGGATCTCAACGGATCTGCTTCCTGTTTGTTGCTTACTAACTTTACTGACAAAAAGTGAATATTTTACACATAGACTGCTCTGGCTCTGAAT
This sequence comes from Gopherus evgoodei, assembly GCF_007399415.2. NCBI lineage: Eukaryota > Metazoa > Chordata > Testudines > Testudinidae > Gopherus > Gopherus evgoodei. The sequence goes on along the minus strand of NC_044331.1, from coordinate 36,781,469 downwards.
AGGCTGGCTTCTGTTCTGCTTCACGCATCAGTTATTATCTGTCAAATTCTGACCTCTGACCTCTGACCTCTTTCAGTCTCTTAAGAGTCCCCACCCTGATTTTCAGATGTCAAGTTTAATTTTGCTGGGCTGGCAATTAGAAGAAATATTTTTTAACATGCAGATATAGTAAATTTGATATTGAGGCTAAATCACTAACCAATGGGGGGAGGGCAGAAGCAATTATGATTTCAAGTTATTTATTAATAAAGTGCCACCCTTGCCAAGGTGTTCAGAATTCACACATTACATTTAATAAGGTTCTATATAAAAATAAATTCTAAAAACAATTTTCCCAATGAAACAAAGTATCTGCTAGATCAAACCCTGTTACTAATTTGCTACATTAACTCCAGTTTCTGGCCACATACCAGAGAACACAACAATATATACATATTTGAATGATATGTTGTGGTTCTTCATTACAGATTTTGAAGGTCACTGCTAATGTTGTTCGTTTCTTGTGAGATGACTTGGAAGTATATTTGTATTTAAAAATGACAAAACAATTAGGCCATTTTATTAAAACAAATAGGAGAAATGTTTTAATAACTAATAAATGATATGAGTGCTAGATTTGATCACAAACAGTATTTAACAGCTGTCTGAAATAAGAAGAGATGTCCATCTGTAAAGCCACTGGGATAATTTTGTGTCTGGCTGTCAGGTAAGAGATTCCAATTAGGTGAAATTTACATGAACACAAAAGAGGATTTGCTCATAGTCGGGTCATCAAAAAGGAGTATCTAATCTATCTTGTCCAACAGATCTTAACTCTCTAACAAGAAACTGCTTGACAATTTTAGTGTAACTGAGATATTTGGGTATTGCTTTGATCTTATTCCATTAATAGTTTGAATCCATCTTGGTCTATGATCTAAAGCCAACGGATACCAAACTTTTTTCATGGGGTGGACTGCATCTTGAGTGAGACAGTCTTGACACCACCTTCCACTCCCATTCATGATTGCAGAAATTTCCTCCCCTCTCATTCATCATCTTTGTGGCAAAGTCAGCAATTGCTTACATGAGAAAGTACATATGGGGAAATACTTGATGTCTTTTCCCCTTCCCTTCAGCTAAGAGTGAGGAGAGAAGGGAGCCAGAACAATGTGGCCAGATGGTTCTTTGTGGGCCAGCATCAAGTGCTCCACAGACCACAGCCTGAGAATCTCTCATCTAGAGATTGTTGTTAAAGGCTCAGTCCTCCAAGGAGCTCTGCCCTCTGACCTCAATCCAGCAAAGCACTCATAAGAAAAGCCATTCTGGATCTGACCAATGGTCCATCTAGCTCAGTGTCCCATCTCTGACAGTGGCCAGCACCAAATGCTTTAGAGGGAATGAAGAGAACAAAGCAATATTGAATGATCCATCCCATTGTCCAATCCCAGCTTCTGGCACTTGGAGGTTTAGGGACACCTGGAGCATGAGGTTGCATCCCTGATCATCTTGGCTAATAGCCATTGGTAGACCTATTCTCTATGAACTTATCTAATTATTTTTGAACTCAGTTGTACTTTTGGACTTCACATCATCCAATGGTGATGAGTTCCACTCAAACCATAAGAATACTAATGTGCCTAAATTTAAGTACATGCTTAAGTGATTTAAGGATTGCAGGACTGAACCTTAAGAGAGTATTTTGTGAAGTTTATTGCCTGGTCTGGGGATTCTTATTATATCTTCAATTTGGAAAGTATTGTTGCTAACGCTGAGTTCTGAATACACCTAAATCAGCTGAGCTACTAGGTAGAAGCATAACTGTGGCATTGCAGGTTTCTGCAGTACACAAGAGATCATAACACAGGAAGAAAATTGAGAACAGTAGTTCAATGTTTGTTCCCAATAATTTTAAATTTCAAGGTGGAATCAGCCTGTATATTGCTAAATAATACTTACTAAAGCATCTGTTTGATTAGAGCTCATCAGATAATGAAAAAGTTAATTTATTTCATTTGACCGGAAAAAAAATCAAAATTCATCCAATAGATTAGTTGTAATGGTGTATCCCGCTGGCTGCTGCGTCATGATCCCACTCAGAGCAAAATCCACAGAGGAGCCAAGGCTGTTACAACCCCAGCTACAAAGCTCAGGTTTTGGCTCAATCTGTAGATGTTCTGGCAGCATCTGGTTCTGTTCCCCGTGTGTTGGCTAGGATGGCTGCTATCACATAAATGAGGAGTTGTTCAAGATTCAAGCTTCTGTGGGCCTTAAATGCTCAGGATAAGCTTCCTCTGTCCAATGGAAGTGTCTAGCCCACTGGGCAGTTTGTGTTACCTAGTCCATAGAGCATGAGAGTCTGCTCAGCTACATAGGCTAGTTCTTTAGCTCAAGCTGTCCAGACTTTCATTTGTAACACCACCGTGGTTTCACAACAGCTCTACTCTGAAACTAACACACTAACGTGAGGTTTGGAAGATGACGTGGCTTTTTTATTTTTTTTTCTCCCCTGCAGCTTTGACCATTTTTGGACTGAGTGAAAAGCTTTTAAGAACATAAGAACAGCCATACTGGGTCAGACCAAAGGTCCATCGAGCCCGGTATCCTGTCTTCTGACAGTGTCCAATGTCAGGTGCCCCAAAGGGAATGAACAGACAGGTAACCATCAAGTGATCCATGCCCTGTCACCCAATCCCAGCTTCTGGTAAACAGAGGCTAGGGACACCATTCCTGCCCATCCTGGCTAATAGCCATTGATGGACATATCCTCCATGAATATATCTAGCTCCCTTTAGAACCCCATTATAGTATTGGCCTTCACAACACCCTCTGGCAAGGAGTTCCAGAGGTTGACAGTGCAGAGTGTGAAAAAATACTTTGTGTTTGTTTTAAACCTGCTACCTATTAATTTCATTTCATGGCCCCTTGTTCTTGTATTATGAGAAGGAGCAAATAACACTTCCTTATTTACTTTCTCTATACCACTCATGATTTTATAGACTTCTATTGTATCCCCCCTTAGTCGCCTCTTTTCCAAGATGAAAAGTCCCAGTCTTATTAATCTCTCCTCATACAGAAGCCATTCCATACCCCTAATTATTTGTGTTGTACTTTTCTGAACCTTTTCCAATTCCAATACATCTTTTTTGAGATCGGGCAACCACATCTGCACGCAGTATTCAAGATGTGGGCATACCATGGATTTATATAGAGGCAATATGATATTTTCAGTCTTATTATCTATCCCTTTCTTGATGATTCCCAACATTCTGTTCACTTTTGTGACTGCCACTGCACATTGAGTGGATGATTTTAGAGAACTATCCACAATGACTCCAAGATCTCTTTCTTGAGTGGTAACAGCTAATTAACTTGCCAATGCCTGGATTTATGGTCCTACATTTCTCTTGCAACACCTCTTTCGCACATTTCAGGTGGGATTTTCAAAGAGACCTAAGGGAGTGTAGGCACCCAAATCCCAGCCTAAAACAATGATAAGTGGGTCCGTGCTGCACAATCTAGATCTGAACTTTCCAACAGGTTGGGAGGTTGGATCTGGGGTTTGGGCTTAAGGGGAGAGTGGCAGGAAACTACACAATATTATCATGAGTTTTTGGATAATCAACTCCTCGTGATGAAGTGGGCAAGTCGGAATATATTTTCATATTGCTGTTTTCTCTCCCCCCTCCATCCCCAGTACTTTGTAGGTGCTGTTCCTCACGCAATAATGCTTTAAAAAGGGAACTGGGTAGCTGAAAAGTGTAGGTTTTCTAGTAGGTTGAAGTTTCTCCATAATAAATAACTTGGGTAAATGTCAGGACTGACTTGAGAGCAATAAGCCATAACTGTGTGTGTTTCACATAATGATTCATGTGGTGATTGGTGGTTGAGCTGTGGGAATTTGGATTATATAAAGAATCAGAGGAGCCTGTGGGCAGGGCATCTTGTGTAGTTTCAATTCCTTGCCCCTTTAACAGGAATAAAGTGGTACCTGAGTGCTAAAACAGTGAATGTCTGGTCTCTTATCTCCTCTTTAAGGCTCTTGCTTAAGGTCCTTGCAGTGGTAATGCTCATGTCCTTACATCTACGCAAATAAACCTAATGATTAATACAGTCCCTGTACGCTGTCAGGCTTGCATTAAAAATTTAAAAAAGAAGACAGCTTGGAACAATTTGAAATTCTGATGTTTCTATGTATCACTGCACCAGAAAAAAGCTCCTAGACAGAAACAACTAATTCACAGCTGCTTAGAAGGAAGGGTGTTGTTTTTGTTTTTGTTTTTTTTTTATATCATATTGCCTCTATATAAATCCATGGTACATGTACATGTTGAATACTGCACGCAGACATGGTCACCTGTATCTATTGGGTGTCTGGGAAGTGGGCGGGCAAAGCCCGCCCACTGCTAAAGGATCCTCCCCCAGCCTAAGGGGAGGAACCACAGGGCCACAGAACCCACTGAGTTCGGGGGACAACTAATAAAAGAACAGGGACAGGAGTGATGTCAAAGGATCATAAGCACCAAACCTTTGGCACTGGGTTGTTAACACGTAGTTCAGTAGTCTTGCAGAGACTAGGGGTAGTGGACTGGAGCATAGTAGAAGGGGTCTGGAAGTTAAGGGGGAGCATTTTTCAACTTTGTTCCTTTATGTTTTCAAGTGATAAGGTCCTACTGGAAGAGGACAAAATTGTCATACTACTAAAAAAACCTCAACCAGTTAGTCAGAGCTTAGCTTTGGACAATGAATCTTTGGAAAATTCCCCACTGACTCCTTCAATAAAAGGATCCTATATAGCCAGTCTTGTGTCCAAATACCTATTATAATGAGATATGCACTTGCTAATCTGACCCTGTATAGAGACACTTAGGCCTGGTCTACACTAGGAAATCAGGTTGGTTATAACTATGTCGCTCAAGGGTCTGAAAAACTGAGACCCCTGAGCAACACAATTAAACTGACCTAATCATGGGCATGGACAGTGCTAGGTCGATGGATGTGAGAAGCAAAGATGAGCAGTACAGATGGAAAAGGCACCCCAGGAGTGTGACCACCTCCCCCACCACACACACATACACACACACACACTAGTTCAACTCCTCTGCAGAATACAGCGAATCAGCCCAACCTGGCTGCATTTTCCCAGAACTGGGGAGAGGCAATATCTGAGGTGGGGGGATGAGAATGGAGCAGAGGCCTGGGACAGTGTCCAGGAAATGAGCAGAGGGAGATGGACAGGGCCTGCATCCAGGGAAGGAAGAAGGAACTAAACAGGGGACTGTAACCTGGGGTGGGAGCTGGATGGCACATACACACCTAAAAGAAAAAGGGGAGGAAAACACTGCACAATGCCCACAATTCCCCTGTTGTGGCAAAGGTGAATGAGAGAATAAACCATATGCAACATACCAGATACACATACCAGATAATGTGCTAAGGGAAGGCACTCAGATATTATGGCCAAGAGGGTGGAATAAAAAACTGGATAGAATAAAAAAAGAGTAGATGGGGCAGTGCCCAGCGGAGAAGAGTGGGGGGGGGCTCACTAGAGGGAAGGGCTGTGGACTGCACAGGTCCCCAGGGCAGGTCACCAAGGAGCCAGCTGAGACCAGTGGCTGGGGAAGAGATGGTGCAGAGGAAATGTCTACCAACCAACCAGATGTGAAAGAGAGGTGGAGGTGCCTCAATTTGTGGGTGGATTTATTTTTGTGCATTTCAGGATGAGTCTCCTGAAATATGCTCATATGAAAAGGGACGACGTTCCCCCGAGAGTTAAAGTAGATGAAAAAGCAGTGTGAATTTTAACATAGACATTTTCCTAAGTGTCTGTCTCATAATTTTAGACATTTGAGGTTGGCAACCCCAGCTACGGATCTGCCCCTGTGACTCTGTGTCTCTGGACTTGCATTCCATTTGAACATGTTCTGCAACTGCAGCTCCTTGCCAAAGCCTGAAAACCACATTGGCAAGCTTTCCAGGTTTGAAATGTATGACAGTTAGACTAGGCTCTCTGAACGTGATCCCTTCTTATGATCCATTCATGCTGAGACACCTGCAAGAAGTCAGACAATGTTTCATGGCTAGCCTGTGGGTAGTCGTTGGGAAAGTCATCATTTATGCAGTTACCAAACTAAAAAAATTAAGTATATGTATTCATATGTAAAAACTGTGGGACAGATTCTCAATTAGTGTAAACTGGCATAGCTCCATTGAAGTCTATAATCATTGAATCAGAGGAGGATCCCTCCCTATATGTTTTCTCATTCTCTCTCACTTTATTTGTTGCTCATTTCTTCTTAGATAGACACAGTTCTTGCCTTAAAGAATTTAAATTCTGTTTCCACAGTGCCTCATACCATAAGGACCTCACAGGGGCTTATGGAAACGTTGACATTATAATTAAATTACATGTAGCCTTTAGCTACTCTATTATCATTAATCCTTCTTCCTCGGTCATGCTGGGTTTTTGCACAGAGCTGGCTGAAAAGTTGTCTGAAAAGTATTCTTTTTTCACAGACAAAAAATTTCCCCCTCAAATTTCAACAACATCTATCATTTTGGGGAGGAAATTGGTGTGCTTTATTTTTAAATGAAGTTTTGAAAAAAATATTGAAGCCATTTTCAATATGTTTATCTATTTGTCATTTGCTGAAAATCCAGTTTTTGGTAAATTAAAAAGTCTAAAAAAGTTTGTATACAAAATAAAATCTCAAACCCTGAAAAATGGATCTGTTCTGAACACTTCAAAACAACAACTTTGAAATTTTTCACAAAAATAGGTGTTCTTTTTTTCAGACAGCTCTAGTTTTGTTTCACAGGTTGTCTTGTTTGGTGAAATTGACAGATAAGATATTGACTATTTTAGCAAAGCTGAAACTTAATACTTCATTATTATACACAAGCTTATAAATAAGAGAATTACCAGCTAGGATTATGAAGGAGGAGCTCCTGGATGATAGTTTAGGTTTGACTTTTATTTTTATTGTTTTGGAAGTGAAGTTTGAACCTATTTCTTCATGCCAGTATCTTTTTTCTTTTACCAAAAGGAAATCCATATTATACAACCATTGCAAAATGATCTATTAAAAGTGTGTCGCTCTAACAATAAATAATGTATTAGGTTTTGGAACTGTTCAAAATCACTGGGGTTTTTTGAGGGGGGGTATTCTCCCCCTAAATTTTGATCCTTGGGGATTATTTGATTCCTTTTAGGAGCTCCAACAAGGACCGAATTTCAGAAATTTATATGTTGTAGGTGAATCACACAAACAGATTTAATTTGTGACTCTGTTGGTAAAGGAGCTTTGTATTCCCAAAGTTCATTTGGTTGTGCTAGTGACTTTCTCTTGATTGCTGTGATCCTTACTGTGACTGGATCATGTCTCTTATTTGACAAGGTACCTTTATATGGTCTAATAGCCTAAGTACCTGGTGCATAAGGAAGAATTAGAAAAAAAAAAGAGAAAGAGAAATATCTATTGTTGCTATTCAAGTTCAAGCTCTAGCATGGTGCACAGTAGTGTAAAATGATATTGAGGAAGGAGATGCGCAGGGACTTCAGAGTGCCATCTATGGCAAAAGAATCTTATATATTTCTTCCAAAGAAATAAAGAAAGAGAAAATTGTGTTCTGCACCCTGTGAGCTTGGGTAGGTTGGTGAAGGCTGGAGTATTCCCAGTACAAAAAGTCTATCTGGTCGTCTCGATGCATTTTATGCTGGAAATATGCATGGCCAAATGCTGAAGGTATGCAGCTTAATTGGTAAGCAACTGCACATAAATAGTACAGATGGTGTAGGAAGAGGTTTAGCTCAGGGAACCAAGTAGTGTGAAATTAGAACTCTGTAACCCGAATAGTCACTGCACTTGTCCGGAGTTATATATGTACTTTTATAGTATTATTCTTATTCCAGTAATCGTATAGTTAATGACTTTTGAAATGTATGCCCATGTTCTAAGCAGTTTCCTAACAAATTATCTCCTTTGCTCATATTGGCCAGAACTGCTTGGAGTCCGTTGAAAGGTAACTGTTGTTTGCAGCTCTTACACACTGCACTTGCTTTCCTAGTTAGAACTGGTTTTGGCTTCTGTGTACAAAAATCAACCTTTTTTGGATGGAGATCATAAGGAAAGGATCCTGAGGAGCTGTGCTCACATCTGTTCTCAAAATCAGTTATACCAGTGTTTCAATCTCTTTCACTCCTAGGCAACTTTTTTTTTCCCTCTTTACTAGAAATTTAAGTGGTTGCTAATGAGCCAAAAGGCTATGCTGGAATTTTATGTATGGGAAAAATTTTCAAAAGCACCTAAGTCCCATTTTCAACACTAAGTCACTTAAGCAGCCTAAGAGCCTAAATCACTTTTGAAAATAGGACATAAGATTCCCTTTCTAAGTCACCTAGGCACTATTGAAAACTGTTTCATACATATTGTTTAGCAAATACTGTTGCCAACCCCATGTATTTTAAAAATCATGAGTCAGGCCCCCTCAAAATAATCAGAACAGCTTAAAATCATAAGATGTAATTAAAAAAAAATAGTGGGGTTCTGTTTGTTTACCTTCTGGCTGAGTCCTTAGGTTATGCTCTGGTTTCATTTTCATGCTTTTGTAGGCAACCTTGAGGGCCAGAAAATTAATTATTTTTTAAATGAAAGCTGAGATTCTCAATTACTTGCAGGCGTCTGAGAGCTGGGCCTCTAAGAAACACCAGATATCATGAGACTCATAATATTGCAAGAGTTGGCCACACCGAGCATTTCAGCAGCTTGCTCTGTGGTGCATCTCTCTCTCTCTCTCCGTGACATAGTGCGTATTAGCAAAGCAGATGCATGGCTTAGTGTACTGCTAAAAAGAGTAATTGACTTTTCACCTTTGTGCTTCTTCATCCTCACTCATCCTCTGGACTAGTAAAGTGATATATATTTGTCATTCTTACCGTTGCAGTACATGGTTTGGCCTTTCTACATTCTGCTACTCCCACATTAGTGTAGCTCCAAGTTGTCAGTTTTGCACTTTGTTTGTTGGTTAGTGAAATAAATGGATACAGGGGTACAAGTTCAAAAAAAATCTTTAGTCCAACTGTATCCTACAAGCACCCTGCCTGAACTCATAGACTCATAGACTAATAGGTCAGAAGGGACCAATCTGATCATCTAGTCTGACCTCCTGCACAAGGCAGGCCACAGAACCCCACCCATCCAATTTTATAACAACCCCTATCCCAGGATCGAGTTATTGAAATCTTCAAAACTGGTTTGAAGACCTCAAGCTGCAGAGAAACCACCAGCAAGCGACCCGTGCCCCACGCTGCAGGGGAAGGCGAAAAACCTCCAGGGCCCCTGCCAATCCGCCCTGGAGGAAAATTCCTTCCCGACCCCAAATATGGCGATCAGCTAAACCCTGAGCATGTGGGCAAGACTCACCAGCCAGCACCCAAGAAGGAATTCTCTGCAGTAACTCAGTTCCCATGTCATCCAACATCTCCCCGCAGATCATTGAGCAGACCTATCTGGTGGTAATCCAAGATCAATTGCCCAAATTAACAATCCTATCATAACATCCCCTCCATATACTTATCAAGCTTTGTCTTAAAGCCAGGAAAGTCTTTTGCCCCGACTACTTCCCTCGGAAGGCTGTTCCAGAACTTCACTCCCCTAATAGTTAGAAACCTTCGTCTAATTTCAAGTCTAAACTTCCTAATATCCAGTTTATACCCATTCGTCCTCGTGCCTACATTAGTACTAAACTTAAATAATTCCTCTCCCTCCCTAACGTTAACCCCCCTGATATATTTATATAGAGCAAGCATATCCCCCCGCAGCCTTCTTTTGGCCAGGCTAAACAAGCCAAGCTGTTTGAGTCTCCTTTCATAAGGCAGTTTTTCCATTCCTCGGATCATCCTTGTAGCCCGTCTCTGAACCTGTTCCAGTTTGAATTCATCCTTCTTGAACATGGGACACCAGAACTGCACACAGTATTCCAGATGGGGTCTCACCAATGCCTTGTATAACGGTACTAACACCTCCTTATCCTTGCAGGAAATACCCCGCCTGATGCATCCCAAAATCGCATTTGCTTTTTTAACAGCCGTATCACATTGGCGACTCATAGTCATCCTGCTATCAACCAGCACCCCAAGGTCCTTCTCCTCCTCCGTCACTTCCAACTGATGCGCCCCCAATGTATATCCAAAATTCTTATTATTAGTTCCTTCATCTCAGCAACTTTAAGTCTTAGACAAGCAGTACCTTAATATCTTACTTCTCCCCTTTTTTGCTTCTCCCAGAAGCTGGACATCATGGAATTTTTACTTTAAGGACTTTTCTGTTTGGATTTTTATTTTTTGAAATAACAAGAACCTCATGTCTTGTCTTCCCCATTTTTCTTGGACAGCTATGGAGAACTTTGAGGAAATGGTTTCTCAGTCTTCCATTAAGGGATTTTGAACCCTTCACAAAAAGAGCTTTCTAAGTTTAAAACAGAGCTTTAAATCATACTATTTCTTTCAATTGCTCAGCTATCAGTCTCTTGGGATGTTGTAATGCATGAGTTCTCCAGTCTTCCAAGGATCCTCAGTGAAACCAGGGAATTGGAGACCTGGTATTTCCAAAATAAAAAGATGATAGTTTTTCTGAAGGCTGGGAGTGCCCTCTTCATCCCGAATAAAGAGCTATATAAAAAGGTGTTAAGAAAGTGGTATCCACCCTGCAGACCATTTTTAATGGTCTTATTCTAAATAGCAAAGCAGGCAGACACAGCCCAACTTCTCTTGAATAATCATGATCTTTCTTGCTGTCATAAATTGGCTCAGATTACATATTGTGACAAAGTTCCTCCTCTGCCTTGGTGGGTCCTGTGCTTATTGGCGGATTTGCACACATCACAGATTCACCTTGTGGGTCAGGAAACAGCCCAGAGACCTTCCCCTCTAGTAGAAGCCACAGTTCAGGTCAATTCCTCCTGTGTAGGATCAGGAGTTGGGAGGTTTGGGGGGAACCCGGGCCCGCCTTCTACTCTAGGTTCCAGCCCAGGGCCCTGTGGACTGCAGCTGTTTAGAGTGCCTCCTGGTGCAGTTGCACAACAGCTACAACTCCCTGGGCTACTTCCCCATGGCCTCCTCCCAACACCTTCTTTATCCTCAGGACCTTCCTCCTGATGTCTGATAATGCTTGTACTCCTCAGAACTCCAGCAGTATGCCTACTCTCTCTCAGCATCTTGCACCTCTTGCTCCCACTTTCTCGCATGCACTTCCTCTCCTCTGGCTCCCTCTGGCCTGACTGGAGTGAGCCCTTTTATAGCATCAGAGAGGCCTTAATTATAGTCAGGTGCTTAACAGCCTCACCTGACTCTTAGCAGGTTAATTGGAGTCAGGTGTTCTCATTATCCTGAGCAGCCCCTGCTCTGCTCACTCAGGGAACAGAAAACTGCTTATCCAGTGGCCAGTATATCTCCCTTCAACTACTCTGCTGTTCCCAACTGGCCTGGGTCTATCACAATACTAATTTGACAGTTTCATTAACCCACTTTCAGATGCTGCTGGTTTTCACTGACTCTAAAGCCTTGAAATGAAGTTCCTGCACATTGGGCCTCATTGTTACTCCATCTCTGTTCTCACTGCAGAAGGTGGGGTGGAGAGAGGGGATGCAAAGGTAATTTTAAATCTTCTTTGCTCTCCCTGTATTCTGGGGCCCTTTAGGGGCTTCCCTGACCCTCAGAGTCACTTAGAGCAGCTGCAAGATTATTCTAAATTGACTTTGTTTCCAATCACTTCCCATAGGAAGTGAAGAATGGCTGGAGCACAGCAACACGTCTCCTCCAGACCCCTGATCCTCTATCAGTGCTGGAAACTGGGGTAGGAGGCTAACATCATGGTACCTTTGCAGAAGCTCTTTGCTGACCAGGGAGGCCCTTTTCCGCAGATTATATTTCCTTGGGGCCCTCTCCACAGCTTTTCATCCCCTTTCTGATGCTGTAGTGATGCATAAGACACAGGTCACAATGGAGATTTGGAGCCACCAACCTCATATGCTGTCCTGCACTACGACACTATCAACTCAAAGGTGTTTTCAAAAGACTTAATTTAGAAAAATTCCAATTTCTTAAATAGTGTGTCCTGAAATGTGTGTTAAGTCCTTTAGAAATTGTGATAAGGGATTTTTTGTTCACCTGTTCTGGTTTTTAAGGATCTTTTCAGCAAAGAAAAAACTGACTGATAGATCATACAGGTGAAACAGGGAAACTGTACACTTCATCAAAGGCTGTTGTAAAGGGGAAGGGATGCAGATTGGGATAAGTAAAGAACACATCAGAGATCTGATCAATTTGAATTCAAATCAGCCGGGCCAGAGGGCACTGAAGGAATTAGCTGAAGAAATCTCAGAGCCATTGGCAATGTATCTGCAAATTCATGGATGACAGGAGAGGTCCCAGAAGACTGAAGAAGGGCTAACACAGTGCCCATCTTTAAAGAGAGGAAAAAGGAGGAGCCAGAGAACTATAGACTAGTCAGTCTGACTTTGTTACCTGGGAAGTTATTAGAGCCAGGGGCGGCTCTAGCTTTTTTGCCACCCCAAGCATGGCAGGCAGGCTGCCATCAGCGGCTTGCCTGCGGGAGGTCCCCAGTCCCGCGGATTCAGCAGCTTGCCTGCGGGAGGTCTCACAGGGACCAGCAGGGTGCCCCCCGCAGCTTGCCACCCCAGGCATGCGCTTGGAGCACTGGTGCCTGGAGCCGCCGCTGACTAGAGCAATGTATAAAACATTCAATTTGCAAATACCTGGGGGATGTAGGGGTAATCACTAGCAGTCAGCATGGATTTACCAAGAAAAAATCGTGCCAAACCAGCTTGATTTCCTTCTTTGACAGGGTAACTGGTTTAATGGATAGGGGGAATGTGATGGACATAAGATACCTGGATTTCAGCAAAGCTTTTGAAACAGTCCCATTCTGTGACATTCTGATACATAAGCTGATGTCAGATTGGAGGGAGGTCTCAAGTGAGGTTCCACAGGGATCTGTTTTGGATTTGGTGTTGTTTTAACATCTTATTAATGACCTAGATGTAGGAATAGAGAGCACACTGACCAAATTTGCAGCTGACACAAAGCTGGGCGGGGTTGCCAATGCTTTGGAGGATAGAGCTAAAATTCAGAGGGATCTTGATAAATTGGAGAACTCGGCTATAGACAACAAAATTAAATTCAACAAAGACAAATGTAAGGTACTACACTTAGAGAAGAAAAAACAAATCCACAAATACAGAATGGCGGGTAACTGGCCTGACAGCAGCACTGCTGAGAAGGATCTGGGGGTAGTGGTGGGTAACAACCTGAACATGAGTCAGCAATGCGATGCTGTTGCGAAAAAAAGCAAATGCAGTTTTAAGTTGCATTAACAGAAGCATAGCTTGCAAGCCATGGGAGATGATAGCTCTATTCTATTCTGCACTAGTTAGGCCTCAGCTGGAGTAGTGTGTCCAGTTTTGGTCACCAATGTATAGAAAGGATGTAGAAAAACTGAAAAGGATCCAAAGACAAGTGACAAAGATGATCAAAGGGATGGAATGCAAGCCATATGAGCAGAGGCTAGAATAACTGGGTATGTTTTTTTTAGTTGGAGATTAAGGGGGGACATGATAGTAGTCTTCAAATACTTGAAAGGCTGCCATAAAAAAGATGGAGAAAAGTTGTTCTCTCTTGATACAGAGGGCAGGTCAAGAGGCAATGGGTTCAAACTACTGCATAGCAGATTTAGATTAAATCTCGGGAAAAAACTTCCTAACTGTAGGAACAGTAGGACAATGGAACAGACTGTCTAGGAAGTTGTGGAAACTTCTTCACTGGAGATTTTCAAAAGGAGGCTAGATTGCCACCTGTTTTGGATGGTTTAGCCACAACAAATCCTGCAGCTTGGCAGAGGGTTAGCCTAGATGACCCTTTTGGTCCCTTCTAGCCCTATGATTCTAAATGCACAAAGCAAACTAACTACATAGAACCTTAGAGTTACAAATAGAGTGATAGACGTCCCGATATTATTGGGACAGTCCCGATTTTAGGGAACTTGTCCTGTGTCCTGACCTTACATCGGTCGGGATGCCCTTTGTCCTGATATTGGGGACCGTCTGGACTGCAGCCACAGCACTGCCTCCTGGGGCAGCTCCTGGCACCCGCCCACTGGCAGGAGCACCACATGCTGCAGGGACAGAGCTGGCAGGCACTGGGAGCGGGCAGAGAGCCCCCTGCCCCAACCCGTGACCCTCGGAGCCAAAGGGACCAGCCTGCCAGACGCTCCCCAGGATGGGAGTCACCCCAGGTGAGCACTCCCGGGACTCCTCACCTCACCCCCTGGCAGGTCCCTCTGGCTTTTAGAGTTGGGGGGCTGTGCGTGCTGCCAGCGCCTGCAAGCCCTGCTCTGCAGTTCTGGCAACTCCCATTGGTGCTTTTCCCAGCCAATGGGAGCCACAGAGCTCGCACTTGTGGTGGACGCAGCATGTGGAGAGTCTGACGACTCCCCTCACCGCTCTCACCCTAGGAGCCAGAGACGTTCCAGCAGGACTGGTGAGTGCAGCCACGAAAGGGAGCAGGGTGTGATGGAGTGACTGTCTGGGAGGTGTGTGTGGGGTGCTGGGCTGTGAGGGTGTGGAGCGCGCTAGTCAGTGGGGGAGTTTGTGTGTTTTGGGGTGCTAGACAGTGGGGGCCTGTTGAGGGTGCTGGGCAGTGGGGGAGATCTGTGTGTATCAGGGCAATGGACAGTGTGGGTCTGTGTGGGCATTGTGAAGTTGTGGTGGTTGGGCTGTGGGGAAGGGCAGTGGGAAGGAGGAAGGAAGGGAGTGAGGGGAAATGTGTGTGTATTGGAAAACTAGTGAGTGGAGGGTTCTCTGTGGGGTGCTGGGCATCTGTGGTGAGGTTGTGGGCAGAGAGGCACTGGGCAAGGTATGTGTGCACAGCACTGTGCATTTGTGGTGGAAGGGCTGTAGGGGGGCTTTGGGCACGGCCGGCTCCAGGCACCAGCGAAGGAAGCAGGTGCTTAGGGCGGACAATGGAAAGGGGCGGCACATCCAGGTATTCGGCGGTAATTTGGCAGTGGGTCCCTCTGTCCCTCTTGGAGCGAAGGACTTGCCACTGAAGAATGAAGCGGCGCGGTAGAGCTGCCACCGAAGTGGTGTGGCCAAAAAGCTGGAGTCAGCCCTGGCTCTGGATATAGTGGATCCAGGAGGTGCTGGTCAGGGGAGCTGTGTAATACAGCATGGGCCCACCCCCAGGACCGGCGCTAGTGTTTCTAGCACCCTAGGCGCATAGCCATTTCGCCGCCCCGCACGCTGGTCCCGCGGCTCCAGTGGACCTGCCACAGCCGTGCCTGCGGGAGGTCCACCAGAGCCGCAGGAGCAGTGGACCGTCCACAGGAATGCCAGCGGCAGCTCCACTGGAGCCGTGGGAGCAGGGGACCCTCCGCAGGCACCACTGCGGCAGGTCCACCGGAGCTGCCTGCCTCCCCCCCCAACAAAATGCCGCCCCCCAATAATCCTGGCGCCCTAGGCGATTGCCTAGGCCGCCTAAAAAGAAGCACCAGCCCTGCCCACCCCCAACAGGAAGGGTCACTCTGGTAGCACAGGGCCAGATGGACCAATGTGCCTCTGGCTCTGGTCGGGGCTGTGCACCTGTGTCTGTCTGTCCCCCCTGCCCACTCGACCAATGTGTCCTGATATTTCACTCTTGCAGTCTGGTCACCCTAGTTACAAATACCTCAGGAACAGAGATTGTTTGTAACCCAGAAATGATTGTAACTGAACAAAACGTTCTGATGATTCCTTCAAAAGTTTACAGCTGAACTTTGATTTAATGCAGCTTTGAAACTTTACTATGCAAAAGAAAAATGCTGCTTTTAACCATCTTAATTTAAATTAAACAAGCTCAGAAACAATTTCCTTACCTTGTCAAATCTTTTTTTAAACTTTCCCTTTATGTTTAACACAGCACTGTACTGTATATGCTTTTTTTTGTCTTTGCTGCTGCCTGATTGCATACTTCCAGGTCCAAATGAGGTGTGTGTTTGACCAGTCAGTTCGTAACTCTGGTGTTTGTAACTCTGAGGTTCTACTCTACAAAAATCAAGACTCTTTTGCCAACTTCTTTTGTTTAGAATGATTATAGGGGATTACCTACAGCTACAGTCTGTGCAAAATGTTGAGATAAATGAGATTTTCAAGGTAGTGGTGTTCCTTTAAACTTTTCTGTCAACAGATGACTTACGCCTCAGCTTAATCAACAAACCAAGGTTGTCCGTTGCTGGATAATCTAAGGACAGAGAAATCTGACTCAGTCACTTCCACCTATTTGTTATGGAGTGAGGCCAGAGAGTAGTGTTGTTTTTCTGAGGGCATTTTGGTTTCTGGTAGATATATGGGCTAAAGACTAGGTCAAAGGTTGTTCCAGCATATTATTAGATAATATTTATTTAATCACGTAAGAGAAACTGAAAATAAAATTTGGGGAAGACTCTTGGTCTCAATCTAACTTCTGTTAATAGTGAATATGCAGATATTACAAAACGCAGGCCAAAAATCTTCCCCACATTTATGTATCTGTTCCTCCCTGTTTTATTTCCAGTCTTTCTTTTTAGAAAAAAATCTTCTCCTGTCTTCAGATACACGTTTGGCTCCATCCTGAGCTGCAGCTGGGGCCGGGGCAGCATGAAGCAGTTGAACAGTTCTGAGCAGTTCAGGTGTGAGGGCAAAGGTACCTTTTTACGCCTTCTTAAGTGGTCAGCCTGAGCATACGCTGAACTGTCTCTCCATGTAATTTAGAGCATTCTGGTCCTTATGTAAAATAGATACTAGACTTTCAGAGATCCATAGATATATTATTTGTAAGTAGCCAGCCGGTGCCATTGTTGTGAGACAAACAGATCCCTCTTTGGAGGTGAAATTTTCTGTTTCCATAGTACTTCAAGCATTTCCTGGCTTGAGGAGCAAGAGACAGTCAAGGGTTTGAACTGAGGATTCCCCCTGTTAGCAAGATAACAGTTCTGAGACAGCAGGCTGGCTGCAGTAGTAGAATTGAGATGTGAGACATCATCAACTGAGAAATAAAAGCGAGACCACTCAATTCCCTTGAATTTACAACCTAAGCAGGATTTGATCCCAGATCTATAAATGTTGTGGAAAATATGTTAATCCACTGTAACAGGTACATGCTTCCTCTCTCTTCTCGCTAACAAATTTTTCTGTCAATTCTTCTTACAGTGCTTTTAAGTACAAACTGCTTCTTCACACTGATTCACTTACTCCTTCCTGAACTGGTTTCACTTTAAAGTCATACAGCCATTCTCTAGGCCTTTTCCCCATCTGAGCCTCAATTTTCTCAGTGAGAGGTTTGTGTGTGATAGATCTCCGGAATATGAAAGGACACATGTTTAGGAAATTTTCTCCATTCCTTGTTGTATATGGCAATGAATTCCTCTGGCTCCTAGCAGAGATTATCCACATGGCTACATTGTCCTCTCAAACCACAAAATCCACATTTAACTAATGATCTTGATCTTCCAAATAATTTTCAACACATCCTGTTAGTCAATATGATGCAATATGCCAACTCAATCTATCAGGATGGTGTGTCACAAAACCTGAAAAATTGTGAAACTAACAAGTGTTTCATGAAAACATGGAACATTCTACTGATACAACTTTGCTTTTTCAGGCAGAACCTGCCTACTATTCACACACAAATTGTCTTACATTGCTTTCTCTTGCACCTTATCCCAGAATAACTAAACTGCTTTGGAACAGACAGCTCTGTTTTGGTAGGAAGTTTCATATGGACACATCCCCATTCTGATACAAGCTATGATATAAGCACTTTCATATTGACATAACTGCCTCCAGAGTAGTGCAAAAACTATTGTTTAGATCAGCCGTTACTAGCAGGCATAGTGGCATTGTGAATAGTTTCATTGACTCAGAGCTGCAGCTCCATCTAACTAGAATGAAATGCCTGTTCAACTGGAAGAGAAAACCTGACAATGTTGATCCTTACGAAACTTTCTCTTTCGCCATAAGCCGTTCTGGTATAAAACAAACTGATGCTGTAACTGGTCAGTCCTGTCTGCTCCATTGTATGTCATGCTGTAAAGAACTGCAAGATTGTCTGACTGCTCTCCCCCTGTGACAGCAGCATTTCATGTTGCTCAATCTCCTGAGGATATCCCTCTGAGCACACTCTATTCACTGAGTAACCCCTCCCTGTGACCAAGTCTCACTTGGTTATTACCTTTTTGGTCTAATTTCAGTTGTTAGGTCTAGTCAGGGCCGGTGCAACCATTTAGGCGACCTAGGCGGTCGTCTAGAACGCTGGCATTTGGGGGGCACCATTTTCTTTGGCAGTGACCACAGCGGCCAGATCTTCGGCTGCCCTGGTCGCTGCTGGCATTTAGGCAGAGGGAGCTGGGGCAGGAGAGCGCGGGGAGGGCCGCCTGCAGCAAGTAAGGGGGGTGCGGCACACAGGGGAACTCCCCGCCCCAGCTCACCCCTGCCCTGCCTCCTCACTGAGCACGCATGTGGTGCTTCACTTCTTCCGCCTCCCAGGCTTGTAGCACCTAAGCTGATTGGCCCTGAAAGCCTGGGCGGTGGGAGAAGTGAAGCGGCCACGGCATGCTTGGGGAGGAGGCAGGGCAGGGGTGAGCTGGGGCAGGGGGTGCCCCAGGGCGGAGGGTCGGGTGTGGGGAGCTGCCGCGGGGGTGGACGCCTCAGGGAAGAGGGAGGGAGCTGCTGTGGGGGGGGTGCCTCAGGGGGGAGGGGGGAGTTGCTCCGAGGGGGGAGGGCTCCTCAGAGTGGGGGTTCGGGGACAGGGGAGGGCACAAGGTGGAAGATTCACCTAGGGTGAAAAGCATCCTTGCACTGGCCCTGGTTTAGTGTGTGGGTGCTGGGTGGAGTTGGTGTTCTGTGATATATTTTGTGTTTTGTGGATACAGACTAACACGGCTACCCCCTAATACTTGTTATATACAGTCGATCAGGCTAGAGGATCTGGTGGTCCCTTCTGGCCTTAACCTTTATGACTTCCTACTGTTCCCTGAGGCGCTCAGAATTGTGATAATAGGATGGAACTATGTAGCCAAGGACTTGATTTTTGCTGCATTGAAGTCACTTGGAGTTTTTATTGTTTTGTATCACAGTAGTGACTAGAACCGCCCAATCAAGGTTGAGAGCAAGACTGGACTTCAAATTTGTATTTGTCCTTTGTTCCTTTTTGTTAAAGAGAGCCTAACAGAGAATTCCAATCACTGCTTCACATGTGAGGCCTCCTTGAGGTGTTCAGGATGAAATGAAAACACAGCTCAGAGCAGGAAGAAAACATTTTGTCAAGAACAAATCATGTCATACCAACCAAATAGCTTTCTTTGACAGGGTAACAAGTCTTATGAGTGGGGGTGTGTGATAGATATGGTATATCTTGACTTCAGTAAGGCTTTTAATACTGTCCCCCATGACCTTCTCATAAACAAGCTAGGGAAATACAGTCTAGATGGAGGTACTATAAGGTGGATGCATAATTGCTTGGAAAACCATTCCCAAAGAGTAGTTATCAGTGGTTCACAGTCAAGCTGGAAGGGCATACTGAGTGGGGTTCTGCAGAGGATTGGTCCTGGGTCCCGTTCTGTTCAATATCTTTGTAAATGATTTAGACATTGGTATAGAGAGTACACTTATAAAGTTTGTGGATGATACCAAGCTGAGAGGGGTTGGATTAAAATTCAAAATGGTCTGGCAAACTGGAGAAATGGTCTGAAGTAAATAGCATGAAATTCAATAAGGACAAATGCAAAGAACTATGCTTAGGAATGAAAAATCAATTGCATGCATATAAAATGGGAAATGACTACCTAGGAAGGAATACTGTGAAAAGAGTTCTGGGGGTCATAGTGGATCAGCAGTTAAATATTAGTCATCAGTATAACACTGTTGCAAAAAAAGCAAACATCATTTTGGTGTGCATAAGCGGGAGTGTTGTAAGCAAGACACGAGAAGTAATTCTTCTGCTCTATCCCACACCGATAAGGCCTCAACTGGAGTATTCTGTCCATTTCTGTGTGCCATATTTCAAGAAAGATATGGACAAACTGGAGAAAGTCTAGAGGAGAGCAACAAAAATGATTAAGGGCCTAGAGATATAATCTATGAGGAAAAAGTGAAAAAATTGGGTTTGTTTACTGTACCCTGAAGTGCCCTGCCTTCTCCTGAACAACTCAGAGAAATAATAAAGTTCATTTGTTCCTCTAAAAACACAAAAACACATCCCAGTTTATCAATGTAGCTGAGGTGAATACATTCTTCCCTTGAAACACCTCACTGAGTTGGTTTATAGTAAAATAAAATGAATTTATTTACAATAGAACATAGGTTAACTGATGCTAAGTAAAAGAAATAAAGTTAGAAAGGGTTACAAGTAGGGCTGCCGAACGATTATAAAATTAATCGTGCAATTAATTGCACTGTTAATAATAGTATACCATTTATTTAAATATTTGTGCATGTTTTCTACATATTCAAATATATTAATTTCAATTACAACACAGAATACGAAGTGTACAGTGCTCACTTTACATTTATTTTTTATTACAAATATTTGCACTGCAAAAAACAAAAATAGTATTTTTCAATTCACCTAATACAAGTACTGTAGTGCAATCTCTTTATCATGAAAGTTGAACTTACAAATGTAGAATTATGTACAAAAAAACCCTGCATTCAAAAATAAAACAACATAGAACTTTAGAGCCTATAAGTCTAATCAGTCCTGCTTCTTGTTCAGCCAGTCACTCAGACAAACAAGTTTGTTTACATTTGCAGAAGATAATGCGGCTTGCTTGTTTTTTACAATGTTACCTGAAAGTGAGAAGAGGCGTTTGCATGGCATTGTTGTAGCCGGCATCACAAGATATTTTACATGACAGATTCACTCAAGATTCATATGTCCCTTGATGCTGCAACCACCATTCCAGAAGACATATGTCCATTCTGATGACAGGTTCTGCTTGATAATGATCCAAAGCAGTGGGGACTGACGCATGTTCATTTTCATCATCTGAGTCAGATGCTACCAGCAGAAGGTTGACTTTCTTTTTAGGTGGTTTGGGTTCTGTAGTTCCCTTATCAGAGTGTTGCTCTTTTAAGACTTCTGAAAGCATGCTCCACACCTCATCCCTCTCAGATTTTGGAAGGCACTTCAGATTTTTAAATCTTGGGTTGACTGCTGTATCTATCTTTAGAAATTTCACTTTGGTATCTTCTTTGCATTTTGTCAAATTTTCAGTGAAAGTATTCTTAAATGAATAAATAAATAATGAATAAAACGTGCTGGGTCATCATCCAAGACTGCTATAACATGAAATATATGGCAGAATGCGGGTAAAACAGCAGGAGACATACAATTCTCCCCCAAGGAGTTCAGTCACAAATTTAATTAACACATTATTTTTTTAACGAGCATCATCAGCATGAAAGCATGTCCTCTGGAATGGTGACCAAAGCATGAAGAGGCATATGAATCTTTAGCACATCTGGCACATACATATCTTGTGAGGCCAGCTACAACAGTGCCATGTGAACACCTTTTCCTCACTTTCAGGTGACATTATAATTAAGAAGTGGGCAGCATTATCTCCTGTAAATGAAAAACAAACGTGTTTCTCTTAGTGATTGGCTGAACAAGAAGTAAGACTAAGTGGATTTGTAGGCTCCAAAGTTTTATGTAGTTTTGGTTTTGAGTGCAGTTATGTAACAAAACAAAACTGCATTTATAAGTTGCACTTTCATGATAAAAAGATTGCACTTCAGTACTTGTATGAGGTAAATTGAAAAATACTATTTCTCTTATCATTTTTACAGTGCAAATATTTGTAATAAAAATAATATAAAGTAAGCACTGTACATGTTGCATTCTGTGTTGTAATTGAATTTGATATATTTGAAATTGTAAAAAAAAAATCTAAAATATGTACTACATTTCAATTGGTAATTTATTGTTTAATAGTTTGATTAATCACAATTAATTTTTTGAGTTAATCACATGAGTTAACTGCGATTAATCGACAGCTCTAGGTACAAGAAGATAAAAGTGTAAACATCTAAATGTTTAAAACTTAATCTAGCAAGTTTTGTTCAAGAATTTGCTTAGGATGGTCTTTCTCACTCACAGTCTTCCAGCAAGATGGTGACTGACTCTTTTCTTGGTCAAGATCTCTCCCAGAGGCCTAAGGGTGTTGGTGTCTTCCTCTTCATAGGTGAAAGAGAGAGAACATGAGGTTCTCTGCCCCTTTCCTTTATGGTCCGGTGGCATTTAAAGTGAATTCTGAGGATTACCCTTCAAAGTAAAATGTATTCATGCAGTAAAGAAGGCAACCTGGAGTCTGGTGGTGAAGGAGGCTCCATGATTTTCTTTCTCCATGTGTTTTTGCTGAAATCTAATTGATTTGTTTCCTGCCATCCCCTCCCCCTGCTGTCTTGAGGACTTTGTTTAATACTTATATGTAAATTGAGAGAAACACATATTTCTCTGTTTAGAATAGACTGTTTAACAACTTTTTCCTAGAAAGGGCTGTCTGCTTTTGAATATGTGCTAATAACATCATACGAGGGAATTCATAACTGTACATATGATGTTGCTACATACATTTCACTATGATATTATTGACTAGCAAGTTACTAGTTTTTATATGATACCTCACCAGGAATTTCTGTACAAAGAGTATTACAATGGTGTATAGGGTGTGAATTCAGGGGTGCTTTCAGTCACAACCAGCCAACCTGCCCCAAGGTTTGAAAAAGCTGTTACTTTACAAATCTTTTTTTTTATTTGCTCTTGCCTCTGTATATAGGAACAAGAGCTGATGTCTCTAAACCGTTTTTTAACCCTTGTTCTGAATAGCTCTTTGCTACTGAGTTTTCTAAGGCATTATAGCAATTTGCTCCTATTTTCCTTTAAGACAAAGATAAAGGTGCTTTAAGACTGCTCAGCTGCAGCCATGGAACTTTTCAATTTCTGAGATTTGTCCAGTGAGGTTTCTTAACACATGGAAGCAGAACTGAATTCCATTTCTAGTAAAGAGGTAACTTCTTAAGGAACTAAGAAACTGCTGGAATGTGGATGCATATTTTCAACATTCTTTTTCTTTTTTTTCTTATCCTGGACCTCCAAAATAACACTGAATGATTACAGTGCTGAGTTATGTACCTTCAGTGTTTGACTCAGCCCAGATGGAATCCTGAAGTCCTTATGGAATAGTATTGTCAGCTTTACATTATTTGACTGTAGTTGCTGAGAAATGTTTTACAACAAAAAACAGATGAGCCGCCTGAGATTAAGCAAGTGCATTACATATCATCTGACAGTTAGAATCCACCTTGCTGCACTATGGCATGAAACTAAAACCAAAAAATGACACTGGTGAGATAAAGACAGAGGAAGGAACCAAAAATCTGCTGTTTCCTAGGCAACCTGATGTGCCATCCATACAAATGCCCAGTGAGTGTCAAAGAACATTCCACAGCATCTTCAAAGCAACTCAAGGGAACATGCCCCTTAAGTTAGGTGATGTAAGACATTTTTCTCGCTACTTCTCTTGAATCATTGCAAACTTCAATGAAGCAGGTATGTGGCTGTGCTATTATGATCAAATCCTGGCAAAGTGAGACATGAGGTGCGGAGAAGATTAATGATGCAGTCCACAGGGGGAAAAACTTAAGAGATTAGATCTTTGAATCTAATTGATTTTATTATATATGAGAACAATTTTCCCAGCCATGGGTCAACAGCATTTGTACAAAGCTATGCCAGACTAATAATAATTGAAATTTGGATGTGAAGAGAATGTAGGAAACATGAGTTAAGAAAAGAAATTGCCCATTTGTGTCCAAAAGAGTGTGTAGAATTGGGACAGGTTTGTCATTTTGAGTCCCGAGATGGACTGCACAAGCTGTGACAACTAGAAGATCTGAGTGGTGGTGGCAAAAATGGTAGTGGTTCAACAGCATTCAGTAAGAGCTCCATGGCTCTTGCTCTGAACTTGAATATTCTTATGGTAAGATACTCTTGTTGCAAAACACTGAAAATATTGTTTTAATTTGAAGTAACTTTCTGTTACTGTCACAGCCTCCATCCTGTTACATTTGTTTAAACGATGGAAAAACTTTACTGTGTAGATGTCAAATAATGTTAAAAATTCTTACGTTAAACTTCCAAACTGGGTTTACGTCTCATCCACTGGCTTCTCCTCCTCTTCCTCCTTCTTGAATCACTGAGGTCACTTTTAAGCAAGATAGCGGTTCTCCAGATTAAGCTCAGGAAGCAGGAGCGGTATTATTGTAGACTGTATTATCATCAGTACCTGCACTTTTTACGCATGCACTCATTGTTGCGGTAGAGATGTAGGTCAGAAAAGGAACCATTAGCTCCAGTCTATGTTTAACAGCTGGTGTTAACTGTCTATTATTTCTCTTCAAATTAACTATCCCCAAAATAACTTGAGCACTAGTCTCATATGACAAGTTCATTTGTTCTGATAAATTTGCTTATCAAAGGGATCCTGCAGACTATAGATTACAACATTTTAGCACCTTTTTGATGGCCAACATACAGTACAACCCCAGATATATACCATCAGACAAGTTCAATTTCTCAGTTTTGTATTCCAAAAGCATAGACAATGTGTCCCAGCGTTTTCCTGGCTTTCAATATTTTTCTTTTTATGGCGTCTGGACACCCACAGCAAAGGCATTCTTCATTAGTTCAGTGTTTCCATTTCAAAGCTTTCATAAGGCTGTTTCTGAAAATTGGCAGATGGCCCTTTTCATTTGTTGATTACTGTATGTATTTTTTTTTTTATTTCACTCCCTTTAGAAAGGCCCAGACTCCTCTTAAATTGCTTTGGGGGATTCACTATCCAGTCAAAAACTGGGCTCCCCAGTTTGCAATAATATTTCTGTGCTAATGAAATGTTTCTGTTCCCCTTGAACCCAACTCGAGTCTGCTGAAACTCTGTACTGAATTACTATGCTGTATCTACA
Organism: Gopherus evgoodei; assembly: GCF_007399415.2. Lineage (NCBI taxonomy): Eukaryota > Metazoa > Chordata > Testudines > Testudinidae > Gopherus > Gopherus evgoodei. The sequence goes on along the minus strand of NC_044331.1, from coordinate 36,756,434 downwards.
AATATTAAAGCTCATAAGACCCCTGTGAAGTGGACAAGTACTATGCTTGTTTTCCAGATGAGTAAACAGACTAAATGACTTGCCTACAAGATCACAAAGCAAATCTATAGAAAAAATAGGGAAGAGACCCAAGAGTCCTGCCTTCCACATGCCTGCTCTAAACACTGGCCTGCACTACACTTCCAGATGCTTTATTCTAATAATTTGCACCAAAAGAAATCAAAACAATATTAGACTGAACTAACCCGTTCTTCTAGTGGCAGGAGGAATAAGCTTATAGGACCCAACAAACTCTGTCTGTTGCATGTGAAAACCAACGCACTGAAAATGTACTACTAACCTAGTCCATTGTGATGAAATAAAGCTAATAGAGCTAGACTATCCTGGGATGGAGATCTGCCCAACCATTTATTTTGTTCTTCTGCACAGGAAGGGTCACAGATCCTATTCAGTGGGTTTCTAGCCTCTCCCTTGCTGCTGTGGGGACAAATTAAACCTGGCAAACTGTGGCTGTGTCTTTGCTGGGGGTGCGGTGGGGAGGATGACAAGTGCATTTGTACACACAGATAGCTGCTGCAATGCAAAATCCTAGTGGAATCAAGCCACAGGCAGCTTTTACTTCAGCATAGAGAGTCTAGATCAATAGCAGGTGGCAGTTGAGCTTCATGTAGCTCCAACAAGGTGTTTGTATCATTCCTACACACAAATACAATTTTTCCAGCTCTTTATTATTATTATTACTATTATTATTATTATTTATTATTACAGGAAAGTAGGCAAACATCTGGAGTGTCTAATAGTTTCACCACATAAAAAGAGCCTCCTTGTAAAATAAAATATCAATCAGAATAGTATATACTAAGTATTGTGTCTGCTAAGTTTCTCAAACAGTTTTTATTATGCCTGCAGAAATGCTGGACTCTTAGGTTTGTTTCTGTGCCTGCATATCATGGGCCACAGGCTCATTAGAAATGAAAACTTTTACTTTAGCCATCTGTGTACAAATAGCATACCTGTGTGCAGAAATATTGAGAGCAATCACAAAGCCAAAGTAATGTTTGAGGTTCACCTAGGCAGTAGATTTTGCAGTGTATCTTGCACAGAATGTATTTAAAGTGACCAGAGAGCGGAATCAGCTTGTTTGCCAGTAAAAATTGCTAATACTTTTCATTCTGAATGACCAGAAACTGAGAGTGCTGTGCTCAGTCCAGGGTTGGGAAGCAAGAACCTCATGTTGCTGGTCAAATTTTCAATAGAACCTAAATGATTTATGACTAGGTCCCACATTTAGGAGCTTCAATTCCAGTGACTTTCAATGACATTTAGATTCCCCAGGGCCTAATTCAAACCCCACTGAAGTCAATGCAAAGTCTTTCTATTGACTTCAGTGAACTTGGGATCATGCCCTAAGTGCCTAAGTCACTTGAAAAACGAGACCTAGGCTCCTAAGTTACTTGGGTGCTTTTGAAAATCATATTCTGTCTTCCAAGATGATTAAGGAACAGTATTGAAAGGTGCCAGAAAAAGCCGTATCCAGTTCCTGGCCAGTTAACTGCATTACAAGGCTTTGATGGTAGGGATGAGTGCGTCAAAAGAAAAGGAAATAGGGCCTGCTCCTGCTCCATTGCAGTCAACGGCAAAGCCCCAATTGATTTTAATGGATCAGCATCAAACTGAGGTGAGGACGAAAAGGTGACCCTCAGAATTCCTAGCAGTGAAAAAACAATGGAAAGAAATCCCAAATTTGTAACCATAAACCCTTATTGCTTGTATCTCTGCCCACTAACGTAACCTTACAGAAATGAAACTCAACTGGTACAGCTAACACAAAGTTATCTTCTACTATGTATGTGCTGGTGAGATGGAGAGAGAATGGCACTGCTACCTTGGTATTACATAGTAATTATAAAGCATTCACTTGCTAGCAAATGCTACACTTGAGTTAGCAAAATGGTTTTGTAGATAAGTGTCTATTTTCTCACCCTCAAAACATCCCAAATGGTGTTACTTTATAGATTGGAGCATGGGACACTTCAGCCAAAAAACAAATTTTACAGAGGGTTTAACCAAATTCCCTTCAGCAATTGTTGAGTTTGTAGACAATTTTTAAAATATTTCACATTTAAAAAAAATTCTAATGATTTTTGTTTTCCCCAAGTCCATTTTCAGCAAAAATGGCTGAAGCATGAAATTTAGCAAAGTCATTTCTGTGCTAAATTTTCCATATGTTTGACTGGGGGAAGAAATGAAAAATTAAACCAGTTTAAATGATTCATTTTCCAGAAAGAGGGCTCAGCTTTAAAAGCATGGGCAACACTTAAGAGGCAGGGTGAACTACGTGTTTTCTCTACCCAGCCCTAAAGTCACAGATCTGCTGCTCTCAGGTCATGTATTCACTGCAAAAGAGTGTGTATGTGTGGGTGTTCTGTAATATAATAGTTGTTAACACAAGATAGTTCCCTCCATATAGAACCCTCGTGGAGACAAGGTATGGTTAATTTTTATCTCCCTGTCAAGGTCAACCCCAGCGAAGGGTACAGCCTTGACTTCAACTAGCTATGACAAGCTAAAAGCTATCTTTGCCTCAACTCCCTCAACTTAAATCCTAGTGTAGATGAAGCATGGGTAGTTTTGACTTCATAATTGCTAGTTGAGGTGAACAGTATACCCCTCACCTGGGGCTGACCTTTACAAGGTACATTGCAATAAGAACTACCTTTGCCTTGTCTCCACTAGGTTTTTAAGGAGCTACCTCAAGATAGGTACCATAAGGTGAAAACCATCTTTTTGTCATGAAGACATAAATCACAGCTGTTCGGGCCAGTTGAATGTGGGAGAATAATCTCTCATTGAAAGAGATGCAGCAAATCTCTTCCAAAACCTGCCTTGCTATTAGACATAGCAGAAACTCATGGATGGGAAATTAACTGCTGATCCTGTGATTTATAGTGCCTAACTGTGAGGTGTTGCACATTGTGCAATATCCTGTACATTCTAAGTTTTTATTTTTGTTTTTTTCATCGTGAAGATACAGCCACCGGACGTGTTTCTACCTTATTAACTATGCCAGGCAAAAAAAGTCTTTGTAGCCAAACAATAGCAAAAACAAAGGTATGTTCACTTTAAGGAGGTGTAAACTTCAAAGCCTAGTAGGAATTATTCAAATACTAACATTCCAAAATACAGGCAATGTGTTATTACTGGGAAAAAACATAACCAAAACCTTGCTAGGATCAACTGGTGTAAATTAGCATAGCTCCATGGACTTCCACAGAGCTATACTGATTTACTCCAACTGAGGATCTGGCCCCTAGAAAGTACATACAAAAAAAAGTATTATGCAAAATGTAAGTTGTCGGTTTAAAAAGTCTCAAAATGCAGAAGCTGAAGTTCCTAGAGTAGCGCTGACTAGCTACATTTCCCCATCCTGAATATTACACTGTACATTTACCAATCTTAACAGAAAAACAGGCCTGGAAAATCTTTTCTAGGTGCACCCATGGCTGCGTTAGCATTACAATAGGAACTTTAATTTTTGTATTTTCGGGTTCTATTTTAACTGCTCAAAGCTCCTCCTGTGGGAAAACCTCCAGAGATGATCCAAGGGAGGAAAGCTCACCAAGGGAAACCATTGGCAGCCACGCCAGGAAAGAGTCCAGTGGCTGGCCCACGGAGCTGTGGCTTCTCCAATATTCACTGGAGATCAGGATCATCTGTGCAGAAGGCCTATGCTTCAACAATAGCTCCAGCCAGGGCCTGCTGTGTGCCTCTTCTCCAGTAGCCAGGCTTTGCAACTCTCATAGAGACAAGCTGCTAAGGAGGTGGACTCCCTTTCACGAGTGTAATTGCAGGGAAATGGAGTTTGCCTACTTCTCATGTGAGGAATATGGAGTTTAGTTTAGGTTAGCTATTTCTCTTTTTCTTTTATCTCTGCACCACTTCTCTTTTTTCCTTATCTCCCCACTCCGCTCTACCCATGGTCCTTGCCCTCCGCCTCACCCACAGGGTGTTCATTGTGCTGTGGGTGTGGCATGAAAGTTAACACAGCATCAGAGTTGAATTAAATTTTAAGTGGATTCTCCTCAGGCTTGGTGACAGGATGATGGGGGTAGTGCACTCATGTTCACTCCCTTCCCTAATGTAGATTCCCTATTCTTTGCAGGTGCTTTCCAGGGCTGGGGGAGAGGCAAGGAGGGAAAGCGGGATGGGGAAGAAGTGTCATTTTCAGCTTGTAAGCCATACAGCATTGGTTGTTTTTCTTAAAGCCCCAGTTCCTGCAGTCACGGGGTTACTTACAAATCTCAGTTTTCATTTAAAAAAACAAATTATTTCTAACCCTTGTGTTTCCACAGAAGAGATTGAAAACAAGACAACTAAAGGCTCAGAAACCAAAAGGCAAATTAATACCCCCCCAGCTCTAAAAATTATTATTACTGAAATTCTCATGATTTTAAGTCCAACTCCATTTACAAAAAAAGGGAGAGGGGAAAGATCATGACTCACGATCTCATGGTTTGGGATGCTGAGCCCTTAATGCAACACGAATTTCCTTCTGCATGTTTAAGTTAGATATACACACAGCAGGTGGGTGCATGGCAAGGTTCTGTGTGGGGCTGTTAGTTCAGCTGAGGCTTGAAAAATTCTAAAAGCAAGTATTAGAGAAATCATAATATTAGCAACAGTTCACCTGCCCAAAGTAGTGACCCCCTAACTCCAACAATTCACTATAAGCAAGTGGTTCTGGGGCTGCATGACAAACTAAGCCTTGTTTCTTTCAAAAGGGTTTGAGTACTTAGTTTAGAAGTAAAGTATCAAAACCTCACCTGTCATATAGTCCAAGTCCACCATAACTCTTTACAATGTGTCTTTCTTTCAAAGATTAAATGGTTAACATAGCAAACAGTATATTTTGGGGCGGGGGGGAGCTTAATCTGCTTCTAAACTCAGTTTGGAGAGTGAACCATAATTAAATTAATAGAAAATCCCTTTAGATGTATAAATGAAGGTATAACACAGGAAATATAGAGGAACTGCACACTTACCCAAAATGCATCTTTGAACTGCAGCTGTGTCATGCCTATTGATTTATCGAGGGGGGGGGAAAATCCTTTAACAGGTTTGCAGAGTAGCAGCGGCACTCGGCTTTGCTGCTGTTGCAATACACCAGCTAGAGCAGAAAGTGAAACACTTCTATAGTCCTGTCTCTCTTAAAATAAAAAACAGCACTGGGCAGTTTGAGGAAGCTCCATCTGCTACTGTGAAGAGAAAAAAAACTCACTAACCGAAAAAAAAAAAACCCCTAGCCCCAAACCTGTTTCTCTTCTGGTAAACAGTTAATATTGAAATGAGGAAGCAGAGGGATGTCAAATGATGTCAGTTTGCTCCTTGCCATGTGTGCACGTGAGCTACTGGCAAAAAGAAAAAGAAAAAAAAAGAGGTGATCACAGGATCTGATGAACTGCACAAAGAGGGAATGCAAAAATAAAGTAATAATAATAATCATAAGGAAACCAGCATAATAGAAAGAGACAAACCAGGGAGGAAATCAGATTAAAATAGTCACATGCTGAGGAGGCATTGCAGAAAAACTCCTGCCAAAAAGATTATGAAGAAATGCGGTGCATAAGTTCACACACACACACACATACACACAGGAAGTGTAGCTGCAAAGTTACATTTTGCAGCCCCTTAGCAGGACTGAGGCAATCACAATGTCTTCATACATATATTTCTCTGATTTGCAAACTGCCTTCATACAAATGTCTTTGTGACTATTTAAAAAAAAAAAGGCATGCACACTGACATTGGAATGCTAATCCAGAGCTTCCTCCTGACATCACTGTGTAAGGAATTTTAAAATGTGATGATTCAGTAAAATGAGTGCTAGGAATGCACCCAGTGTGATCTGTCAAGTCATTAGCAAATAAAATATTAAGAGAGGCACTGCCTTATTTACTAAGAAGCTGGATAAGTGAGGTCTAGAAGTAAACTCCAAACTCTTTAAAAAGTGAGGAGTGAGTGAGAGGTGAGTTAGAGTTAACAGCTAACAAGCACAGAGGTCTCAAGTTGTTAACCATTTTGAAGAGCAAACATCTAATCTAATAGTGTACAGAACACCTTACCCACAGAAGCACTGAAATGCAGTATTTAAAACAAGTAGCTAAATAGGATGACAGATATTTTTATAGGCCTGGAAAATAATAGATACTAATGTGGTAATTTTCTTTATTTGAAACTATGATTTATCTCTGCTTTCCTCTTTACTCTACGATCGAAGCAATTTGTCTGTCAGTCCCTTTCAAAATTTTTGAGGAGGGTTTATTTTAAAATTCGGACTGGAATTTGAACAAGGAGCCTTTTGAATGTGGGGTAGGGAATAGCCCATACAAAGCTCTGGAAATCTGGGTTTCCCAGCAATATACTATCCACTTCTAAACCTGGCCCACTATATGTTCATTATAAATTAACTCAATTAATTTTAAAATCTGATCTATTGAAACAGCACTCTTTCTTTGAAGGATCTCAAAGCATTTTGCAGGAGTTTCCCCTGCTCCTGCAGTCAGTTCCACATAGGTAGACCTTGTGGCCACACAGAGCCCTCTTGACCTCACTGGGCCGCCCTGTGGGCATAAGTGTCTGCTTACAGTGATCTAATTGTAGGATTCGTTCTGCAATTATTGTTACTGGACATGCGTGTAGTGATGCAAATGTAACATAAAATCGACATGTTTCCTCGCCCCCAAAGTTTACAATCCGAGACACTAGTCACAGGACAACTGTTTGGATCAAGAAGGGTGAGCAGAGGGTATTGATGAGGAGAACACGGTGGGAAGGATTTGTGGAAGTAGTGGGATTTCTGAAGAGGGAGGGCACTTGGTGGACTAGGCATATAAGACTGTTCAAACCAGCGTGGAAGAGACACGGAACCATGAATGGCAAGAAGACTAAGGGCTCAGTCATGCAAGGTGCTGAATACACTAGTCCTGATCAAGCACAGCCCTTGAGCAAATGCTTCACTTCAAGCATGAGAGTTGTCCCACTGCCTTCAATGGTCCTGCTTGCTGGCCCCAATCCAGTAAAGGATTTAAGCATAAATACTCACCATCTTGCACAGTCAAGCCCTAAGGGAATAATAAGGAGAGAACACTGGAAGAAGCATAGTGTAAAAAAGGGCAGTAAAAGGAAATGAGAGCAGAGATGTACAAGGACAAGTTTATCCTCAAATTGAGCCTCTCTTCTCCTGTGAGAAAGAGAAGTATTGTCTTCATTTTAGAGAGACAGCATCCTTGTGCTTCAGTTTCTCTCTGACTTATAGTCACAAAAGACAGTGGCAGAGCAGGAGTCTTGGAGCCAGGATTCCTGGGTACTATTCCTGGCTCTAACTACATATTCTAGTTTAATGATCCACAGCTGCAACTATATCGTTTCTCCTTTTTGATCAGAGCAACTAGTCAAAGTTTAGGGCTCTGTGGGTGTTCCAGTTGGGAGTAGAAATTTGTGGTAGCCAGGTGTTTCTTTGTAAATAAACAAAACTACATCAAGGAATGTACAAAGTCCTGTGTCTCTGAACACGGAAGGAACCAAGAACAAAAAGGAATAATTTCTTGTTTTACCAGTCCCCTCCCACCCTGTGCACTCTTTGAGCCAACACCAAACCCAAAAACTCTCTCTCTACCTTTGTGTTCTTGTCTGTGACCTCAGTGGATGTGTGTCCTCTCTCACACACACCTACCCAAAACAATACTCAGCTCAAAAGCTCCTAGGACGGTTCACATGCACTTTTGTCTGAGGGGCTTATGTTTCCAGTTCTGTTAATTGAGGGATGAGTTCACACCTATCAACCCCAGCATGGATTTTAACCAAACTCAACAAGGTTTCTTTCACCCAGTTCATTATTAAAAAAAACAACCAATAACCACTACTATTGTCAATAGCCACAGCATCAGGGTTAGAAATACTGGCCTCTCTCACAGATTACTTCCTCATTAACTAGGGACTTGACCTTGCATTGTGCTGAGCATTATGGTGGCCCAAACTGAAGCGTAGGGAACTACTCACATGCTTATACTATTCAGTACATGTTGATGTGTTTTGCTGGACTGGAACCAGAGTGCTCAGAAGCTTGTAGGATGGAGTCCTAAAGGAACCGTTCTTCTATCTCGGTTGTTAGAGAGAAGTTACATATAGATGAACAGATTTGACATACTCCATCCAGCAGAAAGCAGTCTTACATAGCACAACTATACAGGATGAAATATCTGGAAAAGTATTGCTTAGCCTGGCAGATGACGGATATTAATAAAGTACATATAGGCTTTGTTATGCAAGGAAGGGATATATGCATTTCACTGCCATATTAACAACAATTTAAGAAAGCTATTAGCTGTAGATTCTTCAGTTTCTTGTTTAAACTTATGTGCTGTGCTATTATAATGAATATTTAGATTGAGGCTACTGTGTAATGAGGATAAATACCATTCCAAATCTGAGGCTCTTGAAAACTGCACGAAGTAGTATTTAAGTGCATTATGTGAAACGATTTAAGCAAATTATTATGCACTCCACTTCCAAGGAACTTGTCTTATACAAATAATTGTTTGTAGCTGTTGAAAAGTAAATTGAAAGCAAGTTTCTAATCTGAAAAAGACAGCAAGTGTCGATTAACTCTGCAAGTGCAGATGCAAGCCCAGGCAAGGTAGCCGATTCCTCAAACTCCTTAGGCGAAACAAGCTAAGGTAAAAATTTGGCCATGCAAAAGTTTCCATTTAACATCCTTAAATATATGAAGGGACAGCAATTCCTTTCTATTTAGCATTTTCTCAAAAGAAGGATGAGAAGTAATAGCACAGGAACAATAATCTACCTAAACTTTGGGAAATAAACTATCTTTTAAAAAACAAGACAGAATCACACCACCACGATGGATCTTTCATGATAACAATTGCATTTCAACAGTAAAGACAATGAGAATGTATGCCTCTCTGAAATCTCTTGATCGCCACTCTTTGACCACAAGGTAGATCTCAGTACAGCATGTGTGTATATGTGCTGCTAGGCAGGATCTAAAGTCACTCTATTTCTGCAAAACATTTTAACACATTCTTCACTATTATTTTTAATCCACACCAGCGTGCTTCACAGCTCTGTCCCTTTGTTTTCATGGTAGCAGTGGAGACTGGAATGACAGTAGGAGAAAAATGGAAACATAATATGTCCACTGCAATTGGCCTCCGCTGTGCTTGAATCCCTTCACTAGCAATATGTTCAGAGGGCTGTGCTTTAAAGCTGGACTTCTCACATTATTAAATAGAGCAAGATGGTTCCAGTGTCATTTTTAGAGAGAAGTTATTTAAGAGGGCAACATGCAGTTGTGGAGGGAGGACATCAGTTCAAAATTACATCTGTCTGGAATTTCACTGGTGGTCGTTGGAAGTGAAGATTGTTTGCTGATAAAGTCTGAAATGGTCTCCGTCTGACAGGGACTGTCTCCCTGGTGTGCTCATGGCAGGGAAGAAGGAAAGGACCACATGGTTTAGGTTCTAAGAAGGCCACAACTTTATTAGTCAAAAATTACATCCAAGTTTCCTGTCAGGAGACAGCCCAGAGTAGTCATTTTTAGCCCATTAATCCTTTACCAATTATTTGTGTGATCTCACCACAGGGGCAGCCAATCATAACACTAGGAGGTTTTCTGGGTGCTTCCACTCACCTGCTAGTATCCCTCCCCTTTCAGGGGTTGAGGTGAGAGGCGACCTTTGACACCTCCTCTCACCAGCACTGCTATAAAGCACATTGACAGGGGCAGTCCCCCCAGATATTGTCCTGGACCTTGGCTCACATTTGCCCTCATAAGGAGATGCCCTCAGGCTGGCCACCATGTTACCTTTTTTGATCTGGAGCCTAAATCAGTGAGTTTCTGCATTAGGTGCCTGCCAAAATGTGTGACAACTAAACAACTCTCACATAGGTCAAACTATGGCCTCTGGGAGCTGGACAATCTCAGCCCTCTGGTTGGATTTTGCTGTCAGAAAGATGACAAAACCTTGCCCAGCCTCAGCCAATCTGGTGGTATGAGGGAAAATTCCTTCCCATACCCAAAGCAGCAGCTAGCATAGCCTTCAGGGTTTCAGATAGGGAAGCAGGCGGTGGAAGCCACCAAACTCACCTTTTGCTGGGCTTGGCACCCCTGTCTATACTCTCCTTTGGCATAATTCACTATTTTTTCTACTTATCTCAATGGATTTTTGTTGCTCTCCCAGGCTTTTTTTTTTTTTTTTAAACTGAAATACTGTTTTTCATTCCATCACAAACAAGTCCCATAGGTGTGAACACTTAGTATTTCTTATCATGAATAAGGAGATGAACACATACACACACACACACTTGCAAAGCAACAGCTTGCCAGGTATGGAGTACAACAGTGTAGATCCACAAAGCTAGTATTTTATTTCCTTTTGTTTTATGTATACAATATATAGGAAGTTCGTCCTGAAGCACTTAATCAGGGAAAATTCATTAAAAGACACATGTTAAATAGAAATGGTATTGACTATAATGTTATAAGCAACCAGAATGAAAGTAAGAGCTTGTCTATGCTTAAACGCTACAGCAGCACAGCTGCGTCACTGTAGCGCTTCAGTGCAGACACTACCTGTGCCAACAGGAGGGATTCTTCCATCAGCGTAGGTAATCCGCCTCTCTGAGAGGTGATAACTAGTTTGAAGGAAGAATTCTTCCATTGACCTAATGCTGTCTACACAGGGACTGAGGTAGGCTTAACTATGCTGCTCAGAGGTGTGGATTTTTCACACCTCTGAGCAATTTAGTTATGCCAACCGGATTTTCTAGTGTAGACCAGGCCTCAGGATGCAGTAACTGCATGCAGAGAGTCATTAAGAGTATTGTGTGGGTTTAACCACTCTCCTTTGTCTGGAAGTTACAGCTCTGAGATTCCTTCATATTGCAAAGCAGCTCTGAAAAAGGATGGTAAATGGCGAGGCAATCTGTCCAGACCATGTGCTCTGATGGGGTTCCTTGGGCAGGATTTACCCAGTTGAAAAACTCAGGGACTAGACTAGACCACACTTGGAATCCCCTACTGTAAGCAGAGACCTGTATGAGACCTGGCCTAGAGAAAGCCAAGGCAGCTGCTTTTGGGGACCGTGGCAGGGATCTCTTACCCAAGCTCCCTGCGAGAGTTGCCTGTAAGCTGTTACCATCTCTTTTCAATTAAACAAGACTTCGGTGTATTTTGTAAATAAACAAATTTCACCAAGAGAATAACTGCCTCCATCTCCCCAGTTTCTGCTCAGCACCAGGGACAACAGTATCTATAAAACTGATCATTCAAGAGAAGTTTTCAGTTAGTCAGAAATGTCACTGATATTAACCCCAGGGTAATCACATATAGAATTCCTTCCAAATGAATTGAGTCAATTATGAGGATGAGAGTGTATTAAATTTATTGGACTTCATCATTCATTCAGGCTCTCCCTCGCCCCCATGTAAATTTACCATGTAAATTGCATTTCAATGTATTTTCGTAACTTTGGTAAGGTGAATGGAAAAGATAGTGGGAAGAAAGATTTGTGTTTATATTTTAAAAAAGCTGTACTGTGAAATGCACCTACAGTGAACTCTAGAGAAACTCTACCATCAGTGAATAAAATAAAAGTCTCAACTCGTGTCTGTGTGTGTGCAAGTGTGAAAATAGCAGTTTTTTGTATTTGGGAATAGTTGTTTTTTAAGTGACTTCATTTTAAGAGGCTACCACTGTACAGGAAAACCTTTTGTAAATAAAAATCAGCGACTTAGTAGAAGATATTTTTAACTGAAGTCTACTTAAAGCAGGCATTTGGCTATGGAATGTGGTTCTTAGGTCGTCTTACCTTATATTATGCTTACACTATGAAAAAATAATTGAATATATGGAAATTCTTCCTACTGGAGTGACTGGAAATCATTATGCCATAATCCCACTTGCTGCCTCTGCTACCTTACCTGGGAATGGAATTTGGAAACACAGTTGAGTCATGCCATCACTAATTCCTCCCCATTTGATTAGTGCTTTGCACTTCTTTATGCTTTTCATCTAATGATCTCAATGTTCTTTTGAGACATATAATGAATTAAAGCCCATGACACCCTGTGCAAGAGAGAAGCAATATATTATGTTAACAGCGTAAAATGAGATTCAAGGAGGGAGGTTAAGGGATTAGTTTGGTCATGTGTACGTGACAAGCCACAGTCAATGCAATTTAGGTCAGTGTCCAGCCACCACAATGTATATGTTGCTCGGGCCCCTATATACTTGCCCGTTTGCATTAGAGCTGCACGTCCTCACTACGAGTGCTTGCACTGATGTAAAGTGTGGTGTACCATGAGTAGGCATTTCTCTGTGCCATGCACCGCCATCCAGTACAATGCCTTTTGGATGCATCCGACGAAGTGGGTATTCACCCACGAAAGCTCATGCTCCAATACATCTGTTAGTCTATAAGGTGCCACAGGACTCTTTGCTGCTTTTACAGATCCAGACTAACACGGCTACTCTTCTGATACTTAATGCCTTTTGGGACATTTTTGCAAAGTTTTGTGGGATATTAACGACATGCAGGGATCAAATTCAAAGCATGTAACTTTTTCCATTCCATAATACCATCCTTTTCCCATAATTTACACAGCATTTCTTTTTAAATCCCACAAACCTGTATGGTGCTTTTTAGTCTCTCCATGCTTCTGTCAAAGATGTCAGCTCTCAGAGCTCTGTGCTATTCTCTTGAACGTTGCAAATACAAGAAGCCTGATTCTCCTGTCTTCAGAGACTCTCAAGAAGTCACGTCCCCAGTTGTTGCACTATGATATCTTCAACAGTTTGCTGATGGACATAGCGGAAAACAATTCAAGGCAGTGGTTGGTGTTCACAGAACTGCTGTAGGTGGCGGAGCACTGCATCTGAGTCTGAGAAACAAGCAGTGACTGGTGGATCACATCATAATGCAGGTTGGGATGATGAGGGGTGGCGGAAGAATTTACAGATGCAAGAGGCTGCATTCCTGGATCTGTGTGCCAAGTTCATGCCAGCCTTCAAGCACAGGAACACCAGAATGAGAGCTGCATTGACAGTAGAGAAGCGAGTGGCAATCGCACTCTGGAAGCATGCAGCTGATCAGTGCGAAGTCATTCTGCAGTTGGAAAACCAACAGGCCATTGTCATGTGAGTGTGTAGGGCTATTAATTGTCTTTCAGTATACAGGACTGTGACTGTCAGTAATGATGTTCGCATCTTTAATAACACAGGATTTTTCAAAAAAAAGGCAAGCAAGGACATTCGTTCCTAACCAGAGGATTACCACTGGCAATGTTGAAATGCCTGTAGTGATCTTGGGGGACGCAGCAGACCCTCGTGCTCCCCAGTCTCATGAAGCTGTACACTGGCCACCTAGATAGCACCAAGGAAAGAGTCAACTACCAGCCTAGCAGGTTAGATACAATGTGTAATAGAATATGTTCTTATCAAGCTGTAAACCTGGCTAATCCACTCAAAATTCAAATATTCACTGTTCCTGACATCCCACAGATTTCTAGTAGTCTCTCTTTGTCACATGTCCACAACTGTCTACTATTTTCTAGGCATTATCACTCCAGCTGGTCTTCTGAACTATAACCACCAAAGCCTAAAATTGACAGTACTCCTTCTGGATAAGGTTCTCTAATTTCTGGCTATATAGAACCTAAAATTCAGAGGAATATCAGTGGATCCCATTGGAACGGGCTTGTGTATACAGGTCAGATTAGATGATCGCAATGGTCCCTTCTGGCCTTGGAATCTATGAGTTTATGGCTACCACCTGACCTAAGTACTTTGCCTTACAATTCCACTGAAGTCCATCACAGTCATCTGCTTTGTATTCTGTAGTTTGCAAAATCCACAGCTACAGGGGGTTCCTACTATATATCTCCCCTTTTCCATCATTTCACATATCCATCGCTCATCAGTAGAGGAATGTGTTCTGATTCATGTTGGTCCCATCCACATATTTGTCATTTGCAACTTACTCACTTCACGTTTAGCATCACTTTTCTGTGAGTGCTTTGCACCCACCAGCAGCCAACACCCCTCCTCCCCACCCTGTGCCTCCTGTCCCACAAGGCCACTGATCAACTCCTCCCCCTCACTCCCAGAGTCTCCTGCATGCTGCAAAATAACTGTTCAGTGGCGTGCAGGAGACTCTGGGATGGAGGGGGAGGAGCAGGGACAGGGCGCACTCAGAGGAGGGGGCAGAACTGGGTGGGAAGAGGTGAGATGGAGAGGGGTTGGGAAAAGGTGGGGTGGGCCATTATTTCTTATGGGGAAAAATTCCCCGGTATCTGTCATTTTGGTATCCATCGCAACCCTGACATATATCAGGGATCCCCTGTACTCAGAAAAGCCTGCCAAACAGAAAATAAACTTTTTTCTGATCTCAGGTATATAGCAAATAACTTTGCAGTACATCTAAGCGAGTGTTTCTCAGATGTGGGCACTGTGGCCGTATGCAGCAATCGGGGGCTTTTGTTGCAGCCACAGCCTCTTGGGCAGTGACTGGGGGAGAACGCAAAGCAGTACCTCTCCCGCAGGGCCATCAGAAGGGTTTGGGCTCTCCCCTCCTCTGGAGCCACAAACACTGGAGGAGCAGGCAGCCAGTGAGTTCCTGACTTTCCCAGTCTCGGGCTTCAGCCCTGGGGTGACAAGCGGCAGGCTCCGGTCATGGGATTTTGGGCTCCAGCCCTGACCCTAGCCACACGGTAGCAGGTGCCAGCTCTGGGCTCACCACCTCTTCCCCATCATTGTCCCTGGCCCCTGCAGCCTCCTCCAGCCCTGGGCTCTGGCCCTGGAACCTTGGATTCACTGCCTCCCCATTGCCCCTGGCCCCCAATCCCTACGCAGCCCCCCATCCATCTCATCGATCACCCCTGACCCCCACTGTCTCCCTACCCACCTGCCCATCCAGGGCTTAATTTGTCCCCTGGCTTGCCAGGGCTGAGTAAGTCTGCTGTGAAAATTGATATTTGTATGGTTCTTAATACCACTTTTCACAGCCTCCCAGCCAGCTAGTAAGTCTGCTATGAAAAGTGATATTAATAAACATGCAACTATTACTTTTTGCAGCACCAGACTTACTAGCCAGCAAGTCTTAAAAAGAAAAAAAAAAGGCAACCAAAAACAAAAGCAACAACAACAACAAAATACAAGGATGTGCAAAGCACCTTATTTGTGTTTCTATTCTGTTTAGGTCCAGTAAAGAATAGAGAATTGTACATTATTTTTATTATTGACTCTGCAATAAAACCCCATATAAATAAATTATAATGATTTGGCCATGTAGATGTACATATTTTTGTTTTTCCTAAAGTTAATTCAGTATTTTAAGAAGATTTGTCATAGCAGCCACCAGCAAGATGTGGTGGCTGTACTCTGAGGCCACCAAAGAATTTATTGTGAGAACCCTGGATCTAAGAGCCTATGTGTATCGAAGGATATTACATGTGGTTACAAACTCTGATAAAAATGTTCTTTCTGTAAATTTGGGGTTGTTTTAATAAGAAAATACAAAGAAACAGAACATAGGATGGACTGTAAACTAATCTCTTCTGTCTGATAAGTGGGGGCGGCTCCAGGCCCCAGCACGCCAAGCGCGTGCTTGGGGCGGCAAGCCGCAGGGGGTGCTCTGCTGGCGCCGCAAGGGTGGCAGGCAGGCTGCCTTCAGTGGTTAGCCTGCGGAGGGTCCACTGGACCTGCAGCTTCGGCGGACCTCCCGCAGGCACGCCTGCCTGCCGTGCTTGGGGCAGCAAAATCCCTAGAGCCGCCCCTGCTGATAAGCAGCCATAATTCTCATTAGAATGTGGATGGGGAAAACAGTCCCATACGTTAGTTTCAAGACCATTATGAAGTGCTTGTTGCTGAAAGGTGCAATTGTGGCCATTTGTAGTAACAGCAAGTTATTACTGTAGATTGCAGGTTTATGATCATGCTGGGTTGAGTACAGATTCCAATTATAAACACTGAGAAGGTTCAGACTTTAAACCCTTGAGTTTGGATGGTTCAGACCAGAGTTTTGGTGTTTTGATTCTGCCTGCTATAATGATATGAAGTTGAGAGTTAGTTTTTTATTTGGTCTCATCCTTAAAATATCAGCACAGGGGGTGGAGATTGTACACATCCAGTGCTGCAAACATGACACTTTTCAGTGTTATGTTAATGATTTATAGGTCTCTGATAATACAGACAATATACTTTCTCTTCTAGATAGAGGTTGGGCGGGGGGTTCTATAAATGGAAATTATAAAAAGAGGCATATAATTAGATGATAATACTTCAGACTGTGTGGGTATCTAGTTAATGCACATGTCAAGTCTCCTTGGATAAATCATTGTGCTTATGAAATGGAAAATAGTAGGAAACTATCTCTGTCAGATCTAAAGCACCTGTCACAATAAGGAACCCATATTTAACAGACTTGGATGTTAAATATTGAATGTTAAAAAATAAAACAATAAAGATTTTATACAACAATACAGAGCCTATTGTGTCTTAAAGTATATAGACACTGATAACTGTGAAACAGCACAATTTTCATCTCCCAGTGGGAAATTACAGCTAAAACTTCCAAGGGTTCTAACTGGTTATTTGGGAGCTGCCATTTCTGTTTCCATGGAAACCGATGTCAGATTTTCAATGAAGTGCTTTGAAACTATCCTCAATTCTGTCGATTTACAATTATTTTACACCACCTTATCCTCTGTGACAAACCAATCTCTATTTCCATGGAAACAGCAACTGCAGCCAGCAGGCCTCTGAGTGATTGGTTAGATCCCTTTTAAAGTTCAGCTCTTGCTGCTGGCTGAAAGCTAAATGTAAACCAGCAAAGATTAATATTCAGTGTTCTCAAAAACTCTGCAACATGAACCATGGGGAGGAAAGTTAATGTTTTTCTAGTATATTTATGGGGTTGGGTTTTCTTAAAGGGCCTTATTAAACTGCCTTGACACAAATCCACTGTTTGTTATAATACAGAATGTCTCTTTAATTGGTGTTTTGCTTTAATTGAATTTATATTTAACATGAAAATTAATCTCAGAACCCCAAAAATTCATGAAAGGCAAACCCATATTGAATTTTTGATTATAATTAATACCTAGCTTTTATATAGTGCTGTTCACCTGTAGATCTCAAGGCGCTTTACCAAGGATCTCAACCTTGTTATCTCCATTTTACTAAAGGGGAAACTGAGGAATAGAGAGAAGTGACTTTCCCCAGATCATCCAACTGGCCAGTGTCAGAGCCCGGAATAGAAACTAAGCTCCCACATATACCAGTCCAGTGCTCTATTCACTAGGGCATGTATGTTTCTGCAATGATGCAAATTTTAGGAATTAAAAATGCCTGTTAACCCCCCAGCACACAGACCAATGCGTTTATCAGTATATTTGTATTTTCTTTTTCGACCTAACTTGGTTCCACTGAAGTCAGCGTCAGTTTTTCCATTGACTTCATGGCGAGTTGGAACAGGGCCCTGATTTTTGAAGTGTGCACTCAGCAGATCTATTAGTTTTGCCTACCAATTATGAGATTTATAAATGGATTCAATACTGTATTAAAATCATTCCAGTTAGTATTTTCCCCCAAATTACTGCGAGTATTTCAGTAGCCAAGTGAGGTGGGGGCCCTAGTGTGTTAGGTGCTGCTCTAATATGTCGTAATAGACAGTCCCTGCCCCAAAGAGTTTACAATGTAAATAGACAAAGGGTGAGAGGGGAAACAGCAAAGTGAAAAGACTGTCCCAGGATCACTCAGCAGGTCAGTGATAGAACTCAGGTATCCTTAGTCCCTGTCCTGTGTCCTATCCCCTATACTTCACGTCTTCTCCATATGATCTTTTCATATAAGGCTATTGATAAGAGATCTATCATTCTTTTGAAATGGAACTTCCCTGTCCTTCCAGTGCTGAAGGTTCATTAGGCTAGTAGAAATCCAAAAGTAATTTTTTTTCTTGTTAATTTTTAACGTTAAAGGCCTCAGTGCTTCTCTTTCACTGATAACCTATGGTGGTAGTTGTGCCATTCATAATGTTCAGGCAACGGATGCCACACTTGTTTGTTTTATGGGGAATTAAGTGGCTGAAATAATTTCAGCACAGACCGGTAGCCTGCGTTCTAACTTGCTGAGAGGGTCCCATTATACTACAATATTGGATAAGGAATCAGTGCTCTAACCTAAACACATTGGTGTGTTCCATCAGCATTGATTGATGTGACTGAACTACTCGTGGTTCTTTGTACTTATGCTAGAGACAAGCTGTAAATGGCTTTCAGTGGAAAAAATAGAAAGATTTCTGTTTCTGTAAGTGCATTCCATCTCCCTCATTTGTCACAGCTTTGGATAAAGATACTTTTTTATCACATTGCTGCTCTTTGCACATTCTACTGATAAAGTCTTCATGGTTGTTCATCTCTACAGTCCATTGCATTCAATGAAATGCAGACTAAGTATATAATTGCTAGCTAAGTAGGCAGCATGTGCAGAGTTTAAGAGGTTTGTTTCTTAGTCGGGACTCTTTGAATACTGTACTATCTTACACTTTGCAATGAGACCATATAAATGTTTTCCAACTTAAATTGATGTAAAAACTACATACAGAGATTGTTTTCTCTGCCATGGAAATGCAGTCACCTCTGAGGTAAAATGTGGCAATTGTTTAACAGCTCACAGAAAAACTAATCAGCAGATTAAGACAAAAAATGAAAAATATCTTATCTGACTGAAACTACAGGGGGAATGTAGGAAGTTAACTATTACCCAAGTTGGAGTTTAGAAAGGCTCTCCAAAATCTTGCGAAAAATACACAATATCTTTAACTGATCACAAGACATCAAGACCTTATTCAAAATATGCCACCTCCAACAGTCAGTGTCTTGTGCCTAATACATTACCATTAAGCATGTTGAGAGGCATTAGTTTGCTACTGACTTGGAGTACCTCTGCCTGTAATTCCCAGTTCCAGTAGACAGACACAGTGTGGCCGCAGTGACACAGGCAGTGGGTTGTGGTAGCCACACAAATGCAACCCCATCCAAGACCCTAGGGCTGTACTCAAGTAGCTAGCCTGAACTGCCTTTTATGCTGTTGCAGGCTATCTCCAACAGAGCTAGCACATGTACATCTACCTGAGCATGGAATCATCCTCCCCCCAGCAGCAGTGTAAATGTATCTGAATCACCAGCACCATTTCCTGAAGCCTCCATATGTTCTTTGAGTTTACCCCTTTAGTCTTACATTATTCCCACTGTAAGAGCACAACACGTGTGGCATGCATAGCCAGTGGCACTGGAACACTTTTCATAGAGGGGGTGCTGAAAGCCAGCCAAGGAAACTGTAAAGCAGTGGTCCCCACACTTTTTACCACATGGCCAGGAGTGAAGCCCAGGAGCCAGGACATGGGAGCAGAGCAGTAGAAGTAACTTTAAAAGATTGCATCAGTGCTTGGTATTCAAATAGTTTATGTGAGAGCCATTTGTCCTCACCATCACAATCTACCTAAGGTTTTATTTCTAGGTCTCCAGTATAGCAGGAACAATCCATTTCCTTTCTACTTACCATCCATGTAAATTAGTGACTCCTCTTTCAACATTCCTCATGACCCTAAAGTCTAGTACAGATTTCTGCTCTGTCCTTGTCTAGGAGTGATTTGTTTCTGGGATTCAAATGCCCCTATCCTTAGTCTTGTTACCTCTAAACCCTATGTTCTCAGCTGGTGCTGTAATTCACTGGTATTATAAATAAATTAGATTTGTCTCCTCTGACTCTACCTCCTATACTCTCTGAGGGGAGGGCTCTAAAGTCCAGATAAAGGCAGAAAACTCGTCAGTGGGCCCAGCTAGATATTGTCAGAAACCAAGTTGCAAAAACATTTTATAAAAATCAATTAACACATCCCAGTTAACTCATAATTAAAGAATGCCT
The DNA here is from genome assembly GCF_007399415.2 of Gopherus evgoodei. NCBI lineage: Eukaryota > Metazoa > Chordata > Testudines > Testudinidae > Gopherus > Gopherus evgoodei. Next base: position 36,736,432 of record NC_044331.1, on the reverse strand, counting down.
TTGTGAAAGCTCTGTTCTTAAAACAAACCTTCTTTAGGAGAAAGTTCGGTCTCTAGTTGGTAAGATAGAGGGAATCAAATTCTGTAGCCTGGCTCAGCCTGTGCGTAAAAGGGAGTCCTTTCCCGCTCAAATGTAGATAGAACATCTGGTTTACTTTCATGCTTTGAAAACTTCCTTAGAGGTACAAGAGGCAGCACAGAGATGGACAAATTCATCCCTGGTGGAATTTCAACGTGTTCAGTGCACTTAAGACCATAAGAGCAGCCATATTGGGTCAGACCAAAGATTCATTCAGCCCAGTATCCTGTCTACCAATAGTGGCTAATGTCAGGTGTCCCAGAGGGAGTGAACCTAACAGGTAATGATCAAGTGATCTCTCTTTTGCAATCCATCTCCACCCTCTGACAAACAGAGGCTAGGAACATCATTCCTTACCCATCCTGGCTAATAGCTATTAATGGACTTACCCTCCATCAATTTATGTAGTTCTCTTTTAAACTCTGTTATAGTCCTAGCCTTCACAACCTCCTCAGGCAAGGAGTTCCACAAGTTGACTGTTCTCTGTGTGAAGAATTTCCTTTTATTTGTTTTAAACCTGCTGCCCATTAATTTCATTTGGTGGCCCCTAGTTCTTATATTATGGGAACAAATAAATAACTTTTCATTATTCACATTCCCCACACCATTCATGATTTTATATATCTCTGTCATATTCCCCCTTAGTCTCCTCTTTTTCCAAGCTGAGAAGTCCTAGCCTCTTTAATCTCTCCTCATATGGGACCTGTTCCAAACCCCTAATCATTTTAGTTGCACTTTTCTGAACTTTTTCTAATGTCAGTATATCTTTTTTGGGATGAGGAGACCACATCCGTATGCAGTATTCAAGATGTGGGCGTACTATGGATTTATATAAGGGCAATAATATATTCTCCATCTTATTCTCTATCCCTTTTTTAATGGTTTCTAACTTCCTGTTTGCTTTTTTAACTGCCACTGCACTCTGTGTGGATGTCTTCAGAGAACTATCCATGATGACTCCAAGATCTCTTTCCTGATTAGTGGTAGCTAAATTAGCCCCCATCATATTGTATGTATAGTTGGGGATATTTTTTCCAATGTGCATTACTTTACATTTATCCACATTAAATTTCATTTGCCATTTTGTTGTCCAATCACTTAGTTCTGTGAGATCTTTTTGAAGTTCTTCACAGTCTGCTTTGGTCTTAACTTTCTTGAGCAGTTTAGTATCATCTGCAAACTTTGTCACCTCACCGTTTACCCCTTTCTCCACATCATTTATGAATAAGTTGAATAGAATTGATCCTAGGACTGACCCTTCAGGAACACCACTAGTTATCCCTCTCCATTCTGAAAATTTACCATTTATTCCTACCCTTTGTTCCCTGTCTTTTAACCAGTTCTCAATCCATGAAAGGATCTTCCCTCTTATCCCATGACATCTTAATTTATGTAAGAGCCTTTGGTGAGGGACCTTGTCAAATTATGTCCACTGGATCCTCCTAAACCACGTTTGTTGACCGCTTCAAAGAACTCTAATAGATTAGTAAGACATGATTTACCTTTACAGAAACCATGTTGACTTTTGCCCAACAAGTTATGTTCTTCTGTGTGTCTGACAATTTTATTCTTTGTTGTTTCAACTAATTTGCTCGGTACTGACATTAGACTTACCGGTCTGTAATTGCCAAGGTCGCCTCTAGAGCCCTTTTTAAATATTGGCGTTACATTAACTATCTTCCAGTCATTGGCACAGAAGCTGATTTCAAGGACAGGTTACAAACCATAGTTAATAGTTCCGCAATTTCACATTTGAGTTCTTTCAGAACTCTTGGGTGAATGCCATCTGGTCCTGGTGACTTGTTACTGTTACATTTATCAATTAATTCCAAAACCTTCTCTAGTGACACTTCAATCTGTAACAATTCCTCAGATTTGTCACCTACAAAGGACAGCTCAGGTTTGGGAATCTCCTTAACATCCTCAGCCATGAAGACTGAAGCAAAGAATTCATTTAGTTTCTCTGCAATGACAGAAGATCAACCGCTACACATGCATATTCTAATAAACTTGTGAGACTTTAATCTTTCCTAGAACATTCCCAATTTTTTCACTAACAGCTATAAGAAAGAAAAAATTGCAGAACTTTCTCAGGCACATGTTATCTTTGGATGGTGGAGAGCTGCACTTCCTCAGCTCATCTGTATGCTGGGTGAGCATTAAAACTAGATATAAAATACTTAGAAGCACATATTGAGCCAGATTGTCCACTGATGGAAATTTGCATAGCTTCTTTGACTCTAATCAAGTTACACCAGTTTACACCATCCCAAAATCTGGCCTATTTTTTAAACTATTTATTTATTTAGGAAGTTTTAACAGGTTGATCTAGAGACAAAACAATAATAATTACAACAGTGAGCTTTTGTTTAGAGAAACATTTATATGGTAATATAATCATTGGATCTCTCTATTTAACAGGCTGTTACCATATTACTGAATGAGCATCTTTACAGTACACAACATGTTGTTAACAGTGATTTTTTACTACATTGAGTGAAATCTCTGTTTACAAATATTTAATAAGAATCTGGCCCATTCTTAATGGGACAACTCCCAAAGGGCACTGAGCTCCTGCAGTTCCCACTGACCATCCCTGTACCAAGGTCTCAGTAAATTCAAAAGAACATGTAGGTTGTAGGTAATTAAAGTGCAATCAAGATTGCAAAATGAATGCAAAAATTCCAACTGTTACTCTTGCTGCACATAAAAATATTGTAGAATGGGCTATGCCCCATTATCTCAGATTTGGTACTTTTATTTAAATGTAACTGTTTCACATACTATCTTAGGTACTTATATGGCTCCCATTTCTGACGTCTCTGAGCTCTTCACAGGTTTTAATGTATTTATCTTCTCTCATGCATGTGAGACGGGGCAGTGCTATTATCCCCATTGTACAGATGGGGAACTGGGGCACAGATAGGCTAAGGCCATGTCTACACTATCATTTATGTTGGAAAAACTTATGTTGCTCAAGAATGTGAAAAAAACACACCCCTGATCGACATAAATTATGCTGGCATAAATGGTAGTGTGTGCAGGACTATGTTAGCGGGAGAAGCTACCACCACTCCTTGGGGGTGGTTTAATTATGTCGAGGGGAGAGTTCTCTCCCATCGGTACAGAGCAGCTACACCAGAGATCTTACAGCAGCACAGCTAGGCTGTTGTAAGCTCTCTAGTGCAAACAGAGCCTAAGTGACTTGCCAAAGGTCACACAAGAAGTCTGTGGCAGAGCCCAGAATTAAATCAAGGTCTCTTGACTCCCATGCTAACCATTGGACCAAACTTCCTGGCTAATCAGTCAATAATCTATTTATTACTACTGTAAGAAGAATTCTCTACAGTGTCTACTGTAGAAGTAGAATCACAGACCTACTTCCCTTATATAAAGGAAACAATAAGAATAAAAAAAAATGATCAGATCCATATCACTGAGTTATCCTGCAGAACTCATGTTTATCAATCAATCATTTCTGAGCAAACATTTTCTCTGGTTTGAGAAAAGGTTGAATTGGGAGTCACTCTTTTCCTGTATTACTTTGCATCACATAGGATATCATTCAGTTTGTTATAAGATCAGTCTTATTACACAGCATTAGCTGCAATATAGCACATGCAAATATTGCTTATCCCAGCCACATAAGAAAGATGAGCTGAATTAATTAGGCCGCAACTGTATTTATTAATCGCTCACATTTATTTCATCTCTCTTGTCAATTGCTAATTTAAAATAGTATCCAGTGACTGAAAAATATAAATAATATCTGTGAATTGATTCTCTGCTAAAAGTGGTAGAATAATCTTTGGATACTCAACAGGATTTTTTGGAATTGTACAGTATACTCCCTGCATTAGAATTTTCCCCTGTGATGCCATGGAAAATGCACAAATTAAGCTATTATAAATATTAGCTCAGGTTACTCTGGCATTTTTAGGCAAACGTAAATATTCTAACAAATGTCTTCATTTAAGGGAGTAGGTTTGTTTTTTATAAATGCCTAATTTTATGCTGTCCCAGTAGAACAGCAAAACTGTAGGAATGTAGGAAGTTGCAAGATAAAGTATTTGGATTAAAAAACAGGGAAAACCAAACCAATATGCTTTTTTTTTTAAAGGTAAATAATTATAGACTGCTTATTATTCGTAAACTTTCTCTCTCCATTTAAAGAACTGTTTTCTTGACTTTCAGATAAAGGGTCACGCTTCAGACACTGACTAGCTGTTTAGTCTCAGACCAAATCAGTTAATTAAATTTCTCCACATTTGAGAATATATTCACGGAGATGTTTTGTCATGCAAACATACCCTTAAATATATAAAGCACCAGAAAAAGTAACAGTTGTTTTCACCATCATATGGTAAAAGTATTTGTAGTATTTGAGCACCAAAGACTGTTTTTTTTGCAAACTATGAATGCTAGAAATGTTGATCAGGTTGAATCATACTTCAGATGGTTAAGTAATTAGGTCTGTTTTTTCCATCAATGCTGCTCTTTCTTGTCTCATTCTCCCTTAATAATAATAGTGGTAGAGAGATTCCTAGCTACCTTAAAACTTTTTAAATATACAAATTTTTGTTACTTTAAATAAACCCCTTGTAGATTAATTTCATCACCTTCAAATTTTTTATCTTAAAACAAAATATGGATTTCCTGTCCCCTTCGAAAACACTGTTTTCCCAGACTTGGACCTCCCCCCAAATATCACAATTGTGATACATGTATTTTGTCAGTACTGATTTGTTAGGTAAAAGTACAGTTAAGACCATTTATGAAGAATGCAATTACTGCAAGATAGAATCCTCATAAAGGGAATTAAAGAAAAAATGGACAAATTATTTGAATACTAACAGTGTCTTAGGGCACAACATTAGATACTTAGGTATGGTGTTTCTTCCTCACATGCAGAATTGAACAGATTGCCAGATTTAGGGTTGGGCAAGAATGTTCCCAGGTGTCACAATCAGATACCTGCTGCTTCACAAATCATCCACAGGCATCGTCCATTAGAATAAGATCTTTGTCTCTCACACGATCAATTGCTCCAAACTATCAGGTTTATTGGCAAATTTCTGCCCTTCCTATCATTTATTTCTCTGGTGCTTTAATCTTTATAAAGCACTAACCTTAGTAGAATAAATAAGCAGCATATGCTGCTGGGAAGCCATTGTTACTGAAAACATTGCTTAATTGCATTAAGTGTAAACAACATAATGGATAAAGTAGACAGTGAGGACGCTAGGGAATGAAAATTAGTTGACATAATGGACAAATTATTTAAGGCCTTTTCTGATTGTATTTCTCTATAAGTCAGGGCTGCCTCGGGGGGAGGACCGCAAGTGGGGCAATTTGCCCCAGGCCCTGGGCCCCACAGGGGCCCCCACGAGAGTTTTTTGGCATCCCTGGAGCGGGATCCTTCACTAGCTCCGGGGACCCCAGAAAACTATCGTGGGGCCTGGGCCCCCAGAGCTTCTCCCGCTCTGGGTCTTTGGCAGCAATTCAGCGGCGGGGGTCCTTCCACTCCAGGACCCACTGCCGAAGTGTCCCGAAGACCCGCGGTGGGGGATCTTTCTGCCCTGGGACCTCCCGTTGAAGACCCCAGGATCCCTGAATCCTCTGGGTGGCCCTGCTATTAGTACCTTGAGCATCAGCCATATAGAAGCCAATAGCAGTGCCCTTTGAGAGATTATCTTGATTTTTTTTTTAAACAATATGAAATATTCTTTTGTACACATATCCTCAAACATGCTGCTATGTTTCTTGCACAGTATGCTCCAGGTATGTTGGAAAGCACCTAAACGGAGCTAGGTGGATCCCCTTGCAATCAGTGTAACTTGTGCAGGAAGCAATTGCAATGAAATCACAGCCTGTGTAGGAAAAGTTTTATGCTCTGATAAAACAGGGCCGCCCAAAGGATTCAGGGAGCCTGGAGTCTTTGGTGGCTGGGGGCCCCCCGCTTCAGCGATAATTCAGCGGCAGGGGGTCGTTCTGCTCTGGGGCCCTCTGCCACCGAATTGCCTCCGAAGACCCAGCACGTCGGCGGCGGGTCCCACTTTGGCGGTAATTTGGCAGCAGGAGGTCCTTCCACCGCCGAAGACCCAGAGCGGAAGACGCTCTGGGGGCCGCAGCCCCGTGAGAGTTTTCCGGGGCCCCCGGAGCGAGTGAAGACCCTGCTCCAGGGGCCAAAAAAACTCTCGTGGGGGCCCTTGCGGGGCTCGGGGCCTGGGGTAAATTGCCCCACTTGTCCTGCCCTCTGGGCAGCCCTGTGATAAAAATACAGATCCCAAAATCCTTAAGTATAAATCACTTGGGACTTTCCAGCATTTGAGACCACTTTTCTTCTCTTGAACACAACTCATGTTAGTGTGACATTAAAGCCCTCAAGCTTGATCCCCTTTGATTTAGGATTCATGGAGCTAGTGACAGAGCACTCTTGATGAACAATCTCCCACTCCAGTGCATTGGCAGCATTCAGGATGCTCTGACATATCTGTGTGGCAGGTGGATTTTGATGGGAGTGAGTTCTGCATGGAGGAAGGGGAGAGAGAGAGTGAGTGAGTGTGTGTGTCGGGGGTGGGGTGTGTTCATTCTGCTCACTGTAGGGTAGAGACTGCTATTTCATTTTATTTTTGTTCTTGTCATTTGTGGCCTGGTGCCTAGGGCCTTCGATATCCATCCCCTTTTTTACTTGTGTAAAATCTAGAGAAATAATATTACTAGCCAGCATGTTGTGACAAAAGTAACGTCAAAGTTAATGAAATTCAGATCAGTTTCCATGACGTCTGACCCGAGAGAGAGAGCTCTTGCACTGTTGCTGCTGGCAGACTGATACATGCAGACAGGTGAAGAATGAACAGCTTGAGATAGGAAATTATAAAAATATATTTTTATAAGATACAGAAATAGTCAGAATTTTCCCTATCCTTTGTCTAGACAGGTCAGTGTAGAGATGCTCCTCGTTCCTCCTCCTCTATGTATTGTAAGAGGCATTCTGTATTGTTCAACAGAACCAACAGCTGCTCTCTTCTACTCTGTACAGTTTCTTCTTGTCATCTTCTCCATAGCATCTGAGCACCTACCAGTAGTATATTAAGTGATGTGAATCGTATCTGTCATGTGTGGTTCATTCTGTTTCTTGTCATCTCCCCAGAATTGTGGGTGCAGTATAGTGTGTTGTTTTGGTAGGTTTAAAATGTGCATGCTGCTCTGGCAAACTAAGTCAAATTTCACAAACCTTAGCTCCATAAAATGAATGTTTCAGTTGCTGTCATGTTACATTACTGCTCATCTGATACATTTGTAAATATTGTGTTCATTCTGAGGTCCAGGATGCTGAGTTGAGCATATCTTTGAGTTAACGAATGGAGGGATTTCAGAACAAGTAGAAGAATTTTTTCCTGTTCATCACATTTTAGCAAGTCATTTAGTCACTGGAGCTGGACTCTCTGTAGGTCCCTCATGTGCAGGTTTGTCCAGGGAATTATCTATGTACAATGCAGCATGACTCTTGGGAGATGTAGGCATAGCCCTTGTCTACCTGGCAACACTCAGGAAAGTTAATCTGCTTTAACTCAAGGGGTGAATTGAAAGTGGATTAGTTAAACTGCATTAGACCCTTATGTGGACACTCTCATTCAGAATTAAGGGGCCGTTAATTAATTTTAGTTTAATTCACTTTGTAAGTGAATTAAGCTAAACCAAATTAAGGCCACCTTAATTCTGAACGAGGTCTGGTCTACACTTTAAAAATTAGATTATAAAATGTCATGCCCTAAGCACTATATTTAGGTCAACCTAATGCCCAGTGTAGACACAACTAGGTCAACTGAAGGATTCTTCTGACCTAGTTACCGTGTCTTGGGGAGATGGATTACCTACACTGGTGGAAAAATCCCATCTGTTGACTTGGAAAGTGTATCCACTATGGGCTAGTTTACACTGGGAACTTACACTGGCATACTTATGTCACTCAGGTGTGAGAAATCCATACCCAATAGAAATGTAGCTATGTTGACCTAACCCCGCTATAGACAGTACTAGGTCAACTGAGGAATTTTTCCATTGACCTGGCTACCACCTCTTGAGGAGGTAACAACATTTGGTTTGATTAAAACTAAATGCTAAACAGACAGTCTGCATGCAGATCAAAAGTTAGTTTATATAAAAACAAAAGTACTTCATCCATTAGCACTTTTTTTTCCTCCTAGGACAGGTCACTCTGATTATTCAAAACTGTTATCTGAAGCAGGCTGATGCCACCCAGCCTTAATTACACTCAAAATTTTCTTGATTATCTGTATCTTCAGTGTGTCTCTGTCAGCCAAAAAACTATTTGGATAATTATGGTTGAATTGTATTTGTAGATTGCCAGGTAGCACAACTTCTTTTTGCATAACCAAGTTAATCATTCCTGTAGCTGTATTTATCCCAGGCTATTAGAGACACAAGGTGGGTGAGGTAACATCTTTTTTTGAAACAACTTCTGTTTAGGATAGGGATGTAAAACAGTAAATGGTTAACCGGTAAGCATTAGTCTTACTGGTTAATATGCCCTAAGCATTAACCGCTACCACACCAGCAGCACGACCCCAGCCCCAGCTGTGCTGGGTATTTAGTAGACCTATGTTAAATCGCTGTACAGCCACCACGCTAATTAAATCGCTTTTGCATGTCCACATGATGCTCCCTGTGTTGGCAGTGCATGTCCTGACCAGGAGCACTTGCACCAATTTACCTATCAGTGTGAGACGGCTTGTGAAAGGTAGCAACAATCAATATAAGCAACAGCATCTACGCTGACATTGCTCTGATGTAACTACATCGACCTAAGCAGTATGGCTCTCACGAAGATGGAGTTAAGTTGGTGTAGTAGGTGAGTTACATTGGTGAGAGAGACGTTCTATTGTAGACGCTTACAGAGTTAGGTTGTTGTTAAGTTGCCTTTACACTAACCTCTGTAGTGTAAACCAAGGCTTAGGTCAACTTAATTTTGTAGTGTAGACTTCCCCTAAGCTGTAAAAGTAGACAGACACCTGGTTGAAAGCTGCCAGAGATGAGTTTAAAAAAAAAACAATAATTTCAAACAAATTGAAGATGAAACTTTAGCCTAGACTAACAATTGAAAGTAGGAGTCTTAAAAAGTACACTCTCATATATTAGATAGTCTCCCACTCAAAAAACTCTTATAATTCTCAGGACACCAAAATAGTAAGTGTATTTTGTTAAATGTGTCATCAACACTATATTAAAAAGCCCTTTTACCCTTACATATTTGCTTTGCTAATAGAGTTAGCAAATCAAGAGACATGCTAAAACCACCTCTGAGCATCATGGATTGTTCTGAAAATCATTAATACTATTAACAAGCAAACTTAAAACAAAACAATGTATGCTTTTACTCAATAATAAAGAGAAGGAGGACAGAAAATCCCTAGGAAAGTGCAACACAAGCAACAATAGTATGTTTGTAAGAGGGCTTTATTAACTATGTATAGATAAAATTAAATACCTCTTTCAGCAGTTTAAGGTGCTTAGTTTTGCTATGACCCAAATAGCTGTTTTTATTCTGTTGCTGACTCTAGTTTATGAAGTAGAGCAGTCAGCTGCTGAAGAGCCAAAAACCAAAACACGTAGTTTTCTTGGAAATCTTCTTTACTTGATTTTATTCCTGCACCCAAATAAAACTTTGGGATTTTCAATATGCAGTTAACAACTGCATGTAGCTCTTAAATTAAACCATAGTGGTTGTCCATTGCATCAGTCTTAGTTCAAAACCATCATTTTTTGCACAGTTACATGTTGCTGCATCAAATTAATGTTCTGAAAAGTATATGTGCTACATAAATTAAATTAACTCAGATCTTTTGCATCAATGGAATATGCCACACTATGCTGTTCCAAAATACATATTTCATCATGAACATTTTCATATGGGTATGTATGTTTAGTAGAGAATTGAGTGATTATCAAGTGAATTTTTTTTCTGAATACTAATAAAAAAACCTCTGCAACTCAAGCTATATTTAAATAGAAGTTAAAAGTCAGCAGACAGAGTTCATGATATTTCCAAGAAAAAGAAATGTTGTGTATGAGGATGGCTGAATTTTTGTTGTTGTTTCTATATAATTTCCTTTAAACACAGAGAGCAGTGGTTCTCAAACTGGGGTCAGCAAGTCATGTCTGGGGCCACCGGTCCCCACTGATCAACTCCTCGCCTTCCCTCCCAGTGCTTCCTGCATGCCGTGGAACAGCTGTTCAGCGGCATGCAGGAGGCACTGGGAGGATGGGGGAGGAGCAGGGAAGAGGAGGGGTGGAAAGAGGTGTGGCTTTGGGGCCAAGGGTGGATTGGGGGCAAAGCCAGGTGCTGAACAGGAATTAAGCACCCTCCCACCCCAGGGAAAATTAGAAGCCGACTTTGAGGTCTGTGACAAATTTTAAATCAAAATGGGGATCCTCAGGTTGCTAAAGTTTGAGACCTGCTGACATAAAAGCACGAAAATAAGGGTTTTTTTAAAATAGTGTATTTAGAAAATACATTTTTTCCTTTAAAATTTTAATAAAATTTTTCCACCACTCAGTTTTAAAATGCTTCTGGTACTTAGCCTTTAGCCTCAGTTTCAGATTACTGCTGGAACTGAAAGTGAAGGGTGCTCACATTCTAATGCTATTCATGGGGTATTTCACCCCACCAAAATAAGGTATTAGACTATTACTCTAAAAATATTAGTGATATTATTGTAGAATCAGTGCTCTCTTTCTAGTTCATTTTAGCCCAACATTCCATTAAAAAAAAAAAAAAAAATAACAACCCACAACATTATCCCATTCTATAATCCCAGGTTTTGTTCAGAAAAATGTCAATTGCATGGTTAGCTCTTCTTCAATCTTGTCAGATATATAATGGCTGAGGATGCTACCTGATTTCATGGGTGAAGTTCCAGTATGTTGAAGATAATAGGAGGAATAAGGGGTTATATCTACCGTATCACATTTTTCTTAATTGGCATAGAAAAAAGGAACAGAGCATCACTTGATGTACAGCAGACCTAGGAATACCACAGTTTTCACTGGCAATACTGTAAATGGATACATTTTAATGTCTCATTGGATTAGGCACCTCTCTTATTATCTCTTAATAAATATACTACAGTAGTTGCTTTAGATGATCAGAGATTAGGAGTAAATTTAGAAAAGGAATATAGAAAGATGGAGTGTTTAACTGTTTTAATCTGACAAATGAAGAGGGTTCTGACACTGAAATATCACATGTACCTCTAATGATGTAGAATTATACATTAAAAATAATTACTATCTGTACAGATGCAAAAATATAAAAAGGTTTTATATCATACAATTAACCCGCTATAGAAATCATTTAAAAATAAGCAGAAACCTCTTGAACAATTGAGGTATTAATCCTTTGAATGTTCCTCCAAGGGTATTAAATAAAACATCTTTAATAGTGAACCTAAACATTACTACTCTCCCCCTGATAACGTCTGAAAAACGTTAACCACCTAAATAAATGATTAGTAATTTTTGCTTATCTCACATATTTTGCCTTTTTTCAGAACCATTCAGACTCTTCAAGCATGTTAGTACAACTAATTTCACAATACAGTACTAAACAGATTATTTAAGAATGTTTTTACTTTTTCAGATGCCAAAAATGCTAATGCTGCAATTCGAGGAATACTAAATATTTCAGATTAGTTCTGAAGGCTGAAAAGGCCTATGGAAACTTGCAAAAGTACTTAAGTAATTAAATTTAGAATGCAAACCACTTATACAAACACTAGTATATTATAATCAAACAAACAAAGTAAAACTTACAATGCATCTTATAAATTTGAGTACCCTAAAGAAAAACTCCAGTTTAGGAACACAGAGGCAGCAAGATCACAAATGAGTAAACTAAAGTTCTTGATGGTAGAAACGTTCATCATGGAGCTGCCTGCCATAATCTGTTGCTTCACTTGTAAGGAACAAATCCTGGTTCTCAAGAATCTCTGCCTCAGAGAGCTTTTTATCATCATTCAAATCCATTTCTTCAATCAGATGAAGAGCCTTTAAAATAAATGGAACACAATGTGTTTTGTCCAGTGAGTTGACACTTACATTTATGAATATGCTTTTAGCACTGATTTGTCTAATTCGTGCCATTAGTTTAAAGGGACTGTTATAACATAAAATGTCTGTCACCTATGAACCAAAAATCAACTCCCTTTGTAAGTTTAAGGCACTTTCATTTTTCCCTCAATAGTTGAAACTGTACATTTAGAATACAGGTTTATTTTCTCACACTTCTTCTGTCTTATAGCAAAGTGATAATGCTGAATGTCTAGCCTCACTCAATTCTATAGCAGTTTACCAATATCAAACAGGATCAAGCAGAAGATAGCATTAAAACAAATCTCCACAAGCAGCAAAAGACAATGAAGAATCTTACTGGAAGAGCAAGTTTCTTGTTTATTCCTCTGGTCTGTGTGTGTTACACAGTCCCCTTTCTCTGCCAGATCAAGAAAATGAGTCTGTCACATCTCCCAACCTTGGTGCTTCAGCTCAGTTTATAGGCAATTTTACTATTACCTCTGGAGGTCCCCAGTGTGTTGATTAAAATGGCTGCCATCACATAAGTGGAGCCTCATCCAGGATTTTAACCTCTGCAAGTTCATTACAAGCATCACAGGAGAAGTATATAATCCACAGGTAAGCAACTGTCAAATGTCCACCTCTGTGCCTCATCCACACAGGATGCACGGCTGTTACAACTCTCAGCTACAGAGCCTGGCTCTTTAGGTCAAGATACTCCTGTTTTCAGCTTTGGATATCCCTAGTTTGCTGGCCACACTTGCATATTTTCTTCTTTAATTCTGACCTAGTTTATGGTTTGGATAAGAAAGTTAAAAATCTCAGAATCAAATATTTCTCCAGTATTTGAAGATGGCTAGTTTAAAATATCTGAGGTATAGATCTGCAGCTGAATATTCTTTATATATTTATGAACAGTTTTAAAACAAAACATTCTACTAAAGCAAAAGTTGAACTGTTAGTCTAAGGGGATTGACTGCATGGGAGTTTGGCAATCTAGTGGTCAAGCAACAAGTCACTTGCAAATATCAAAATGAAACTGCAGAACAACTTTCAAACTGCATCCAATGACTCATTCAGTGTCACCATCTCTCTAGCCTGAAGGCTCTAGATGAACCCTTGGTACCGGAAAAGGCGGCAGGAACTATGGTACAAAAAAATTTACTGACATCCTTGCCAGGATGGAGCCTGAAAAATGCTATGGCCTCCTGGAAAATTAAGCTGTCAGCTTAAAAGAAAAAAAAAAATCTGGATAAGCAAAGAATTACTGAAAAGTTCAAGACCACACAGGATTTAAGGAAAGTACTCAGAAAGACACAAAGCCAGGTATTCAGCAAGAATGATATGATCCTTGAAGAAAGAATGGAGCAGACTGAAAAATCAGATTTGGGCAAGTAATATCAGGATATTGGGGTTCCTGCTGACAAAGACTGATTGGACTTTTATCTTGCAGAAATGTTATTTCAACCATTTTGCAACTTAACCTAAAAAAAAACCCCATACGCGAGAGACAATACTGGGCTCCTGGCCAAGTTCTTTTTTTTTTTTTCTAGTGACAGTACAACAAAGATGCTAAGAGGTGGCTTCAGTAACCATGCTTTCCAACCCAGAGAACGTGCTACGCTTTCTGACACAGAATGTGCTGTCTCTCTTGGAGGCAAGAGCAAAAGATGATCTAAATGTGAAGGGGAAACATGGTCTTTCCTCCAATCTGAAACGTCAAATGATCTGATGCAGTCAAAAGAAGAAAACATTCGGGTAATTAATATAAAGTTATTGGGGAGAAAAGGGAGAGTAGGTTTCTCCCTATCTGCTGTACTCAGCAATAGCGAGGACCATTTACCAAAACAAACAATTTGGTTTTGGGACATTAAGTGCTTCAATTGTCTGCAGGAAAAAAATAAGAGGAAGGAAAAACAGCTAGATGAAGAATCCATTTAAACTCCTTATCACATTATGCCTAATTCAACTGATTTCATTGTTTTAAATTTGGATTATGGTATTCTTAGGTTCTGTTTTGATTTGATTTTATGTACATAGGTTTCTATCACCCAAGACACAAATGGCAGCAACTTATCCAGCTAGATGAAAGGTAGCAAGTTCTATCAGAAGAATGAATGTTATGGCCTCTGTATTAATATTTAATTGGATGCATGTTATCCATCTAGTACTTTGGAAAGATTTATCATGGTTTTGCTAAACATACTGTATCTTCCATCAAGTCAGATTGACTATTTACCTTTGAGGAGTGCAACTGTATTCATTTTATATTCTGACCATTCATATAGTCCATAGGAATTCCAACTGCTGCACTATGCAACATTTTGTAATAATCTTCATTCTTTGTTAAAGTGAAAATCATAATTTTATCAGAACTTTATGAAAAGCGTTGGATACTTTTCAGTTAATAAGATGTAAAATATACTTTTTTGTACAATAAACTAAATTAATGCAGCATATATTTGGTCATTTTACACACTACCACAATATTTTCAAGAAGTTTCATTAAGTCTAAACAAAAGCCATGAACTCAAACCTCATACCTCCTCTTGTGCAATACCCTGATTATTAGGTACTACCCAAGTCAGCAGTTCTTCAGGGCTGAGTTTTCCATCATTATCCTTGTCATAATCATTCACAAATCGATCCTTCTCGACAAGTATCCATTCTGGATCTTCATTTGCAGCTAAATATAAAGTATTTTTCAAATTTTAAGACCATTCGGTATCTCTGAACTGTTTTCACCTCTTTTCTAATGCAAAAATTGACTGGGTTTAAGATTAAGCAATGTTACCAGAGCAAGCATTACAGATCATTCTCATTGAATTAAATCAACAAAACTGTTTCCTATAGATGTAAACAGAATTAAAAACAAAGCTTACAGTAATGGAACTTTAAGGTTGCAACCTTAAAATTAAAGTCAAGAAATGTAATGAAGGATACAATCAACTCAATCATCACACTTTGAACCAAAAGTGTTTTAGTTAAAATTGTAATACAATAACTCCTCACTTAACTTTGTAGTTATGTTCCTGAAAAATGCGACTAAGTGAAAATGTTAAGCGAATCCAATTTCCCCATAAGAATGAATGTAAATGGGGGGGGGGTTTAGGTTCCAGGGCAGCTTCCCCTACTCTGCAAGCACCAGAGGTGGGGGGTTCAACCTTCAACCCGCCCACTCCACTCCTTCCCTCAAACCCCACCGCCTCTTCTCCCCCCAACCTCCTCCCCCTTTAGTTCACTCGCTGCATCCTGGCTCCTCTCCTCTCCCTTCTATATGCCAAGCCA
This sequence comes from Gopherus evgoodei, assembly GCF_007399415.2. Lineage (NCBI taxonomy): Eukaryota > Metazoa > Chordata > Testudines > Testudinidae > Gopherus > Gopherus evgoodei. Next base: position 36,720,973 of record NC_044331.1, on the reverse strand, counting down.
GTTGATTGCTGCGTAGGGGAGGAAAGGGAAAGGCAAGCCAAGTCCTCGCTCCTCCCCCCTCCCTCCAAAACACCACAAGCCAGCTGATTGCCACTGGCAGGAGGAGGAGGGGAATGGCGCTGATCTGCAGAGTCTGCTGGTGGGCAGGAGGCGCTGCGGGGGGGGGGGGGGGGCCATAGGGAGGCTGCCACCTGTGAAGAAAGCAGGCAGCCAAACAACGTCAGAGTGGAGCATTGCACACCTTTAAAGGAGTATGTTCCTTAATTGATCAGCAAAGAAACAACGTTGAGCGGGACGACTAAGTGAGGAGTTACTGTACTGCTTAATCTAACTGAAATAGGAGAAACGTGTTTGACACTATCTAGATTGCCAAATACACATTTACTTTACACCTTTCTCTGCCTTTTCAATACATTTATTTAAAAGAGTAAGCATTTGTCAGACAGTTTTTTCCTGGTAACAAATGTTACAGTGAAGCATTAGCGGACACCTTCTGAAACCTCATCAAAAGTAGGTGACATCATACGGAAGACTGAAAAAATAATCAGTTCAGAAATAGATATGTTTCCACTGTATATAAGGCATGGGTGAGGTCCCTTTCCTTGTTCCTCATTAAAAAGGATGTCTGCATGCAAACAGGCTCTTGTTTGAGCTCAGCAGCCCCTGCTGTTGAAGTCAAACTTGCATCATAACTAGATGCTGCAGAAATGGACTCTTCAGGTGGGGCAGGCTAAAATTATGAAGTGATCAATGGGTTGTCTACCAACTTGATATCAATAATTTTGGCAGAATTTAAGTTTTGCTTGAAAACTAGCCATAATATAAAAAAAAAATTTTAAAAAAAGAGTTGTTCCTGGCCATAATAGCTGCTTCGGAGCCACCCCTGACAATTAGTGGTTTTATAACCACTTTAGGGGAAAAAAAAAATTTTTTTCTCCTCTCTCTGTAAGCATCAGAAATGCCTCCTCTCACCCTATAACTTCAGAGGTGGAGAGGTATTGTCTTGGATATCAAGGAAATGAAGCCCCTTTTTCCTCAGGGGCTTCTGAAAGGCACGAGATGGGAGAGGAGAGAAGTATCCCCAGCTTATTGACTGGATTCACTAACCCCTGTGCACCTAAACCACATAAGCCTTTTCCTATGCACCCAGGCACTACGACTCTCCCCTTCCCCACCCCACTGGGATTAGAACAGGTCTGGCGTTTCTGGCCCTTATTGTAAGCATCATGCTAGTTGTCTTATTGGGGCTGGGAAGGAATTTCCCTCACTGCCAGATTGGCCTTGGTTTTTTGTTCATCTTCCCAAAAGCAGCTCTGAGCAGGGGCAGCTCTAGGCACCAGCATGCCAAGCGCGTGCCTGGGGCGGCAAGCCACACGGGGTGCTCTGCCGGTCACCACGAGGGCGGCAGGCAGGTTGCCTTTGGCAGCATGCCTGTGGAGAGTCCGCTGGTCCCACGGCTTTGGCAGACCTCCTGCAGGTTGCCGCTGAATTCACGGGACTGGGGACCTCCCGCAGGCCTGCTGCCAAAGGCAGCCTGCCTGCCGTGCTTGGGGCGGCAAAATACCTAGAGCCACCCCTGGCTCTGAGATCTGGTGGGTAAAATGTTCATGTTGTTTCAAGTTGGCAGTGCAGGTACATATTAAATGCAGGTCCAGTTTCCCAATAAACCAAATGGAGCAGGATTAGGGGAGGGCATCCACTGGAGAAAGCAGATGGGAAGCCTAGTGTCTGGTAAAGTGAGGGTCTTTTCTCTTTTCCCTACACCATTAATCCTCGTGAAGGGGTCCCCACAACGGTGGAGGCTTATGACAGCCCTCCCCAAGTGGTACTGATTATGGAAGGAAGGTTGATCTTGAGTTATTGCTGGACAGTCTCCCAGATGTATTCTTTTAATAATGCTGTAGCCTAGTTTTACTACATTCCTGGTGTCTTGTATTCCTATAATGCCTGGGACAATGGCAAGAGAAAAACGACTATTACTGGGAAACAGACAATACACTAACTGCTATCAAACACATACAAAAATTAGAGTAAAAGAAGCTAAAATGGTGTACTCTTGCTACTCATGTTTGTACTAGTTTTTTAAATGAGCGTCAAGGGTACCCAGAGCCTTCGGCATATTCTTTTGTTTTTTAAACTCCTAACCCAGGGGTGGCCAACCTAAGCCTGAGAAGGAGCCAGAATTTACCAATGTGCATTGCCAAAGAGCCACAGTAATATGCCAGCAGCCTCCCCATCAGCTCCTCCCACCCCTGCTCCCAGTGCTTCCCACCCACCAGCAGCCCCACCAATCAGCACCTCTCGCTCAGCTGTTTCATGGCATGCAGGAGGATCGGGGGCGGGAAGAGGTAGGAGTGAGGGCATGGCAGACAGAGGAGGGGGCAGGAAGGGGTGGAGTGGGAGCAGGGCCTGTGGCAGAGCCAGGGGGTCGAGCAGTGAGCACTCCACGGCACATTGGAAAGTTGGCACCTGTAGCGCCAACCCCAGAGTTGGTGCCTATACAAGGAGCCACATATTAACTTCTGAAGACCTGTACGTGCCTCCGGATCCACAGGTTGGCCACCCGTCCTAACCAAACCACCACCACGCGCTAGAAAGCACAAAAAAGCTTCTGTTCATTTCCCTCCCTCCCCATCATTTTACTTACTTGGATCTCTTCTGTAGTCACCAAGGAACTCTTCCAGGCTCACAAGTCCATCACCATTTTTATCATGTTCTTCTAAAGCCTCCTGAATGACAAATTCCTTTTGTGTGCACATGTATGTGTGACAGGAACATTAGTTGGTTAAACACTTAACATTAAGAAAAAACAGCAATATATCATTCTAGAGGACTAAATGTATTCTATATTCTAAACACTTCCTGGTTTCAAACAAATTTCTCTTTCAGTGTAGAATAGCGCAACAATTAAAACAGCCACACATCCAGTCCTGGAGGGAAATAAGTCTAGACTGCATATTCATTTGACTTTTAATGCAATCACATTTTACTGAAATCATATTTGAATGGGATGCTTTGATTTGGAATCCTGGAATTGAATTCAAGGCAATAGATATGTATATGAAATATTAATTTAAAAAAGGGGCACTGCCACCTATTTGAACAAAATGGATCACTTTTCTCTACTACTTCCAATTTGGTAAATACTTTTTTATAGTAAAATTATTAGGGAAACTTTTTAAAAATTATTTGCCTTTAACTCCATTGGAAAAATATAGTATCAAAGTCAACGTGCCTGCTTGCCTAGTTTTACCATGCCTTGTTTGTTCACCAATATCAGCAATCATGTCACACAAACTGATGCCAGGTTTGCTTTGTGCTCCCTCTGGTGGCTGACTCTGCAGCAGCAAAGAACTAAACATTACAAGTTCTATAGAGGAAAGACTATTTCTTTTCAATTTCTTGGCAAGAAAGTATTTAATCTAAATATGCTGGGGGTTTTGTTTTAAAAATTATGGACTTCAGACTATAAAAAGGCACCCATTTAAAATCATACTTGCGTGTGAAAAAGTTTCATCTGTATAACTACTTAAAATTACTATAACTGAAAGATCAGGATTTTTTTCCCCCCCATTTTATTCAAAATGCTCTCAAAAGAAACAGTTTCACTGTTGTGCGCATAGCCAGTTTTACCGTTTTTATGAATCTTTCATACAGCAATAAGGGAAAGGAAAATATGATTGTGAAACTACAAAAGGTAGCATGGAGATACAGGGGTTAGTGTGGTAGCTGAAACTTTTAAACTCTTTGAAACTGGTAAGAATTCAAGTTGACAGGATCTCTTTACAAAGTAGATCAAAATTAACTAAGACAATTTAAGTAATTTTTTAAACAAAAGCATCAAACGTACATAAGCAGCTGAAATGCATCCTTCATATTCAGACTAAGAACTCACTTCTAATCTAAAACTGTTTTACCAGGCTAGGAAATCTCACACTCTCACTCAGGCCAGTCAGCCAAATCCAGTCAATTCACGTGAATGAAATTAACTTACTACTTATTGATCTACGTTTAGAACTCTTAGGACTTTCCAGAGAAGCAAATACTAGCACAGACCTGTACTAGATTATTTTCATTCTCTGGTTCTATCCCAGATGCTATGTTCACCTACAGTCTGTGAGTATTAGTGATGATGTTCGTAAAATTGAGGAACACATTCAAATAACTAAACTCCACAATAAATATATATATTGCACAAACAAGTAGGGCTTAATTTTAAGACTTTGTGGCTACAAAATAAAATTGGGACAGCTGTATCGAATTGGACTGAGCATATCTTAACAAGTGACTGAACAATTTTTTCCAGCCTAGCTGGTGCATACAACAATGCAAGCTGAAATCGTTTGTTACATTTGCATGCAGACTCATTTTTAAAAAAACACAGTAATTTATGCCCTTTCATCTCAGCTAGCATCAAACCTGAAGGCTTATCTGTAGTCAGAAAAGTGACTTTCTGCATCCGTTTTAGAGGGCTGAGTATTCCCTTCACTTAATCCTTTCCCATGCCAAAGGCTTTTCCTTAAGATGATCTATATCTTTCTGATGGGGACTCTTGTCCAAGCTAGACCTGACTCCCTCATCATAAACAAAACGCTCTACTGTACTACTCCCAACCTAAGGGGAGAATCATCTAATCCCAACTCTTGCATGACAATTTAAAGCATCTCCACTACTCTACTGGGTAGATTCCTGAACCCCAAGACTGAGGACTTTGCACATCATATATGTATGTTCTTCAAGAGAAAGGAATAGTAGTTGTTCACAAGCAAGTTTTCCAAGGTTCGTTGGACTAAAGACAAACCATTACAAGGTGCAGCCTCGATGCACATTAACCTTTAGAACAAATGATTTTCCCTAAGTCTTACCGTCATATACTCAGCTTCTTCAGGATGCTCAAAAGCAATAAATTCATTCAGATTCAGACCAGGAACTTCATCTCTACTGGCTTTTTCAAACCGCTTCTTGTCCTTTAAATGAAGCTAAAAAAAAGTTTTCAGAAAACAGACTTGATCAGATCACTTAATGAAGCAGAACACTGGACATCTACAGTAACTCGTTTACAGGATTACAGCAAGAAAACAGTATTACCGTGTTTCACATATGGGTATAATAGAACCTGTTATCTCTACATTAACACAGCTCATGCAGAGATAAAAGACCAATGCTCTTGGTTAAGGTAATTTATTACAAGTACTATGCATATGGAAACTTGCTACTTTTAGATTCCAAGGGAAGATCTGTAAAACAGGTTCCTGGCCCATACCTCAAATGAAAGAGAGGTAGTGTGACCAGACCAAGCAGCAGGTGTATTCTTCACATACATTACTCCTCCAAAATTCACCAATCCAACCACAAGCACTAATCCAAATCATGTCTAGCTGCATAAATTGAGCCCCAAACTACCGAGGATAGTACAATAATTGTGTTAAGTAAGTGCTACCACAATACAAATAGATGAAGAACAGATGGGTACAGTACATAATTAGCATTGTAAAGAAATGAAACTGTGGTCAAAACTTTGGGGGACCAGTTAAAAGTTAAGTGTATTGCCTGTAGAAAGATTTTGAGTTGTATTTAAAAGGGAGAGGGAATCCATGAAGGTCAGGGTGGGGAGCAGACATTTTCCCAGGCTGATGATGAAAGATACCAAACCAAATGCAGGAAATGAGAGACGGAAGACTCACAGGTTAGACTTGGAAGAGCAGATGTGGAGAAAAATGGTAAAGCTGTGGCCAAGAAAGGTCTTGTAGTCTAAAGGATTGTCCACACTAGGGAATTTTTCAGATTTCCCAGCCACCATGAGAACTGTAACGTAGACAGGGCTTTTGACTGTTGCCACTTTAACACCATGTTATCTAACCTTGCTGGGAGCAAGTCTAATTAACACTTTGCAGTCAGTGTCAGTAGCCTTTCTGTACTAACATTGTTTACAGCAGTTTAGCAGATTTATGGAAAAATGAATTGGCTGAAGGGTACAACAGATCTACACTCTCTCTATCAGAATGCACCAAAGCAATAGGCCGGATTCAGGAAAGCACTTAAGCATCTGCTTAAGTACTTTACTGGAGCAATAATGAGCAATTCTCTGCTGAATAAATTAACAGTGCAACAGATTTAGTCATTTCATTGGGTAGAACAGAAGTAAGCTCCTTGTTATAGAATCTTGCTTCGGGATAAGGTCAGCATCTTTGACAAATTGCTATAGAAATGGCAAAGCAAAAGGGAGACATAATGTAGCATTTGTCTTGTGACATTCTATTCTATTGTAGTTATCTCCTGAAATAGTTTACAGGATAAAAACAAACACATGTATCTATGATTTTATAAACTAGATTATTCATTTTTATAGCACCCATCACCATAATATCTGGGCAATGGACAAGGTTCCTTTTGACAATATTTTGTATTTTTCCCCCCTTTAGCTTACTGGGCCACTATACTGAAGTGAATAGTATTCTCATAACAGCAGAATTCAGGAAAGGATATGAACTCATACTTTGACTTACGCCCTAAACTATAATTAATGGGGGCTAGGAAGAAGTTTTTTCTATGAGCAGGTTATTCCACAGTTGCTTACTACAGGTATCTTGTGCCTTCCTCTGAAGCAGCTGGTACTGGCCACCATCAGAGAGATGGGTCACTGGTCTGATCCAGTACATTTCCATCCTACATTGCCAAGAGAGGGACCAACTGAGGTATGGGTTCTAGGATTCCATTACCAATATATTAGTACTCTACTCAACTCTCAAATGTGGCTTGTCCTGTCATTCATTTTGTTGGTTGGAACTTCAATATTTTGTTATTACCTTTTAACTACTGAGCAAGTCCAGACAGCTGAAAGTGTTCAGTATGTTTGCCAACTCTGACTGTGTTTAACGATGTAACGGAATAAAATTACTCAAGAATCCAACACTGCTGCCATTTGCCAATGCTTTGTAAAAGCTGGTGTTTGAGAATCTTACCTGTCGAAATGATTCTTCTTCTTGATCTTCCAGGACAGTATTCTCATCAAAGTCAATTAGACGATCATACATTTGAATGTTGTACTCCTCCCAAGATACTAATCCATCACCATCTTTATCATATTCACCAAACTGTTTCTTAGCCTCTTGCGTAACATAATGCTTAAAAGACTGCTGGATCCATGAACTTAGTTCATCTGTGGAAATGCAACATAATGCAATTAAATCTTTAATTTAACCTTTTTTATTTAAAAAGCAATTGCAGTAAATGTTGCATTTTCTACATTCCTGAACAGTAGAAACAAGGTCTCTTCACATTCAGTGGAAGATTTTACTTGTTAAAATACTCACATGCAATCATGTAACCAGGGCTTCACTGTGCCTCAGGAATCCACTTTCCATAGGATATTCCTGTTTTTTATGTCAGGCAAGAAAGAGAACCAACCAGAGCTAAAATCCTATGTTAGTCTCATGTAGCAGTATTTTCTCCATTAATACTTATTAGTAGCATGAAACTGATTACCAGCATCATGCCCATTTCAAATTGTTTACAAGGCTAGAGAAATAAACGAGAAACAGTATAGTTTAACCTAAATCTGTGGGTACAAAAGGCATACCGTGTAAAGACAACTTTCTGCAAAACAAAATTTGACCATTTTAAAAAGTATTCAATATATCAAATTTTTGTATTCTGAAAAATGTGACAGGCACAAATTATAAATAAGTACAATACATACAGCTACATAAATCCATCAATGTACCTAAAGTTAGTTATCCAAAAGAAAATACTACCTAAGGATTTCCACTTAAAATGAGCCCCAACTGGGCCTTATAAATTTCAGAGTAGACATTAAGCTTTGTTTTTCAAGGAAATATAGCAATTAAAAAAAAACCAAAACAACCAAACCAAGATTTAGCCGATTGGCCAGTTCTCCCTCTTATACTTAGATGTCTTAACCATCCAATTAATAGGAATATTTCCCAAGATCGTATTTTCAATAAATTAAAAATGCATGCATGCACACGCACACACATCCCCATCCTATTATTAGAAAAAGACTCTCTAGTCAAAACCATTAAATTCCAGTGCAATTCTGAAAAGTGACAAATAAAGTAAGGGCACCTTATTATTCAACTGATCTGCACTCCCACTGTTTCACAGCAGTCTCTTATGCTAAAATAAGTTTGTGTTACTTTATTCCTTTTAGCAATAAGGAACTAATACAACTTACAGGGGGGCCCTGTGAAGCTAAGTTACTCAGCCTTTGGCTTCAGCCCTGGATGGCAGGGCTCAGGGTCCCAGGCATCAGCCCTGTGTGGCGCCCTTGGCCCTAGTGAGTCTAATGCCAACCTTGCTTGGCAGACCCCCAGGGGCCCATGGGCCCCTTGTTGAGAACTGCTGCTGTAGAAGGAATTGATTCTAACTCTCTCTCTTAGCCCTCGTCCAGACTAACCCGCGGCATCGGCGGGTTAGAATCGATTGCTCGGGGATATATATATCGCGTCTAGTCTGGACGCGGTGTATCGATCCCCGAGCGCGCTTACATCGATTCCGGAACTCCATCAATCCGAACGGAGTTCCGGAATCGACACGGAGAGCCGCGGACATCGATGCGGCGCCGTCCAGACTGGTGAGTACCTCGATTTTAGAAATTCGACTTCAGCTACGTTATTCTCGTAGCTGAAGTTGCGTATCTAAAATCGATTTTAATTCCTAGTCTGGACGTGGCCTTAGCTGTGTTTACTATGAAGAGGTAACAGGAGTAAAAAGCAGAAACATCTTATTTTTGCACCAAAAAAAATCAGACAGGTCTGTGGATACAGACAAGACAGTTACTTTGCAATCTAGAACTTAAACTTTGACATAAATTTAACAGTAGATACAGTAATACAAGAATACTGCACTGGTTCAAAGGAGACATGTTGTAGGGACTGACAAGTTTTAGACACTTAGTAGCTACCTTATCAGAACTGACCTTACCAAGGGGGCAGATAGAAAAGAAGTGGGGAGAATCCCAATAGTGAAGAGTCCCTCTTTCTATCACACTCTAGCTAGTATATGTTTGATATACATGCAGCTGCCCCTTCTGACAACTGAAAGTGAGAAAGAGTATACTCTCTCACATCAGAACTTTTTGACTGTGTATCTGCTACCTGTCCCTTCATCTCCACATTTTGAGTCTTCCTCTCCTGTTTGCAGCTCCATTTCTTGTCTTTCCTGCTTCTTATAGCTTTCCAGAGTAGCAAAGTGAAATCAACATGTCAACTTTAATATTTAGCCACAGCAGAGCAGTGAATTTGACCAGTCACTTGTTACTATCTCTCTGCAATAGCTTCACAAAACTATGAGCATCAACAGAGACACACAACAGTGTCTGCAGACAAAGAAAGACATAGCTACACTACTAAGTTTCAGAGTAGCAGCTGTGTTAGTCTGTATCCACCAAAAGAACAGGAGTACTTGTGGCAGCTTAGAGACTAACAAATTTATTTCAGCATAAGCTTTCGTGGGCTAGAGCTCACTTCTTCGGATGCATCCGAAGGGACAGGGAGCAGACAGATGCATCCTAAGAAGTGAGCTGTAGCCCACAAAAGCTTATGCTGAAATAAATTTGTTAGTCTCTAAGGTGCCACAAGTACTCCTGTTCTTCTTACTACTAGGTTTGCAACTCAAGATTTTTAATTATCACGCTGCACTATTTTCTCACCCCTATCCACTAAGTGAGTTTTTTTCCAGCGACCCAAAATCTATGCGCAATCCCTACCATCAGTAAGGAATCCATCCGAGTCCAAGTCAATTTTCTTTATGATGGCCTTCAGTCTCTTTTGCTGTTCCTCCAGACTGAGTTTAGTATATTCTTCTGCTTCATCCTTTGGAAGGAGAAAAAAACCAAACAGAACTGACTAACACAAAAGTCTGATACAGCCCTGCCATTCTGAGCAGAGGGGCAAATTAAAATCTCTCTTTCTCACAAAAAAAAATGAATCGCACAGTAACCTGCGTTCATTTAAAAAAAAGGGGGGGGGGGGGCGCCACATCTCAACGAGGTGGGTGAGTGTCATCGTTCAGCAGCATTCACGGCCTCCGGCGCTGCGAGACAGGCTGCTGCAGCTCTCTCTCGGCTTAGCACCCCGAGCCAGGGTCATCGCCCGGCGCCCGCTGGCTGGGGACTGTCTCCTAGGCTCCAGGAACGGCAGGAAGCTCCCCGCCCACCAATGCGGGCCTGAGGGGGCCTCCCGGGCCGCTCACCTGGCCTCCGAGCAGCGCCTCCCGGTCGTAGTCGGCCCGGTGCTCGCCGTCGACGTAGTGGTGGTCGCTGGGTCCCCCGCACACCGCGCCCAGCACCCCGAGCACCAGGCCCAGCCACAGCAGCGGCGGGGGCCGCATCGCGCCCACGGCTCCGCCGAAGGAGGAGCAGAGCTGGCGGCGGCGCTGCTGCCCTCCGCCCAGTCTGGCTGGCTCCACAGGCTGGGACCTGCAGGCTGGTGGGGGCCACCTGGTTGGCGGCTGGCTCGCTCTGCGGAGACGCGGCTGCAGAGCCGGACACAGCGCCCCGCACCGGCTGCGAGCAGCTTCTGCAGAGAGAGAGGGGCTGTGGACGCGGCCGGGCTATAACGGGACCCAGCGACCCCAGGCCCCGCCTGGCTCAGAGCGACTTGGGTTCCTCCTCCCCCACCTGCGCTGCGGGAGTTCTGCCCCAATCACAGGTCTCTAACCACTAGCCCCTACTCCCATGCTGAGCTGGGAAGAGGACCTAGGAGTCCTGATGCCTGGTCCCCTGTTCTAACCACTAGCCCACACAGCCTGGAACTGAACCCAAGAGTCCTGACTCTCGTAGGTTAGGGCTATGTCATTGCCATTCAGCTCTTTAACTTACTATACCATTTAAAAGGGAAAAAATACAATTATTTCCTGGACCCTGGACTTACTGCCCCCGCCATTGGCCCTGGCCCCAGCCCCCCACTTCCCCCATATCCACCTTGCCATTGCTTCTGGCTCCCGCTATCTCCCTAACCACCTGCCTATCCACGGGTTAATTTGTGCCCTGGCTTGCCATGGCTGAGTAATTCTGCTGTGAAAATTGATGTGTGTATGGTTGTTAATATCACTTTTCACAGCCTCCCCACTAGCTAGTAAGTCTGCTATGAAAAGTGATATTAACAACGATACAAATAAAAGTTTTCACAGCAGCAGACTTACTAGAGGCAACCAAAACCAAAAGAAACAACAACAACAAAATACAAAAACGTGCAAAGCACCTTATTCGTTTTTCTGTTCTGTTTAGGTCCAGTAAAGAATAGAGAACTGTACATTATTCTTATTCTTATTATTGAGTCTGCAATAAAACCCTATATAAATAAAGTATAAAGATTTGGACATGCAGATGTGCATATTTATTTGTTTTTTCTAAAGTTAATTAAATATTTTATGAAAATTTGTCATAGTAGCCACCAGCAAAAGTTGGTGGCCACACTTTGAGGCCACCAAAAATTTTATTGTGAGAACCCTGGAAGGTTTACTTAGTCCAGTCTCTCAAGGTTCCTTTCAGCTTTACAATTCTGTGGTTCAAAGAAAAGGATAAGTCCTGTAACTGTTCACTGTTTCAGAAAAAAAATTAAAACCTGGTCAGTTTCTGTACTGGTGCTGACCATAATTTGTCTTTGCATTTTCAGCTAAAATGTGTTCAGACCAGTTGAGCTGTACCCACTTCTAACACCCAACAGCAACAAAGCAAAGCATCTTTGCGGCATGTTTTAAGAGCTGTCAGGTGCGCCACATACATCTCATGGTCCACAACTATTATAATAGATTTCCCAAATAACATTAATTCAGTGCAGATGTGTTACATGCAAGCTTATTTGCAATGTGGTCATGCATTGAGGTGACCAAAGACAGGAAAGGGAGGAAATATGATTACAGAGGTAATAAAACAAACAGAAAACAAAAATGGTATATACTATATATTAGGCAAAAAAATACAGTTCATCAATAACTCTTTCCAAGAGGAAAAACATAGGAGACCATATTCTTCTCTAGATAATTTGCCTGTGTCAAAGTGTTTCTCAACATTTAGTTAGTTCTACAATAACATTTAAAGTAATTCTTCTGGGGTCAAGACGCTCCCGTAATCTTGATCATTTTAGAATAAGAAATGGTACCACGGGAAAAAAAAAGTTCTTGCCCTCTGTATTTCTGGAATTTTCTGATCAAACACCTGTGCCCTCAGTTTAGGATCTCAAGGGACCAGTCCTTCATAAAGCTCTCTAAATTTTTACTGCTTAGTTTGCCTGATAATCATTTTAATATCCATGTCAGAACCTACCAGTTCACTGCAGGTAAGATTTCTGATCTGAATCATTTTTGAATTTACTGCTTTCTTTATCAGTGCCGTCAGTTAGGACTACGATAATGACATATTTCCCCCACCCTACAGTTTCATTATTTTGAGCTGCTCTTTTAATTGCAAAGAAATTCTTTTTAGGAAGTTGTGTTCCAGACAGATTTTTGACTGTGTTGGAATTTTTTTTGCCCTGCTTTCTAATAACTATACTAAATCTACAGTTTCTTTTGTTCTCTGAGTGCTTTGCAAACCTCAATCTTTTTCTATTTAATGGTTAGCATGACAGCAGATGCCCAGCAACAAAGCCAACAGAATATTAACAATCATCTTGAACAGGAAACATTGTCTGTTCAGTTGTTTTTAACCAGCACTTTGACATTTCTAAATTTTAATTTTGCCGCTTTTCAGCTAACAATTATTGTACCTTGATTTTCTGTTATTTTCTATTATACACATCATTTTGTATTATTTCGATGTCAGAATAATGTAAACTGAGCAACAATTCTGTGATAATTATAAAGAGCATAGTCTTACACTGTTCAAATATGAAGTATATGGATTTCAAAATAGTGATAATTTACATTGCGTTCTGAGTGTAGTTCTAAATGACGTCAATAATAAATAATAATGTATAACACCCTTCATTACAAAGGATTCAACAGCTTTTTTGAAACTTAACACACTACGGACCTGATTTTCCACTGCTTTACACTTAGTATAGCTATTTACACCTGGATGAACTGGTTATAAAATGCTACCATTCTGATTTGATATCAGATACTGGTACTATATATCAAATCAGAATGATAGCATTTAGTATCACATGCTCAGGCAAAATACTAGGGAGGAGTGTACAGAGGCAGATGAACTGAGATGTGGCAGCACACAAGACACAGCCATTTTGGGGTGTGGCAGAGGGGATGGGGAAGAACACAGAAGCATGGTTGTTTTCAGTTGCAGGGTATTGGGGACAGTGTACATATGTGGCCACACCCATGTGTGGCAGTAGTGATAACACATAACTATGACTGCGCTGAGGCATGGTGGAGGGAAGTATGCAGATGTGGCATGTCAGGCAAGACAATGGTGTAAAGACATAATTATGCTCAGGTGTGGCAGTGAGGGGAGGAACGCACAGACATGACTGTGCTGGGGACATGGTAGCATGGCTGTGTAAAGGTGTGTTAGATGACAAGGTGTAGATATGGCTGTAAGAAGGCATGGCTGAGTGGCGTGATGGAATTGTAAAACTGTATTATAATGTTGAACCACAAGATGGGATCGTGTGTGACATAGCTTACTTAAGCTGGTAACAGTTGTACCTGGCAGTGCATTAAAGCATCTGAAAGAGAATACATCTCTTGGTATTTCCCTGATGGAAGTTCTGTAGCCAGTCCAAATTCGGTAGAGGAGCCTGACCTGCTAGTAGGAGGCAGCCTTGTAACCAACTGTGTACAAGGAGTACACATGACACAGGGAACATAACAGTTGAGGGCAAGGGCAGAGAAAGTATACTGATGTGGGTCATGGCAATGGGGGACATGGCAATGTGGGAGTGGACAGACATGGCCATGCTCAGGCATTGCCATAGGAAAGGCAAATAGAGATGGCTATGCTCAGGCATGGCAGAACGGGAGCATTCAGACAAAGCTGTTGTCAGTTGTGGCAATGTGGAGGATGCACATGTGGCCATGGGATAAGAAGAGTGCATTTAAAACAGTATTTTATTGTCACTCTTTTGTGTCCCCACACTAGTGCTGTGTGACACGCTGAGACATCTACATTGTGCCTAGTGATAATAAACCTTATGATTATTATGCATGAATTAATACAAATATATTTGCATAATTTATTTCACTTTTTCCCCCTCCCTTCAGTTTCCTCAGGGATGGGGAAAGTGAAAGATTCTTCACTCCTACAGGTGTGAGATCACGCCAAAGGCCTAAAAACCATGTGTACGCAATACACAATTTCTGACTGAGGAGAGCCACAATCATGTCCCCGCCCTGTGCCTCAGTTTCCACATCTATAAAATGGGGATGACAATGCTTAGTTCCTTTGTCTATTGCTTTGAAATCACAGATGAAAATCATTATTCAAGAGCTAGGTATTATTATA